>NC_142203.1:56525875-57725875 GCF_049639895.1 Pseudopodoces humilis | reverse complement strand
TAAAACTTTGGTGAAAAAATACAGCATCTTTCATCTTTCATTCTTCTAGCAGTATCTATGAAAAATGGATGCCTTCTGAGTTGAAGCCATGTAGCAATCTGAAAGAGTGAAATATGTGTATTACAATTCTGGCCATTTAAACTTCAGCTTGAGGCATTTTTAACATGTGCAAAGAAAACAGCATGAAAGCAGTCATCACTGATCAAAAGCAAAGAAAGAACTTTTACAAATCTGAAACCAGAAGTTATTAGCAAATTTGCCATTTTAGAGATGCAGGTTTATTTTCAATGCAGTTCCTTATGTTGGATGCTACCATGTTCATTATGTTTCTTCAGAGAGCATTACCTGTCTTAGTTCTCCAAATGAGAAACAGCTAGGAACTTTCATGTTAAATTATGAGAGGATTCATGATGCCACCATAAGTAAGAGCGGAATACAGACGTCAATTATTCATGTTTAAAATTATGCTATACGTGGCCTTATCCTCAAGGCACAGGAAGGCTGTGTAAGACTCTAGGGAAATTTTAATAACCAATTTACATTATGGCCATTTTAAAAGGAGACACAGAAAGGTCTAGTACACAAAAACCTGAAACACGGATCCTTACCTAGTTGCTCCACAATATTATAAACAGCATTTAAAATATATCAGTAGGCCTTAATTGTTTGCTCATGTTCAGGACTGGAAGCAAGGAGAGTCTGGTACTGAGAGGGAAACTCTACTATTCCTGTGCAACCCAATAATAATCTGTGCTACAGAGGTACAGATGCAGACAGAATTTAAAGAAGCTTAAAAGGAAGGCATAAAGAGAAAAAAAAAAAAAAAGAATACCGAATGAAATCATCTATATCCATTGAACGGGCTCGTTTTTCAGAGTAACCTGTATCTTTTAGAACTGTCTGTATTTTCTCTGCAATTTTGAAGTTTTCAGGGATTTCCTGTCAATGAAAAATGAGATAGAAATTATTTTCTACTCATAACCCAGAAAAATGTTCATTTAAATAATCTAATTCTTTCCTGCTCTTAGAACAGTTCTTTATTCAAGTGATAAAGTTATATTTTTTCTACTATGGATTATTTTATTATTCTATTGTATCTGAATTTTTGTATCTCAGTTCATTCATTGTATCTCAATCATTCATTACATATGAATCACAACAGTATTGAAAAGCAGACTAATTATTAAATTAGTAAAAGACCTTCAGACATACATATATGGACAATATTGTAATAACATACTTGATTTTAAGTTTTTCACTATGATTTAATGATCCTTTTAGATTCTCTAAGAAAAAAGGAAGGTTCCTCCCACCTCTAAGCTCTCTTGGAAAACCTTTGATACGTTAAGCTTTTCAATGTTTTCAAAATTTTTTGATTCTTATAAAAAAGTCAGTATGTAGGTCACATACAGAAATAGAATGTAATAGATTAAGAAGGAACTTACTGTATTATGTAAAGAACAATGAATTCGGTAATTATGATCCAGCAACTGCTCTACAGCACTTGATCTGAAAGAAATACATGTTTAGCATAAAAACAGAGATGTAACTATTGTTCACTTGATTGGTTGTTAATGTCTACTACAAAAAGTGTAGAGATTACACAGAACTGTTCTTTTTAAACAGCTGACTAGTTTTCTTCTAACAAAAAAAAGCTTGTGACATCAGTATAAATCTTCCACCATTTACACTTTACACACTGGCTGTGTAAAACTGCTATGCATTTGCACAAAATAAATGGTTAACTGGATAGGCTTTCAAACTTCAAAAAATATTTCCTTTGATAGAAATTACTTACTTAAATGCTGCAGAGAGTGTCTTGTTTTTCCTAACAAAGGCTATCCTTACCAGACCATCCCACTCCTGAAATTAAAAATTTCAGAATTTTACAAAGTGACATAGAAAACTACTAAAAGCTGCTACAAAAAATAACAGTCTACTGGCAACCTCAGAACAATACTGAACACAAAGGAAAATCCTTAATGAAAATATCCTTCTAAACAGCACAAACCCAGCTGTATCTTGGACAAAGCAATATGAATGGAGGAGAAAATAGTTTACTCCCCAAACCCTTTGAAATGTACTTTTTCGTGCCTAGGTGCTATTACGTGCAGAGAAGGCAGATACTTTAAGAAAATCTGGCTAACCTTGGGCATGGCTGAAATGGTCTTGACGTGTTTTAAAATTAAGAAT
The DNA here is from genome assembly GCF_049639895.1 of Pseudopodoces humilis. Classification (NCBI taxonomy): domain Eukaryota; kingdom Metazoa; phylum Chordata; class Aves; order Passeriformes; family Paridae; genus Pseudopodoces; species Pseudopodoces humilis. The sequence goes on along the minus strand of NC_142203.1, from coordinate 57,723,682 downwards.
ACTCTTCAGTAATTACACACACACACTCATCTGAAGATAAATCTCATACATTCCCTTGATCAAAGCCTGCAAAATCATCAACCAGAAGCATCTCTGGGAGACATAAACGATGATGAAAGGGACATTATTACTAGCAGGTACCCAATTGACCCTGGTCTTATAAGAAATACCGTACACAAAGCTGCACCCTGTTGATGGTGGCATGTTCTGTTAATGTCTTAACACAAGTCTGATCAGCATAGAAATAAGCATTTTGGAAACTCCAATGAATAATTGGTAGTTTGTACTAGAATCTGCACATGGAATTGAGTAGTAAGTGGAAAGAAAAATTAAATTAATTATTATTACTAGCATGTTATGTTGAGTATACTCTGCTCACCTGGAAGTTGATAGGTGGTGGTGGGTTCTTTGGCTCTATTCTGACAACACTGGATTCAACTTTGGGGGGAGGCCTGAAGTTGTTCTTTCCAACCTGTTAGTTAAGAGCAGTCAAGCAGCTGTGTGAATAAGCAGCAAACTTCTCATATCCCTTGCACCACTGTACTTCTGTGTTTGATAGCTGAGTTACCTACATGAAGAATGACGTACCTTCATCAGATGGTCCACTCGAGCCAATAACTGAGTGTTAACAGAGAGTCTGCAGTACAGTTTACTTCCTGGTTTTGCAACCAAACGAAGTGCAAATTCCCTTTGAAACATAAGGATTGCGCACCTGAGAGTAACAGAAATGAGAAAATCAATTCTAAGTAATTAACTTTTATGCCAGAAGACAACTAACACACTTGGAAAACACACAGTCTGCCTTAGTACTTAGAAGAGTAAAAGTTCATAATAAATAACTCTGCCGTAATTAGTTGTTGAAAAAAAGTGTGTTGAAAAAAACCCATCACAGAACTTGGTGAAGCCATCTAAGTCTCCTTAACGCTGTTACATAACTTGATTATTTATACTGCTAAATGGATCAGAGACAGTCAAAGAGACAGTCTAGTCTCAGAGTTGCCTGATTGTAACATAAATAATTTTTAGTACTTCTATGCTGAATCCTTCAAATACAATCTTCCCAAAAATTCACCAGCAATGTTACCAACATTCCTCTGAAAGAAATCAAGAGCTGCTGACATACTGATGTCTGACACACAGACAGGGCAGTTAAATATTTAGATCAGACCAAATGAAAGTGACTTGGCATTGATTCTACCCTTTACAGCCTAACTTAGGTAGGAAGGTAAATGAAATGCACTGAAATGCAATAATGCCCTTCTTATCCCTAGAACAATACTTAGTTGTAATACTAAGGAGGCATAACTCCTGGTTTTATCTGCTGGGTACTCACTGTTGCCAAGTTTAAATTTTCTCCTCATGCTCAATACACCAACATAAACTTAATTTCCAAGCACTACCTATGTCCCTGGAAATAGCTGTGTATTATAGAAAAAATTTCATGCCGCTCTGATCCTTCAAACTGCTATTTTATCAATTAAAAAAATACTGGATTTGAAAATATTTTTAAAACTAAATAGTTTTTAAAATAGTCCTTCCCCCCAGGTAATCCAGAGCTCTATTCTTCCACATACCTGAAAAAAGGTCTATGAAGCAATAACTTGAAAACAAAAGGTGAAGAAATCTGAGGAAAAAATTAATCATGTTAGTATAATTTCTGAGAAATTAGCATTTTTAAATATTTTTTTATGTTGTATGCTATGTTTCTTGGCCCATACCTGGTAAGGCAAGTTAGCCACACATGCATCAAAGAAGGGTAAGTCTGTTTTCAAGATATCTCCAACCTTGATTTCAAGTTTGTTTGCTAGACACCTGGGGAAAAAGATACATTGAGGTTATCCTCATATAAGCAGGTTGCCAAAATTTGCACCAAAGTAGCTCCACTGCTTTAAGCTCTCCCTGTTTCCATAATTTATACTTACGTGCCCTGGACTCTCTTCTGAAGTTCACCAACAAGTCTAGGGTCAATTTCACATGCAATAACCTGGAGAAAAAGTATATATTTGCAACTTCTATGTGAAATTTAATCATAAAAAACCCCAACCCTGTTGCTAAAATCCCCATCTGTTGCTATGGGTTTAAAGAATCCTTTAAAAACCCCTATTAGGCTACGCACCTTCCTCCCTCTCTAGATACACACAAGCTTTTATCACATCAATGGAAACAGCAATGCAGTTTGATAAAACAACACAGAATTTACGTGATCAGCTAAAAAAACATTGGGATTATTCAAATAAATAAATAATAAAATATCAATGGAGTAATTCTACTTATGTGCACCATGCCTATGAAGACCCTTCTGTTTGCCATAGTCTAAGCCACAGCATAGTCAGAGCCTGGAAAGGAGATGTACGTGAGAGAATTTGCACTTACTTTTTTGACTTTCTCCAGCATCTTTACTGTCAGGTTTCCAGTTCCCGGGCCCACTTCCAGAATAACATCTGTTCGGCGCAGGGCAGCCTAGGGACAAAGAGCATTTTGAGTGCATCCCTAGCATCGATTTCGTGCAATCATTTGACTTTTGAATGAACGTAAGCGCTTTTTACACAGTAAGAAGTTGGAACTGGGTATCAAGGGAGCGTGAGTGTCGTTTAGAAAGGGACGAGTGGGAAACGGGGAGGACAAGAACGTCCTGGCGCTGGTTTGCGCCACATCGCTGGCCACGCGTAAAGAACCAGCGAGCAGCCACGTTAAGAGAAAAACAAACACAAAGGCACACACACAGGTGGCAAAACACACAGAGGCCGATGATGGCACTAGCCGCGGTTCAGCAGCAGGTCCCCCCGCTGCCCGGGGAAGGCCGGAGGCAGAGAGAGGGCCCCGCACGGCCGCGCTTTCCCCGCAGGTCCCGGCCCCGCCGCCGCTCCCACCTTATCGATGATGCTGTTCACCACGAGGGGGTTCTTCAGGATGTGCTGTCCGGCCCCGGTGTTGAAGACGATGCCTAGGGCAGAGACCGGCGTGTTACCGTCAGCAGCTTCGATCCGCCGGCACCCCGCCGGTCCCCGCTCGGGTGCGAGCGCCGGCCTCCGCTCCTGGGATCCTGCCCACCCGCCCCTGTCCGCTCCGGTCCACACTCACCGCCGGCGCGGCCGTCCCGGCGCTCCGGCCGCTTCCCGGCCCGCGCCTTGGGCATGGCGGCGGCTCCGCTTGGATCCCTTCAGACCCCCTCGGCCCGGTCCGGCTCGGCTCGGCTCGGCCCCTCTCGGTCGGGCTGGGCCCCTCTCGGTCGGGATCGGCCCCGCTCGGCTCGCCCCAGCCCTGTGCCCCACGTGCCGGCGGTACTGCGGCTGGCGAGCCGCCCCACGTGCCGCGCGGGCGGGGCAGCGCCCCCTGGCGGGCAGGCGGACCGCGGCGGCACGACGGGCTCGCTCGTCCCGGGAGCGGCGGGTCCGTCCCGCCCTTCGGGGGATGGGAGCAGCCGTGAGGCCCAAGTGAGCGCGGTCAACAGGCACGACAAAAGTCAGCGGGTCCACAAAAGCTTTCCGCGGTTTATTAGTAAATGACACACGGCGTAAAAATGGGTGTGCTTGACCTAGTCCGTAAGCACACGGTGGGTTTTAGGGTTAATAGGCAGTGTGGTAAGGAAAAGAGAAAATGAGAGATGAATGGAAGAGGGGGAAAGACGAAAGGATGAGAGAGAGATAGAAAGAAAAGAATTAATTAAAAGAATGAAAAAAAGGAGAGAAATAAATAAAAGAAAGAAACAAAGAATTTGCAGGGCGACCCTCATCAATTTCTGCCGATAAGACAAGGCGGCGCTTTAACCCCTGACTACACAAAGTGCCATGTGCTCATGGCCCGGAGTCGCAGTGCCGGTGCAGTCATTCTCATATGTTAAGCACGCTAATAAAGTATACTCTCTTTTTAAGTACTTTCTCTATTTTTCGCTTTACTTTCTCATATATATTTTTATATATATATTCTGACATAAACACCACACATGTCCGTGATGGCCTGCCCCGCGCCGCTACAGCCGCCCAGAACGCCCCCGGAGCACATCAGCCAAGCGCGGCAGAATTCCTCATGGGATCCTGCGCCCATGAGGAACACGAACCCCGCGCAGCTGCCGCCCGACAGACATCACCGTGCTCCGGGGCCCCGCCTCCGCCGCCCCAGGCCCCGCCTCTGCCTCCCCAGGCCCCGCCTCTGCCTCCCCAGGCCCCGCCTCCTTCCGCTCTAGGCCCCGCCTCTGCCTCCCCAGGCCCCGCCTCTGCCTCCCCAGGCCCCGCCTCTGCCTCCCAGGCCCCGCCTCCGCCTCCCCAGGCCCCGCCTCTGCCTCCCCCGGCCCCGCCCCCTTCCGCTCTAGGCCCCGCCTCCTTCCGTCCCTGGCCCCGCCTCCTTCCGTCCCCGGCCCCGCCTCCTGCCGCCTCCTTCCCGCCTCTGCCTCCCCCGCCGCGTCCCGCCTCTGCCGGTGGAGCGGCGCGGGGCAGTGACGTCAGGGCCGCGCGCCGGGGAGGCGGTGGTGCCGCCGCGGCATTTGCTGGTCCCGGTTCGTGGGAGGCCGGGGGGTGGGGGACGGCGAGGCGGGGAAAGGCGCTGGGGGTAAAGGCGCTGGCGGCTTTTGGCGAGTCAGGGCTCGGGGCACGCAGCCTCGGGGCTCTGCTGCTGCGGGCGGCGCTGCTGCTCCGCCGGCTGTGCCCCCGTTTGAGGTGCTCGAGCCGACGCGGCACCGGCGTGGAGTGCCCGCCACGGTGCCGGTTCTGGGGCACCGCCCCGGGGTTGAAGCAGAGGGGCCTTCCTTACCTATTGTACTGACAGCGGCAAGGGGCCTGCTCGGAGGTGGAAGGAAATAACTGTTACCTAATTCCAGGGAAGCGGAAGTTTCCCGCTTTCTACTTGAATCCGTTTTGAGTCAGGATAGAATTAATGGAAGGCATGGGAGGAAAGATGAGGCGTTAACTTGACAGAACTTGTTTTTGCTGGAAGGGGCCCGTCCTGGCCTTTATTCTAGGTGGTTGTTTTCTTTCTGCAGGCTGAAGAACATCAGATTTTTCTGCAGAGCAGTCTTCCCTTAATCAGAGGCAGGCTCAGTGCAGCAGTGGTGAGTTATTTCTCCAGTTCGTTACCGTAGAAGACAGCAGTGTGTGTGAAGTACGAGAACAAGGCCCGTAGTGCAGTAGTGATGCTGCTTCCCATCAAGTCATCAAGTCCGTAACATATTTGACATGGCTTTTAAATTAGCCCACAGAGCACATCAACAAAATGCTGCTGAATTAAATTATATTTATTGTTTATAAGATACTGCTGAGTGTTTGCAAATAGCATGTTCCTCATGGAGTTTGGTTTCTTGAAACTTCATACAGATTTGTCACTGCATTTTTTTTTTCTTCTCAATCTTTCACTGCACCGTTCTCATGGAAGGCATTTACTATAATGTGTATAAATCATAGAAGTTTTTGTCACCCGTGTTTTACATACAACATTTTGAAACTGTACCGCCCAAAGTGGGATTTAACTGTAGTTTAAATGAAAGGGGTTAAACCTGTTCCAGAGCATGAGGGTTGACTGAAACTTGCATTTCATCTCAGCTGTTTGGCACTAGTTTGTTCTTAAGTGGTCTGTCAGGTCTTTATGAAAATACATTAAATTAGGTAAATTTAGGTAAAGAAGTCAAAGGAATGAGATTGACTTTGTAGTATTGGTCAGTCTAGAAATTTACTATTAAATGTTAAAAATATTCTTACATTATATCCATTTGGCTTTTTCTATATAATCAGTACTGAACCCTGTGGCAGAGTAATTTTTAAGTTAATCCTTGGAATTGTCTCACTTATTTCTTTACTCCCTGTTTCTTCTCTTGGGAATTTTTGGTCACTTTGATGGTTTCAGTTTAATGTGAATTTTTCTCTTCTGAATTTGTAATATAATCTGATTGACTTTCCTTAACATTGTTGCTAGCCTTGCTTGTTGCTGTCCTTTATTACAGTGGACCTCATTGTTCTTAGTTCCTGTATTCTTCATATCTTCTGCATGCTTTTTGCAGACCTTTGCAGACTAGGTTTTAGTTTCAATGTTAAATTCTTGTAAAAATGAAATTTTGGAAATTCTACTCCTGTATTTCTGTCACTAGCAGTATGGAAAAAAACCACTTCTGAATCTTCTCTGCTCAGAGCTTTTCATTTGTCTTCTTTACTATGCCTTAAATTGGGCAAACTATAGATTGTTTGGTTACATAAAGAAAAACTAACAATGTAGGTTTTGAAATATCTTAATAATGCTTAACATTAATCATTGTGTTGGTTTTGGTGATTGCTGTAGTTACTAGTGAGTTTAAGTAGTACTTTCAATAACCAGGATAGTTTTAGTTCTTTTGGGTGCACTCCTCAGTGGGGCTGCTGGCATGTGGCAATGCAAGAAAAGAGATTAATGGAAAAGTTTGTAGAAGGCTGGAGGGACATCAGGGTAACTACCAACATTTCCTGAAGGTGGCAGTATCCTTGCTAATGTATTATGTCCACATGACTGAATGCCAGCATTTGTGTTGCTCATTTCAGGAGTTCTTGTGGCTTCTCAGCATGGGAACTTTGTTTTCCCTGTTTTCATTGAAAAAAATGTGCTGTAAAAGACAGTCCTGAGTTTCTGCTGGAACCTACAGAGCTGCAGGGTGTAGCTTTATAGTTGTTCATTAGTTGCATCATTGGCTGGTAAGAAGCGGCAAATCCTTTTTGTAAACACTCTTCAGGGAGTTAGTTTAAAGTGTCTGCAAAGTCTCCCTTAGGTTCCACTGTCTTAAACAAGTCCTCAAACTCTCCTCACAGATAATTTGCTTTAGACTACACACTATCCTAGTAGCTCTGGCCTCTCTCCAGCTTGTGCCTTCGTAAACTGAGGAAAGGGAGAACTGTGGGAACCAAACTGGAAATGGTGTCCTAGAAGCCATTGCAGACACTACATAAAGAAGGATAACAACATCCACAGAGCCACTTGTGCTCTTGAAGAAGCCCAGAATGTATTTGCTGAAGAGGTTTTTGGCTTTGTCTTCTTCTGATTTCATAAAATCGTAACTAAATTTATTCTTGCACCTCCTTACAGTGAGAAAGAATTAATTGAACTCTTAACAACAGAGAACAAAAATACACGGAATTAATTGTCTGGATATGAGTGAGTTATTACACTGCATTCTCTCGGAAAAAGTAAAGTAGGGAGGTGTTTAGTGATGAAATCCTTCATGTTGTACCCCTTCAGATGTTTAGCAGTCACTGATTTCATAGCTAATGTCATTTTAATATTAGGATGTATTTTAGTGTGATGGGAAAAGTACCTAGATACCTTTTTGTCTGTATCAGAAGGATTGACTGTTCAGGAGAAACATTAAACTGGTGTGGCTAGTATAAAACTAGAACATTTAAGACACTTGGAACAGTCTTGAAAGTTAAAATGTGTTTGCAGATACTCCCTTAAAAAGGGAATTAAAGAGTAAAGAATAGAGCAGAAATGAGACTTGAATTTTGCCACTTAAAGAAGATGGAGTTTGGAAGCAGGACATTGGATGATAATGTTGAGGAACTGTTACTGTTATTTGTGGTCTCTGAAGATATTAACTCATTGTGCTAAAAGATGGCATTTGATGTGTTGTTTTTTTTTCTAGGTGTAACTGCGCTTGCTTTCTTCCTGACAGCTGAATGCCATTGTCAAGTTCAGTACTGTCATATCCAGAGGGATCTTGGAGAGCAGATTTTCCTTGTGGGGTGAGGATAGTCTTTTTTTCCTTTTGCAAGACAGAATTCTGGCATTGGTATTAGGAGTCATGCTTGGGTTTGCTGCTGCCGTTCAATGATGGCATTGAACACTTTCTAGTGAAAAGGGATTTCCTTTCCTTCTTCCAAAATGTTTGTGTACAGTTTGGTTGTTATAGCCGTGGGTGTGGACCACAGAAAAGCAGGAGAAAGCAACAAACATTCCTGATGCTGCTCAGTGTTTATTGTGAGGACACAGACTGACAGTAAGAAGGAAAGGGAAATTGCACCCTTGCTCAGTAGTCAAACCTGGAAATTCTGGCTATTGTGACACAAATGCAGACCTTGCCTTCCTTCTAAGAATATGTTGCTTATAAGATTAACAGACTCTGCCAAAATTTCTATATGTGCCTCATGTCTCTGAAAGTACCCAAAAGACAGTAGCTGTTTAATACTCACCTCCTAGTGACTAAAGCTGTAGAAGTCCCATGAAATATGGAGAAAGTCCTCGTCCCTGTGATTTAACCAATCTCTGGGGTAACCTATGCCGCTTTTGCCTTTCCCATGCAACAGTGAAGTTGGACATGTAAGAGGTGAAGACTATCTCTATCCCATAGTATTAGTGCAAATATTCATTGACTTTGCAGTTGTCTGGGGTTAAGAGCATCTATGTATCCTCTGTGTAAATTAGTGTCTGAAGAGCCCCAGTTCATCAATTAAAGGGTAATAAAAAAAAAGAGGGCAGTGTGAGGCCATCTGAGTTTGGAGACATCTTGGTTTAAACTCCTGAAGTACAGCTGTGTCTGTCTGCAGGTATAACTTTCACATGTGCATCTCTACATATCAGTAATTGAAACTGTATTTTGAGCATTTCCCACTAAGATAGGAGCTGGTGCCCTCGCTGAGTCGATTGTTTTTACAGGGGGCATGCAGAGAATAAGTTCCCCATAGAAATCTTGTTGGTGAGAAGGGAAGGACTTTGTCAGAGTTGAAATTACCTGCTAGGACCTGAGCCTGTAATAGCTTGACATTGTTGGAAGTCACATATTCCTCTTTTCTCCTGTAGTGTGCTCTGATGTCTGTTGGACAGTGTGCTTAGATGGCTTGACATTCTGCCTTGTTTGGGTTTTTTTGTTGTGTGTGCCCCCAGTACCCCACCCCCCTGCCTTTTGCCTTTTTGTGGGCAGTTACAGCTCAGTCACAATTTGTATGTTTGTTCTAAGTTTACATCACATTTTGATAAGAGCATGAAATAAAAGCTGCTTACTGTTCTGCCTGCTTTTTTGTGCCTAGCACATTTACCTGTCTAGCAATGAGGTGTGAAAATGATTGGAAAACTTGATCAAAACCTGCATTTTTCCTATTCCTTCCATCTTTGGGTATTTAAGAAGTTCAGGGAGGAGCAGAAGGTTACACTGCTTATTTTGGTGACAGTAGCTGTTTGTTTTAGCTTATTTGTACCTAGCTTAAACTGCCAATTTGAGTTTTATGCAGTAAGGATTGATTCAAAATAGTTTCTTGAAATTTTTTATTTTTATTTTCTATTTTTTTTTTTAAATAGAGATTAATACAAGTAAGACTAGTGACTTACTAGAAGAAAACAGAAACTGTTCAGAGGAATTTTTAAAAAGTAGTAGCAATAGACGGGTTTTTTTACATCTCTGTCATTTGCATTTACTACACATTTATTAGATGTTTTTCCAGTTAATTTTTTGCTATCCAAGTCATACAGAATATACCACTTCCTTAAATATTTTACAGTATTTATAAACCTTATCTAAAAGGTGACACATCTTCAGGGAGATTATTTTTTAATTTAGTTTTTCTATTTGGATTGTGATAGCCTTATCCAGTATTGTGTTAGGGCTGTTCTTTACATGGGATCAAAAAGCTACTGTGCAAATTTATTGAAGAGTAAATCTTGAGGGCTGTTAAATTCCCTGCTTCTTAATAAAAAATCCTTGAACCAGAGTTATCTGGATGATGGGCCAGCATTATGTACAAATGTCCTGACCTGGGTATCTGCTGTGGTTTTGAAAAAAGTTTTTTTTCTGACCCACTAAGCTTAGTTTGATTTTTCTTGCAGGTTTTTTTTTTTTTTTTGAGCAGTAGTTCAAACAGTAGCTGCTCCAGTTTTTACATGGAAGTACAAACCTCTTCAAGAATGAGAAACATTAAAAAAGAAGCAAATATTTTACTTCGATTTTTGTTGTTTGTTGTTGTCGTCTTTAGAACTGCCAGCTGATTGTTTTGAAATAAGAAACTGAAAAAAAAGTCACCTATTTTTTGTGCTTGCATTTTACTAAGTTAAATAAGTATGTCTTCCAATGAGAACTGTTCTAGATGAAGCATATGAATTTCCTGTAGAAGCAAAAGCCTTCAGGTTTTTCCTTCCCCTTCTTAAAAATGTTATCGTAGAGGTGCTTCCACTGTTGCTGGTGGGTTCAGCCTTAGCCAGAGGCAGGTGTGTCCTGGAGCCATCTGGCACTGCCTCTGTCAGACATGGGGAAAGCTTCTTGCAGATTTTCACAGAAGATACCCCTATAGTAACCCCCCTTCTGCTGCCTTGTGCACAACTGGTTAAAGCAGAAAGGCTGGAAGATTCTTCACATGGGAAGTATAAAGCAGAAATAGAGTCACCTGTTCAATTATTGCTGTAAGGAAAGATGTGATTTTGTGTTTCATGGCTTTGAAAGTAAACTTTCTTCAACCTTAGAACCTTCAAATTTTAGTCAGCTTTTGTTGAGGATGATTGGAGATTTGGAGTTGAAGAACTGTTTTTTTAGGGGTGTAATAGGTTATTTTTTTCAATTGAGCAATGCTATTACTGGTATAAAAGGTCTTCATTATTGTGGCTAGTTTTATTTTTAAGGTGATTTTTCTAAAAAAATCAGAATTTTAAACCATATTAATATCAATGTTAAAGAATAAATTTATTTTCTCCCACTTTCTTATTTACTTTGTTGCTGTAACAATTTTAATCTTGATTTTTTTCCTGAAGGTGGAAAAATAAACATTTTTTTCCCATTAAACAAAAGCAAATCAGGGAGTCATTATGGTTAGAAAAGATTGAGTCCAGCCTTTGACCGATCACCACCTTGTTAGCTACACCACTGCACTAAGTGCCACATCCAGTCATTTCTTGACCACCTTCAGGGATGACAGCTGTACAACTTCCCTGGGCAGCCCATTGCAATGCTTAACAATCCTTTCCATAACAAAATTCCTCCTGAAGCCCAACCTGAACCTCCTCCTCTCTCTCTTTGAAGGAAGCTGTTCTTTGTTGTTTATTTAGAAAACCTATGTATACGAATATTTATGTGTGCATGTGTTATTAAAAGTTAATGTAAGCTTTGAACAGTCATTATTTATAAGCAGAAAACGGACTTCATAGTTTCTTTCATATATGTGCCTTTTCCTTCTTGTAACATTTCTGTGGTCATTATAAATGTGATCTCTGCCATCTGAAGAACAGTGTTTTGTTTTGCCTTCATAGAGTACAAGGGTATATAAGGATGTAAACACATTGGAAATGTAGCAATACACATTCATGGTTCAGCTGGTCAGCATTTGTATGCTAAATAAAAAGGAAACCAAATATATTGAGGAAAATTCTGTTTCACATAGAACTAATTGTGAGACTTAATGCTTACTTTTTTAATTAATATTAATTGTTTTGATGAACTTGGATTGTAGAATTTAACTAAATGAATGTGTCATTTTCTCTCTTGAAGGAAGAATAAAATGCAAGAATGTTAGTAATCTGTGTTTTTGCCTCTTTCAGACAACCCCATGGTTTACTCTGCTTACAGCTGAGTAATCATCTCTAGTTGCAGTTTTGCTCTTACTGCTGTGCTTCACAAGAGAGGTAACTACTTTACAATCAAAATATTTCCTGCAGTTCCTGAAATCTAGAAAATGTGCTTGTAATGATAGATTTAATGCTTGCTTCTTCGGCTGAGAGATTTCTGAAAGCAAATAGTTCTATCTCTGTACCAAAACTGCCTGTGAGTGGGTGTCGTGCTATCTTTACACTGTGTAGTCTAATGAAAAATGAGTGTGGGATGTTTGGATAATGAGTGGAAAATACCTGCCTATGTTTGCTATGTTTTTCTCCGTAAGTGTTTTTTCTCCTTTTTTATTTTTTTTCAGATTTTCATGGATCTCAACAGTGCTAGCACTGTTGTTTTGCAAGTCTTGACGCAAGCTACTAGCCAAGATACTGCAGTGTTGAAGCCAGCTGAGGAACAACTGAAGCAGTGGGAGACGCAGCCAGGTTTTTATTCAGTGTTGTTGGTAAGATACAGTGGAGAAGTGCTACTGAGTAGCACTATGAATAATTTTGAGTACTTCTCTAGAACCTAGTTGAACCGTGTGTGACCTTTGGCTGCGACAAGCCCTGAGTTGTCACGGTCCAGCCCCTGGAATCCTTATGCTGAAGGATATGGTAGGTAGGATAAGACAGTGATAGGCATTGTCATCACTGTGTCTCAAAGTGTCTGTGTCTCATTTCCCAAGCATTCAAGAGGTGGAAATCCAGCCTCTGGCAGTATGAGTAGGTGGTAGTGCTAAATCTTTTGGGGCCTGTTGTGAATTTTAGATGGTAGAAGGCCAAGAGGGCCCTTGTCAAAGGAATTGCCTTTATTACCTCAAAAGACAGGGACCTTTTATAAACCAAAGCAGTAATAACCTTTTCTTTTTTTGTGGAGGTGATGCTTTATGAACATTTTAATAGAAGTTCCCTCATGCTGCTTTCCATTGCACTGTGTGATACCTCTCTGGGATTCCTTTCCTTCTTGTTAGTAGAGGGAGACTTCCTGGTAGTTTAGCTGACCTGGCTATGATAGTAAGATCCTGGAATGGGGAAGGTGAATACTTCCAAAAGTACTATGACCATTAGTGAAATGGATGCATTAATATGGTCAAAGTGATGACAACACCATCAAAAAAGAAATTAAACCGTTTCAGCAAAGACCCCTGAAAGTTAACACTGTTGTTATTCTCCAATATCTATGCATACATTTATAACTGTCTTAAAGACACAGATAAAATGTATTTCTACAAACATCTTGCCTCAGTGCATAGATTGAATGACTCAGATTTGTAGGGTGACATGCTGTGTTCTCTGTAGACCCTCTCATTTGTTTGGAAAGTTTAAGCTGAGCCCGAGGATTTAGGGAAAGGAGTAGAAGATACTTTAAGCTGTCAAATTTCCTTTTTTGCCCTGTTTTTGTCATAGTGTAGCTGTGATGGTAAATTATCTTGATTGGAAACAGCAGAAATTGCTGCTAGTGACGTTTTATTTCCTCTGGGTGTTTGCTTTGAGACCTTACACCTCAGGATGCAGACAAGTTGAGCACTCACAGGTGTTACTGGAACAGATATGAGTTAATTTTAAATAGAAGGACTAAAAATTCAGGGGTTTAGATGCTTATCAGAGAGGATCAAAGTCTGATAATTCCTTTTACATGGTTAGGTGGATTTGTTGGGGCCACATCATCCTTTCTCTAAGTGTGAAATATCAACAGAGTCTTCCAAACCAAATAAGTAAAGTGTTTACTTCTTTGTTTAACACGGATCATGACAGGTGGGATGTCTGGGAGAGAAACTCCACCTTTTTGGTGGAGCAGAAAAGGGTGCAGGGAGACAGGTAAATGTAAATGGAGAGTGGATAAGAGCTGATATCTGTGGGATGTGGCAAGTAATATAATTACTTACTGTGAGATACACTTGCTTCTGGGACAATCAGAGTAGAAAAAATCATAAGCAAGAGACATGGATCTTTGATCCTACCATTTTTAATACCTAGTGGAGTTGCTATCGTTACTTTCCTGTGTTTCTCTTGAAGATACAACATATCTCTATTTTGATTCAGAGATAAATTGGATGGTTTTGAAAAGAATCTCTGTACAAGTTACATCAGTTTGTATATTGGCTTCATTCCTGTTATTTCTGTGACAGCATTACTGTGTTACATTAAATGCTTCATGTTTTAGGAAGTTCACATGAAGATACAGAGTATAAAGAGTAGTTCTACTGGTTTCTGTGTAGATTCTTTTGGGGTTTTTTTTTTTCATTTTTTATCCAGACCTGGCCTAGATTCTTCTTTTTTTGCTTCTGCTAAATACTTTAGTAAGGAGAGGAATAGTTGTAACATCAGTGGAAGTTTCAGTATGGATAGTGCGGGTTTCCCCTGTTTCATTTATTTTAAAATGTTTTATTGTGATATGGAAGTGGTGTTTGAAGTTACCTGTTCATATTTTAATGTGCTTAGGTTGCATTTGGGGAAGGTCAAGTCTTTTAGAGAATTAGTCTGTCTTCCTAAATGAGCTTTGGGGAAGGAGGGCATCTTACATACAGATCATTTTCATATTGTGTGGTATTTATTGGTGGGCTACCACCTTTGTGATATTTTTCTACATTTTGCTAGTTTTGAAGTTGATGTCATTGTTGGCATGTAAGTCTGTTTATTTTCTAGTGATTGGAGTATGTTGGGTTGGCCATTACCTCTAGAAAGATGTTACTATTCCTAGAAATAGATTTTGAGAGAAAGTTAGGGTTTTGAATTCATAGTGAAAATGAGGTCCCAGGTTTCTACAGTGCTGAGTTATTTGAAAGGTTTGTTTATATATCTGCAGGCATGGCACCCAAAAGTAGTAGATGCTTTTGACCAGAATCGCTGCATTTTTTAGGTCCCTTCATAGTGGACTTATAAGAGCAATGAATGCAAGTGGTGCACTGTATAGTAAGAACTGAGCTCACACATGCTTGCTCTCTAAAGGAGGGACTAATGATGTCTCACCCCTTGAGAAGGATCCATCTGATGCAGTAGAAAACAGGGAAGAGAACTGCTGTTCAGCATAGTACCTGTGTTGAGATTCAATAGCCTACCTTTATTTTAGTTTCTCTTGGTTGGTTAATTTTACTGCATTACCGTACAAAATAACTCCTCTGTGTTTGTCTGTATGCACATACATACATATAAAGCATACATAGATAGATACATATGTGTGTGTGTATGTATGTATCTGTAGATAGATAGCTTTTTACTGGTAGAAACTAATTTCCTAGAAAAAGCATAGTCAAATTTGAGAATTGCAGACCTACCAGATCACTGTTTTACAAACAGTATTGTTTAGACAGGATGGTTCTTGGCATATGACAACATAATGAATAAATAACCTGAAGACTGGATTCTGGCTAGATTAAGGCATTACTGTGTTCTACAGTGGTGCAAACTTCTGAGAGTCACATCATTAAAGAATATAAAAATTGCCTATATATGTTATATATATATATATGTAATATAAAAAATGTAGTAATTACCTACCCTTACATTTTCTTCTCTGCCAGACAAGTTTAGCAATACATTTGCCTTATATGTTTTTTTTTAAAAATCAAAATTTGGGCTAGGGATAAATATAGTTTTAATCTCTAAAAATTAGTTTAGCACAGTATTGTCACTTTTTTACCAAATAATGATTAAGACTTTTTGTTTATGTATACCCATATCACAGAGGTATGTGTCTTTCTGCACATACCAGGGCATATGTTGCTACAATTCCTGTCTTAGTTGTGGTGTCTTGAGCAATTTTTAACTTCTTTTTTTTTTTTTTTTTTTATTTATTTTGTAAATAGAATATCTTTACAAATCATAGCCTGGATGTGAATGTAAGATGGCTAGCTGTGCTGTACTTTAAAAATGGAATTGATCGCTACTGGAGACGGGTTGCACCACAGTAAGTTTTGCATTCTTCCACTTAACTGTCTTAAAGTTGTCTTTGTTATGGTTGCCACAGTGGAAAAACAGCACATCCTTAGTTCATAGAAGTTACTTTAGAATTTATGGTGAAACCAACAACATGCTTCAAACTTCAGGACATGCTGATAAAACATTTTGTCTTTATATTGATTTTTGTGACTCTGTTCATGATTTACTTTTGAGAACTGAGTTCGAAGGCTGTTTCATGGTTAATAGGTTTTGAAGTGATGCAGTAAGTGACATTAACACCTGGATTTACTGATAGTGAAAGAAGTGCAAGGTAGTCTCTTGGAGAGCAAGAGAGACATTTCATATTATTTAAGCCAATTCATATTGAATGTGTACATGGGAAAGAGGAAGTAGTTATCATACTAAAAACTTCTTTGTTGTTCTGATGGTGCATGACAAAGAGTTCTCCAAAGAATATGAGAAATATAAATGCTTTTCATGAGCACCATTTAATTTATTTAAAAATTACAAAAAGTGCCATTTTAATATGTAACCCATAGAATTATATACTTCCCAGTCTTTTTTTCCATTAAAGACAGGTGTGATTTCACGAAGGGTTTCAATTCCAGAACTCAAAGGCCTGCAAGTGTTCAGTTTCTTTTACATGCTAGTAATAAGTGGGGCTGTCACTGTCAGATGTAAGGTACTAGATGGATTTCTAGGTACAGTTTCTCTTCATCACAATTCTAAGTTAGTGTTATGATACAAAGTATGATTTTCATTGTTGATTGTTTGAGATAGTTCAGTGTATTTTGCCTTGCATTGTGGGCTTTTCCAAAGATCTGCCAAAAGAGGAAAAAATTATAAAATACTGTATCCACAGCACATTTTAAGTGGTGTAGGACTCTTTCATTATTGTGTAGAGCGCTAGAGTATTTGTATGTGTGAATTAGTATATAACTGCAAAACATCTGCAAGTATTTGGATTCTTTATGTGAAAGAAAAATGACCTCTTTTTCGTGAAAGATGGCATATATCTTTGGCACTTCTGGTTAAAGGATTCTGCTTACAATTCTGGTACTTTGCAAGACCTTTTGGAAGAAGTTAAACATTGTTTCAAGTTGTTAATATTTTTATACACTAGTAGCATTTCTGGTAAAAAAGCATAGTTTATTTCTTGCTGAACTAAAGACTAGGATTTTTATGTTTGAGGTAAAAATTAAGTAAAAATCTTTCAATGTAGTTTTACATTGAAAAAAAGTACATTGTAGTTTTCAATGTAATGTAAATTAAATGCAATTTAAAAATATTTTTTTCTTGACTATTAAAGATTCCATGGGTTAAATTGATATTAAATTTCCATTGCAGCCCTCTTTTTCGCCATTTCTAATTTTTCTGCCACTAATTTAATGCAATTAAAGAATAAAATAAATCTTAAGAATTGTTGGCTGATGTTGAGGATTCAGTGGAGTAATGCATACTAAATTTGTCTGTCCAGCTGTTTTTCTTTCTAAATTTGTTAGATGTGACATTTTGTCAACACTCACCCAGGTCATGTTTCTCTTAGAAAGTCATTTTCAGAAATCCTGATTTAAACTAAATTCTCAGTTGATTTTTTTGTGAACCAATCATACTTTGAATGTTGTGATTTTTTGAAGGCTTCATTGTAGAGCCTGCATTTTTGTTGTCTTTGCAAAATTCTTGTCTCACTTCAGCAGCTGTCCCCTCTCCATCCATACATAGTAGTACATCAAAACATATTTTAAGATACAGATCAGGCTTAAAACTGCATTTTCCAGTGAGAGTGAATTTGAAGATGAGCCTATGAACTTCCTCCCTCCTGCTTTCTCAGGCAGCTTTTCATATAGCTGGAGTTGTCATAGTCTCTTTTCAGGGACAATTTAGTCTTGCTTTTTAAAATTTTTGGAAGCCTCCTCAAAACCTGGTCTCACAGGATGCTTTTGTATGTGTTTTATTTTCTTCACAAATGGTTTGTCTTGAATTCAAGAGCTGACCATGTTTTAGATTTTACAGACAATTACTTTTGTATCATGTCTCTCAGGGACTTTGTTCTCTTATTTGAGTACCATGTTCGCAACTTTAACAATACTTTTCAAATATATGTTTATACTTGCGTGATGACTCTTCATAAGCCAGAAATCCAAATCTAAAATACCAGACTTTCTTAAAAAAAGTTCCAAAATAATTTTTTAGGTATTTGAGTATATATTTTTCCATGCAACGGGGAAAGATCAAAGTAATGTTGAATTTGCAAATTGTGAAAGACTACAACATAGAAGATTAGTACTTAGAAGTTCATGCGTAGATGGAAGTTGTTTTAATTTTTTGGGCATGTATAATTCAGTGCTGAAGGGAAATCTGGCTGAGTAAGGCACTTTCTTCCTTATTTCTCACCTTCCTATAACTTTTTTAGATGTAATTGTGGAATTTGCTTTCTTGCAAGGTGTTAAGGGAGGCTGGGGGCCGTGGTGCTGCTCTGTGTCTCCGTCAGGGGCTGGGGGTGTCCCTGTTCTCCGGCAGATGTCACTCTCGCGTTGTTTAAATGCTGGGTTTCTCCACCTCTAAGGGTCTGGCAAACCCTTATGGACTCTGTCACACAGTGCTGTGTGACCCTTGCTTTGGCACTCATTTCTTAAATTTTTTTTTTCATTACTGTTTTCCAGTCTTGCTTATCGCAAGCTTGTGTACTTGAGGCGTTCATCTTCATGAATTCTTTTCTTTGTTTTGTCTGCAATGGCAAAAACTTAATTACAGTGTTTTTATTTACAATACTTAATGAACTGAATTCTTGCTGCTGTTAGACTGTGCATATGATAAGTTTAATATAATAATGAAAAAGTGTTTAAGGCCAGGGGTCTTGTTCACAAACAAAGTAAATGAAGTAATAAAGGAAAACAGTATTTTTTTCTTTACAAACCAGGTTTTTAGGTGCTTTCTATTGTCTCTGGAACTGAGATATTATACAACCTACATTTAATTGAGAATGGATTTTTAAATTTTATAAATAACAGCTTTTAAGTTTTAGAAACCACTTGGAGGATGCCTGTATGCATGGAAATTATATACTGCATTTTATTATTATAAAAGAAAAATGCACAAAAATTTATTTTCCTGGAATGTCATCTTGTGGCTTTAAATTAAATATATTAAATAGTTACATGCAGAAAAGCTTTTACTGTTTCAGAAATATCTGTAAATTTTAACCAAAATTTTTTAGGCATAATTTAATTTTATGCGGAAAAAATCTTAAAGCCTGCATCTTGATTTAAAAAATAGAAAAAAAAGTTGTGACTCCTGAATGCTATAATTAACTTAGAAAATAAGACTTAGTGTACAGTTCTGAGTCACCAGTGAAAAAATGAATTGCTCCCTTCTGTACTATACTTCAAATGATAAGTCTTTGATCTAGGAAATGGTGAATACTTGGGTTTTGTGCAGGGGCGAAGGGAAAGTGAAAACTAGAATATTTTTTGCAAATATTTGTTCTCATGGCAATTCCTGCCTCGATTGTTTTTTATTATTTTGAGATTAATATTTAGTATTTGTCTAGATTAGTGTAAAGCCTATGCTCTAGGGAGCTTTAGACATAATTTTAAACCTCAGTATATAGAACTAGCTGGTTAATATCTGTGCCTGATGTCAGACAAGAGGAAGTGATTATGTTGGTGGGTTTAATCTTAATTTCCAGCCACTAGTCTTCACTGAGATGTGATGTTTGCATGCATGCTTCTAAGTCAATGTTAGCTGAAACTTTAATCTGAACAACCTTGGGTGATAACTTACAGGCTTTTTATGAAGAAGAAACAGCTTTCTAGGTGCAATCAGTAAATGAAAATGTGTCAGGGCGTTTTGTTTGGATTGGTTTTAGTTTTCTTTTTACCAGATAGTATAATAATATAATTTATAAATACCAAAAAAACCATTTTTAAAACAATGTATTGTGTGTCCTGCCTGGAAATGATAAGAAAATTGCATGACTCATATAAATTCTGAAGTAATATGGGTGTGATATCATATAATAACTTGTAGTCTTAAAGAGATAGAGGTCACTTAAAATGAAATATTAAGATACCATAATGCTGCACTTGAATGAAAATTAACCTTTATGGCCTAGAATTTGCCCTGCTCACTATTTTCCCCAGCATTTTATGGAGAATGTATTGACATACTTTTCGCACAAAGGTATAATTTTCAAAGGGTCTGTGCTTCTAAGTGTAAATGTATTACTTGTTTGTAGAAAAGAATTTATTGTAGAAAAGACTTAATGCTTTTACGAAAAGAGCTGTCATCTGGTAAAGGGATTGCCTTATTCTGGACATTACTTGGCCATTGTCCATTAGTATACATGAGCAAATTCATGTTCAAATCCTCAATTCTAGCAGTAATAACAGTATAGCAATTGTCTATGAGCGAGCTGTTTGTATTTTGTATAGTTTTGTGTTTTTTCACTATATATCTGTGTATCTCACTCTGTCAAATATGTCAACTCTTTTGACATTTATATTTAAAAAGGTCACTTCAGGTCTCAAAAATGTGAGACTAAAATACCTTCTAAGTATTTTTTCCACTGTTGCATTTCTTTTTAAAGATAGTCGAGATAGTGGAAAAACAAAGGATGTTCTTTAATTTTGACAGTGTTTTTGATAGTTACATATGAATTTTTAGTGAATGAATAATACTTTTTTTTAATTGAAAATAATATTTTAATAAATTTATCCTGGCAGTGCTCTTTCTGAAGAAGAAAAAACTACATTGCGTGCTGGACTTATCACCAACTTTAATGAGCCAGTGAATCAGGTTAGTGGTGGCTGTTTGTTACTCTCACAAGAAATGCTTGTATTGATAGATAGCTTGGTTTTGTTCTTCACAAAGTATTTAAGTATAATAATAAAGTTGCAGTTTACATACTGCTTTTCAGACAGATCTTGAAGTGAGATCTTTTAACATAGAAATATTGAATTTTAAAAAAAATTAACATAATTCATTGAATTATGGAACCACATTGCTTGGAAACAACATGTTTTGTCTCTGTGGTTTGTTTCTTTGGTGTTGCAGTGGCGGTTTGTTGTCCCTTGCTGTTCATGCAACCATTTGGTGAAATGGTTCAGGGAATGGATGTAGTTCAAAAATAACCTTACCCCGAGTGATTTTTGTTTTTTTCAGCTGTGTCTGTTCTCTTACCTGACTCCCAGCATGGCCATACAAGGAAGTGTGGCAGTGGCATAGCAGGAATGAGCTGTTGAGATTGCTGCTACATAAACCCACCTAAGTGGTATTGCTGTCACATGTCTAGTTTACAGCATTATGAATTTAAATAAGCTTAATGAAGCTTCAGTGTGATAGTGTCTTTTCTTACATAAAGTGGCTAACTGTAAGCAGTGGCCCTGATCTTGATTAGAATAAGAATTTATTATTGTATTGAGTACAGAACTAATGTTACAGGAACAGAATATGCCCATACTAGATGAATTAGTCTTACTTCTGCTGACCTCTTCATGTAAGTATAAGATTCTGCAAGGAAGTATAGCTAGATCTTAAATAACTTTGTCAAGGAGGTACAGAAATGATAGGCATAATGTAAAGATTAAAAAGAAAAGGCCTTGGAAATAAACTTCTGTTCTGCAGACAGTTTTAACTTTTTTGGATTTCTTCACAGGGTTAATGTAACTTCTAGGATTAGAGCAATTTATCAAAGTCTGCGTAATGTAGTCTTTGTGGAAGCCCATTGGGAAATGGCAATTTTGACTAGAGTTAAAAATTTTCATTGCAAATGCAATTTTTAAAGAAGTATATAAAGTATTGTAAAATGTGTTCTGCAGCTATAGTTTCAATGTAAACAATATGACCAAATATTACTTGTTTCTATATTTTAACCAAAAAGAACTGTAAAGTATGTCAAGCTGAATAATGTGTGTCATTTATGCTTCTTCAAGGTAGCATATAATTTATCAAATGTTTAATTTTGATGTATGTTTTTTGCACATATAAATAGGTAAATTAATTATAAATCTAATACTAATTATATTGTTTGTAAAACAATTAAAACTTTTTATCAATACTTTTTCCATACATTCATTAGTATTTGATCAGTTTTCCTGCTAAAATGACAGCATAGCATGTTTTGTAGTTAAAAATGCCACTCCTAATGAACAGTTCTGGAGTTCTCTGACCATAGTTGCAGTTGAGATTAGAACATCTTAACTGGCATTTTAAAGACTGGTAGCTTCATGTTTTGATTTGTGTGTCCTTAAGACATTTTTTGGGATGTAATTTAAGATGTGGAGACTTCTGTTTGTTATTATGGTAGCGGTCTAAGTAATTGCCCAAACAATTATGTGCAATATTGAAATATGTTTACAGAGTTCATATCCCCTTCTTTCCTCTTTTTTCCCAATCTGTTGTAGGTATCCTGAGGTGTCCTTTCAGAGGAATCTTTCGTTTAGTTCCCAGCCTGCTTGATATGTCTGAGTTTTGATATCCTGTGTTCCTGATAACTGCACATTTCCAGTCACACATAGTTCATAACACAGTTGCTATCTGCTTGTGCTTTTTGCATCACTGAAGGCAGAAAAAATTATAACTCTTGTATAGAAAGAATAACAACACAAAAAAGTGAGAAATACGCATAGTATGGAGATGTGATGATACAACTTGGCTTCCAGGGTGGGTGGGGAAGAGAAGGAGAACATACCATCTGCTGAGAGCATAATTTCCCTGCCCTCCAAAGATATTTAGCATATGGAGGGAACAGTGGAACAAAGCACTTCTTCAAATGTATGACAGCAAATTCTTTTTCTTCTTTCTCCCCATTTAAAAAGTCAGTCCTCAAGACAGAAGTACTTTTGGCCTTCCTGGGAGGTTGCTTTTTGTACCACATAGGGAGAAGACTTTATTTGCTCCCTCTGTCAATTAAAGTAATTTGATCTGGTAAAAGGTAGGACTCCCAACTCTTCCTTGGGAGTGTTGGCATCATTTTCCTGAAGCAATTTGTCTCATTAAGCAGCGTGGTAGGAATAAATACTGTAAAATAAATACTGTAGAAGGCTTGGTGGGGTTGTCAGACTCCAGATGAAACAGCTCAGGAAGCCGTAAAGAAGTGCATAGCTCTATCCTTCTTAGGTCTGTAAATCGCTTGGATTCATTCTGGTAGCCTAAGAAGGTGACTTATTCCCCAGGCTGGAAGTGTGGTTGTTCTAGTGTGTTGAAGGAGAGGTGCCTGCTTTACTAATCCAGTCAAGGACCTTTCCAGTTAGAATGGGGTAAGAACAGGGAAAACAAGAATGTGAAATATTTGGATATTTGAGGTAGGGTTTTGAGGGACCATAAAAAATATGTTACGGATGTCTAGGAGAAGGGAGTTGCACAGCGGCCAAATGTGGAATAAAGCAAAAGAGGGCATAAGAAGGGCCAGTCCTGCATAAACCATGGGTGGTCTGTGCCTGTGTCTGAAGAAACCCTGTGCCTGATGACCACTGTCTGTCCTGCAATCTGATTGCAACCCTTACCTGTTTTACAGTGTAATCTCACTCTGTTCATCATGTGTGTGTGCTGCAAGGACCAGGTTCCAGCTGCTGGCAAGACTGGTGTGAGTGGGATGTGGGCCAAGCAACCAAAGTCAGATAGTATGAGTGGTGCAGGCACCCCTGGAAGATCTGGAGCAAAAGAGTCTCAGTTCCATTTACTGGGATGGGTCATAGGCTTACATATATGTACACATGTGCCTGGGGCTAGGAATAGCTCTATCTAAAAGTCAGCTAGGGCAGAATTAAGGGTAATGTGTATTCAGCAGTGTATGTTGATGGAAAGTGATAGAAAAACCAGTAAGTAAAAAGTGGTTCCCAAATATTTGTTTCTTCCTTTGTGTGATTTCTAGAATAAATACAGTTACTGATCTTCATGTAAATTTTTAACAAGGTATTAAGTCAAGTATTTTATGCAAATAATTGCTACAAACATAAAATAGAATACTTTTTCTCCACAATTGTTTGCAGTCAGCAAACTTAAAAACAGCTTGAGAAAAAGCACACAAAAATCTAACAATCCATACTATATTTTTTTTGTTCAGGTTTTGTTTGGCTGTGGATGTCATCATTATTCATTTGCTAAATGCCCTTTGACTTAGTGATGTCTGTTGGTTTTTTTTGCAGATAGCAACTCAGATCTCTGTACTGATTGCTAAAGTTGCCAGAGTGGACTGCCCAAGGCAATGGCCAGAACTTATACCCACTCTTGTAGAATCTGTGAAGGTGCAGGATGGTCTTCAACAGCACAGGGCGCTACTTACATTTTACCATGTTACAAAAACCCTGGCATCCAAACGGCTTGCTGCAGATAGGAAGCTTTTCTATGATGTAAGTAATGTGATGCAGTATTGTAGAGCATGCAAACTGTGTATTGTACATGCTCACTTCTTCCTGAGTTTAGCTGGCATGTCTGTGGACTTCAATGTCTGCTGGAATAGAAGTGTTCTTATCTTGTGGGTATCTGTATACTGTAATAACTGGAAGTCACTTTCTGGGTGAGATGTTTGAGATATTTATTAATTTTGCATACAGCTTGAATGTTGTCTTAATTTGTGTAAAGAAGCAGAACTTCATCAACAGAACAGTATGTGCATATCAGCCTTGTGATGTACATGATCTTACTTTTCTAGGAGTTTATGGAGTTTTTTTGGAAGTGTATGCTGAATTCTTAAGTCAGTATAATCTTTAAGAAATACCAGGGTTTAGACTTCCCTACTACCTATTTTAGTTTTTTGTCATCAGCAAGAATGTGTTTGAGGTTTTTCCAGGCCATCTTTACAAGTTAATTAAAAGGCAAGATGTGAATGCAAATGCAAAATCTCATGTCATTCAGCTTATATTCTCCACTGTAAAAATCCACTGATTAGAACACAGATATAACTTTGGCTGTAGGCCATGCATCTCCAAACCCATTTGGATGTGGATAAACAGCTTTTTCCACTTCTCTCTAAGGAATTTTTTTTCTTTTCCCGGACCAGTTAGTGGGGAGGGGCATTTCCCTGGGGAAATCCCCATTTGGAGTTTTCCTTCCTAATTTGCCCTAAACTAAGACATACAGTTAACTGAATTTCGTGAGTTAAACATTTTTTCCAAATATGTTACTCTTTAATTTTTTAAATTTTAGTTTATTCCTTCATTTTAAAGGAAAGAGTGAGCACTGAAAATGAAGACTGTTTATTTAGGTTTACCTATTTATCTCTGTAGAAATTTCTGTCTATGTAATCAATAAGGTGAAATAACCATCAGGAGTCTGAGGCATTGAAGACTGACTTGTAAATAGGACCTTTACTAACCTTTACTCAGTCAAAGCAACTAATTAAACAAGTCATGTGCTTTTGACTCCATAATATAAGGAATAGCAGACTAAGTGCAGATTTCCATAATTATGAAGCTGTCGTGTGCTACCGTAACTGAGTGAGAAAACCTTCATCTTCTGTTTGTAATTCAGGTATCTCTGTATGTTAAGCACTGTGTGTGAATTGTAATATGAATTAAATTTGAGATTTGTTCAGTTCTACCTGATGAGAAACTATTTTTCATTCTTGTGCTTTAAAAACATTGAGGGAAAAAGTGTTTGTAGCTATCAATAAAGCTAGTTTTGGAGTAGGCATTGTTCATTACTATTGCACCTGTAACTGCTAAGTATGTCCTAGAGTAACCTGATTCACACATTAATTTAACTGTAAGTTGGACAGCTTGTTTTTGTGGGAGGAGAGGTGATGAGGAAAGCTGATAATTTTTTGAAGCATCATACCATATTATACAGCAACAGCTGTATTTACTGAAAGTCAGGTAAGAAAGGAGCCCTAAATGGTTTTCTTTAAGGTGAGAGTCATAGACCCAAGTAGTCAGGGAAACAGTGCGGCTATCATAACATCTTCAAATAAAGGCAAGGTGTTTTTCTGAAAATATGTTTAGATTAGTACAACTCATTACAACAAAAAAAGCAAATTAAACATTGTGGCCTGCAATACATACAAGAAGCTGGATTAAATATTTTAATACTGTAAACCGGCCTTTAAAATTCTGGGATTTATTATGGTATAGCAAAATTCAGGAAACAAAATATATTCTTGACCTTCCTTTTGCAGCTTACATCAAGTATTTATAGCTTTGCATGTTCCTTGTGGAATCATCATACGGATACATTCCTACAGCAGATTTGTACAGGGGATGAAGCTGCAGCTGCAAATTCACTTGAAAGGACCTTGTTGTCGTTGAAAGGTAATAATATAGAATGATGTTAGGGGTAAGGAATCAAATAATTTTCTTCACGGGGAATGTGTATAGCTTCATTGGTAAATAGTTCCCATTCTCTATACCAAAGCCATGCCCGTTGGGAATAACTATATTCTTGGTTTATTTTACGTGTACTGTTAGCAAGGCAGAAGGAGGGTTGCTCATGCAGAAGGGGGAGAGAGTAGTCTTGTTTCTCAGTATGTGAGAAACTGCATTCCACTGTGCATGTTGTAAGAAGTCAATGTCTAGGAGGTTGGAAAGTGGGTGGCATAACAGGATGTTTTCGTATGTTTGTTGTAATTTAGGCTTGCATGTCTTTAGCACTTAATTCAGGAAGCTGGACTACAAGTTTCGTTCCATTAAGTTCACCCTGTGTCTGGTGAAAAGCTAGCCTTAGCCATTAGTTTATGTTTTAGGTTGGTGCTCAAAGGTGTATGAGTGGAGTAAATGCATATCCTGACTACTTTGCTGCTTTGAACAACTGAGATTTTTGATAATACATGTAGATAATACACGTCCTGAATTGTTTCAGAAGATGCAGCATACAGCTTTTCTAGTTTACTGGCAGTGGTAAACCTGAGAGAACTTAAAAGTAGCTTATGAGCCTTACTTAACTATACTTGGCCCTTTTCCTACTGCAGGATCCTTCAGGAGTTGAATACTTAGAGTTTTGGCAGAATTCTTCCTGACTGAGTAATTTTTGGAGTTCTCTTCATTATTTTACACAACATGTATTTTAAAGTAATTTCAACAAGGTGAATATTAGGTATGGATGAAGCATCTGGGACCTAAAATTATATGTATTTTTTAAAGCCTTGAGTTGAAAGAAAGGCACAGCAAGTGGAATTGTAATTGTGTTCTGAAATTTGTTGAAACAAGAGCTAATAGATAGCTACACAACTAATTGTTTCTTCTAGTGCTTCGGAAACTGACGGTCCATGGCTTTGTAGAACCCCATTGGAATGCAGAGGTGATGGTAAGTGTGTTTCTAGTTCTAGATTAGATTAGAAATCTTTTGTGATGACAAGCTGTGTTTGAAAATTGTCAAAAGGCACACATTTGTATTATGCAAAGGAAGATCAAGCAACATTCTCTCAAAGTTGTCCTCCCATCAGTCAAGAGCTCTCAAATCCTAGATAGATTCTAAGCACTATGACATTAATGGCATCATGTTTAAAAAAAGAAAAGACACCCTTTCCAATTTACACACCACATGATGGTGACACTTGTTGCTTACCGAAAGATGTCTTGCTCTCCTGCCCCCCAGTTAAAAGCATTTCATTTAGTGATGAAGGTGATGACATGCTTGTTGTATCACATTTATTTGTTGAGATAAAAGCCTGTGGTCTGCAGCTCATGGAGAGGGTAGTGTCAGACAAAGAAACCCAAGCACATTCCTTAACCTCCAGTGCTGCCTGTTTTGCTGGAGGAATTGAGTACCTATGACCTATGACAGGAAGTTGAGAACAGGGTAGAACTGGATAAGCATATTTTAAAAGACATGTCTGTAGGTACTTATCCTTCCTTCTACTGGAGCTGCTATGCTGTTTATGTGGTACTAATAAGGTCAGTTTCGATCATCTGTGTAGTCTGTTTATTAGCTAATGGTTAATTTCTTGAGGAAATTGTTCAAAATAATCAAAGAGTTCAGTTAAAAGTCATGTCTGAGCTGGTAACACATCTGACCTTAACAGATATCTGTCAGACTTCAATCTGACATAACTTTGTTCTCATAGTACAGTGCAGAATAAGCTTGATCTTTCAAAGACATGTTTGTTTTTCAGGGTTTTCTACATGCTATATTTGAACGGCTCAAACAGTTTCTGGAGTGTAGTAAGTATCTGAGTATTTTTCTTTGTATTCATTGTTAAACATTAGAAGGGGGATGAAAATATACAGGCTAGTGCATCACCAATAATCATTTAGTTGCAAGGTATTTCTGTATAATTTGAAAATATTTCTTTAAATGCTGCTGAAACTATCAAAGAAGAATTCAATAAAAGTCCCTTTTTGTATCAATGGACTAAAATCACACCAAAATTGTATTTGGTGTCATATTCCAACAACACTTTTTAC
Organism: Pseudopodoces humilis; assembly: GCF_049639895.1. NCBI lineage: Eukaryota > Metazoa > Chordata > Aves > Passeriformes > Paridae > Pseudopodoces > Pseudopodoces humilis. The sequence continues at coordinate 57,695,933 of NC_142203.1, read as the reverse complement.
AAGAGTAGATGTCTAAACTGAACAGGAAGATTATTATTTTTAAATAAGTTTTATGTAATTTTGATATTTTGATGAAGTTCCTGAGTTCAGGAGCCTGTACTTTGGTAAGAGAGCTGATCTGGGCATTGAGCCTCATTTTTAGAAGAGAGGGAAACTGCTGTTTACCACTTTCATTATACTACAGTCATCAGGCTACCTCTGGCTCTTCTTTCATTTTGAAAGGAAAGTTGCCAAGTTTGAACAGAAGAAATTGAAGGCCATCCCATACTGAAGTTTAGTGTTTATTATAGTGCCCTACAATATGAGGACATTAGTGTTTCTGTCTGTATGCCTTCAATATGGCCTTTTCTGGTTTTTCTCTTTTTCAACAAAAGTTTTGTTTGGTTTTTTTCTTAATTCAGAATGTTTTCTAATGTCCATAATGAATTATTCTTTAAGGTGGAGGTTCTAGAAAAGCACATAATAGTACACAGTGATAGTTTTATTAAAAGAACATCTTTATATTTCCAAAGCATAATTATTTTTTGTCTATACTAGCATTTGCTTGCATTATTTTAACTACCTTTTATCACTGAATTTTCTGTAGTGATGTCACAATTATTATAGCCTGACCAAGTGCAGTGAATTTCACTACAGTTGAAACAGTTTAAGGTGTTTTTATTTCCAGTACTCACTACCTTGAATTTGACTTGGAATTTATTTTGCCCCAGAACTTTTTTCAGGATTAACTTAATCTCTTAACTACAATAAAAATAAGTTACTCTTTGGTGTTAAATATTTAAAACTTAGCTACCCAGAAGGAAAATGAAAGTCTAAGAAATGATAGTTGTGAAATGTCTGATTTACCAGGTAGACGTATAAGAGCAGAAAGCATATGCAGAGATCGTCTAGAAAAGACCATAATTCTGTTCACTAAAGTGGTAAGTAAAATCTCCTTTCAGTTACTGTATAGCTTATAGCTCATGAGAAGCAGTCCCCATCCAGACAGATATGTGCCTTAAAGTGAATCTGTTTCAGACCTTTCAAAGAAATGGAAGGTACTGCAACTTAAAACTTCTTTGTTATGAGATGTGTTTTTGATAAAGTGGGTGTCTGTTTATTCATGCTGATGTAAGTTGCAGCAGCGAAGAATACATTTTCTTAGCTCAAGCAAAATTAGGTGCATTCTGTAAGTAAATTATTTAACTAGGATTTGTTTAAAGAATGGTTCTGAAAACATTGGTAAAACAATGGTAATGGTATTAAGGAATAAAGAAGAGCTAGGCTTTTCATCTTATTTTTTATTGCTGGTTAGATCACTGTTTCTATGGCTTTGTTAATTCTGTGGAATTATTGGCCACACTCATTAATCAAAAGAAAATGAACAACATACTTTCTTGCCCTCTGAGGCTTGTATTGTGTAATACACTTGGACTTGTCAGCTGATTCTGTGTAAATGTTAAATGCATATTGTATTGAAGGTAATTTTAACATAGACACCTGTTCTGTTTTGGTTTATTGTTTCTGTTTTTTGTTTTTTTTTTAAAGTTACAAAACCTTCAGAGTTCCCATTGTTTTCAGATTCTATTCAGAGGCCATGGGTCTATTTTAAATATTCAGCCTAGTTATCAGAAGTAAAAAGCACCTATCAGCTTCACCAAAATTGAGCTGAAGATGCTCTGACACATTATTTTTGATCTTTGTCATAGTACTTAGATTGCATATGTGCAAATTTTTTCACAGACCTGAAGAGAAAGTAAACTTGATTATAGGTAATCTACCACCTATAGAAATTCACATGCATGAATATAGGTTTAGGCATTTTTACAGTAGTAAAGGAGATTTAATGAATCCACCAGTGTGTTTTAGATTACTAATTGGAGAAATTAAGTTGAGGAAGCAAGTGCTTGTACTGCAGTGGCGTTGTTGGGGTGTTGACGTTATATGTCCCTCATATCTCTTTTGCTAACACTGATTCTAATAGGGATGAATTATCTGCTCAAATACTCACTGTTTTAAGGATGGCTAATATATTTTATTTACTACTAGCAAGCTGGTCCATTTGAAAATTGATATTGTTCCTCATACTTAAAAAAAAAAGTAATTTTGAACGCAAATCAGGAATTTTGCTGTTAAATAATGTTTCATTAATAATTGATACTGATCTCTTCTTAATTTCCTGTCCATGTTAAATTTTCTATAATTTTTACATAAATTGGCACCAGTTTGTGATAATTAGCTTACTAAAGCATTTAATAAGGCTTCACTATAAATGTTTTGATTTCTCTTTTTGTACTTCCTTTTTTTTTAAGCTTTTGGACTTCCTGGATCAACATCCTTTCTCATTCACTGCTTTGATTCAGAGATCACTGGAGTTCTCTGTAAGCTATGTTTTCACAGAAGCTGGTGAAGGAGTTGTATTTGAGCAGTTTATTGTACAATGCATGAATCTCATTAAGATGATTGTAAAAAATTATGCATACAAGCCATCCAAAAATATTGAAGGTACTGTTAATATTTACTGAAATAATTTTTTATGTCTTTAGAAACATTTTGCTAGCTATTCTCAACAGCTAAGTTCCTTTATTGTTTTAATAATTACTGAATATATGGTTCTGCCTCTGTATTGGTAATTTTAACTTTCAAAGCATTTAGGTATATAGATAATGACATTCCAGAAGAATTTTAAATGCAAAATGAGCACAAATATATTTTCTTTTTTGATTGTTTTAGTTTCCATTGAACTATTTTTAAAAAGTACTGAGGCATGAAGTTTGGTTTCTTTTCATGAACTAGTTTGTTGCATCTTTCCCATACGATATGTTTGATAAAATGGTGTATCTTCTGTAGTTAACAATTAGCAGTACAATTAAATACAGAAGCACAGTGGATTGGAAATGCAGTTGAATATAAAGGAGTTCATATGTTTTGCTTTGTAGGACTGTCTTTCATTTTGAAACTTCATGCACTTGTGTACATGTGAATTAAAATACCTGAACCTTTCACATTATTTCACATAGATAACAATTAGTATTCTCTATGAATTTGAAGAAAAGTTTTTTGTATGTACGGTATGTGTCAGAATACATTACTTGTTTAAAAACCTGTCTTACCAGATGAAAGTGAGTTAAAATCTGCGGTGAAAAGAGACTTTTTTCTGTTTTTCTCAGAGGATAAGAATTTTTTATTTATTGACTTCTTTATAATTTTACTAGTCTTTGATCATTTAGCCACTTAATTGTAATCTGAAATCTTCATGTTTTATTTCAGACAGCAGTCCTGAAACTCTTGAAGCACATAAGATAAAGACAGCTTTTTTCACATACCCAACACTAATGGAAATATGTAGGAGATTAGTCACTCACTATTTCCTGCTGACGAAGGAGGAATTGACCATGTGGGAAGAGGATCCAGAAAGCTTCAGTAAGAAACATGCTGTATAGTTGGTTGTAGTGTAATTAGATACTTGTATAAGTGCTTTATATCTACACTGTCTCTACAATTTGCCCACTGCAGTATTGGCCATTTTATTTCCTGCAGTATTCTTACATGGACAAATATTCCCTCTAGACATTTTTTTGGTAATAAAAGATTTCTTAGTAGTCTATGATACCCTCTTATCCTAACATTAAACTTAGTTTGAACCATAGTTGAAATAATGCTTTTTTCTTTTCTTTATGAAATAATAGCTGTAGAAGAGACTGGAGGAGATTCTTGGAAGTACAGTCTCCGAGTAAGTGTTGAATTTGAGAGAAACACATTAAACATTCCTGAATGCAATTCTTGATAGTTTTGTAACCAAGACAAGTAATGTTTGCAGAAAAGTCCTAATCTTTCTTCAGGTTTAGTAAAGTTTAATTTCATTCTTTTTGTCAGTGTTCAAACTTGCTGAAATACCTGGGAATCTGTGCACTTCATATTTTAGGAGGGAGGGAAAAAGAGTTTGTTTCAGCATTTGAATTATGTAGCATCTGGTTAAAGCCAGCAGTTCTCTTTTTTTAAACTGATAACTGATGTAACCATTTAAGACACTGTTAGTAGACATGACAAGTGAAGCAAGTTCCAGATGCATGTTCATTAGTTAATTATATTCATTAACTAGTTATTATATTAGTTAATTTAGTTCAGATCAGAAATACGTTGTTGTAGTGTATCTCCCATTTCTAACTGCTGTGGTTTGCTTTGCAGAGAGATCTCGAAGTTTATTTGCTGAATTACTTTTATTTTAAAATTAAAAATGCAGCATGATACATTTGTGTGTTCTGGTTGTAAAAAGATGCTCAGTCCAAGTCCCTGACTAGAGCCCATAAGCCAATACAGAAAAAACCTGCAGTGTGGTCACTGGCAGCACAGCACCAGCTGTTTCACTCCACAGATTCATTGTTCTGCCAGAACAGTGGTTGATATAGATGCAGCTATCAAACTCTTGCTAGAGTTAAGCACAATGTATAGTAGAAAGAGTGGTACTTCTTACAATGTTAATTTTGCTACTATATATTGTGTTTTAAATTGTGACCTTCAGTGTGAGGTATTCAGCACTTAAAATTTTAGCATAATATGTATTTTAATTGCCTTTATTTTAATAGATTCTAACCAGATCTTTTAATTTTTCAGCCGTGCACAGAAGTTCTTTTTATCGATATTTTTCATGAATATAATCAGACTCTTACCCCTGTTCTTTTAGAAATGGTTCAGAGTCTACAAGGTAAGTTCTTTAAAAAAGTAGTGGAAGTATAAAATATAGAGTTCTTTACATTCATAACATAGTCTTGTCAGCTATTAAACAAAACTTTGACCTTGTAACATCTGATTTTATATAATGCATTCTCTCCGTATTTTTGAAAGGACATGTTAGTATTCTACAATTATTTCTAAACCTACCATAATGGAATGCATTGTGTATCTAGGATGAGGAAGTCCTAAAGGCTCTTTGTTTTTCATCGTAACTATTCTGGATGATTGAAAAACGTTGTGGCATTTCTAATTCATGAGGTTTCAGGCTTTCTTGGGTGTGATCCACAGGCTTAATGAATTCTTTGGGTTGTTTTTAGTTGGGAACTTCCTGTTCAAATGTTGCAAGCCGGTTCATGCTGTGTCTCTGCAAAAATCTTGGGCGGGGGAGAAAAAACTTTAAAAGAAAAAGTTAAATTGTGCTGTCATTTTGGATAATATAGATTACTTTCCAAATCTGAAGAATCTGTTTAAAAAATTTATGGGTTTTCTGTATGAAGACTGAATTATTCATAGGTTGAGGAGTGATTCATATTTTCTTTGTTTTACTTTGATTCTTTGCCCCCAAACTAAGTCTTATGATGGCCAGGAAAGATAATAAGTGGAAGTGGCTTCTTTTCCCCCCTGTTATTTCAGTTCAGGTTGTTTCCCCTGGTTTTCTTAGTTGAGTTTATCAGGAAGGGTCATTGCATTCTATTAAAATAAAATAAATACTCATTTTCTGAGAGTGGTTTCTGACTTCACAAAATCTGTTCATAAAGTACTTTGTGTACATAGGTTTTGGGATGGCTTGGAGTAATAAACAATTCTTTATAATAGGGTTGACAGTTCATGTGTTTTTGTTTCCCAAAAATTTCATAAGTTAATACTACCGTGCTAAAAGGTATACCTGTACTTTTTTAATTCTCTTGGGGCCCATAGCAGTTTTCTTCTGCTCTTCATGTTTTCAAATTGAGATTTACTGTTGAAAAACTAGATGATATGAAGAATACATTAATTCTTAAAACTTCAGAAAATATTTACTTTTAGGTACACGTATATAAAAAATCAGGGAACTGGGTCTAGGACCCTTTTGGATGTAGTACTGTGTGATTGACAGTTGCCTGCAATTTTCGGGTTTTGAGTCTATTCATTTGAAATTGTTGTTATTAAAAATTACCATCTCGAAAGAAGTCAGAAATAGGGTGTGGAAGCAGAGATTTGATTTTGATATATTCACTGAACAGAGTATCAAACCTGAAATGACTGAACTAGCACACTGAATAAAAGCAGTGAAAGTAGTCTTAATTCATGTCTTCCTTTCTTAAAGCATTTAAGTGCAAAGGTGCTTGCATTGTTTTAGTGACATTTTTTTATTTATTTTAACTTTGGCTTGTAGGATCTACCAACATGGAAAATACCAATGCTATACTGATTAAAGATGCTGGTAAATTAAATTTTATTTTATCTTTCAAGTAACAGAGCCACTTTCGTGTATGTGTTTTACTTCTTAAAAATTGCATGAAGAATTTGCATGATTTTTTTAAAGTAATTTGGAAAGTGGGACCTAAATTCGAATTCTCCTTTCATTGATGTTGGCCTTCACTTTTGAAAGTATTTACGTAAAAATACTCTACTTTTTGGCTTTTTTCTGGAACAAGCAATCTCCTTTACTATCCTGTTCTTTCTGCTGGGCCAAGTAAATGACCTTCAGTATTTTCGTAGAGATACTCTGTCCATTTTACAAGTGAGATTTTATGGCAGAAGAAAAGAATTGTTTCTTATGGAACCTCCTTGGTGATAGAATAAGATCCTCATTCTTTTGGCTTCTAGCTGTTTTCAAGAATCTAACCTTTCATCTATAGTGTCTTACTAATAATTTCCAGCTGAGTTCCTTTCACCATGATCTGATAAAACTTGCTAAAGATATGCTTTAATTTTGTTTTCTTTAGTATGTTAAGGTTACAAAAATGTGGTTTGAATATTAATCTGATTATTTAGTATTAAAAAATTAACATTTAAGCAAACAATAAGCATGACTATTGTTTTTCCCCAGTGTATAATGCGGTTGGACTGGCTGCTTATGAACTATTTGATAGTGTGGATTTTGATCAATGGTTTAAAAATCAACTCTTAGCAGAACTACAGGTTTCTCATGACAGGTAAACACTTTGGTTTGTTATGCCTTCATCGTTTAAATACAAACTGTTGATACAAATTTGGTAAGATATGCCTAATGATTGCTGAGTTGAAAAATGCTCAACCTTGAAACATACCCATTAAATGAGGAGAGATATGGAATGCATACAGAAAACTGACAGCAGTCACAGAAGTGACAGTGTTCTTGACAGTTCAGTTTAAATTACTGTGTGGCGAATACTTCCAGGGTTCTGTAAAATTATATTGTCTGTCTTCTTGCATACACTGGAGTTTACTAAACCTTCTCAGGATAGCCACCACTGCTTGTTTAAAAAAGGACAATTAGGCCTGCAGAGACCCTGGAGTCCTGTAAGCAGCAAAGTTCAACTGAAATCTGTGGAAGTCGTCCCTGTAAAACTGTAGTTTTTTTAATCAAAATAGTGATTTGTTCTTCTTTTTATGTTTAAATATAAGCCCTCTGTAACTCTCTTCAGTTACTATTTCTGCAATGAGGGTAACAAGGGTTTGGTTTGTGTTGTAGGTGTGAGTGATTTCAGCTTGTTCTCCATGAAGTGTTTTATACAGTCCGTCTACTGTGGTGTTTCCTTCTCACCAAGGTCGCCCTCACTTGTGTGAAGGATGGCCTTCACACTAGTACCTCCTATTTCTTAGTGGATATCATGGGGTATTTTGAAAGATCATTTTTGGTATCTCAGTACAGACTGAGCTGTCTCTCTTTGTAACTATCTGTTATGAACAGGAACAGCTGTTCCTCCCTTTTCTTCAAGTTCACTTTTTGCCCAGGGGAAGGGCAGTGACCACTACTGTGCATGCCAATCCTTATCAGACAAGTTCAAATCAGCAGCTGACTCTAAATAAGTATGTCCAGTTTTTCTCAGTGCAGTAATTAGCAGTGAACCAAGTGTCCTTTGAAGACTGTTACTATGTTTTTCTTCTACATTTGCAATTCATCTTACCAGTGGTAATTTTTATGTGAAACATGAACTAGTTTGTTCCCTTATACCTTTAGGAGCTACTATAAATTGTAAAATGATTTTCCATAATGGGTCACTAATCAGCTCTTTTATTTCCAAGTGTTCCATTTACAAAGAGAGTTTCCTGTAGAGTGAAACTTAAAATATTAAAATGCTTCTTTCCACTACAATAAACATTGAAATAATTAATTACTTACTTTTGGATGTATAACCTTATGTTAGTGTCAAAGAATGATTGCCACACCTATACAGCCTAAGTAAAACTGGCAAGTTTTATGTTGTTGATGCAGTTGTATTACAGTCAGGAAGACACCTGATCTAACCATTTGGTTGGCATTTGTGATATCCCAGGATGAAATTCTTGTGGGGAGAGAAGATTGCAGTAGAAGTCTAGAATTTTGAAGCCCTGTTTACTTGGACTGCTTCTACTGCCTTCATCATTGGAGACGTCCATGGCAATAAGGGAAGGCCGTGTTAGTGGCTTGAATGGAGTACTGCTTTAACAGCAGCTTTGGGAATACATAGGCAGTTCAGATAAAATAGGTTAGAGGGTGTCCTCTGCTGTCCCACAGAATGTCCCATGGTGTGCTTGCTTAGAACTGGTTGATGTTCGGAAACACAATCCTATGTGTTGTGAGCAGTGACTGTGGAGTTTGCAGTGTTTTGCTTTCTCTGAATTTTTTGTTACCTGTTGATAGTAAACCCATCAACCATGACCATAGCAATAGAAGAAATATGGAATTAATAAAAAAAGTTCTAAAATATTTTTAGAAATACTGCACTGCCAGATTTATCACTTGCCATGATGCTTAGTTTTGTACTGGTTAATGAGAAGCTTTTCTATAATATGAAAGTAGTTTACTGATTTTTTTTTTTTTTGTGATAACTCATCTGTAAAGCAACATTTCCTGCTGAGAGAGAAAGTAAAGTACTTTTCACTTGAATATCAGATGCTTGAATATCCTATCCAGGCTGCTTAAAGGTACTCTCCTATGACTAATGCAGCAGAGGTTGCCTTAATTTGGAATATGGTCACTTTGCCTACATGAGCTTTAGGTCCAGTATGTGGACCTATGCTAGGTCAATGTGTGCTCTTTTTATAAAAGCTAACCTTCTGAGGTGAGCTTTTCCCAGAAATAGTGAATGTCCAAAAGGTAGGACCTCAAAAATGAGCACCTATGAGAAACTTCAGTATTAAAAAAACCCCACAAAACCGCCAAAAAAAACCCCAAACAAAAATACTCAACCCAGAAAATACCCAAACACACACCTACCCCAAAAAATCTCAAAGCCATGTTGTACTTTCTCTATCATGGACGGAGAGAGAAATAATGTAGAGATGCAGAGGTAGGATGTATGTATTGAATAATAGATATGACCAGACCTGAAAATAACTCTACAGACAGTTATGTACTTACATCATGTCACTTAAAGATTCTTTATGTGATAGTGGTTTGAAAACTATCCAACTCCAATCACTTAGTTTGAGAGTGATTAGAAAATCACTTAGCTTTTTTTGATGTTTACAAGATAAGTGTCAGATACAGGCCTTCTAAGAGTAGAAAATATTGTATCATCACAGCTTCTTGACAAATCGAGCAGTGCATTAATGAGGCAATGTTTTGTGTAAGTCATGCTTCAGCATGCATTACTTACGCTTCACTGCCACTCAGTAAACATCAGGCAACGCTGGACTCTAATTCCTCATTAGATACGTGTTCCAGTCTAATGAATTGCTTTCTGTATACCATTTCCACAACTTTCATGTTCTCTGAGGATGTTATTTGTTTATAGTCTTATAGTTTTGGGAATATTTAATAAAACACACTTACTTAATATAGAGAAACCTCAATGACATCAGTTTAAATGGCTTCTTGATGGCATACAAGGCAGTAATTCATCAAATGGAAAATACATTTATGATAACAATATATTAGTTAAAATTCTCTAAATATGGTTCATCTTAACTTTATACATCTGTAAATTAAACATAAGTCTGATTTACTTGATCAGTGAAGAAAAATAGCAGCACTGTGAAATGCTTTTCTCAATCATTGTTCTGGTTTGTTCTTCCCATCAACTCTAAAGCTGTTTGATTTGTGCCCTTGTCATGGCACTAGTGCAAGATTAGGTAATGTCTGTTCTAGGAATAGTTTTAGACTGATGAAGTGAGCTACTCTGACAGTTGCTGTAGTCTTTAAGTTTGTGTTTTTAAATTGTATCTGACTTATAATTTTTGAGCATAAACAGAATGTCAAGGGAATTGCTGGGAACTATAGTGAAAGCAGTAGATACCATGATTGCAGTAATAAATGTAACATTTATTTTTGTTTTGGTCTGCTGTGTGCAGAATGAACTGTATCTCTAGGGAGACATTCAAGATTCAGACATTTAGGATGAAAATTATCTTTTTCAGGCTAAGCTGTTTTTTCCTGAGTCACCTTGTGAAGAATTTTAATGGAAAAGGTTTTTGCACTGAAGTTGATACTGACAAACGAAGTGTTTTAGGGCAATAACATTTTCATCATGATTCTTGATTTCTTTTTCACCAGAGGATTCAATAACAACTAGTGTAATGAGTTAACGAGTGCCATTTTTTCCCTTCTACTTTTAAAGGTATAAACCAATACGCCGACGAGTAATATGGCTGATTGGACAGTGGATTTCTGTAAAATTCAAATCAGACTTGAGACCTGTTCTATATGAAGCAATTCGTAACTTGCTTCAAGACCGTGACTTAGTGGTAAGTATAAATAACTAATCTTTTGGACTACACATTAATTGTAACCATAGATGAAACAGAAATACTTTGTGTAAACTTGACTGAGAATTTCATAACATTATTCCTTAAAGTCTGTTTTATCTTGCAAAAGATAAACATTGGGAAGATGTGGTGATGTTTAATTGTGGAGATACTGAACAGTAATGTCAAAGACATTAAATGAGGCCTGAAGATGTTCAGTAAGTGATGAGTTTGGTGGGAAAATGAATTTCAAGAGTAATGATCTATTTTTTATAGGAATAAAATTATGAAATGTCTTACAGTAGTTTATAATGGATACTTTGTGTAGATTGAACAGATCTATTCTGTGACTAGTCCCTTTACTATACAGCACTGACCAAGTGAGTTTGCAGATGACACCAAGCTGTGTGTGTTATTGATCTGCTGGAGGGCAGGAAGGCTCTGCAGAGGGATCTGGACAGGCTGGATCATGGACTGAGGCCAATGGTGTGAGGTTCAACAAGGCCCAGTGCTGGCTCCTGCCCTTGGGTCACAACAACCCCAGGCAGTGCCACAGGCTGGGGCAGAGTGGCTGGAAAGGACCTGGGGGTGCTGGTGCCAGCAGCTGAACATGAGCCAGGCTGTGCCCAGGTGGCCAAGAAGGCCAATGGCATCCTGGCCTGGCTCAGCAATAGTGTGGCCAGCAGGAGCAGGGCAGGGATTGTCCCCCTGTCCTGGGCACTGGTGAGGCCACACCTGGAGTGCTGTGTCCAGTTCTGGGCCCTGACTGCAGGAAAGACACTGAGGGGCTGGAGTGAGTCCAGAGAAGGGCAGGGGAGCTGGGGCAGGGTCTGGAGCACAAGTGCTGTGAGGAGCAGCTGAGGGAGCTGGGAGTATTTAGTCTGGAGAAAAGTTGGCTCAGGGGTGGCCTTCTCCCTTCTACAGCTGCCTGAGGGGAGATTGCAGCCAGGTGGAGGCTGGTCTCTTCTCCCAGGCAACCAGTGACAGGAAAAGAAGAATTGGCCTCAAGCTGCACCAAGTAAGGTTCAGGTTGGACATGAGGAAAAATTTGTTCACTGAAAGTTGTCAAGCACTGAAACAGGTGTAGTCACCTGGAAATGTTTTAAAAAGGTGTGGATATAGCTGGGGACATGGTTTAGTGACAGTGATGCTGATTTGGTGGTTGGACTGAATGATCTTAAAGGTCTTTTACATCTATAATGATTCTGTGATTCTATGATTATTTAGGCATTTAAGTTACCTGCTAACAGGATATGATGAATGGCATTGGTTGCTAAACTGCTTGAGTACAAATCTGTAGTTTTAAGCTACAAGTTTATTTTACCAGCAGGTGAGATGAAGTTGAGATGCTGGTTTTTACTATTGTTTGTTTTGTTTTTATTTTTAAACAAACGAGGCTAGCAGCCTACAAAAAAAAATGACCTTGGCTAGTTTGGTAGGTACATGTTAGTTAGTAATTGCCAGTCATAACAATAATTTCTGTGATTCCAGACAACTTTAGCAGAGCAGGGTGTGTTTTGTGTCAGCTGTTTTTATTTAAAGTTTTCTAAGGCAGTTGTCAGCATCTACAGGAAGAACAGTCTAACTTGTTGAATTTATTTGATTCTGTGCTTCTTGGTTGACAGGAGATAATTCCAAGTAAAACTCCTCTATTGCAAGAGTTTTTATCACAGTCTTGATAGATAACTTCTCATTTAATTATTTATTGTCCTTGAAGGTTTTGTCTCAGTAGCTTTTTTGATTTCTACCACTTCAGCAATGACAAATAAAATGTAAAAGATACTAATATGAAAGTGAATGAAATGAACTAACTGCATTTCTTAGAGGATGATGGAACAGAGAGAATGATTCAGTTGCCAAAACATCAAGTGATCTGATACTGTCAGGTACTCTGTGGATAATCAAAATGTTTAGTGGACAAATGCATGATGCTTCTTGACTTCTGTCTTTCAGGTCCGTATTGAGACAGCTACGACGCTGAAGTTAAATATCCTTTTCTGCAAAGCTGTTTGATTAGTTCTTAATTCTGAGTTACTGGAAAACAATAAAATTTAAACTTACTCCTAATTCTTCACATTGTATTTCTTGAGCATTCATGAAATATTTGTTCATTTGAGTCTTGGTATCTATCTGCAGTCTGTATTATTTTTCCTTAATATTTGTTTACCTGTAGATGACTTTGAGTTCAGAACTGACCAGTTCTTACCAGTAAGAGCATTTATATATTCTGAAGAGTAGACATATCCATAGAGAAAAGCAGGGAAAAATATTTTCAAGTTTCATTTTGAACTATGTTGTTTAGTAATTTATGTTTGTGTTGTATGTTCAGTCTTTACAGATCAAAATGTGTACTCACACTGCTGCTGTCAAGGTTGCTAATGTGTAGATACCAATGTGTTAAAGTTACTAATGTGTAGTATTATGCTATAATTCATATTATGTGTAGTATTATGGTATAACTTCATAGCAGTGTGTTTAGTGCTCTGTATAGTGGGTGTTGCCAGATGCTAAGTTTTTTTATGATAAGAAAATATTAAGACTATCTTACAAATACATCTCCACGACACTGTGGCTTTCCCATATATCTGTTTCACGCAGTACTTTCCAACCTGCTGCTTCTTAAAAATATTAAATGCAAATGTGTGGTTACAGTAGTGCCTTAAAAAGGCACCACTTTCTCGTTCTTCTATATTAGTGTTTTTTACCATGGTCATTACTGTTGGCATTAAAGAAAGAGATAAGTACAGCAAAGTTTTGTTTTGGTCACTCAAATTTAGCAGATGTTTTTTCTCATTTCATTTTGACTTCATGTTAATTTCAACTCAATTGAGAACAGATAAACTGAAAATGCAGAGTGCATCTGCATCAGACTGTAAACACTGGAATTTTCTAAGATAACCTTTTTCAGTTCAACCTTCATCTGTTGGCCCAAAGGCTGGAAGGCTGCACCTTTGGTTTGACTCTAAAAAGTACTCCTTCTGGAGAAACAGCCTGTTTTACCACTGAAATCATATTAATGCTTATCAAAACTTGAAAATGGTATACATTAAAACTGATCATGTTTGAACTGATATGTAGGAGTGTATCTGAATTTTTTTACCTCGCTTGGGCAGTGATTGGCTAATGTACTTTTTTTCCAAGTGAAAGGGTAACATTCTGCACACTTTTTTAAAGTGTTTTTCAAAGTTTATGAATATCTTAGAGTTTTAAGCATACTGGAAAATTACCAGTTCATATGACCAGTTATATTTTTGATGCTCTAATCTGTAATTCTTTGTTTTTCTTTTAGTATCTGGAGTCCATGTTTACATTGCTCTTTCAGCTACTTCAGGAAGTAACACAATGTGACACCAAAATGCATGTTCTTCATGTTCTGTCCTGTGTGATTGAAAGAGTCAATATGCAGGTATTTTTTTAATATATATTTCAGTTTTAGCTTTGTGCCAAGAACACACAGGAAGACTTGTTGTGGAAGGAAAATGTCATCAATTAATAGACTGGTTGTTGTTGTCAGAGATGCCTGCACTATTGGCATTACTTGGTCCTCTTTTCAATTGTCATTTATCTTTTGTGTAAAATGTTAACTTATTTTTCTAAAGTTACTCTACTTTTTGTATTGAATCAGCTTTTAGAGTACCTAAGGATTTTTATGTCTTGTGGCATTTCTTGCAATTTTATTTTTTTATTTGTGATTTACTCTAATTGTCTCATATTTGAACTAATGTTTTAATCTATCTTGCATATTAAAAAAGACATTTTTGGGAAAAAATGCTTTGCACTCGTAGGGGGTGTGCAATTAAATTTGTAATTTTTTGTTGATACTGATATGGGTCAGAGTTGTCTCTACAGCACTGTCCTTAACTGCATGACAAGTTTCAAATTCATATTATTAATTCTCAGTACTTTAGTGTTAAAGTATGTCCTTCAACTTTTTGCATAAAGAATTTGAAGGTGGTTTTGCAGGATTAAGCAAAGAATAGTTGACTGCTTTTGTCTCAGGTTTTCCTGTGGTGGGTTTGGTTTGTTTTTTTTTTTTTTTTCAGTATTACTGTGTTAAGGACAAAGATAATGCATGTTTTTGAATTTACCTTGTCTTTCTACAAGTAATCCTGTCTGAGAGCCAGATGAAGCTTTCATAATTATCCCTTGTAGAAAAAGTCAACATGACAGCAGATTTCCCTGCAGTTTAGAGAAGCAGCGCTAAAAACAAGTTAAGGACTCTTGTATATGTTTAGGTTAATTCCTAATTAAATACTTTCTAAGACAAATAGATTAACCTTTTAGTATTGAAGGCCACAGTAGAAAAAAATACAGGCTAGGACATATCTCTGAAAGGTACATAGTCTAACTGCTGCTCAGAGGCTTAGTGGCTCCTGAGGTTATTCAGCTTGCTTTTTGGTTTGTATTTTTTTTCCCCTTCGGGGTCTGTTTCTGGTTTTAAAGAATTCTGTTGTTTAGGAATCCTAAGGGAAGAATATACTAATATGAATATATTTCTGCATATCAAGTTTTAAATATTTTTTGTGTTCTATTTACTACATAAGCTTGATTGCCAGGCACAGATGTCACCATAAGTAATATGTTCTTTTCAACCTACTCTGCAGTCAGAAGTTACTTCAGTCACAGAGTAAAGAATACAGTGTTTTAGAAAGATTCAAGCAAACTGTGTTTTTATTCAGAGCAGCTTCTGTATTTTTCAGAAACTATGCTTTGGATAAATTATTCATCTCGTTTCACATATTAAGAAATGAATTTATATTCTGAACTTTAGATACGACCATACGTAGGATGTTTGGTTCAGTATTTACCACTCCTTTGGAAGCAGAGTGAGGAGCACAATATGCTACGATGTGCCATTCTAACCACCTTAATCCATCTCGTCCAGGTAAGGAATCTGAGTCACATAAACATTGTCCTCAGTTCTCTCTTGATCGTAAAATATTGCCTACAGAATCCATGGTCTTAACTACTTCTTTAATGCAGACTATATGCCACACTACTTTCTCCAACCCCTGCTGCATCTCAGAGAAAATGTATTGTGACTAGCAGAGACCAAGTGCTCCTAGGACAGTGTCTTTACAGGAGCAGACTTAATGTGAGGGCAGTCTTGAACTTGTGGAAATGCATGACTTAAAAGGATGGTATTGTAGAGGTTAACATTGGAGAGAAAGCAAAAGGGAAATGACAAATATTATAAAAGAAGAAATAAAGGTTCTTTCCAAAGTTGAATAACTTGAAATAAAGAGGAAATAGATTTTTACCATAAACCAATTGTGGAAATTCTTCTTTCTGTCCCCTGTGGAGACTAAAGTATGAGTATTTTTTTACTAAAGGTGTATCTCTTGGTGTGTTTGTAGAATACAGATCTGTAGAAGAATCTTTTAAGGCATAATTGTTTAAGTAAGTAGATAAATCCACAAAGAAGCTGCAACTTAGAAATATCAAGTCATTTTAAATTTTCCATTATCGAAATGCAGGAATTATACAAGTTCAGTATTCCACTAGCTTCAGTTCTCTTAAGTATTAATATTACAGTATTTTGTAATGATGTTCAGTAATTTGTTCCAAATTTACTTTTCATTGTTCAAAAGTCTCATGGATTGTTTAGAAACTGAATCACTGTCATCAGTCTGTGAATCTTTGTGTAGCTATGAAAGCAAACCCTTCTCCTGAATATTGGAATATATCAAATGATTTTGTAAATTATAAGAACCAAAGAGTAATTCTTTTCTTCACCTGTAAAACATTCAGCTTTTAGTCATTTGTTGTTTGTTATACTAATGACTTCTCCAAGAAAGATAATGACCAGTGAATGTTTTTTTTTTTGGAATGTATATTCTTTATCATTTTTTCTTGCAGACTGTTGATAACTGGGTTGTTTTCAAAAAACATGACCTTCTCAAGACATGTTGAGAGAAAGCTTAGGAATATCAGACTATTTTATTGTTGTATGAAATGGAAGCAAGTTCAACCTTTGATTTCTTGAATGCATGCTTATGTGTGAATGTAACAGCAGTGTAGATATTTTCCATGCTGTTTTTGAAATGCTTGATTTAAGGCTTTTTAACATACTTTACATTTTTCTTATTTTGTAGGGATTGGGAGCAGACAGCAAAAATCTCTACCCTTTTCTACTTCCAGTTATCCAACTAAGTACAGATGTTTCTCAGCCTCCACATGTCTATCTTCTGGAAGATGGTTTAGAGCTGTGGTAAGAATGTTTTCTTTCTATTTCTAATTTTAAAACAGTTGGTTTTGTATTCCTGGAAGAAAAATGTTGTAAAAAGCTTAGAATATTAAAATTGATATGTTCTTGTTACCTTACCTTGACATCACCTATATCATCACACCTTTTCTCAGAAGACAGGAGGTTAGGAAATTTATATACTCAGCTGTTTCTAGTTGTGTTTCTTCTATTAATCATTTTCAGGCAGTTGATACTGAAGATACTATTCTGTAGTGATAATGAACAGCAAGACAAAAAGTCTAGACACTCTATAATGTGCATGCTAATTTAACAGTTTGGTGTGTTTGACTTTGGGAGAACAGTGAGCCAATGGATCAGAGCTGGTTGCAGGAAGAGATGTCATTAAAAGGATAAAATGTAGAAGTTACTTTCTTTATCTTGGGCTGTTTGGTTACTGATCATAAAACAAGAAGTGACACGGTGCTCAGTTTTCCATGAGCCTGATTTATTTATTTCTGGTGCAGCTGATGCTGTAAGAGGGGAGAATGGTTACCTGGACCAAATTCTGAAAAATAGGAATACATAGAGTTTGTCTTAAAATAGTGAATGATTCCTTTGATCTAAATTGAAAATGAGCATTTAAATTACAAATACTTAATCTACAAATGATCTGTTCCATATACAGCAAAACTGAGATTTATAATGGTGTTGGCACCAAGTCAAAGTCCTTTTCAAAAACTTAGCATAGGGGCCTTTTACATGTATCAATTCAGAACTTTTATGTCTTCTTAATAATACTGATCTTGAGATTGCTCTTTTGATGTCAGTGCAGAAGAATGATATTTTAAGATGTCCTAGAGCATTAGAAGAATGTGGAGAGCTGGCAGAGACAGTTAAGACTCCAAGGGTTTGAACCAAGAGCAGGAAAGCAACTAAGATATTTCACGTAACCAGATGTATGGTAGGCCCATGCCTAAGATATAGAAGAAAAAATGGAATTTGTTGTTGTGGTTTTAAATGCAAGCTTAATTTATAACTACTGTTTTCAAATCTCAGTAATTTTAAAATGTTATGAACAATATCTGGTCATCGTTGTATCATTTCAGATGTAAAAATAATGTAAACATGTGAGCTGGTCCATGACAGTTTCTCCTTTGAGGCATAGAACACATGTTGTCCTTGCACTGTAAATATCCCTCTCTACCCACCTTCTCCAGTTTCCCTGGTTAGCTACTTAGACATTCTCACTGTTGCATTTCAGAGCTTCTGTTGTCTTTATAAAAAGACAGTAGCATGTTTTTCTTTGTTTTCCTACTTTTGCAAGACCTGATGAGTGTGTTGTAAGGACTGTTGCTCTGGTTGAAGTATGCTTCTGGTAATTGTTACACATTGTTGATAATACAGATGGTTACTGGAAGTTAAAATGTTTACATCTGTCAAAATGATTGCTTAATGTTACTCATACAACGTCTGAAATATTTTACTTAATCTGTTCTTAGGTTAGTGACACTGGAGAATAGTCCATGTCTTACTCCAGAACTCCTGAGAATATTTCAGAATATGTCTGCCCTTCTTGGTAAGCCTTTCACTAAAAAAATTTCATGATTTTTCTCCTGCAGCTTGTTGTTCATGCACTAAGCAGTGCTCCTGTGGCCGCAGGTACTAATGGAGCTCGCAAAAATGTAACAAAAATTGAGGAACAGGTTTTTATTGTCTGACTTTCTCATATTTTTTAATATTCATGATCTACTTACCCTAGTTCTCATTTTTAATAAATTGGAGCTGCTGTGCCTGAAAGATAAGACAAATTTCAGTTTATCATTTCAGAGGTTATTTTAAGAGGTTTCTGATATTTAACACCAAATGTACCAAGTGTTACTGATACTGTTTATATGGAATACTTGCCTGTTCTACTTACAGCCAGAATGAAGTTATTAGCTTTTCCCTCATTCAGATAATAATAATATAGGATGTTTTCAAAATAATGGAATGTCTATAAACATTTGGGTCAAGCACTGAAATAAAAAACAGCAGTCTGTTGGCAAAATATAAACTTAAAATTAGGATTCAATGCTTAGGAAATACTGATACTTTAAGTGCTTTTGCTTCATAATTAAATGGAATATAAAAATTTGGAGATTTTAATTTTATGTTAATATCTTTGCGTTTAGATCTTCAGCTGCACTCTTGAGGTTTCAACACAAATATAGCAAATGGGTTAATTATTTTAGAGAAATGTGTTCACAGAATTACAGAAGTTAGCTTCTTAATTGATAATTGTTTTCAGGACTTAATGTTTTATTTTATTTCTACTGGTCAGTAGAAAGTTACATCTTGGTAGGTAGTTGCGAGGTGATGTCAAGGTTATTTTTCCTTGTATACAAGATCTCTAATGACAAATGCTCTTTTTAGTAGTGGCTTTATGGTTAAATACTCCACAGCTACCATTAAAATTCTGTAGCTGCTGAGTCCTTAGTGTTGTCATCATCATCATCCATAACTATACACCTACCCTTCCACCTTCTTGTTCTGTGTCAATCAGAGGTGGTGTCTGCTGCAGGAAGCCTGCTCTGTATGAATGGCTGTGATTTTCATGGTTTGTCACACTGCTAGTTTGCTTGAGTTAAATTCAGAAATACTATGTATTTGTGTCTTGTTTGTTTGCTACTGATATTTTCTCCCCAGTCCTCATGTGATACTTTTCAGAGTAGAGAGGAGTAGAAATGGAAACCTTGGCAAACTCTTCTTAGAAAGGCATTCTGGAATATTCTATACTTGTAATAATTTCCTTGTTTTGTGAATGAATCCTGCAGAATAGTGATGCTCTCCTTTGGAAAAAAATTACATTCTCAAGCGAAATTATTTATTCTGAAAAATGAAAGCTGTATGATGCTGGTAGAGTCAGTAATTCAGTTAAGCTGCGCAGGGTTTCTTTAGGACAAGCCTTGAAACATGCTTATGTCAAACTTTCTTTTTTAATCAGGGTTTGGAGTGAGTGGTAAAAACACAGCAGCTGATGTGTAATCACAGAGTGATTTCATCCTACAGGCTTCTCTACTACTTTACTTCCTCAGAGCTTTTCTGAGAAACTGTTTTTCTGAGTGTCATATTGGTCAAAAATTTTGATTGCTGCAAAATATGCATCATTCACATGACACAGCCATGGTATCACGATGCTTAAACAGAGCTGGAATTTTGGATTAGTGCTAACCTTATATTAAAACATGGTAGTTAGAAAACCAGTACAATACTGCTGTCTGCTACCCCTCAGGGAGCTGCTGCATTCAGGACACTTAAATCTTCTTCACATAAATCAAGTGCAACAGTACAGTTTAAGGTGCAGCATCTTGCAAAAGAGAATGTATTGATCAGTGATGATCAACTGTGCTAGTTAATTAAATAACTCTCCAGTCTTAAACCTGTAGCAGAGTTTTTCTAGTACGCCACTACCAGTATTCAGCTGAAACTTTTGACACTTACGGTCAGACTCTTCTGTCCTTCTTAACGTGGTGATGTAACTGTCAGAACAAGGTGTTTTAACTGAGAAGTCAAAATTGCAAAGTCTTGTGTGCCTTAAATGTCTGAGATCAGGCAAAAAAGATAATCTCTCCAAGACTGGTTTTCAGTGGATTTCTGGATGAGGAAATCATCAAAAGACAGATGATGTGAAGGGAAGTTCTGAATAGGTAACTACCGTGCTTACATCTTTTGGAGTAGGGTGGAGAACTAGCAACAAGATGCTCCAGAAAAATACTTCTTGAAAATACGATGTAAGGAATATTAACCTCCTGACCTTTGTTTTCTGAATTTATTTTTAGTGAAGGAAATTACTGTGATATACAAGTAATGTAACTGTATTTCTGGTATGTTTAGCTTCTACATCAGCATGTAAGTCATTCAGAAAATATGTCAGAGGTCAACATGGATGAACTAGTAGAAGAGCTGGAGGGCAGGGAAAGAAGAATTCACACGTGAGATTTTTGAACTTGAAGGGGAAAGATATATGTATTTGATTTTCCTTTTTTAACTAATCTGAAAATAATTTGTAATTGTTCCCTTTCAGGTAGAATTGTCCTTATGAAAAGATCCTTTTGTACCCATTTTGGGATACTACTGTTGTTGGAAGTGGTTGTCAGAGGAGTTATACAAGTCAATTAGATTTGCCTTCAGGAGCAGTGTTGCAGTTCATATGAAGGCTTGATTTCACTTGCCTAAGTGACTGACCTTCAAAGACTATGGTGCTATCACTGATGTACAATAATTATTCACAGCATAATTGTCATACTTCGTTTTCAGTTAAGCACTGCTGCTACCCATTTCAACTCTGTTGAAATGTAATTGCCCTGTAGAGAGATTGCACTGTCTCTTTAATGCATCTCTTTCAATGTATTGAATAATGCAGAATGGAGAAATACACTAATTATCTGAGGATGGAAGCATTTCTGCACTGAGGCTGCTTAAAATAACATTTGAATCTGATACAATTTCAGGTTGGGAATATGGTCAAAATCTAAACATACCTATTCCAAAAAGCATCAAGTTTAATGTGCACTTGCTGTATTTGTAAAGGTCCTGGCAAAAACCAGGTTACTGGAACTGGCCTAACTCCTCTGATCCTAACAAAACTCAAAGGAGTACATTAATAAATTTTAAAAAAAATGTTTGATTCAGGAAAACCTGGCAAGAGAATTGATGTATAATTAGCTTCTAAATGTAGTTAGTTGAACATGAGATCTTTCTAGAAAATTTTGCTAAACTGTGAGCTGCAGATGCGATGTAAGTTTTGTCATTTCCATTGCATCTGTCATATCTGTTTTCATTTTGACCTGAAGTACAGTTTTGCAGTACACACATTTTATTACCTTTTATCAATTCTCACAGAATCACAGAGTGGAAAGTTACGGAAAACTTAGTAGTACTTCCTGTTTATATGACCATTTATTTTGAATTTGTCTCCTTGTTTCAGTGTCTGAAACTTCAAGTATGATTGTGCCCAGTAAAGATAAAAACACAAATGGAGACCTCTAAGGAGAGCTCAGTATGTAACTCTAGTAAAGTGCGACTAAAGCTAAACTCATAGATACCTTGGAATCTTTTGATGAGCGTTTTGGATTGAGAGGTCATCTCTTTTCAAGTCAGTAGACAAAAATACTCATAATAAATGATTACAATATATGACATGTAATACAAATGTATTCATGAATACAGAGGTGTCCTGTGGCCGTATCAAATGGAAGAACATTAATGTTCTACCTCATGGGTGGAGAAAAAAGGAAAATCTGTTGAACCTCCCCAGAACTACACAGATGTTATAATGGCGAAGCAGCCATGGTCATGGTGATAATTGGTTTTGGTAGTATAGCTAATACCACTGGGTGAAAGCCACACTTTAGTACAGCTGCTTTCATCTAAGCTGTGGGAGACTTATGAAGTCTGATGCTTGCTCCATCTGGGAAAGGAATTTTATTTAAAATTCATGTTAAAATATTTTCCTGTTGCCTCTCCATGATGATTTTATTAAATATTTTAAAAGTGATGGTGCTAAGGTCTGCTTCTTTTACCAGGAATAGTTTGTCTCCCAAACTGTTTCTAAAGAAATTTATCCCGTTTTCGGTCTTTTGCCTTGTATTGCATTGTATAAAAATACAATGTGGACTTTCTGCACTAGTATCAACATTCATGTGAAACTTTGAAACTTTTCATTTTGCTTATGCATGTTCCAGAGTGATTTTTTTTTTTTCTTAAACACTCTTACAGGTAATGCCTGAGGATGTATCTTTTTTCCTCTCTTCAAGCTGTTGTTGTATATCATCCTCTGTGTGTATCTATCCCTTAGATGGGTATGCTCTCTTTACTGAAATACCCAAACTGTGCCCCAGAGCTCAGTGTGTTTCAGCTCAATGCCATTTGGTATGGCATCTGGGTCAGAAGAGCAGAACTGCAATCTTTATTTCATTCTTTCTGCTCAGCATTTACTGTGTGAGAGAGACCATTTATCAGTAATTGCAAGTCTCTAAAGTAAATGTTTCATTTTTTCTGTCTTCAATATCTTCTTAACCCAGTATTACATCCAAAACGTGACTTTTGTTCAATTGTTTTTTGTTTTTAAATAGTGTTGGCTTTTGAGGTTGTAGGACTTCTTGTGCTTCCATTTGAGCACAAGAGCTGTCATCCGACTTCTGTACTTCTCTCTGCAGGGAGAGAGAACCTGACTGGCACTGGATCCAGGATATTTTTTTTACTTGTTGACATCTGGCACTACAAGCTGCGAGAGGAAAAAGACTTTGAGAAGCAGATCATCTTGGTTGTACTTCAGTTTGGTGATCAGATTCTGAACTGTGATTTTTGTTTTTTCCAGAGCTGAGTACAGAAAACCTCAAAAATTGCTTTAAGATCATCAATGCTTATATTTTCTTATCATCATCTGAATTTTTGCAGGTATGTTATTGTTACCATTATATAAAGATCCATATTAGCACCTCAGTTCCTTACTGGCAAACTGGTTTTTCTCTCATCTTAGAAAATACCGTACACACAAACATTTATACTTGTATTAATTTGTGTGCATACAAACATACTGTTCTAATGTTAGCTCTTTATGGTGCATGGTGGACACTTAGATTTGAGAAATATTGTCATTTAGAATTGATGCTTTGTGGATTGATTTAGTAGTTTGATATCTGAAAAGGTCATATGTTGGATAATAACAGTTAACTCTAATTACCCTACCAGATTAAAATTATGAATATATATTCTATCAAGAGTTGAAATACATTATGCTTTGTTGTCATACCTTCTTCATTAGAAATTCTTTCAGATTGATTGTTTAAATGTGCTGCAATGCTAAAAATGCAACAAAATGCTTAGATTAGATTTTAATTAGTTTAGAATGATGAACATTTTAGCAGATGAGATCTATGAAGAGAAACTGGGTCTTTAGGCATGTGTAAATCAAAAGGAATTGAGTTTTGAAATATATACAAATATATAAAATATATTGCATAATACCTTCTTTTTTATTTTATTTCAGATGTATGCTGCTGACTTATGTCGGTCATTTTGTGAGCTTTTGAAGGACATAACTACTGAAGGTCAAGTTCAAGTTTTAAAGGTGGAGTATAGTGAAAGTAATATCCGGAGGCTCAGCTCTCTACATACAATGTGTTCAAGTAGAATTTAGAACATGTAGAAGAAACTTATGCGTATAGCAGAATTTGACATTGAAGTTAACCTATCAGTGGTGGTTTAACTACTTATTTGAAGCCTGTGCATGTGTGTAGACACCTAGTGAGTGTAGGGTTAACTTTTCCAGTCTTCATTGAATGTTGTATGTATGTGGTCTCCATGAAATTCCTTTGCGTACCATTTATACCCATCACAGAGTTCAGTCTTTGGCATAAGTTGCTGTTGTAATGGTAGAACTACTTAAATAAAGCTGCTAAAGTTTTTTCCAGGAACCAGAAAGTTACATTTTCACACAGCCTTCAAATGGTGCTGTGGAACTGATAAGCTTTTGAAATGTTAATAACAATAATTTGAATGTGTCTTTTGAAGAATTTCAGGAAGTAAAGTTGGAATATAGATTGAAAGATAACTGATTAGTAGCTGTAGTGTGCTACTGCTAACATTTCCAGTGGTTGCACTAACTGGGGGCTCCGTGTTGCTTATGAGAACTTGGACTTGAATTCAATTAATTCTAAATGTGATAGAGGATATAAATTGGATCCCACATATTTCTTTGGTGGATCACACAACTGCCTCCAGAATCCAGGACAGAAAACAACTGTTGAAGTTGATAGTCTTCCCTGTTGTACTTACTGCTGTGAAGAGCTTAAGGCCTCTAGTTCTGAAATTTAAAATGTCAATTCCAGTCTAACAGTAATATTATTTAAAGTATGTAGCTGGGCAAATGTTTTATGCAGCAGCTTTTAATCAGAATTCTAAAATGGAATTATACTGCTAATACAGAATCATTTATTCAGTTGAGTCCCTGTGTGGCCTTGCATTAGCTGCACAAGTTGTCTGGTATACTTGGAACACTTTCCTAGTATGCCCTCTTGATTCCAGAGGGGTAACTGAGCTATCATCCTTGTAAATGTTCTTAGAAAAAGCAAAAGTTTTGTCAGGCTTCACTATGCTGACTTGTTAAACAAAAAAAGCCCCAAAATCTAGATAAGCGTTGGGAACAGAAATGCCCATGGGTGTTCTCTGATAGTTTCCTACAAACAGCTTTGGCTGGACTGTAAATAGACATTAGAACTGTAAATAAATTAACAAGGTTGAAAAATACTAATTAGGACTGACAAGACAATTTCTTGCAAGATTGCTGAGTCTTGATTTCCTAATTACCTGACACAATGAAAGGTTTAAAAATACTGTGCAAGGAACAAAGGAGTTGACAAAAACTTCCAGTACCCAGAAAGATGAGTGAAGGAAGTTATGTTTACCTCTGTATATAATAAGTCTCTTTTATACCTCTGCATATTAAAGGTTTACAAAATTGAGAGGCATTGAGATAGGTCAACTGCTTAACACTTTTCTCAACATGAAAAATAGAATATTAAATGAAGTTATTGGGAGCAAGGTTCAAAAAGGAGAAAAAAATATTTAGGAGAGGTTGGTCAAGAGCACAGAAGAGTTGGTCCTTGTTGAAATTCCTCTGAGGTGGAATTAAATGGAGATGAAGAGTGTTTAAGTGAGGTATCTTTATGATACCTTTATGTGCTTTATAAACACATCGGTGTTTTCATGCATGTGTCATCACTGTCTGCATAGAAGTCAGTGATGAGCCCTCAGCCTGTTATTCTCATAGCCTGTTCCCATCTCTCTTGGTACAAGGGTAGAGCACAAACATCTGGGCAAAAGAAAAACTGAAGAAAGCAGGAAAACAAGTTACTTCAGGGTACAGCACATAGGGGGGGAAAAGGAGCTGAGAAACAAAGGGTAAAGAGTTTAAACATGGGGAATCAGAGCAAGGTATCCAAAACAGCACCTCTGAGAGCACGCCTGCAAAGAGCTGCTAGGTCCTAATCAGTGGTTTCTCTAAAAAGTAACATGACAAAGCTATGAAAATACACTCTGAACTACTGGTCCTTCACCATACCAACCAAATCTGCTGGTTTTCCGGGTACCAAAACAAGATCCCTTTTTCCAAACTACCTCATCAGCTTTGTCTGGGCCATGGGGGAGCTTGTGTGGTGGTTGGTTAGGGTTTCATTGAGCATTCACCAGGTGCATTTATGCAGATGAGGTTTGCAGAATGTTTTACAAGAATAGTTTCAGCAAGCTGGGGTTTGCTGGTATTTAATGGTAAGCATCCTATGAGCACTTTGTATGTGTACACCAGTACACATGGTTGTAAACTTCTGGTTAAGATTTATCAATGTACTTCACTAATGGTCTTGTTTGCTCTTGTTCTTAAGGTTGTAGAAAATGTCCTAAAAGTCAACCCTGTGCTGGGTCCTCAAATGTTTCAGCCCCTTCTTCCATCGGTATTCAGGGGGATTATAGATGGGGAGGTAAGAGTTACTTTAACTGCTCTCTACTTTTCCTTTGGAAAATGACAATACTTTCCATTATCTCCAGTTTTTTCATACTGATGTTGTAAAACTCTTGTTTTAAGAGCATCTGTTAGATTTTTCACTTCTAGTTTAAAAGTCTGTAAAAGTAGCACAGTAGCACAGGAAAAAACAACCTATCCATCGCTTGTTTTGTCATGTAGTGTTTATTTTAATAAAACAGCACAGATTTTATTCTGCTATTCCACCGTTCCTTCACTATTAATACTTTCAAGAGCTATAACATTAGGCCATTAGTATAATGCTTAGTCAGTGTTAAGAGTTTTTTGTTGGGTTTTTTTTAAAGACACATACTATTCCTTTTTAATTGTACCTGGACCAGAGAAAAACAAACTGAACCAGGAGAAGATCAACTTGACCTTTTTTCCTAATTGGCATAGCTAATATGAAGAGCTGTAGGTTGTGAGAATGGTTTGTGTGAGATAGTCTTTAAAATTTTTCTGGCTTACATGTCTTAACTTCTCGTTTTTCTCCCTTTGTAGTCAACAAACTTCTATGTTGGATGAAAATGAGTAAATCAAATATACTTTAACTGTGTTGAACCTATCAGTTATAGCAGGAATCAGTGGGTGGAATTCTTCAAGCTTTCTGACTTCTTTGATCAAAGCCTTTGCTTTTTTTCCAGTTGAAGACTTTCAAATATCAATATGTGGCTCCAATTACTGAGTTGAATAAAATTTCCAAATTTAAGCTAATACTATATAGCAAAGTACATTTTGCTGTTCAAAGCACAAAGATAGAGAGTGGATTATCAAAATGTCCTTTGATTTGAGACTAATAAATTCATTATACCCTATTCAGAATATGTTAATCTAGGTTAGCATTTTCAGGTAAATGTTGGCATTTTGTTTTTCAAGTAAGCTATTTTACAAAATACAGTTATATTGTTACGTGATGAATTTAATAGGAAAAAATTTATAGCTTCTTTTAAAAGTAATAACCAAAGATAATGAACTTATTAACTTATTACTGTATCCAGTTGATTTTGAGGCTTCTGCAGATTAGTTTTTTGCAAATATATTATAGTTTCTATCTAAAAAAAAGTAATAACTGCAGAAATACTAATTGTTCTTAATGTTACTGAAATTGTTGTAAGCAGTAACTTGGAACCATAATCAATTTTAAAAGTAATTTTTTAGCAGTACAATAAGCTGTTAGTTCCTTAAGATACAGGTTTTAAAATTTAAAGTAAAATCAAATTGTCTTGCAAATTGCTTGGCTGTTTGGATGAAATTGAGTTTGAAATTGCCATGATTTTCATATTGTGTGAACTGAGAATTCTGGTTAAGACTGCTCACTCAGTCTTCTGCTCCTAGATGCTCTTAAATTGCAATTCATAGTTTAAAATCTAGTTAAAGACATAAGGGATGCATACAAGTATTTTCTAGGTATTGCTGCTGCATGTGTCAAGTATTCTTCTTTTACTTCAACTAAGCACCTTTTGTTTTGGTTTATTTTTGTTCCAGAGATACCCAGTGGTGATGTCTACTTATCTGGGGATCATGGGTAGAGTTCTACTACAAAATGCAAGGTTTTTTTCATTACTTCTGAGCCAGATGGCATGTGAATTGGGTCAGGAGGTAAGGTTTACTGTCCTTTTATGCCCTTTTGGGGTTTTTGTGTCTTGGTATTTCAGCTGTATTACATAGGGAAATCTTGCTTTCTTTTGACCTAAAGAAACTTTTTCTTGCCCAGTTCATCTTGAAAAGGGGCTTTTCCCCCTCCTTTTCTCCTTTCCCTGAACATCCTGTAACAACATATATGTGTTCCCATAATTACTTAAACCATCCCATTAAAATTTTTATATAGTTCTTAAATTCTATTCCTGCTGTATCCAACAATTAGCCATGTAAACTCCCTTAGTTCACGTGCAGTTGTAGAATGAGAATTTCTTCCCCTGTGCCATCTTGATGGGTCTTGTGGGATGGAGAATGGTCTAATCATTCTCCCCTGAGTTTCTAGAGTATCAGGTTCAGTGTGCTTCAGTTCCACTTTTGAAGTCACTGAGGGTCTTCTACAAGTGTTCTATTATGTCTTTAAGTGACATTTTAGTAGTTTGCTTTGCTGGGGTGTAATACAGTTTTCAAAGTGATAACAAGAAGTTGTTTTTTGGTTTTTTTGGTTTGGTTTTTTGTTGTTTTTTGTGTTTTTTGTTTTTTTTTTAATTTGTCACTGTGTAGATAAAAAAAGTAAGTCCATGTGCTTTTTCTATGAGACTGTTAGGGGAAAACTGAATAATTTGCTATCCTGAATTAGTTCCCTCTCCATAAATGAAACGATTTTCAAACATCTAGGTTACAGCTAGTGGTATGGAGGGCTCAGGGCCTGGAATCATTGTCATAGAAAATTTAAAAAGTACCTGTTGCTTGTTACTTCTGTCAGGTGTACAACTGTGTAGTGTCTTTCCAAGACTAAATAATACCTCCAGTTGCTAGAAAAATTAAAATAAGTTATTCTCTAAACACACTCATAACTGAAAAGGAATGTTGTGTTTCCCAATGCAGTTGGACCAAATTCTTGGTAACATGATTGAAATGTGGGTTGATCGCATGGATAACATCACTCAGCCAGAAAGAAGAAAACTTTCTGCTTTGGCATTGCTTTCTCTTTTGCCATCATTGAATAGGTAAGCAAACATAAAATAACTTAAATAAGAATGCTTCAAAGGCCCTTGGAATGGTTTTTAAAGTGTTTCACAATTCTGCAGCTAAATATTCCAATACAATTAGTTTTATTTACTTATTTTTCTCCCCCAAGAGAAACTTAAAAAAGATAGAACTTTACTACATTATATTAACTTCTTATTTGGCTTCATAGCAATACAGTACCCTTTCTTCCATTTCATAGGAAATGTCATTTAGTAGGAGTGAGGAACCAGCACTGCAGATTTTATTGTTGATTCATATTAACTTAGAACTATCTGCTTCTCTCATCTGTGATTAAGTAGTGGCTTTAGTTGACATGTTACTATTTTGGTGTCCCTTCCAGGGAACAGTGTTTAGTTTTCTTTCCCATTGTAGGTGATCTGAACTTTCATCCTAGTTTTCTCCTTTATGACATAAAATAGAAGAAAAAGTTGCTCTGAAAGGCTCTGTTGTTGCTGTGAAACATTTTTTGCACAATAGATTTTAGAGCAAGCACATTTTACTATTAACCTTTCAGTAGCCATCATCATTGCTGGATATACACAGAAAATGAAAGTTCTAAATGAAAATGCTGAATATACTGACTTCATACTTGTCAATACTAGAAGCAAAATGTAACACATTTAGGTGACAGTTCAGTCCTTAGTTATCTTCAGATTATTTTTATCTGTTCGACATTCAGGAAGACAAGACTGCATGAGTTTACATTTAGTCTGCTAGGTTTCCTGAACAGTCTTGAAGTATTGTCTGGGAATTTAGATGTTGATTCCCAAATCCTAAAAGTTATGTTAGTAACTATAGAATATGTAGTATTGTCAAAGCTGTGGACTATGACATTTAGACATTCTTTAAAAAAAAAATCAGGGAACACTTAGGTGTAATTTAGCAGCTTTATTGCTTTTTATATGCACAGAAATTGTCCTCTTTTATGTCAGGTGGATAGTCAGGATAACATCTAGCTAAAGGTGAACCAAGCGACTGCTTTATGAGAGGTTTTTTCCCAGTGAATATAACAGTATTATGTCATTTATAGGTATATTTGAAATGTTTGTAAAGAGGTATTAGCTAACATTTAAGGTGCTGAACTACATCTGTCTTCCTGTGAAGTTTCTGTTAAAGAGAGGAAGGAAAAAAAAAGAAATTCCTTTAGATAACCATGTTATTTTGAGCTATGTTCAGCTGCTCCAGATTTCCTGCTGTAAAAGCCAATTATTTCTGGCAGTCCCTAACATAATAAAACCTTCTGCAAATGATAGCTTTATTTTTCAGTTACTCATTTAAGAAAGCTGCTTCTCAAATAAAAAGACTCTCTTTAGTGGACGTATTTATGTCAAAGCTATGAAAATTTCACTTGTACAATTGACAGACTGCCAAACTTGCCTTCAGACAGTGTGTGAAATGGCTTCTGTCAATTGATTGTTTCTTTTACTAGAACAATGTGAGTCACTCTGGTTTTCCTATATTTTAGGGATTATACTTCTGTCAATTGATTGTTTCTTTTACTAGAACAATGTGAGTCACTCTGGTTTTCCTATATTTTAGGGATTATACTACACATAATTGCTGTATCCTGTATTTGTAGGCTTCTTGTGCAAGTCTGTTTGCATAGTTGAAGCAAAACAAAATGTTTCAAATATAATACAGTAGTTAAACAAAATGTTTTGATTAATATAAGTGTTTTCAAGAAAAGCTAAAGTAATTTTTCCTGTTGGAATGCCTCACTAACTGGTTTCCTGATTAGATTTTACTTTGGATATCCAAGGCAAGTTCGATTTCTTGACTGCAGAGGCAGTCCACAGAATTTTGTCTTCTGTGGATGGTTGATGGGCTGTCTTGGGACAGGTGAAGGTGAGATTCTTTCCTCAGCTTGCTGCTCTGTGGTGGTCAGGATTGGTACCTGCAGCAAGCTCAGATTTTCAGCATTCTGCTATAAGTGCTGTGTCTAACACTTTCTGAGAATTTTTTTTCCTTTTGCCAGTTGCTTCCTCTAGCCTATAGTTGAAGCACTGGATTATTTTAGACAGGAAAGAGAGGGAGTAGACAAAAATAGTGGGGTGAGAATGAAGATAATATGTATTCTCATTCTTCCCTCAGCGTTGTTTTATGGATAAAATGTTGGGGAAAGTATTAAACAGTGACCTCTTTTATTCTCTGTGTAAACTGTAGTATTACTTCATAGATTTTAAGTGTTTCTCTAGTAATTAATCAAGTTTATAATTACAAATATATGGAACTATGGACTTCCTGCATTTCAGGGGAAGGTAAAACTTACATCATTATTAATTTAAAATCAGCTTGACACAAATAATTTTCTGTTTCAAGTGCAGCACCTTTGACAATGTCATGAGTGAAGGATTTTAGAGCAGATAAGACAGGATTGACTGCAGAGCAGTTGTTCACAGTGGCTATTGGGCTGACTAGTTTGACTAAGCAGGTTATAAAGTGACAAATTGTTAGCCACACTGTAATTTTCTCGTCTAGGCAGTACCATACAGAGATAGACATAATGGCATGCTTTTGATATCAACAGTAGTGCTGCATTTTAATCGTGTATGCATGTCCTTCAATCCAGCATCCTGTTTATCTTCCCACAGCTGCACATCGTGTTAGTGGTTAGAAATTAATATTAAAAAAAGAACAATAACTGCTGCTTTCCTGATTAGTGTGTTGCAGCACCTTTTCACGGAACAGTAATTTCCTGGTATTACTTAGGGATTTGCCCAAATTAAAAGCTGTATAATTATCTACTTTTGCTGTCCAAGTGCGGTCAATTAATGCTAGCATTTTTTTTGTGTTTGACATATATGCATTGGCAATATTTTTCATACTTTGTATTCTTACTGCCCATTTATCACTCATCCATCCTAGTGCATTTTCATTCATTTATTAAGAAATCTCGCTGTTTCATAAAATAGGTTAAGGACTTCTGTCTTTAAACTGTTGTATATAACAGTGGGACTGGTAACATTCAGGCAATAAGGATGCACCTGTGGAGTTACAGTGTCTCCATATTTAATACGTGAGGAAAGTGTGCATAGACACACAGTAGCTCTAACAGGAATGGCTTTTTGAAAAACACACAAGGACTTGAAGTTTCCTGGAGGAAAATTTTATTTGAGCTAGAGTGTGAGACATGAGATGTGACAGTAACCTGGATGAGTAAATTCACAAATGTCATGATTTTCCTACTGTCATAGTTTAGTCATATTTGCTCTTGTCTACATCCTTAATGGCTTGTTTGTGAACATACAGCTGCAAGAGTACTCTTCGAGACTGAGTTGAGTTTTACTAGAAGTGCCCTTGGTCCCTAAAATAATGCCTAGTGAATATGGTCAGTAGCAACATTCTGCCTCTTATTTTTTGTGGAAAATGTGTGGGCCACCACTATCTAGGGTTCTGCATTTGGAAGTCTTCAGCATCTGTTGTAGTTGTTGATGCTGAAGTGGCTAAAGTAGTACTATGTCCCATTCTCCTACCTACATCTGTCTACTTGTCTATCTGGAAATAATTAGCTTGCTTACTGCAGTATAAAGCCAGTATTTTACAGTATTTTGGAAAGTCCTTCTTTGATAATATTGAGAGTTTTTAATGATTTCTTTAGCAAAGTAGGAATCTTTTTTATTCCTACAGTTGTGTGTATTTTAGTAGAACACAACACCAAAAGATGCTAAAGTGTGATGGGAACATTTATTCTCTAGTAAGAATATGGAAATAGATTTTGGAAACATTAAAGTGTCAATGGTCAGCCTAGTTTGGAGTGATACCTAATTGTAACCACAGGTAGCATTTGACACCATGTTGAAAGCTAAGTACTCCCCTTCTACAGGTGTGTGTTTTTTCCAGCTTGTCTGTCATGCTTGAATGAGAGATTGCCAAGTTTACTTTTACTCAAAGTGAGTGCTTTTCAAAATAGGCCACTAATTGTGGTCCTTGAGGATAAGCTTGTTTTTGGTGGACCTTCCTGTGTAGAGTGGTACCATTCTAAAGTACAGGAGACTCTACTGAGCTTAAAATATAAAGTATTTTATTGTCTCTTCATTTTGGTTTCTGGTAATGAGTGGTTTTCATTTTACCCCTTTGAATCAAATATGTTCATGTATTGTGAGGAAAGGGTTAAGAGGTTCTCCAGGTTTCTAATCCTTATGTAAATGAATGTCTGCTTTTTCTCATTGTGTATCAAGTCTGATATGTCAGCCAGTATGAGTTCTGCCAGTTAGATAATTGGCATTTTGTGAGTGTAAGTACTTACAGTATGCAATTATAAATCTTCATTAGGTTATTATAGAGTTTTGCCTCTGTCATTTGGTAAAATTAGTTAGAAATTTTAATTTTCCTCTCAAAAAGTTGTCTATATGTAATGTTAGTAAATGGCAAGAAAGTACCTAATAAAATGTCATGTTCTCTTCAGGATAGTTATGTCCTCATTTATAAAGTCAGAATTTCTTACATAATTACTTGTACATCCTCTTTTCTTTATAGAGATGATACACTGAAGCTATTTTATCTTCCTCTCTATTTTTTTAATCCCTCTAGTTAAAGGCATGCTCACCCACACCTCTAATAGACTATTAGCATTTAAAGGAGCTCTTTAAATTATGATTTTGCAGTTGTCATCAGTGTTTGGCCTTGGATTTATTTCGCTTGCCTGACAGGTAACAGTGCAGTTTTAATGATAAGAGTGAAAAATGTGACTTTGGTCTTAGTCTGACTATCAGAGTCTGCATAATTCAGAAGGTTACACAGAGCACTGCCAGCTTCTTTAATTGCATGTCACATTATGGCATTGGCAAAAGGATGCACTTATTAAACTTTACTTGTTCAGTCTCCATCAATTTTTCTCCTACACTTGATTGTTAGTATGGACTGGTCAGAAGCATATTATCTTTTCCCCTAAGACCCTTAAGCCTTGGTTTTAAGGAAAAATATACCTTGATAGCAAGGAATTATATCACTAATTGCAGCTAAACTGCTGCTGCTGCTGCTGAAAAAAAACCCCAAAAAACAACCAGAAAAACTGTAGTCATAATGGTTTGGTTGCTGCAGATATCTTGTTTTTGTTTATGGCCTATATAAAATATTTCAGAAGTCTTAAAACTATTCTAATTATGTTTTACCCTAAATTTTAAGATTTTAATTATATAAAAGTCAGCAAAAGAGAACAGATTAACTAGCTTCCTGCAAAATCTTTGCAATGTATGGTTTACATGTTTGGAAATTAGATACTGAATAAATAATGACAGAAGTATAGCATATTACTAAAAATGTGTAAAAATTACAAGATTGTAACAAAAAATAAAAAAAACCCCAAACCTAAAACATAGATTTACATCTGGTTTTGCACCTGGATTTGTCTGAGCCATGTTGGTACATCTGCTTATCTCTCTGTGCTATACTCTGTGAAATTTGACAGAGAGTAGCTGTAGAGATTTTTCAGTGATTTTCTTTAACAGTGCCAAAATATTATGGTAAGATACCAGAAGTGATAAACATCACAACCCATGTCACTACAAGACCTTCTGCAAATAAACTGTCTTGAAAAATGATGTTTCATAATCAAACAATTTAATGAGAAAGTGAGTGTTTAAAACAAAACATCAGGTTTTGATATTAAAAATTGCCTAAGTATAAAAGTAGCTTGTATTTTTAAGAAGTAGCTTTTGTATTTTTTGTGTGGGTATTCTCTGTAATAGTTGTTACAAACTATTGAAGTTTTCTCTTTCTGTTAAATATCTGGAGCTACCAGTTGCTAATGCCAAGTATATGGCCATCCTGTCTCCTAAACTAGCGGGCGGAATGTGGTTTTGCAATTGAGTTTTGATTAGATTTCTAGAAGTTAAAATTTAGGAAATGGATTTCAGTTCTTTGGACCTTTTGGTTTGAATTGCATTAATATTGAGTACATTAATACTTTTATAGTTTGAACAGAATTGCAGTGAAAAGTAAAGGGTAAAGCTACAGTGTTATTGTCAGCGTATCACATCTGTGTGTTACATTTAGGGCCAGCCTTTATTATGTTACTGGTTTGTTCACAGACTTGGTGGTTGCTCCATGGAAGACTTAGATTTCTGGATAAAGAGAAGAAACTCACTAAATTCTAACAATTTCTCAAATGAGCTTTTAGTTTCACAAGAGCTTTCTAAGGTCAAATTAGGTTTATAGCATAGAAACTTACTTTCAAATCCTCAACGGGAAAAATAACTTTGTAGTTTTCATGCTGTGGAAGAGAGAAATTTTCAGTAAATGGAGCAGAAAGTCAGTATTCTTACTGAAACAGAAATATTAAATACTAGAAGGTATCTATAATATTTGAGGCAATCAGAAATGTTTAGTTAAACTCGATAAGGAGAAAAACAGAAAAGTATTTTGGGATGTGGTAAGTTAATAAGGTGTAAAACAGTTCACCTGCCTACTGGATGTTAATTAAATGTTGATGTCTGTGCTACCGAAGTAGTAGTTTAGTTCCTGAATTGCTTTGATTTGTGGTCATGTCTAGAGATGATGTGGGCAGAAGGAAGTTGATATTTGAGAAAATAAACTTGTACAATAGCCTACCTGTGGAGAATAAAAGTACAAGGAAGCCCTGCAAGAACAGATGGTTGTTAAGTACACAATGGGAGGGCAATACATAGTTTCACTCTTAAAAGGTTAAATGAATAATTACAGTGCTAAAATTTGGTTGTTCTTGCTTTTGGGCTTTATCATAATTTTGTAGTGATTATGAGAATGAAATCCGTTCTCAAACATTGACTTTAGACCCTGTTTTTGAACTTGTTGCATACTCTCTGCTATATACATAAGTGAGATTTGGATGACTAGTTTGTCCCACCTAATATTCATTATATTGGCTTTATATTGCATGGGTGCAGTGCTTGTATGTTCTTTCAATTACTTCAACCTGTCATTTTATGCACAATTTGACAAATTGCTGTTGCTCAGGCTTCAAGCTTGTATTTACAAGGAGTTATTGCTGAACTAGATTTTAATGTTAAAAAGCCAATAGCATCAATAGCTTCATCAATATTAGTATATTAAGATAAAATTCACTTGTGGGTTCAAAAATAATTTTCTCTGTGACCATGTGAAGCTATATTCAGGTACAAACCTAGAAGTTCTCTCACTGCAGAAGAAGATTTGCAGTGAATGAAATATGAGAGCTGCCTAAGTTTGTTAGTGTTCCCTGGATTTTTTTGTACAGTTTTCAAAAAGTAACGGATTTTTTTGTTTAAGTATAAGCCAGTTTGAGAAATGCTGATCCAAGTTACACATGTATTCCATCCAGCCTTTTTTATGGTTTTTCCCAAAATGCTATCCGTTATGTGGTACATAATTTTGTGTCTTGTTCTTAACAGGTACTGCTTTCAGATACTTTAAAAATATGTAGTATTAATGAAGTAATAACTCTAAATTACATTGCAGTTAGTTCTGCAGGCCTTTGGGTGCAGTATTGACAAGGTGTAAAACAGGACTTTCTCTACATTTCCTAGTAGAATGGAAGGAGCTATGATCTAGATTAAGATTTTTTTTTTCCTCAGTTTGGGCATGGGATTCAGCTATCAGAATAGTCTTCAGTGTGCTCAGAACCACAGTGGAGCTAGGGTTTAAGCAAAAATTTTGTGAATATTTGTAAGGTACTTTCAGTACAAGATCACAGAGACATTCAGCCAGCTTACTGATCATCAGCTTTCGTTTATATGGTCACTGCTCGACTGGTTCTTCTAAATCTTTATGCTGTCCGATATACTGGAGAGCTTCATTAATTCATTTAGTTTTTCAAAATGTGTTGCTTCTGACATTTTGCAAAAAGAGAGCTCTATGAACATTTGCCTTTTAAAAGTTCTTTTTTTAATTTGACTTTTTGTAGCTATAAAGGGTTGTTTCATAAAGCACACCTTGGAAGAAAAATTTTTTTGGGTTTTTTGGTACAAATATAGGTTTCAATATAATGAGGCTATAGGTAGTGAAGTTTAGGTAGAACATAATTTCCTGTTTGAAGTCCCTTTCTATTTTTGGCCAGTCTGATTCTACCCTCATCTGACTATTGATAATCTTTTTCCATTACTTTTACTGTTCTGTCCCCCTGTGTGAAAATAAATATTCAAATCTGAAGAAGAATTAGTTTTCTTGTTGATCTGTTGGTCTCAGAAAAAAGAAACAACTGCAGTTCTAATTCTGGGTTATAACAGGCTTTGTCTAAAATGGCCCATGGACCAGTTTTACTTACTGATTTCTTATTTTAGATTAGATATTTGGATGAAAGCTTCTTCAAAAGCATGTCCTTGTCTATTCTACTTCCCGTTCTCATGTGCGTTTCAGCTTGGATTATATAGATAAAGACATTTGGGTTACATTTCATCCCTTATGTGAACTAA
The DNA here is from genome assembly GCF_049639895.1 of Pseudopodoces humilis. Taxonomy (NCBI): domain Eukaryota; kingdom Metazoa; phylum Chordata; class Aves; order Passeriformes; family Paridae; genus Pseudopodoces; species Pseudopodoces humilis. The sequence goes on along the minus strand of NC_142203.1, from coordinate 57,658,588 downwards.
TGCTTCCTGTGAGATTACTATAGCTGAAGGGACTTGATTCTTCTGCTGTTGCACCCTTTTTTGGGTATGGCTATTGATGGGCTTTGTCATCTTTCTTTTGCTGAGCAGAAGGTCTTGTTGCAGGAATATCATGAGATCTTAGTTATGTTGCTGTTTGTAGGCTTAATCTCCCCTTTCCCCTTTGATGATGCGCCTGAGCTTTGCAAGTATTTCTTCCCTGTGATGGATGAACTGAGGGTGTAATGTCCGGTCCTTAAGCAAGAGGGATATTTATAGCCAATGAAGTGTTTTTCTGCACAGGGGACACTGCAGGAAATGAAAGCTGTGCATGAAAGGTGTGGCTCTCAGAACCAGAAAGACTCTCATAGTCTTCTGTGGATAAATTTGCTTTAAAAAGGGTGGCCTGAAGTGAGACTTAACAAAGTGCTTGGGTCAGGTTGGAAATACAAGTACATAGCAGCTTAATGCCACATCGTATGGGTCTCATGTCCTAGGATTTCATAGGTTTCTCTGGGATTGCTGGCAGGTTGTGCCTTGCCCAGAGGGCAGGAGACACTGGGCTCTTCCCTCCAGAGTGTGTGTTTCCCCTCTCGGCCAGACCACTGGAATGCGTGTGAATGTGGCAGCAGTTTGGCTCTGTAGACAAAGAACAGTGTAATTGTTGCAACTGATTTAATAAAGCATTTCAGGTTCTGGCTGAAAGATAGGAGAGGTACAGGTAATTCAATACTGCTGCTGCAAATAGTTGTGCTTTATTTGGAAAGTTATTCCTAACTCTCATAGTTAAATCAGTAGATTAAAAAAAAAGAAAAAAACAAACAAAAAAAAAACAAATAAAAAACCTCAAACAACAAAACTCAGCAGTTACAGACTAAGATAGTTCTTGGTTTTCTAGAAACAAATCATTGAGATTTCCTTTCCAACAATGCTTCTGAAGCACAGATAAAATGGCTTCCTGTCCCAGGGTTTCCTGTATCCATGGCAACCTGACTTTAGGCACTTCTTTCTTAGTTTCCTGAGCAAACTGTTTCAAACCCAGGGGCAAAAATGTGAGTGCTGTTGTACACAGCAATACTGCCTTTACAAAGGTTTCACAAATGAGTGTAGTTGGTCAGCTTATAACATAGTCCAGTGGACTGCAAACAGCAAAATAACGGAAATAATGAACTTCAGATTTGGGGTAAGGAAATGCTTCTATTTATTTTAAAAGTAACTCAGCTTTATAAAAATAAAATTCAAATTGTAAGTGAGCTGCCAGTAAAAGGTAACTTGTTTACAGTTGGCATTTCTACTTGAATGCTTTTGAAACATTTCTTAGTGATGGTTAACTATAAGAAGTAGTTAATATATAGTATTTTTAATTTAATAGAAGCTGTTATTTTGTCAGGTTAGATGCTTATATGCTACAGCCAATTAAATATTTTCTGGCTATGTTACCAGTATATTTATTTAATTGTCCATTTACTTAAAATTTTTTTTGCAGCATAGTCCAGTTAGTAAGTTAGAGTTTTTGAACTGCTTGTTTGGCATGAAAAAATACTAGGTAAAATATCAATATTGAGAACAACACTAATATTTTTAAGACTGTACACATAGATTCAAATAATTATTAATCATTAATATATATAATGAATATATTTGAATTATTAATATTTATATACTTCTTTTTATCTCTACTAGTGAAGTCAGAGATGAGTAAGAAGGCCAAAGACAGGGATATGTGTATTCTGCAAAGTTCTCCACCCTGCCCAGGAGCATTCCTGTATATATTTAATTGTTTTCTTTTGTTGCTGCTCCAGAAGGAGGCTTTTGGCTGTCCATCTGCTTGTCAGCTCTGCACAGGGAGACAAGTTAGCTGTCGTAATGCAGGGCTTTCAGGCATCCCTTGGAACCTTCCAAAAACAACAATTCTTGTTTACCTCAGTGGAAATAATATATCACATGTCACTCCAAAGGATCTAAGTGGCTTTCAGAAGCTTGCTGCACTCTACATGGATAACTCCAGTATTTTGTATGTACACCCAAAAGCTTTTGTGGACCTCCCCAAACTGTGCTACTTGCATCTAAATAACAATAATATTAAACGCCTGGATCCAGGAATCTTTGAAGGCCTTTCCAATCTTCATTGTTTATACCTTCAGAATAATCAGATAGCTTTTCTTCCCAGAGGATTATTTAGTGATCTTCTTTCTGTTAGATACTTAACACTTCAAAGAAATCGTCTCAGTGTCCTTGGAAGTGGGACTTTCTGGGGAATGATAAGTCTTCAGACATTAAACCTAGCAAATAATAAGATTTCACGGATATCAGATTCAGCATTTCATCATCTTGAAAATCTTGCATATTTGTTTCTTGAAGGTAACAACTTAACACTTGTGCCATCAAATGCTATTGGACGGCTCAAAAATCTTGAAAGACTTTCTTTGTCTCACAATCCCATTGGATCAATTCAGCCTTTTGCATTTAAGGGACTTAACAAGCTTAGATATCTGTCTCTGAAAAATGTCAAGCTAAAATGTGTTGCTGTAAATGGATTTTTTGGATTAAACAACCTTAGCCAGCTAATCTTAAGTTATAATGATTTAGAAAGTATAAATTCCAGCACTTTCACTTTGTTGAACAATTTAATGTATCTACAGCTAGACAGAAATAAAATAGCCAGTATTGGTGATGGTACCTTTGAAAAAATGGGGCAGTCACTTAGAGTACTCAGTTTAGCTTTTAATAGTATCACAGAATTACAACCTGAAGTGCTCAAACCCTTAGTATCTTTAACTCATCTGGAGGTACATTCTAATCCTTGGAACTGCAGCTGCAAAATGCTTGCATTACTTAATTGGCTAGCATCATCTTCCGTTTCTGCAAAAATCCACTGCCAGAATCCCCAGAGTATGCGTGGGAGACCTTTGCATTATATGAAGTGGGCTTGGTTTTCAAACTGCATTGGCTCCACTGCCGACCCGGGCTCTGCCCTGAGTCCAGGATCTGTTGGGATGCATCACAGTGCTACCACTCTGCTGATGGCCTGGCATAAAGGGAACAGGCACAACACGTTGCAACAGTTTGTCACTGCAGAAGCTAAGTACATTGATTTCTGGGAAGGAACTACAGCTACATCATCTACCCCATTGCCTTATGAGGAAGATGCTGTTGAAATGCCATCACAGGCAGCTACAATGTTATCGGCATTACCAGTGCAAATACCAGTGGAAATTATACCTACTAATAGAAATGTAGAAGAAGAACAGTTGTTTACAACAGATCCTGCTCCTGTATCATTGAAAACAACTCTGATTTGTACACAACAGGTTGAAGAGCTGAACCAAGCTTTTGACATTTTACTAGCCTTTTTTATTCTGGCTTGTGCTGTTATCCTGTTCTTAACTTGTAAAGTTATTCAGTTTAGGCAGAAACTAAAGGTGCTGGAAAACTCAGGGGAAAAGAGTATAGAATATTACGGCTTTTATCAGCCTGGCAAATACAACATAACTGACTCAGTGCAATCTCTAACTCGGAAATCAGTGGAACATTCAGAACTGGACCAAATAAGGCTACTCAAGCGAACAGCATCAGAAAGTCAGGCACAGGTCATCTTGTTCGAACATTCATCATTGTAATTTATCTCATTTGATTTGGTGTTAACTGTGGTATGAAGGGTCAAGAAATCAAGAACTCAATTCTGTAAGAATACTTCCACCAATTAAAATCAACTGTTTAACAGAACTGTGGAAAATGGCACAATTTGGGTTCTGCATCACCATTTTCTTACTGAATGTTTTGAAATTTATTGATTATGTCATTATGTCATTTCAAACTAACATGGATAGGTTTATTAACCTCAGTCCCTATTTGTAGTAATCATTCACCTATGCTCAATTATACATGCAGTATAAAGTACACTTTAATTTATTTTGCAGTATTAATGATGCAAGTTCCTATAGAAATTCCACAGCTATTGGGAAGCAGCAGAACATCTTTTTGGGATCATGAAGCCAAGAAATTTTGGGGATTTAGAAAACTGTGTTTCATGTGTTCATTGTAATAGAGTTTCTACTCTTCCTCTATTAAATAAAGCACAGTGGAAAAAAGCACATTTACAGCTAGCATGTTCAAACTCTTGAGTAAGAGAATAATGTCAAACTATACAAATTCTGTTCATACCTATAGCATATTGTAATATATAAAGTTGTGTGTTCAGTGTTTATAATGAATATATTAAAGTGATAGTGTGTATCTGTATCATTTTATGAAATACCCCAAATTGGAGTTAAGAAAAACTAAATTTCTGTTGAAATTTACCAAAGTTTAATGACCAAATTATTATGTCTAAAGTAGTAGAGCTGGTTAATTATTGTCAATAAAAGATCATCATCTATGTCATCTATGTAGTAATATTTTGAGGGACTTTTTAGCTAGATAAGAGGTGCAAATTGAAGGAGTACACTATGCTGTAAGTACATAATGCTAAATTAATGGTTGAAAACATTTACATATTTGGTTTATATTTGGATGTGTCAGCTCAAGAGATGTGTATCATCCTCTTAGTGATCACTTCATCTTTTCTATATAGTTTGCATTTAACTTTTTGTTTCCATTTCAAATGCTGGTGTTCTGTTGTCAGGTTATGTCTAATAAGTTGTAGCTTAATTTTCAACCTTAATTTCTGCAATTTTTGTTTCTCTGTTTGTTACTTCAATAATTCACACTTTATTCGGAAATTAAAAGTCATAAAACTATGTTCCAAATAGTCCAATATTGTAAAATTTACAACCAATGGGACTTAGTCTTGTAGATACTGTTTGTCTTCTACAGGCCTGTGCCCTAGAGATTTCAGCTGTGTTGTTTCTAAGTTACATGGTTTACAGTCAGACTGTTTTCCTTAAGGAAAAGTGGGGAACAATGCTTTGATAGACTTTCCTCCATGATGTTGATTTAAATTGTGTAAAGGGTGTTGCTGTTCCAGGCTCCAGCCTGGAGCCTGTGACATTCTCCAGCTGAGCCAGAACTGCCCTCAGCATTCTTGTTCTGTACCCTCTCTTTCCTGCTGGTGTAAGTCCTGTGCATGTCCGGGCTGCGCAGGTCCCGGAAATCCTGTTTGTCCATCTGCAGTTCTTTTCCAGAAGGGAAAAAATCTATTACCTGCTACCAGGATATATATAAATCTTCACTACACTGAGTGGGTGTGAATGTGCTAGTGTGACTTCATTGTTGTTTGTTATTAGTGTAATGAAATAATAGTGTATTTAACTGTAATTTTCTGTAATTTTCTTTCTCTATGATACAGTTATCACAGATCAGATACTTCTAAGGAGCACACAATTCAGCTTCTTGAACAAAAACTTAAGCTGTTCAGTATTGCTTGAATAGAAACTACTTTTTAAAATATTTTTCTCACTTAAGATCAGATGTTAAGTATAATGGACAAATGCTTTTAAGAAGTGAAAACACTGGCTGTAATTTATGCACTTTTTTCCGGAGGCTAATACACTGCAGTCTCTTCCTCCTTAACCCATTTTTGTTGCTTTCTGTCTCGCCTGTGATAAATTGTGATTCCTTGTGATAAATATTAATTTTGTTTTCACTTAGTAACAACTGCACAATCAATGATTGCACAGTAATAGGTTCAGCAATTTTGTGTGTTATATTTCTAGATTTTTAATTTTACGTGGACAGCTTCAGAAATAGTGGACTTTGAATGCAGTAGAAAATAGTGAAGTTTTTCTTGCTAGAAATGCTGCTCTGCCTTTGTTACAGAGTTCTGGTTGTGCACAAATATTAAAAACTGAATAAACCTAATTCTCAAAGAATTCTGGCAGGGAGCAGCTCTGTTATTTTAGGCTCTGGTTTCCACAGCTGCTCTTTACAGAAAGGCATGAGAGGTTCTTTCTGTAGGCACATCTTTTTCACTGACAAGCTGCTGTGGGATTTGTTTCCCAGGTATGAGTCGCACCATCTGTGGTGGTAGAACATGAAAGGAAGCTGGTGTCACAGCTGTTTGTGCAGCAGAGAGAGCAGTTGAAAGCTATCCTTAGGAGTGGAGACATCCTCTAATATCCAGCTTGCCAACACAGAGATTAGACTAACAAGGCACTGAGAGATTTATTATGCAGTTGTGAGGGAAATGCCTTTCTTTAACAGTCAGAATCTTTTGTATTTAAATGTTTGCATCAGGAAACCAACCCTTTCATGTACTTGTGTCGTTCATAAGTTTATTAAAATCATTAGGGAATACATTAGAAGCCTTAGTTGAGTCTGCCCTCATAAAGCAAAGTGGTGCTTCGTGAAGATTAGGTTTATGGTCAGTCATAGGACTCCTCTGGAAAAATTGTCTTAGCTGCTACTTGACTGCTTTAGGAGCTTCTGAGAACTATGAAGCTCCTAAGGGGTGTGTTTGTGTGTAATAATCATTTACATCACTTAAAGTATGTGCAGAGTAATCTCTATTTGTCCCACTCCACCTCTTTCCTTGGCTAATGGGATAAGAATAAAGAATTAAGCTTTCTCAATATGTACGCTATTAAAGATATGAAATTAAACTCTTCTTGGTGTTCATTGCTTCATACATTCATGAATGTAGAAAAGCCAAGAATGTTTTATCTTTCTTTTAATCTCTGAAGAAGTATTTTTTATCATATAGATTTTTTTTCTCCTTCTCTGAGGGATATGCAAAGTAGATATGGGGTCCATTTTATTTAAGCACCACTAAAAATATGTCAAGACATGTTTTAACATTATGATAGAGCTTTGTTTACTGTAGTTGGCTATATAATTGAACTAAAAGTTGTGAATTTTTGCATAAAACCTCCGGAGAATAAGTTGTATAGATAGCTGTATGTGTTAGAAATTAGAGACAGAATAAGAAAAAAAACTTACCTTTTTTATTTTCAGAACAGATGGAGGCTGTTTTGTCCCTTGCAAAGCCTATATTCTTTTATCTAAAAACTTATGCAAACTTCAAAGTAGAAGTCTTAAGAGTATTCATATGGAAGCTGTTCTGAATGCTAAGTTTTGTTTTCTTTATTGGTAAGGTGAATTTTATTAACAGGCAGCATAAAATATCCTTTCTGTAATAAAAAAAATGTAGTCATTGTATCTTTGAAACTGGATTTTGGATTGTTTTAGGTCCTAATTGTGGGCCTTTTATTTTTCCTGCATACCAAAAGAGGTTTTGACCCAGTAATTTAGGAAGGCTGGGTAGTGCTGGTAGGCTGGTAGTGGGTATATTATTTGCATAATATATTTTGACATCATCTGGAAGTAAAGTGAGAGCACTCATCTGAAATCATGTGCACTGTAGCTCTCCAGACTGAAGAAAAATGGCTTATGTCCAAACCGCTTCAGAAGAAAGATAATATGCAGCCCACTGATTATCATATTAGATAATTATTTTAGTGCAAGAAAGTTATAGCCTAATGCTTTTTTTTTGTTTCATTGCTAATCTGGATTGTATGCAATTCAAGGGAGGAACTGCCTAAATGGTGCCTTCCTCCAGGTTTAAGATTTTAGTATGAAACATTGACTGTTCTGTTTTGAAAATTCACCTGAATACAGCATTTGTCTTCTTTGAATCCTCTCATATGCCTTCTCTATTTTTTTCTTGAAATAAGCAGGTTAATTTTATTCTCTTTGAAAAGGTATTACATTGCATGACATGGCTTGCTTTCTTATCTATGGAAATAAGGCCTGATTTTATATTGCCACTGAACTTTGAGGGTTTTTTTTTTAAAGCATGAGTCTTTGGTATCTTTGTATTTCACCAGCATGTGTCTTGTGTTCTAGAAACAGTTGCAGTGTTTAATGGCTCCATACTTGGTAAATATTTCAGTGCTTCTATGGTAGAAAGAAACTGTATGTCCCATTTAAAGGGGAAAAAAAATAAAGGGGAGAAAAGAAAAGCTATTTTATTTACTGAAAACTGCAGGGAAATTACATTTTGAAAGGTGTTCTACATTCTTTGTTTTTGTTAAAAGATCAAAATCAAAAATGGAGAAAGTGGTGAAATATTATTTCTCATTTATGTCATAAAGTAAGAATATCCTTTCTAAGAAATTAATGATTTCCCTATGTGCTTTTGCCCTGTCAAGAACAATGTTCTTGCCACTTTGTGCTGATGAGATGCCAGCTGGAGTGCTGCATCCAGCCCTGTGGCCCTCAAAATAAGAAGGACCTGATACTTCTGGAGCAAGTCCAGAGATCACAAGGTTGATAAGAGGAGTGGAGCATCTCCACTATGAAGACAGACTGAGAAAGTTGTGGCTGAAGAAACTGTTGTGTGGAAACCTGACTTCAACCTTCCAGTGTCTGAAAGAGCCTGCAGGGAAGCCAGAGAGGGACTGTTCATTAGAAACTGTAGTGATAGGACAAGGGGGATTGGCTTAAAACTGAGAGTAGGTTTTGATTATATTTTAGGAAGAAATTCTTTACTGTGAGGGTGGAGAGGCACTGGATTGCCCAGAGAAGTTGGGCATGGATGGATGCTCCATCCGTGGAAGTGTTTAAGGCCAGGTTGGATGGGGCTTTGAGCAGCCTGGTCCATTGGAAGGTGACCTGCCTATAGCAGGAGGTCAAAACTAGGTGACCTTTGAGGTCCCTTTCAATACAAACTGTTCTGGGATTCATGCAGCTTGGAAGGAAGGAATAATACTTCCTTCCAAGCTGCATACCAAGGAAGGTATTGGACAGCATCCTGTATTATTAATTAAATAAATGTATGTGAACAGGGCATAGTTTACTTCTCCAGGGCTCAAAGTGTTCACATTTGTTCTCCGTTGAGTGCCCCATGCCTGCTATTGACATGAATCTGAGGGCAGCTTGTTGGAAAATATTAACTGTGTTAATGGCATTTTCCTAGAGATGTGTTTCAAAAATGAGGATGAGGCACAAGAGTCTTAATGGAGGTGTTCTAGGCAGGACCTCTGACTCTGTGAAGAAACCTGCTCTGTCTCTGAGGGCTCATTGTGCAGGCAACTGAGGCACTATTCACTTTCTCAGCTGTGCTGTAAGGTCAGGAGGTTGGTTGCTTGATGTCTGCAGAACCTCACAGAGATTCAGTCTAACAACATGTAGTGCTTTGCTCTTCTGAATGTGATAGGGAAGCTTTTTGGCAAAGGAGTAAGTGGCAATCAGGCAGTAAAAATTATGTCTGTTTTCATTTTGTGGAATTCAGGAATTTCAAGTCTGATGATACAGAATACACTTCAGATTCTGGCATGCAACAGTAGCTGAATTTAAAAAAAAGGAACAAAAATTAATGCCTTTGAAACAAAGGATTGTGAATGAAATGATAATTTTATCAAAACAAATATAAAAGAAATATCTTCTATGCTTAGTATTCTAACTTGATAAGCATTTTTTTCTAAGACATCTATTGCTATTTAACAGTTTTTCATATGTGTAAAATTTTATTGAGTGTCTGACAAGAAGTTTTTCAAAAACAGTTGCTATTGTATGAGGAGCTACAGTTCATCCATGTCTTCAGTTTTCATCCAAATAAGAAAAGGAAATGAAAGAATATTAGGAAATACATCTGTCTGTGTTAAAATAATCATCAACTACAATTGAAGTACAGTATATGAACTTCATGTTTGGTGCCTGTAAATAAATCAAGCATGTCTGCTTCTGCCTCTGCCTCTTAGGGAGCAGCACCATCAGCATCTTTTTGGGACAATTAAGCCTAAAATTCCAAACAGGGAGCAATAAAGTGCTTCAGTCCCAGGCAGTCCCAGGAAAAAGGTTGTAGTTTACCATCATCAGGTCCTTTCACTTTCTTTGCTGCATGTAGCTAGAGATATTCCTGAGATGAGCAGTTTTTCACTTGCAGTTTGTCTTCACACTTCCACAGTTCATAGAGTAGAAGTCTGAGAACCCAAGTTCTACAGTAGCATGTCCTTGGCATTCGATCCACAGTAGCAGGAAATGGTGCAGAAGCCACAGGGGGCTGCTCTCCATTAATTAGGAGCTGGTGGCACCTACTTTCCATCATGGGGAGATCATGTTTATATGCCCTTACTCTACAGGCACATGCTTTCTCAAGGCAGGGGCAAATGGAAATGTGTTCAGTGCAATTTTGGGCATTGTGAGCTCATCTAGTCAAGCCTTCAGGTCATGCTGAGTAAACGTATTCCTGCCTTTTAATTCCCAAGTGATCTCTACCAGCCCTTTGAATTATTCCTAAATAGCTTTATGTGTCAAATGGCAGAAGATGCCCATGTTTAAACAGATTAATCCTGTTGCCCTTTATGTACAGTCAGGAAAGTCATATTCTTGCAGAACTGGGTGCAGGGTTTTTCTACCAACTCTGGGGAGCTGGCTACTTAGGGTGGTGAAGAAATAGAGGTAAGTAGGGGAGTGTACCTTCTTTGCAAGCTACCATCACTCAAGGGGTTGTATTTATGCATTGAGTACTGATGGTAGAAATGGTGTAAATGTGTTAGGAGTAGAAGCCGTGACTCTCTTCCCTGCTGGTAGGAGCATGCCTTTCCCACTCAATTCTTGACTCCTGTGCTAATGTATATTTTTTTTCTATTCCATTTGCAATTACTTCTAGGTTTTCAGTGGCATATTAAGTTTTGTTATATTTAAAAATAAAGTTTCATGTATATTTTAAAGCCTTTTTGTAATTAAAAAAAATTACTGAATTAGTTGCTTGATAGCGTGCTCAGCTAAGCAATAAGCAAGGAAAATACCTCTCAGTAAATGTACTCCACAATTGAACAAATTTCCTGTGCAGTTCCTTTAGCTAAGTCACTTTCCTGTTCTTTTCTAATGTTATCCAAAATAAATTTTGTTCTTTTACAGTGTTATCCAAGATAAATTTTGTGGTATCATCAACATTTCAGTGGAAGGACTGCATGATGTTATGACTGAAGATTCTGAAACGGGAACATACAAAGAGTAAGGAGAAAATCTAATTTAAACTGGGTTTAACAGTAGCAGTACTGTTTTATATAAAGTGTTTTCATTTGAAAAATCTGTACACAGTTAAGACATGTTTGTTAAAGTCCTATTTTCTCAAAAAGGAAGACAGGAAATTTTTGATCTTAAAAGAACATATTTGCAGTGGGGAAGGAGTGCTTAAAATAATAGTAAAATTTTGTATTGTTCTTTAAGTTATCTGCAAAATGATGTCTTAAAACATTCATATGCTTAGATTTGCTTTTTACTTACTGGACTGTTTTATCTAAAATTTCAATAAAACAAGCTTGCATGTTGATAGGGACCACCCTAACTCAGAGGTAGCTCAGAGTTCTTTGAGTGTGACATGAACCTCATATGAGTTTACCTAGTGTACAGTATTTCACAGCTTGGGGAACTTAAGAGCGTATCCCACACGGACAGTTCTCCAGTTGTTTGTTCCATGTAACACATGTACTGCTACAGGATATATTTCAAAAGACAGTCTCCAGAGATAGGAGCAAGAACTTGCTTGTGGCAGAAATGTGGGTGTTGGAGGTGTCCAGAGTGTGCTGCCACCCAGCAGCACACTCATTCATCTCCTGATGGCTCCCTGGTTACTGGCTGTCATCCCTCAAAGCTGGGGGGGGAAAAAACCCCAACCTAATGAATAGAAAGATATTTCTTGTACAGAGATCTTAATGTCATTTTTATCTCTGTAATGATTACTTACTTTTAGAATGGAGAGTTGTAAGACATTAAAAACAGATGCTCTGTAGGATATTCTTACAGACACTACATGATCATAACAGATTTTACTGATGTTAAGAATCAAGCATTTTCTTTCAGATCCTTACGTGGTGGTGGAACAGACTGTATCTCTGTATCCGAGCTCAGTATCTGAGCTAATTAATTAACTGCTTAAGGGGATGTTTGCTGCCACTGAAACTAGGTGGCACAGAACAGCCAAAATGCAATCTAATCTCCACTTAAAACAGCTGCTATGCACACAACTGTGTGCAGAGAACAGTACACACGCGCTCACACTGTGCCTGAGCTATGCCTAAGAATTCTTTGCCAAAGTACTTCCCACCAAACTCTCAGGAAAGAAGATGTAACTCCAAAGTCTGGGAATATGTACAGTGTCTGGTGCTGTTTTGTTTACTGCTAGAGACAACATTGTAGAGCCCTTCTATTTCTAAACATGTTGCTTTTCCAGCACTTGTTCTCACTGAGAAATAAGTAAATTTTATCCTAGTTCATTTAATATTTTAAGCCTTAAGGCTTGTAGAACTTGTCACTACTTTTTCTAACTCTGGGCATTGTTTTTACTTCATAAAATGTACCCACACAGAACCAAAGACATATTTATGTTGACAGGTTCTGAAAGAGCTGTTTGAAAGATTCTGACATTTGCATTATATATTTTGACATCATCTGGAATGGAGAGCAGTGATCTGAAATCATGTGCATTGTTTTAGCTCTCCAGACTGAAGAAGAATGGCTTAAGCCCATACTGGTTCAGAAGAAAGATAACGTGTAGTCCACTGATTAGCATATTAGATAATTATTTTAGTGCAGGGAATAAAATTGTGTATGTTTTACACAGGAAAATCAAAGCTGAAACACTATAGAACTTTAGCCACTGAAGGATAAAGACAGGGTAAACATTTACAGGGACAATAGTAAAAGATAAACAATGGCAATGGCTTAAGTGGCTTAACCACTTTAAAGGAATACATTTAAACTGGAATTTTAAAGAAACTGTTACAGTTAGAGCAGTGAGATTTTGGAAGTAGTTTGTCATTTTTTAGATTTATATTGGATTTTAATCAGGTTATGGAAATGTTTACACTGTCTTGCAATACAAAGGGATTATGGACAGATTTCCTAGAGTTCATATTTCACATTGTAGTGATAATGAGAAAAGAAAACATCACATTTTCTGGAAAGAGGAGCATTCCATTGCTCTAGACTTGTTTCACCAATCCTCAGATTTTTCCCAGTTTTATCACCATCACTTCTTTTATTTTCTGCTCTCATCATGGTTGGAATTTTGTGGTACCTAAAATTTATGAAAGTCTGAAAAAGTTAATTCAATCTTATGTTTTGACAATTGACATTTTTGTCTCCTTTTCCTTAAATAAACTGAGATGCAAGCAGCCATTTTTCAGCAGAGGAGATAAGCAATTAGCTTATTATATAGTTATATATAGTTATTTTATAGTAACTATAAAAATGAAATAGTTATTTATTGTTATTTTGAAATAACTAATCCCTTTATTAAAAATGGCCTTTCTGTTAGTATTTGACCCTGCTTGTGCTGTTTAGCAAGTTTTTCACACAGCTCTATACTCATGTTAATAGAAAACTAAACATGTAAACAGAAGAAATCTGAACATTTTCATATAAAATCATATAAAAACACATAAAATCAAAACTTTTTTTTATTTTGATAACATTAAAATGGGTTATTCATTTTAGTTGCTGGAGCATTTCACATCTAGTGGAATGCAGCAATTAAAAATGCACAGTAGTGCAGGACTGAAAATGAGCAGTAATCTGCATCTGTCTTGGCGCTTTGTAATATGTAAATAATGTGTCCTTCATGTCTTAAATCATATCTGATACATGGTGGCAAGTTATCATCACCTGCAGGTTTTTTAAATTGCTTTGGCTTTTAAGGGAGAAATTCCAGGTAAAGATTTGATAAAATGGTGGAATACTTGTCTGTTGTTTCAGTGTAGAGACTGTAAAGTGAATGAAAGACATGTTTTCTATAGGATAGCTTTCATCAATGTCTTTATGAAGTCCATTCAATCCATTTCAGCAGACAGGAAAGCCTCTGACTTTTAAACTAGTGTTTTTTCTTCATTTTTTCTGGTTTTATACTTACTTCAAAAATAAAAATTAAAACCTGGCTGTTACTTGAATGTATGGGTGGGTACCTGCTGGTTGAGGGCTTCTCAAAGAAAAAAAAGTTTAAAACCTTTGTTCAATGTCTTGCAGATTTTACTGTAGAACCAATAGCACTGGCCTTACTAGTTTCCAGGTCCTTTTGTAAGAAATCTCATGAAAAACATGAATGCTATGAGACATCTTTGCAATCTTTGTGTATGTGCCACTTTGACTTAACATAGAGTGCTTGTATAGCACTTTCTTGAAAAGAGTGGAAAATTTTTGTAAGGAAGAGTAGGATTTTCTATGTCTTTTTTAAAAAGCCACATAGTCCATTTTCTATGTGCACAAATGCATTTTAACTCACAACTTAAAATATGGGGGATAACTGAGATGTTATATGGGTAGAGGTAACAGAGAGCATGCATTCAGGCTTCTTTAGATTCACTGTTCTCAGAAAAAGAATTATTTGTGATTAGATTGCCTGACTTTCAGTAAACTCCCATATCTGTTCTGTGTTTTCAAAAGTGCTTTAAAATAATTTTTAATGATAGTGTATGTTAAAACTGTTCTTATTCCCATTTTTAGCTGCATGTTAATGTCTCATTTTGAAGAGCCCAAGGCCACAGAAGATGAGGAACCTCCCACAGAACAAGACAAAAGGAAAAAAATGGTAAGTTTTAGATCTGTTATTCAGTCATAGAACTGATTATGTGCTTCACTTCTGCCCCACAAAATTCTTTTTAGGTTTGGTTGATCTATTGTTCTTGGAAAATTCATGTTTTGAATGAAAAAAAAATTTAATGCCAAACCTTGCAACCACAGCTCTTACGCTTCTGCTTGCCTTTTGCATCTTGGTAGCTGTTATCAAAATAAACATCATCTGTTCACAAAATCTGGACATTACGATATTAACTCAATATAGAAGGAGTTTACTGAAAAAAGCAGAGAACTAAACTTTATTGAAATGTCATGGCAGGCCAAATTTCTCATATTTAAAAGAATTAATGTGCCTGCACAGAATTTTTTTCTAGTATAAAGAACTCTTACAAAGAAGCCAGTGTATACCTGTGTAACTTTTCGTTTAAATACTAATAAATATATCAGAATATATTTATAAAAGCAATATAATATATGTCTTCTTAAAAAATATAAAAACCTTTACATATTCTTCTGCTATTAAAAATGCCTTAAGAGAAATTCCTAGTGTCTTGCAATTTCAGATTTAAACAAAATATGGAAATATAATCTTCTGTAGTCCTTACACAGTTCTATAATTGTTATTATTAAAAGCATCTCTAGACTGTTAAACTTCCTTCTTGCTTGTGGGCTTAAATTCTAGCTGTTTTTAGCAGAGTGATAGCATTTATTCTTGGTGGTTTTGTATAATCTCTCAGTGTAGATATATATGTATATAGTGTTATCAATAGGGATTGATATGTCTATAGATCATAGGGAGAGAGACATGTTTTGTTTGTTAATTAGATTTAAAAAGCAAAGTAAATTTAAATCTACAATGCTTTTATCTTCTTAGTTTTGAGCATACCCAGACTATATTACTGTCTTGTTAAATTTTAATAGCTTTGTGTCAGATCTTAATTTTTCTGTTGCAGGTTAACTTCAATAATTAGGATATATGTTGAGGAATTTAGACTTGCTGGATTTTTAAAGGATTACCTTCATTGTGGATATGTCAGGCAAAATGAAAAGCAGCAAGGCACATTGAATTATCCTGTATCATTAAATGATACAACAACAATATTTTGCTGATGAGCACAGTTATAGTGAGGGAACTGTTCTGGGGTCACATGCAATATGGCATCAATGGTCATTTGAATAAAGATAAATGTGCTTTGATAAGGAGGAGCTTTACCAGACTAATAACACCACATTAAAGGTCTTGGTTTACTTCCCTTACGTGTATCTTCCCTTACATATATCTTCTTTTTCACATCACTTTCATTTTTTTTCTAAGGAATTGCTTGAGATTTGTTCCTCATCTGCTCTTTAACATTAAACATGTTTTCAGTTTTTGTTTTCTTGAAAAGTTTACAGAGAATAAATTATCATACATGTATGTCAAAGCTTAATTTTCATTTTGAATCTCATAGTCTAAATTTAACTATTTCCATGGTTGCTGTGCTTTCTAGATTCCTAAGCATTATGGAAATCCTTTATTTTTCTCCTTCCAAGCCTTCTTTCTAAGAACAGCTATTTTAGTCTTCTCATTCTTATATTTAGTTAATTTTTCCTGATGTATTTCTGACCTAAGCCTTCTTCTACGCTGTCATTTTTTCAGCTAACTTTATTATACACTGTATTCTTTCTCTTTTTAATGTTATTTCTTGCAGCTATGAACTGTAGTTGTTATCAATGTTAGCTAAAAATTCATCCTGAATCACAGCTGAAATAGCTTGATATATAGCTTTGCAGATGGTGCAGAAATTGAGACATGATACTTGGCTATTTATTTCAAATTTGTACAGGTCATTTGGGTAGGTCACTGGTAGCAGAAGTGTCAGATAATAATCAGAATTGTTAATCATGGCTTCTAAAGCACAGTTAGCATTTTATTTTAGAAACTGGATTTAGAACAAAACATTACCTGGGCCCATTCCTACCTACTTGTGATGGAAATTCCTTCCTCTCTCTAGGGGCACCAGTGCACACACTCACATGAAACTTGGAAAACTGTAGTAGCTGATGGCACTGGTAAAGTAAAAGGGGGAATAAATATATAATGGGATAAGAAAATCCAGAACAACCTAAAGGGAATCAGCAAAACCTCTGAACTGTTTGTCTGCTTCAAGCCAGTGTTTACAGCCAGTGAAATGATTTATTAGTTTCTTCAGTCCAGCCCCAGGGTGGGCACCTGTATCCAGTTTCAAGATCAATTAAGATTTAAAAACTAGTCCAATCCAGGTTTTCACCAAGCAGCGTAAAGGACATTTCAATAATATTATTACAGTTACTGACCAAATTTTTGTTTACTGTCTGTAGCTGTTTTGACTGAGAAGCTGTTGAAATTTATTAGTGGGTTTTTTTGAACTGGAAAATATGTTTGTTTTGCTTTATCAGAATCAGGTGCATTTCAATAAAGCACCTATGGCCACACACCTAGGAACTCCGACTTAATATATAGTCCTTACAGAATATATAGTCCTTTGCCAGCTATGCTTACTGTTCTTTCAAACTTATGATTTTATTTGCTTAGTGAAGACTGCAGCTGTCTGTCAAATATTGTTGACAAACTCATTATATCAAACTGTGTTACTTGTTTTATTAGTTCTGAATACAAGATCCAAAAAGCAAAAGAAAATAAATTTCTTCTTGTTGCAGGAAATTTTCATTTACTTGAAATATTTCTGGTGTGACTATCTGAATGAAAACAAGTTAGTGTATTAACTCTTAAGTCATATTTGACTTACAGATGGTAGATGATGCTTCTAGCAGCAAGCTTTAAACATACTACAGGAGTCTCTTACTGGCTTCAAGTGCTACTGCTTTGAATGGTGAGGCAGCCAGGGAGCAGTGAGATATGTAAGAACAACAAATCTGGAGACACCAAAGTCAGTGCAAAAGGAGGGGCAGGAGGTGCTTCAGGCACCAGAGCTGAGGTTCCCCTGCAGTCCCTGGTGTAGACCATGGTGAGGCAGCTGTGGCCCTGCAGCCCCTGGAGGTCAGTGGTGGAGCAGAGATCCGCCTGCAGCCCATGTTGGAGCAGGTGGATGCCCGAAAGAATCTGACCCCTTGAGGGTCCTTCCCTTCTCCTCTTTGAGTCATTCCTTTGGGAAGCCCACACAGGCTCCTGTCAGGACCTGTGGCCAGCCATATGGAGAGAGGAGACCATGCTGGAACAGCCTGTTCCTGAAGCACTGCACCCTATGGGAAAAAAGGGATCCACACTGGAAGAGTTAGTGAAGGACTGCAGCCCATGGATGCAGGGGGTACTGTCTCCTGTGGGTGGGGCCCCATGATGGAGCAGGGTAGGAGTGTGAGGAGGAAAGAGCACCACAGACAACATCTGATAAACTGACTGCAATCCCCATTCCCCTGTTCCTCAAGGTGCTCCAGAGGAGGTGGAGAATTTAGGGTTAAATTTGAGCCTAAGGAGGGAAGGAAGAGGTGGGAGGAAGATGCTTTAAGATTGTTTCATTTCTCTTTATCCTACCCTGATCTGATTTGTGGTAAAATAATTTCTCTAAGTCAAATCTATTTTGCTTACGTGAGAAACTGGTGAGTGATCTCTCCCTGTTCTTATCTCAGCCTATAAGCCTTTCATTATATTTTCTCTCCCGTCCCAGTTTTGGAGGGTATGATTAAGTGGCTTTGGTCAGGGTCACAAGGATGAGTACACTTTTATTTAAATACCAGTTTTTCTGTGCAGAATTCCCTAGAATAATTTTATACATGACTATTCACAGCAATGAACTTACAGAAACTAACTATAAATGCATTATATGTCCCAGATTACAGTTTTAGATGAACAAATGCAAATCATTCAGAAACTGGTAGATTCTTTTCTTGGCAAGACAGGAAAAGAATGTCACTAACTTCAGCAAATATTGATTACAGTAGTTGTGATTTAGAAATTTTGTTAGAAAAGTCTATTCTAGAGATTCAAATTACAGTTATTGAAAAAAAACCAAATCTCCTACAGAGTACCAAACTGATACTGCAATTACTTCCCAGTTCTAAAGAGTGTAATGGGAGTAATAGGTAATAAAATTATCAAATCTTACCTTGAAATAGCAAAATAGTTTCCTGACCTTACAGCATAAACAGTAGTGCTGTTTGGGTTTGACACTGAATCACAGTGCAGATCACAGGTCTGCATTAATTCAATATCCTACTTCATAAAGCAGCGAGCACCAGGCTTTCCCATCTCCTGTCCTCTCCTGTCCAGCCTGGTGGACTGAGAGACAAATGTGGCACAACTGTCAATGCCCTGAGCCTGCCCATGTGTCTGATGACACTGACATTAGCAGCCAATGCTGTCAATGCAGCCTCTTCTTTTACCTGTTTTTGCTTTCATTTAAAGGCAGTTAATGTCAGAAGATAGTGACAAATATCCTGTCCTTCCCTGCCCAAAAGAAAATTGTATAATCCAGCTGGATTTATGAGGTTTATAGGTATCAGTACTGAAGTGTGTCTATTCTTTATACATATGGACAGTTTATTTTGTTTGTTATATAGTTAAACAAGTTTCACTTTTTTGGTGTTTTGTTTCCTTACTAATAAAATTAAACTGACCATAGTGCATGCCATCACTAAAGTCCTTGGTAAGATCTGATCTGATTTTTAGCAGTTACAGGAATCTCATTCAGCAGTAAAAAGCAGCTTTGAAATTGTGTTATCTTGTAGAAGCATGAAACCTTAGAGCAAAGTGTAAGACTCATTATTTGACACTATTTCAAACAGTTTTAAATTGATATTTGCCTTGATACTAATTAATTTGATCTTTGTTTTGCACAAGTGTTTCCTCTTGTTTCTCAAGTAAGTACAAAGAAAATAAAAGCAGATTTCTTTCTTGAGGTGAGGTTATAATACAAATGCGTAAGTCATGGAGTATTTTTATTGCATTCTTTTATATATTTGGTTTTTTTACATGTTTTCCACAGCTTGCACTGAAGGACCCAGTACACACTGTGTCACTGCAGCAGTTCATCTATGAAAAGTTAAAGGCACAGCAGGAATTACTGGGAGAACAAGGTTTTCACGCCCTTATGGAAACTGTGGATACAGAAATAGTTGCCCAGCTACAAGAATTTTTACAAGGCTTCTAAATAAGCAGAAAAAAGGATTTTGTATGTCAAATTTTTATTTCAAAAGTATCAAAAGAACTCTAGGCTTCTGTCTTGTATGGATGAGTCTAATGAAAGGTGAAAATTACTTGTGACAAAAATTAAAAAAAATTTTCTGCTGTTGCTCTTGATCTATGCTCTTTTGGTGTTTTTTTAATAATAAAGGGCTAATTAAGGGTTTTATCATTTCCTTGATTTCTAACATGGCCTATGCTGCCCTAGGTGTGGTACCACTTTTTGGTACCGTTAACCATCTTTTTGGTTCACAAAGTTATGTCATAAAGTCAGAGGTCTGCAGGAACTTACTAATGTATATTAATGCGAAGCATCTGTTAACAGAATTCAGTATCAGAAGCTGCTTCCCTTAATACTGTAGATCTGTAACTTTCTCCCTTTCTATTGCTGTTTTTAGACTCTATGTTCAACCTTACAAACAGTGGGATTTAGGAAAGCAGTAAGACTGTGAAATGACAGTAAGACAGAAATATTCCTTCATGAGAGAAAGATAATTCCCATTTGAATTGTCTCAGAGAAGAAGAAACTTCGATTGTAACTCTTAAATTGTATTTGAATTGTTAGAAAACATCAGTGTAGATTTCTGTCTGAAGATGTGAGTTTTCTTTTCTATCACCAAGTTTTCTTAATTTCTGTTACCAAAAAATGAGTTTCTTGAGTTATTTCTATTTCACTTTTAGCTATCATAACACAGAGAAACTCACCCCAAGTAGATGAGTAATTAATTCTAGTTAATCTGTGGCCATACCTGGACTACTTAAAATTACCATGTACAGTATCTCAGTTCTTTGTTTTTTCATCAAAGCCATGTCATGAGGATACTTCAGAATTGTTGCTAGAACATTTAAGCCTAAATGGTCACAGTTAAAACAATTATTTACAAACATGGGCTTACTTTTATTTATTTATTAGTTACTGGCAGGGTAAAGCTGCTCCTTTCTGTGTGCCTTTGTTTTTTGTACCTTGAAGTGGGAAGAAAATGCTGATTTCCATTTTCAGACTTTTCCTTTTAAGTACTGATCTTCCACCTTCAAAGTTGAAATTAACTTTACCTCACTACAGGATGATTCAGCTAGTGAATCAGTTTTTTTTTCTAGAAGGCATTAGCTGTTTAAAGACGCCTACAAGCTTTTGACAATCTTACCAGATTACCAGATGCTTTTAAAAATACGAGCCTTTTTTTACTGATCTTTTAGGGAGTGATCTTTTTTGAAACCTTCCCTCTATTTGCAGAGGAAGGCTCATATGTGTCAGAGACAGTTGGGGCTGTCACAGTTCTGAATACAAAACCTCCCCTGTCCCCTGATGTCGGCATCTACCAGAAGTTGTGTGAGAACTCAGCTCATTGTTTCCTGCATTTTACCTTGGCATAGGGAGGATTGCCAGAATAATTGCTACTATTTGTTTGTATGTTATGTGTATGTTATTTCCTCAGTCATCCACCATCATCATCTCGTAATTAATAGGTTTATCTGGTTACATTGGGTACTTGCAAGGGAGGAGACTCGGTGTGCTGATGGTCCCATTCAGCTGTGAACCACAATTACCAGAACCTGTCGGCTTTTGACTAAGTTTGGATTTGTTGTGCAGTTCATCTGCAGCCAGCCTAAGCTTTTAGCTTAGTGTAAAGTCTGTGCAGATCTGGTCGCCCTTGCTAGCTTTGACCCCACCTGGCATGACTGTCTGGCATACAGAAACACATCCTGGCAAGAAGCAGTACTGTCCTTCCACCGTTCCGCAGAATCCCTTGTGCGGTGCCGGAGGGCGTTCCCTCAAGTTTCAGAGGGAGGCAGATCCTCCTGGCTGTTGTCCAGCCTTGGTCTAAAGGCTGCTCTCTGCTGAGTGACCACCCAGCTCCCCGTGCAGCATCTCACAGGTCAGGTCTGTCATCGTGGCTGAGACAGACCTGCCTGCTTCCATCATTCTCGGAGCAGCTCCACCCCGGTTACCTCATGTGGTTAACTGCGGTTAATGTTAATGCATGGTGGTGGCAGAGACCCTGTCAAGAATGATGGACATACTTCCAGCTAATAACAGCACAGTAAGTTGTGATTAACTTCCTGAGTCATATCTCTGAATAACTGCAAGTGTTCATTTTCATATGCATTCGGGAACAAGTTAAAGTCGTTACTAGGTGTTTGGCTTGCGATCTCGGAAGATTTTACTCTGAGGCTTGGACTATAATTGAATACAATTATTATCATAACTGTTTGTATGACACCCATTGTCAATGAGCACAATGCCAAACAAGTGCCCATCTGCAGCCAGCAACAATCTAGTACTGAAAGTGGAGAAATTTCAGCTTGAAACAGCAGAAAAACTCTTACATACTATCATTAGATATTAAACCCTTATACATAGCATTTTCCCTGGAATAGTATGGATTAGGACTGCAGCAGAGGACTATAGCCCTTTTTGAATTTGATGGTGGAATTTTTAACTTTGGTCTTTAGGGAAAGAACAGAAACCAAATACAGCAATTAGCCTAACACCAAATCAGTAAAATACAGTTTCTGGAAAGCTCGTGAGAAAGGATCTTGGATTCTCTTGTTCTCTAGGCTTTGATTTTCAAGACAAAAGTAATTTAAATTGGGGTGTTTTTTTTCCTATGGCAAAATTGAATTCTTACAAATGGTATCAGTTTACTTTTTCTAAAAGGCAGTGATGAAGGTGAAGACAAGCTCTGCTTCTGATAAGAATTAAATGAAAGGATTAGTTCTGCTGCTTCCATCTTGAAAACACTAGCTTTGGTGTATCATTGAAGATCTAACTGAAGTGTTAATAACTCATGTGATCTCTTTGCAATCTATTAAATCTTTTTCAGCTTTAGAAACTAAAATTATCCAAGCTATAAATTATTTCTATTTAATAGTTCTTGCAGTGCTCTTTGCCTTGCCAGCAGTGAGGCCATGGCCTCCCACCCTCCCTGCAGAGAAGTGGTGGAGGAGTTTGCATAATTTTTGCATGAGCAAGTGCCAGGATCAGGCTCTTGCTGGAGACCTCAGCCATGGTTGTATCCCACAAGGAGTGTGGAGTGCCTGCCCCAGCAGGCATTGTGGGCAGGGCTGCTGGAGAGAACCCTGCTCCTTGCCAGGGAAGTGACTGCTTGCAGCATAGCTGGCAGATTGGCAGGGGGTGTTCTGCCCACTGTGCCTTCACAACAGAGGGGTTCCAGGACTCCAGGGAAGAACACACCATGCAGGCTATTCATGTCTACTTCTTTCTTCTCAGGATCTTTGCATACACAAATAAATCATCAGCTTTTTCTAGTGTATTTTCCCTAAATTACTGAGACTATTTCAGATGGGACTCTGAGCAACCTGGTCTAGTGGAAGATGTCAACCCATGGCAGAGGGGCTAGAGCTAGGTTGTTTTAAGGTCTCTTCCAACCCAGGCCATTCTATGATTCCATGTTCTTAGCCTTGGAGGATTTGCAGGAGGGAAACTCAGGTGTTCAGACATGTTCTCCCAAGGTATTTGGAGTGAAGGCCAAATTCCTAAGCAGAATCATAGCTCTTAGCTGCAAATCATAACAGGTACATTCTTTTTTCTGATGATTCAGCAATGATAAAATCACTTCTTTACATCATATTAACATAGATACTAGGTTTGCAGTTAATATTGAATGCCATTTAGTATGTTTGACTTTTTTCCTTAGTTTTTATTCAATTCCAAACTCTAGTAATGCTCCTAAATTGCAGCTCACAGTGTTAGAACAGTGAATATGCCACATCTTCATTTAGCAGAAACAGCATCTTTGTAACTAAGGTACACATTTTGAAGGCTCTTCAGACTCATTTACTTGTCTTGCTTCAATGCTGCTGCTTCAAAAAAATAAATGATTACTAATTTTAAAGTGTTCACAATTTCCATCTTACTGCTAACTATGATTAATAATGATGACTTATCACCAGGCAGTCAGATTTGACTACTTCTTTAAAAACATTTCATAAGGATCAATGGCTTGTTCATAACATATTTCGCTGACTCTTGGGAAAATGAAATCAAATTAAGTGAAGACAACCCCCTTAAAAATTTAATTGGGTATCCATAAGGAGTGCTTACAAATGTTACATCCTCTGCTCCTCATGGTAGCCATGCATCAGTTTGTTAGGCTGTGTATAACCAGCCTATATACAGCATGCTTGAAAACACTGATTATGAAGGAGTTAGTTTTAAAATTTACACAGAATGGACGATCAGTTTTGGTCTAAAATGAAGTGAAAAGGATTAAAAGAATTTTCTGCAAACAATGAAATGTATAATAAACCAGAAGTATATAAATGAAACTAGAGCAACTAGATCAACTTAGAAGTTGATTATAGGGAATAAAACCACAACCCACTTCAAGGTGAGTGTCATTTCTGAAGTAAACAGTGGATATTGGCAGATGGCAAAGAAGCTCACCTAGGCTGGAGTTGTGCAAGCAGTTTACTTTTCATTCCCTTTCTGAAGAAGAGAAAATACTCAATAGAAGCATATTACTTGACCTAGATTTAATGCTGTATTTCTCTCCTTTTTAAGACTTAACCCACTTTTAATAAAATACAAGCCAATTTTGAAGTCAAGCTGTCACCTCTAAACCTGTGAAAAGCCCGAAACACAATAAATCCTCTTAGATAAAACTATTTGCTGAATGTGCAGATTGGTTCAGGTAGTATGAAAGTTTTAGTTTTCATTTGTTACATTAGTCTCTTGAAAGCTCATCCAATTCCATAATAGAGTGCAGAGCTAATGAAGAGATGCTGCTTAAAACGATGACAAAAAATTAGTCATGTTGACTGTGATTGCAGGTTGTCATCCCCTCCTGCTGGAATTTTAACCAGCAGAAGTGATTATTAAAACAGCATTTAAAAACAGAAGATGTTTAGCTGATGCGAGTATTTGACCCAGAAGTTACATTTGTTTTTCTAATATTTTCACCAGCAAAATCTTTGGTGTTAATCAGAGAAAGTAACAGAACATTGAGGGGCCTGTCTGATAGATGGTAGTTGTGTTTTAAACTAAGAATGTTTCATTAGTTATTCAGGAAACAATTGAATCAGTCATACAATATAGACAAATACCCAATAACTTACCACCTTGAGAAAATGGAAATTCCTGGTAGGTAAATTCTGAGCAGAGAAAGTGTACACCTTGTTATTTTGTTGCTTGGCAGCGATTCAAAAATGCACCATAAGTAATTTTAAAAGTATTTTAAACCAGTAGTCTTTGTTTTAATGGCAAATAACCATTAATTGTTACAATCTGGGTTTTTTTTACTAAAATGATAAAGATATCTTGCAGATATTTTTTATAGGATTCTGAGAAAAACTAGTAATTCTTATACATCTGGATTGTGGGAATGACTCCTGACTCACTAATCTTTCAAGGGAATAGACTTAAAAACTGTACCTTCACCCTGATGTTTCACCAACCCAACTTTAAACATCAGGCAGGTATGCAAGGAAGCTTACAGGCATAAACTACATGGACAAACAGATTTTCCACCTTGTTCAGCTGTTGAAATGCTCTGTCCTGTATTTTCTGACACTTTACACTACCAAGTGTAACTTTTTGGTTTACTACATCTGTAACAAGTGCCTGCTGTTTCACAAGCACTTGTGTTTTTCAGTTCTTAAATACATAAATGCAGTCCTTGTATGCTGGCCATCAAGTACTCTGCTGAGGAACAAAAGATACAGATTGGCTTGTGCAACAGCTGTGGGTGAAGGAAGTGGTGAGTCCCATATTCTCCTATCTGGCTTTAAAGCTATTAAAGCATTTTATTTAATGATATTGTAATGCCTCCTGTGTGGGTAGACACCAGGTCCCAGGAGTCCTAATCCAGGCTTTTGCTGCTAGCCGTACTCATTTGTTGAAGCATTTTGACATATTATTCTTCCTCCCCTGAGGATCCATCTGAGAGCCCTGCAAGCAGAATTGTTCTGCTCTGCAGAAGTGCCTTTTCATCCTCCACCTCCTGAAGTACTTGGGAAGAAATCAACAAATTTATCTCAGCCTCTTTCTTGAGATTCTGCAAGCGCAGCGTCAAACGCACAGCTGAATGAGAGGAGTTGGTCTTTCGGAAGGCTGCAGCACAGAGGCTCCTAGGGAGGCTGGGTGGTGGTGCAGTCAGACGTGAAATGCTAACATCTAAGTAACAGGCAGAAATCAGGAGAGAGAACAAGCAGTTTTCAACGTGGCTGAAGAAAGATTCTGCAAAGCTTCTTTATTAGGACTGAGTTTTAGCAAACTTTATGGATGGTTTAGGAGCATGGATGGAAAAAAATTGCCAGTGAAGTAGAAATGGCAGAGAACGTAACCAAGCAGGGTGGAGCAGTGTTGCAGTTTGACACTGACCAAACTGCCACAGCTGGGCAGAGGAGAGGAAAATTAATGAAGGCTTCATGAGTTAAGGACCAGGAGAAAACACTCCAAGGGCAAAATAGGCTCAGCTTACAGGTACAGAGTGAGTTTAATACAACAAATCAGAGGAGGATAATGAGAAGTGAACCAAGCTCTTAAAAACACCTTTTCTTCCCCCAACCCCTCTTTTCTTCCCAGTGACAGCTCAGGGAGACAGGGCATGGGGATTTTAGTCAGTTCATCACCCGAGGTTTTCTTCTGCTGCTCAGGGAGAGGAGTCCTTCCCCTGTGAGACCATGGGGTCCCTCCCAAGAGAGACAGTTCTCTGTGAACTTCTCCAGGGTGGTTCCAACCTCACAAGCAGCAGTCCTCCCAAAACTGCTGCAAGGTGAGTCCCTCCCACAGTGCTCCCAAAACTGCTGTGGCGTGGGTCACTCTCCCATGGGGTGCATCCTCCAAGGACAGGCTGCTCCAGCCTGGAAGCAGGGCTGCCCTGTCTCCACTGTGTCTCCCACTGGATCACAGCCTCCTCCAGGCATCCACCTGCTCCAGCATGAGCACCTTCCCCAGGGGCTGTGGCTGGATCTCTGCATCCCCTGTGGATCCCCAAGGGCTGCAGGGGCACAGCTGCTTCATCATGGTCTCACCATGGCCTGCAGAGGAATCTCAGCTCTGGCACCTGGAGCACCTCCTCCCCCTCCTTCTGCCCTGACCTTGGTGTTTCCATGTTCATGTTCTCACCTCTTCCTCTTCTCTGGCCAGAATTAAAACTGTGCTGCTACTATTGCTTTGCTTTCTTCTTAAATATGTTAGCATAGAGGTGTTGCCATCACATCTAATTGGCCCAGAGTTGGCCAGCAGCATGTCCATCCTCAGAGCCACCAGGAATTGGCTCTGCCAGACATGGTGGAAGCCTCTGGCAGTTTCTCACGGAAGACACCACTGTGTCCCTCCCCACCCCGCAAAGAAAAAAAAATAAAAATGGGCTGTGCAAAAACAACACAAGTAGCAACACAAAGACAGATGAAGCACTAGAGCTAGAAAATGCTGATCTGCCTTGTGACAGACGGTTTAGAGTCAGCCCTTTTGTGTCATGTTTTGCTTGGGGCTTGTGAAATGGAAATCTAGAGGGTCTCATTGCTGACAGAGAGAATCTGAACAACGTCACACAGCTGGAAACGAGATTTCACAGAATTGTCCAGGTTGGAATATTCCCTTGAGGTCATGTAGTTTTCCTGTCTGCTCAAGACGGTCAGCTGCAGCAGATAGCCCAGAGCCATGTCCAGTTGGTTCTTGAGTGTGTTCACAGATGAGGGCTCCACAGCCCGCTGGGCAGCCTCTCTCATCATGCTCACATCTTGTATTCAAACAAAATTTCACATTTCAGTTTTTGTCCATTGCTTCTTATGCTGTCAGTGAGCACCCCTGAGAGGATTTCAGCTCCCTTTTTCTTTATCTCTCTTGTTGGGTATTTATACATACTCCTGAGATTCCTCAAGATTTGACCATCTCCTTCTGTGGAGTGGCTCTAGGGGAAACATTCTCTCAGGGAAGATAAAATGGTGAAACTCAGTGGATTCTAATGTTACTTGCTGTGGAAAAGAAACAGAATTGCTCATGGGCTAGAGCAGAGTACTGGTCATTGATTGGGTTGGAGACTGGATAGACCCATAAAAAGAAGAGAATATGAATTTCTGCAGACTGGAGGAGTAGAAATATCTGAACCTTCACAAAGAGGACATGTCCTAGAGGACTAGAAGGAGATAAGGACCTCTTCAGGAGAGATGAGGTCATGCTTTAATTTGATTTCTTGTAAAGGGAGGACTAATGTGGGGAAAGGCAGAATTTGAAAAGACTTTCTGCCTTGACACATATATCTGGCAAGTTAATTGTGGAAGGAGTGATCAGATCTTGTGATGTCTAACACTGAGTTCGCTCACAAAATCTGCCCTGAAACTGATGAATGAAGAAGAGATTTCTTTTGTCCCATTTTTTTTTAGGTGAACTTGCAAAACTGGAGACAGATGAACCCTGAATTTGTTTGGAGGCATCACATATGCACACTCATGTGCATATTTCATCACAACAAAAACCAGCAAATGTTGGCTTGGCCCATTTATAAAACAGCAAGGAAGACATTTACCTTAATTTGAGATGGGAATGTTGACTGTTTTTCATGACAGCATGATCTCAGGAGTTCAAGGCTCTTGTTTTAACATATACGTATAGAAGCGTGAGTTAAGCACCAAAGACATAATGAAGTCTTTAATGTCTTATTGCCCACAGGCATTGAATGGAATTATCTTAATTTGCACAGTATGTAAAATCGGTTTGTAAATAGAAAAATAATGACAGAAACTGGCCTTAGAAAATGACTATTTTTACTCTGTTGAGTCACTTCTTCACTGTTTTGAAGTAACACCAGAACACCCTTAGACCTAGCAGATCATATCAGGGCTGATCTATTTCTATATTTTATTTTTAACCTCTTTTACTCTTTATTGTGAAGGATTCCAGGATGCTGCTCCTAACTGACCACGAAGTTAGGGATTTTCCCATTCTATTTACCAGAGTCAAAAGCTTTTTTTTTCTTTTCTTAAACAGAGTTACCTTCAATGTGTATTTCTTAGGCCATTGCTAATATGCTGTGTTACCTTGACAGACATATAGAAGATGAAAGTTAGTCACAAGCTGCAACTAAATAAAACTCAGTGGCATTAGAGAATTCTGCTGACTCTAAATCTTGGGACTCTTTGAACTGGTAGGTAGAAATTGAGAAGATTTTCTCAGGCTTTCAGAAATATTCTGTGTTTGCTTCAACTGGCACTTGACAAAGATAGTGACAGCTGTCAGGTGAAGTCCCAGGTGAATGGAAAAAGGGAAACATGGTACCTATCTTAGAAAAGGGTAGAAAGGAAGACCCTGGGACCTGCCAAGCTGTCCACCTCATTTCTGTGACTAGGAAGATGATGGAACAGATCCTCCTGGAAGCTGTGCTAAGGCACATGGAGAACAGAGAGGTGATTCAGGACATCCAGCTTAGCTTCACCATGGACAAGTCCTCCCTGACCAACCCCGTGCCCTTCTATGATGGAGTGATTTTTCCACATCAGTGGAAAAGGGGAGGTCTATGGATGTCATTTATCTGGACTTCTGTAAAGCCTTTAAAGTCCCGCACAACATCCTTCTCTCTAAGGTAGAGAGAGAAGAATTCAATAGGAGGAGTGTTTGGTGGATAAGGAATTGGATGGATGGTAACATCCAGAGGGTAATGGTCAGCTGCTCAGTCCCAATGGACATCACTGAAAAGTGGTGACCTTCAAAGGTTTGTACTGGAACAAGTGTTATTTAGTGTCTTCATCAATGGCATAAAGGAGTCAAGTGCACCCTCAGCAGATTTGCAGATGACCCCAAGCTGAGTGGTACAGTTGACATTCCTGAAGGATGGGATACCACCCAGAGGGACCTGGACAAGCTGGAGAAGTGGCTCATGGAAACCTCATGAGGTTTAACAAGCCCAAGTGTAAGGTGCTGCACCTGGGTCAGAGCAAACCCCAGCATCAGTCCAGGCTGGGGGATGGACAGATCACAGCAGCCCTGCCGAGAAGGACTTGGTGGTGCTGGTGGGTGAGAGACTGGACATGACCCAGCCATGGGCACTCCCAGCCCAGAGAGCCAAACGTGTCCTGGGCTGCATCCAGAGCAGCGTGGGCTGCAGGGCCAGGGAGGGGATTCTGCCCCTCTGCTCTGCTCTGCTGAGACCCCACCTGCAGGGCTGCCTCAGCTCTGGGGTCCCAGCACAGGAAGGACATGGACCTGCTGGAGGGAGTCCAGAGGAGACCACCAGGTTTATTAGAGGAATAGAGAACCTCTCCTGTGAGGAAAGGATTTGGATTGTTCAGCCAGAAAAAGAGAAGTCTTCAGGATGACCTCATTGGAGATTTCCAGTACCTGAAGGAAGCCTACAAGAGAGATGAAGAGAGACATTTTACATGGGCATGAATTCAAAGGACAAGGGAAAATATGTTTAAACTAAAATAGGGTAGCTTCAGATTAGATATTAGGAAGAAATTTTTCACTGTGAGGGTGGTAAAACAGGTCGCTCAGAGGAGCTGTGGTTACCCCATCCATGGAAGTGTTCAAGGCAAGTCTGGATGGGGCTTTGAGTAATCAGGTCTAGTGGTGTCTGTGCCCATGGAAGGAGGTTGGAACTAGATAATTTTTAATGTCCCTTCCAACCCAAGCCATTCTATGATTCTATGGCTCTAAGACTCCAGGTGCACCTTTGAATTTGCTGTATTTTCAAACTAATTCTCCCTGGCCTGTCCTACCCCAAAACTACAAGGAATTTAACCACAACCAGTTTATATTGTCTGCTGTGTGATTTGTCTTTGTAGCTCTGGAGAAGGCAAATTTTACCTGCCTGCTTCCAGAAAACAGGTGAGTACAAGATTTCGTCAGTAGGACCCAAAGAGAAATGGATTGCCTTAGGAAAGAAGAGGATAGAAAAAGTGTATTTAAGAGAAAAAATGTTGTGGTAAAGAAAAGGAAAGAGGAAGGTGATGAGAGTTGACATGGGTACAGACATAAGACGTGAATGATACTATGAAAATGGTAAACACAAAAGGATGGAAAAGAGGAAAAACACAGTGTAAGGGTAATAATGTTCAGTTCAGTGTGCATGCACTGATCTGTGTTTCTGTCACTGTTACCAGGATTATTTTATTTCTCAGAGCTTGCCCAGTGAAACAGGCCCTTGAATCTTGCATCTGGGGCATTCAAGTTTGCTAGAACTTCTCCTGTTTTGGAGCAAGAATTTATTTGTTTCTTGCAGCCATATTTTAGAGTAACAATAGAAATCATGGCAGAGTTGGGATGCTGTTAATGTAACTTGTCCTCCTGTTTTAAATAAGAAATACAAGGCATTTGCTTTAAACACCATGAACTCATACTAAAGATGTGTGGGACTGAAGCTTCAGAGCTTAACAGCAGCAGATCAGTGATAAGTCACCAAGCCGCAAAAAAATAATTGTTACTGATAATTTTTGCACACCCCAAATACAGATGCAAGACCTTACTGAAGGCATCACCAATGAAAAGTATGACTTTGAAAATATGATTAAGAAAAGACAAACAAACAAACCCCAGAAATACTTTTGCCTCCCCTTCAGAGATTGGGATTTTTTGTGTAATCTTATCTCTGGAGTTGTCAGTCTACCAAATACTAAATTTGCTCAAAGTTATTACTTTAACAGTTCTTTCAGTGGAAATGATATTAAAATCTATATTATTTCCCTTTGCCCACAGTTATGTTTGCACTTCAAAGTCTATAAAATCTTACGCCAATAAAATCCTAAGCAATTTTAAGTTCAGGCAAGTACAGGGGATTTTGTGTGCAGCTTCAGGTTAAATTGAAGTTCTAACTCAACTTCATTTTGTAGTAAATTTGAATAAAGTAACTAATTGTCATGGGGTGGCTTTACCTTTAAGATAGCTTTGGGAGCTTAGGAAAGTTGAAGCTGCTGGTAGATGGGAGTCTTTGCTCCTGACCAATTATCAGTCATTTCTATGAATTGACAGCAGTTTTGACCATTGAAAAGGTTAAGTCAACCTGTGAACACCACCTTAAGATGTAAAGTCAGAGCACTCTTGTTCTCTTTGTTTCCTGGCTGTGAAAGGTCACAGAGCTCCGGCTGGCCTCCCGTTCCCTGCCCAGGCCATGCGGCCGGGCGGGGGCTGGGCTGGGCCCAGCGGCTCCCGGCCGGGAGATGGGGCCTGCGGGGCTTGCCCCGGGCTCTGGCCGGGCCAGGCCGGTCCCTGGCTCGACGGAATTCACCAGAGACTGCCAAGTAAAGAAAGGAAAAAAAGCTCTTGACCTGTGGCGTGCTGAGACAGCGACCACACTCTCCAGAGCAGCCATGAAGAATCCTCCATCGCAGACAACTCCAGCTGCTGCTCCGGCAGAGATCACAGAACCATCTACAAAAGCCTGGGCAAGATTTTAACCCTTTCATTACCCAGATGAGGCTTGCAGATTAATCCTTTTATCCAGAGAGAGAAAAAGAGAATAATCAACATGTAAAGAGACTTTATAAACTACCAGAGACAGTAAAGAAAAGAAGCTTCAGAAAAGGTAGAGAATAAGGAGATGGTTTATAAGCTGAAATATTCTTCTGTTAAAGCTATGGAGATGGACAATAAGGTCCTGAAAAAACTCCTTTAATTCATGATAGAGTATATAGGGAGGAATAGTGTGTTCAAAGTGTGGATTTTGAGTAAAAAGTAGAGTAATTGTAATACAGTGAAGTGCTGGAACAGAGTGAAGCAAAGATTTGAAGCCTTGGGGGGCAATGAGAAAACTGTTTTCCAGTGGAGCTCACAAAGACAGATAAAGAAGACTTTTGCCTTTGAATAACCCATCCTTAAAATGACATCCCTAGACTCATGGCCCATACACACCTCAGAGTGATGTGAAATGGGAGGAGTGAACTCTGATGACAGATTTCTGGGCAGCTGACATCAGGGAAATAGAAAACTATAACAGAAATAGTTTTCTTGTGAGAAACTCCATAGATTAACAGAAGGAGACTTCTGTTTCTCTACAAAGACTGAAGAAAAGACTGTAGCAGGAATTGGGACTGTTTTTAAACACCAAAGTTCCAAAGTTTTTGTCTCTGTTGTCATGTGAACAAGGGAATGGTGGGTAGTAGGGGATAAAAAGGGTTTTCTGGAAGTTTATTCTGGTGTTCTTATTATTGTAGTTTTGTTAATAAACTTTCTTTATTCCTTTTTAAGTTTTAAGCCTGTTTTGCTCTTGCTCTAATCCATATCTCATAGCAAGAAATAAGTAATTTTTTTAGTTACTGGTTTAAAACCACGACACTAATATAAGCTTTAGTGCCCATAAATATATAATACATGTTAGTTGAGGCTCTAGAGACACAATTTAAAGTGAAAAGGTTGTGACATTAATAAGCTAACATACACTCTTACTATAATAGATTTCTAAGTGCTGGAGTAGAGGCAGATTATACCTAACCCAGGGCATCCATTCCTCTCCAGTCTTTTATGATGTGAAATTATAAAGCATAGGTCAAGAACCGACAAGCTGTGTGTTCTCAGGGTAAGAGATGGGAGGATTTGATTTTTTCCCCATTGAGTTGTTTAGGGGCCCCATACAGCAGAATAATTGTAGTTTACTGCTTGGATAATTTTACTATTAGAGAACATAGTGAGAAATGGTCCAGAAATATTTTTTTTACCACATGGAGCTCTAGCAGGGTGTTAAGGCTCTAAGTCCAAGCTGGCTGTTCTTTCCTGCAGAAAGTTACCAGCAGAACTGCTTAGTCTGCTGTCCTTCTAGGGCTTGATTTGTGGAGTTGTGCTATCTCCCATGTCCATGTTGGACAGCCTCCACTGCTTTGTGCTTTCCCTGAACCTGGTTCATATAAACAGACTCTTCAAGAATTAACTCAGCTCTAGCTGAGCCAAAACTGATGGTATTTGCTGCACCACAGATGTCTTTGCTACAAATACCCTTGTGCTGTTGCATGCAGCATTCTCAAGTGAAGAAAGGTGACCAGAAACACCACGCTGGGATCTGCTTACACAGGCTCAGACACTTGCTGTTAGTTCTGGCTCCTCATAGCACTGATGCAGCAGCCAAACTTATCTGTCTAAACTGACCTGGAATCTATAAATTATGCTCAAATTGGTCCATATTTGAGCTAATAATTTTTTTTGTCAAACTAAGTCAGCCAACAGCATGGCAATTAGGGTGTTTCCATACCTGTTGCCTTCCTAATCTACAGTCTGAATGTCTCAGTAGTGTCTCAACAGCACTAAAGCCCAGTTAAAAGCACTTTGAGGAGTTTAACTTGTCCACAATTGAGCTACACTTGTAAGTCACAGGGGCCCAGATAATATGAAGTGTAGTCCTTTCATATGTAGCCTGCCCAATTCTGTTTGGGATCTATTATTTTTTTTCCCAGAAAGCACACTGAAATTTGGAAGACCAGCTCTGTACTGTGGCTGCTTGAAGATGTTGAGCTGAGTGGGAGGTTTGTGAAGAGCAACAATGACTCAGCTCCTAAGGTGGGACACCTTTCCTGGACAAACACAAGCAATATGGATTGGATGGACAGGGCAGAGAATTAGAACACTACCTCATGCTCACTCACACTGGTGCTGTTTGGAGATTTTTTGGTTTTTAATATTTACTCATTGATGCTGCTCTCAGGAAAGGCATATGCTGGGCACTGCTGTCTGAGGCTGGGCAGCTGCAGGGCCTTGATGTAATGCACCATGTGGCTCACGGTGTATCACTGTGGTCACAGAAGTGGTGGCTAAGGCACAGCAGACAGAAATGCCACTCTCCTCATCTTTTTATTTGGCTTCAGATTCTTCTTGGACCTTGTAACTGTTCCTGGGAACAGTATGATGAGTTCTTCTGTGTGTCACACTTCACACTTCATAGTAAGGATCGTTACTGTTCAAGAAAAATAGACTAACTAAAACTATGAGATTCTTATTTGATGATACTTCTTGCTTTCATGGGATCATAGAATCCTTAAGCCTGGAAAATGCCTCTAAGATCAAGTCCAACCATATCACCACTGTGTCACCACCAAACCGTGTCCCCATGTCCACATCCACATGCTTTTTGAACATTTCCAGGGACACCACCACTTCCCTGGGCAATGCTTGACAACCCTTTCTGTGATTTTTTTTTTCCCAAATATCGAATCTAAACCTCCCCTGGTGAAACTGGAGGCTACTTCCTTTTGTCCTCTTGTTGACTCGAACTTCTCAAGTGTGGCCTGGCTAGCTCAGTGATGTGGTTTCTCTTCACTCTGGGTTCAAGCCAGCATATATTTGTGGGGTTCACTGATTTTCTTCAAGAATCCAAGTCTATAAAGCAAGTAAAGAAATCATGGGGGGGACTCTCTCTTTGGTTTCCATTCCACAGTTTATTTCTGTGAAGGGGAATCCAAAGGGTGAAAGACAAAGGATTTGGGGTCTGGGGGGTCTCTTTTAACAGGGTTTCTCAGAGGGAGGGAACATCAGAGAGAGAACCAATTATTTTTCTCAGTTAGTACATCTTACAAACTTTCTACAAATCAAGGTTACACACACCAAGATAAGAAATAACAGACACCAACTTCTTCAAATGCCCACAAAGGTGTAGGAGTATTCTCCACAGAGGGGCAGAGGGGGAGAGAGGGGGGGAGGCTGGTTTCCTGGCAACCCAGGAAGGAAAGAAAGGGACGGGAAGGGAAGCATGCCCTCTCAGCTTCCATAGCTCAGAGGCATTCTGGGACAGGAAAAACAGAGTTACAAATTTCTGTGTTGGAAAGAAGAGTCTCCTGGGCTAAAGAAATTTCAAGCAGTTGGAAATGCCAGCAGGGTCCTCTCTTTACTCTATTCCGCCTCTCACCAAGAAAAACTTCAGTAACTATGGTAACTTGACACCAGGTAAACACTTGGGAGAAAAAGAAACTGGGGGGGTGGGGGGAATCACAACTAAAAGAGGGGAAAAAATACATTTCAAGCTATCAACTACAACATCTTGTTACCTGGGAGAAGAGCCCCACCTGGCTACACCCTCCTTTCAGGCAGTTGTAGAGGGCAGTAAGGTCCTTCCTGAGCCTTCTCTTTTACAGAATAAGCAACACCAGACTACTCAGTTGCTTCTCATCAGATATTTGCTTATCATCACATTAAACTGACAAGCAAAAATGAACTGGAGTGCGTTAAATCAAGCTATTAAATGATTTGGCACTAATTATGTCTGCCAAAAAACCCAGAAGTACTACGGGCTAATTCCCCTTTTGGTTGAATTGCTATAATTTGGAGCAGACTGTAAATTACAGAGAGAGTGTTTGATTTAGGAGGTGACATATGCATTTGTCCTGGATTTAGCTAGATGCTGTACAGTTTGCTGAAAGCATATGTTTGCCTACTGACACTGTGCATAAGCAGAGAACAAACTCTCTTTTGGCAGGAGAGCCTCACTTGAGCAAAGCTTTCTGCTGAAGGACCTGAAGAAGAAAAGAAAAAAAAAAAAGCAGTATAAATGGGATAATGTTAGTTTTTAATGGTAGTACACAGAAGGAGAAGGTATAATCCTGTATTAAATATAATTATTGTAACAGATGACTGCACACCCTAACAGTACAATATGGTTTTCTGTCTATGTAATTGATAAACGCTCTTTTTTTGGGTGGAATCTTTCCAAATACAAAATAACAATTTTACCTGAGAGGTTATTGGTGTTCAGGAAGGAAGAAAAAGGATAAATCTTATGATTTTGCTTACCTTAGCAGGCTTTACCAGGCCTCATTATTCAACTCTGCAGCTGAATATGGTCAATTCCATTAACCTCAAGTATCACCAATCCATCATAGCACATGTCCCACTGCAGTACTGCTGTGGTGCTTCTGCACTAATATAGAAGCTGTTGGCAGAGCTGAAGTTCTCCTAATTAAACAAACACACCACCAGTCCCCGAAAACCATCAATATCAGAAACCTATACATACTTTCCTCTATCTAATATTTTGAGTCATAAATTAATAATTTTTTCATATATGGGAAAAGTACATGATGAAAAATTGTCTCATGAAGATTTGATGGGTAAGGGTTTGGTTTGGCTCTATAAATATCAAAACAACTGCTTTTCCTGGAATTAATATCTGAAAAAGGCAAGTGTTATGCAAATTATATTGCAGAATATATTTACTTGGTTTAGGGTTGTTTTTTTTTAAGAAGGTCAGATATATCAGCTGATATAACTTCAGCTGTTCAGCTGCTTCAGCTGGTATTTTTGCTGCTTCTTTTCTTTCTGTAGTGATGTAATGACCTTAGGAATTGATATTTTGGGACAAAAACAAGCTCTGTGTTCCACATGAAGTATCATAGTTTGGGTTTTTAATTTCTAAGAAATGGCTGGACACTCAATTTTAAATTTATTTCTCTTTCTAGACTGAATTGTGTGAGCTCCCCATATATCCTTGTACTGGAGTTAAATGCATTAACAAGCATCTGCTGTGAGCAATGAGAGAAGATTCGCAGAGATTTAGCTATACTTATGTGCTATAGCATATATATATTTGCAACACCACTGTATTTCCTGAGGCAGGATGAGTCATGTAATCAGAGAAAAAACAAATGCTCTGGGGAAACCCTCTAGCAGTCTTTCTGTAGCTAAGGTGGCCTACAAAAAAAGCTGGAAAGGGACTTTTAATATGGGCAGGCAGTGACAGGACTAGGCACAGTGACTTTTCAACTGAAAAAGGATAGGCTTAAATTAGATATTAGGGAGAAATTCTGCAATGCAGGAGGCTGGTGATGCACTGAACAGTGGTTGCCCACAGAAGCTGTGGATGCCCCATCCCTGGCGCTGTTCAAAGCCAGGATGGATGGGGCTCTGAGCAACCTGGCCTAGTGGGAGATGTCCCTGCCCATGGAAGGGGGCTTGGAAATAGATGATCTTTAAAGGCTGTTCCAACCCAAACTATGATTCTATGAAATGCAAGTTAAATTTCTAAGTTTAACACTGCCCCTGCTCCAGGTCTCCTCCAGTGTCTGAGTTACTGCAGGGTCATTGTTTATCCCAGAACTTTGGACAGAATATGCAAAGAACATACAGTTGTTCTTGATAGTAACTTTTAAAATCCCTGGTATATTTACAAATCTCACTTTTCATTTTTAATTCCTGTCATGAAGGATTTCCCATCTCACTGAGTTGCACAGCTTATTTGCACACATTGTCTGAAAATAAACTATGAAAACCATGTTAAAGAGACTGAGCTATCTTCTGTAATGTAGAAGATGTTTCTACACACAGCGAGTACACGAGTCTGAGTTTTTCAGAAGAAGATTTCAGCACTCTGCTTAGGCTGCTTGCAATGTCAGTCTTCTGAGCATTAATGAGACAACAACCAGGTTGAGAACAAAGCTTCTAGTAATTCTGGTGATACATTTGAGGTAAATATAAGGGGCTGTCTTGGGTGGAAGTAGGAGATATGTTGCTCTGGGGAAAATATTTGTGTCAGAGAAAACACTAGGCAATGTGAAGTAAGATTTTTGCCACCTGCATGTGCTTTTGAAAAATGTGCTTAAAAACAATAAACTGAAAATAGAAGGTAGCATCCTACAGAATATAGGGGACATTCAGGAGTCCTGGAACCATTCAGGGGGAATCTATTTTGTGCAGTCTTTTTGATAAACACTGGATGAAAGCTGGATGCCTGGTAAGTCTAACAAGCAAAGCACTTTACACCAAGATGTCAGGTGTTTTGTTCCCCTGTCACTCGATGCACTCAGGAGTTCATGACAGCTGGGGAGAGGAAAAGGTTGCTGTGAAGGACAGTGTGTTGATTTTCATTTTTAGAGACTCATGACTCAGAATCCTGGGTCTACATGTGTGTATTTATTTGTACAGCTCTAGAGTCAGTACATGGCATGTCAGAAAAGAGTTCTACTTTGCATAGTATTTTTTTCATCTTAAGTTTAGCAGTATTAAAACAACAATTGTCTTAGTTTACTTGATTTTTGGCTGTGACTTATCTGGCCAGTGTTTTCAAGTGTGTGAATAGTTTCCATGTATGCAATTACCTGTGGAGTTCTTATTAGAGGCACAGAGTGAGGTGAGCCTTGTGAGCCTGTAGAGTAGATGTGCATACATCAGAATTGGTCATTTTAGTCCCTAGAAAGGGACAGTGTGAAATAATAAATCAGATTCAAAGGTGATAGTTTCTCTTCATCAGCACTAATGTGTTTTGAGTTGACCTAAGGTTCTTTCATGCAGAAACTGGGATTTCCTGGGGCCAGCATCCCTGAAACCTGTGAAAACCTTAAGGCATTCACCTCACATGATGAAATATATTTGACTGCTGAGCCAAACAAGAAGCCTAAAAACTCCCCAGTACCTGATAGCATAGAGAGATTTCAGGAGCAACTTTGCTATACTTTGGCTGCTTCACATGCTTTGCTTTTTTTCTTCTTTCCTTTGCCTTGAATCCTCTTCTTTGCAAGGCATTGTACTGTAAAAATGAGAAAAGAAATCTGTACGCTGATGGCAGGCCTAATGGCATGAAAGGTTTTAGGAGTTTCAAAAAGGGTTTTAATCTTCTTCAGTGAACAAAAGCTGATCTTCATGTTTAGTGTAGTTTTTCATAGGCTTCCGGTGAGAATACCATAGTGCTACAGAAGACTGTGTAATGATGACAAAGCTGAATACAAAGTATTCATGAAGACACAAAGATGATGCAGTGTTTTGCTGGGAATGTTGAAATTTAAATGTACTTGTGAACAAAGACAAGACAGAAATAAAATGTGCACTTTAAAAGCAAAAAAAATAGATATCAATGGAAAATTTCACTTGAGATGGTGGAATTTACCATCAGTTATTTATTTGGGCCAGTATATTAATATAATTCTTTAAAAAGGATTATCAAGACAGTTTCTAGAGATTTGAAGTTCAGCTCTTGCTCTTCTAGCACCTGTTCATAGGATGATTCTTCTCAAGGGTCAATCCTTTAAAAACTTTGTAAACACTTTGGTCTTCTTACCACTTGCAGCTTTTCTATAATAATTACAGTGTCTGTTTGTGCATATGTTGTGTGGGAGGTTCATAGCTGTTCCTCAATTACCTACTATGAATACTCACTCCTATTTTTATATTACATTTTTACATTTATTTGCTGGAGGAAGTTTTGAAAGTTTCTAAACCATTTTCTGTGCCTTTGCTTTGTTCTGAATGTTTTTATGTTATGCAGGTACGAACAGGAGGCACAGAGCCTTAATAAATTGTGTCTTGGTCCTATTTTTGGTCATCAAACCTCAGGAAAGTCCCATTTATCATCTGCAGTGTCTAGGGAATGGCATTAATAACTGTACAGTTTATATCATGTTCTGAGATTAATTTAGTTACTGCTGATGGTGCTGTTTTCAAATAGCCTCCTTTTGACTAAAGATTTCAGGGATCACTAAATTTCAAAAGGCAATACAAGGTCTGAAGGAACCAGAATCAGCTTTGTTACTGCTGAACTTTATGTTCACATTAAGTAAAAATTGAACTGGGCTGATAAAATAGTAAAAGATAAATGCAGGTAAAAGAAGTTATGATGCAATTCTGTGTTCTATCTGTATGGCAGGGTTTCTGACACGAGAAAGAGGATATTAAAATGGAGATAAAAATTATATATGTCCTATTGCTCTAGGTAACATCAAATAGGAGAAAGCAGAAACTTTTGAGCCTGAGTAAGGACGGGATAAAAAAGGATTTTTCTTATAGCAAACTGTATTGGGATTTGGGTTTTGTTTTTCCAGGCAGTATGATTGCATTTCAAATTTTTGATCTGTGTCTGGGTTCATTTCCTAAACTACTTAAAACTCACTAAGCAAAACCTTGTGCTTTTTTGAAATATGGAAGCTGAGTGATGAGCGTTTGTTTCTGTGACAGACCAGTTAACTCAGCAGGACTCAGGATTTAGCACCAAAACTTTCCAAGGAAACACATATGTTTCCAATATGCACAAATGTGGTTTCTTCTATTTTTTTTTCTAAAATAGAAATTACTCTCATAACCTCTTATGATGTGGGGTAGCTTTCATTCATGGTTACTTCTTCACTCTGTAATGCTCTTGCCTGGATAAGATTTTATTTTCTTACAATTCCTTCACATACTAAATGCCTTGAAGGTTAAAGCTGAAGAAATTGTTTTCATGCTCCCTAGAGCCAGTGCAAGAAGCATTTTAGTTGGTTGAGTTATAGATATAGAGAAACATATATACATTTCTCTCTCTCTCTCAAATTGTCTTGATTTTTAAAAACAATGTTCTATGAGTCAAAGCTATATAAAAAACTAATTACACAGATTGAATGCTTTTCTACTATCTAGTTTATTTGATGACATGACATGATATAGGAGGAATATTAGGAACAAGAATTGTACAATCGGGTGGTGAGTCCACTTTTTCCGCTGTATTCATTTGTGCTGCTGAGTTCTGGTTGTATTTTGTCAAACCCATTTAGTTTGCAGCTGGCAAGGAATAGATAGGTGTGAGACTGCCAAACTAAATCTAGATGGTGCAGATGGTTCACCTCCTTACAAACACTCTGGCTTCTTTATGATGAAGTGGGGGCCCTGTGCATGGAGGGACAAAGTGCAAAGGCAACAACGCAGTTGTCTAGGAAACAGGTTGTAAAGGTGGAAAGCGTTACGGCGTGTGCCGCAGTGAGATCCCAGAGAGCGACCTGCGTCCAAGCCTGGAGCACACCACAGAAAATACATTTATTTACTGCGATTATTTACAGTTTAATACAAAGGGGTGAGTTCTCATTTGGCAATCCAGCAACTGGTTTATTGAACACAGCCTCGAATAAGTGCAAGGACAAGAACCAAGGACTGGGCTCAGGGCACAGGGTTAAATGAGGGACAAAAGGGGTGGATATGAGGGTCAAGGTCCAACAGGGACAAGGGAAAGTGGTGCAAGGGAGTGGCTAAAGACCAGGAGAACCAAGGGGATAGCAGGGGTGGAACAGTGCAGCAAACAGAGCCAATGGGGGTTAAGGGAAGGAAGAACATTCTAGGAAGGGCACATAAATGGCAAATGGGGGCTGAACAAGGTTAACACTAATCCCCACAAAACACTAGAACACCAGAACCCCAAAGGCACCAACATGTAGCTGCAAAGGCCTGTGGACTCCACAAGGTTTTCCCCATTCTAATCTAGAGGGGTATCTCCCCTCTCCTGTGCCATCCCCTCAAGGGTCAAGTCACCCTGGCAGCAGGCCCCTGGGCCTCCACAGAAAAGCAGGGAAAGAGGCTGATCCTGTCATACTGTCTATGTCTCCATACTGCCACCCTGGTTCAGCTGAAAGCTCATTTAATTGCGGTTTGCAGGTTTTTTTTTTTTGCAAACGGCTTTGCTCCTACAGTGCTGCTGGTACAAGGCAGGGAGCAGGAAGGGGTGGGGTGGGACAGAGCTCAGCTGTGGGTTTGCTGTCACTGTGCTTTTAATATCCCTTCTAAATTTTCCTCTGTGGACTAGCATGGCTTAAGGAACGCTCCCAAGCTCTGGAGGGTTTCCTACTCCTGCTGAATTAGCTGATATCCCAAACTGGCTTTCTTTCTTCCAGGTGTTATGTTGCTGTCCATGGAACAGTGAAGACTGGTATCTTTGGTGCCAGGGAGAGCTCCCTGAGCAGCTGGCTCAAAAGTGAATGAGGCCAACTTCGGATTTTGGATGTGTGGCTGTGATCAGCACAGGAGCTTCCTCTGGTGCTGAAACCATATCTAGGAGGCAGTACTTGTCCAAATGCAGACTGAACAGGACTTTTCCTGCCTGACTATTACCATGCACAGTTTTGCTATCACCATGAGGTAGTTGGGAGGCCACTGTGCTGGGTACATAGAGAGAGAAAAGTATCACTTACAGCTAGTATTCCTGTTCACTTCTAAAGGGCAATTTCTCTTTTAGGGCTGAAACTGCCTCTGTTGCTCTCCCTGTCCCCACTTTTGCTTCCAAATACAGTCAGAAAAGTTGTCTGTTGAAAAGATTGATTTGTCTTCCGCATATCTGTCGACACACCTGAAATTCATGCTGTGCTTGAAAAATTTAGGTGCAACAAAACTTCTGTTCCACAAAAGAACCTCCTTGAGAACACCAGCTTTCATTTCTTTGTATCATTACTTTTGGAGAAAGGTAACAAGCAACTCTTGTTAGAGACAAATATTTTTGGTTATTAATGTGAGATTTAACACGTTTCAGACACAATGAATAACATATTCAGCCATTTGTTTGTGGGCTAATTGAGCCTATATTTCAGCCCATGGAGTGGTGGTTCTTCGTTGTACCCCAGCGTACCACTTCTACCTCTCTCACAGAAATGAAACATCTGCATTCATTAAACATTTCAAGAGTTACATTGGCTTTACAGAAGACTCTTTTGAAATGCAAAATTAGGCTTAGAATTTTGTCCTTTGTTTTGTCCAAGAATTGAATTGAATTGAATTTGTTCCTATGAAGATTGGTTCAGATCAAAGCTAGAAATTTCCCACCAGGGAATTCTTAATACAGTGATACCTGCCTTAACAGCCTGTACATTCTGTTTAGTTTTCTACAATTTTAATGTCTCTGCATTGTCTGAATAAAAGATTTGTTAGGTATTTTAGGTCACTAAGCTCCTTCATTTTGAAGGTACATTTTGGCTGATATAACTTACCATCTTCTTTTCTTCTATCATTTACATACAAATGAAAATAAAATTAAATAGATAAACCACACATCTGAACAACTTACAGAAAAAAACGTCTGGAGATACACTTTATCTTTTTGTCAAATTACTAATTTAAGGGTCAGAAAGCATCAGCACAGAACAAAAGTTCACTCAAAAGAGCTTTGATACTTTTTTTGTTCAGCTTGAAATATAAGCAATAATAATAATTTTAAAAAATGAAAATCTTCTGAGTCAATCGCCTGTGCTTTCCTTGCCATTTTTCTGATAAAATGAGATCATGATTTTAAGGGAGAGTAGATAGTTCTTTACAGATAAAGAACAAATAGTTTTCACTATTCCAAGTCATTTCTCATCAGTGTGCCTCTGACCTCAAAGGTGAAAAAATACCCTGAAAAATAAAAGCAGTGAGAGGTAATGGTGCAAAGTGCTAGCAAGGATATTGAGTTTTCAGGGGAATTAGCTGGAATGAGTGAATAGGGTATTATAGCTCTAATCTTTGTGATTGTGGACTTTTGGCTGCTGTTGCTTTGCTGCCAGACTCTGAATGAGATATTTAGTTCAGAGGTCTGGCATTTCTTGAGCCCTCTCTGCTCACGAACATGTTCTTCACTCTTCTGTCTCAGCAGGATGAGTAAGGGTGTATTAAATTGCCGAGTATAAACACTGTTGTTAGATTACAGATTAGTGGTAACTCTGGGCTGTGCTTGAAAAACCAGTATGATTGGAAGGTATGTCTGCAGGAATATTTGATTTTTATCCATCTGTGAGTATCAAATCTTAAATTTGCATACCTGTTTTTCAGATATGCTCATGAGTATGCATTTTGCTTTGTGATGTTCAGTTTTTAGTGTGAGAACTAGGCTAAATGAATTTTATATTTAGTTAAACATGATTTAATCACATCTATATCTAACTTCTTGCAAGTGCTAACTGGGATCAATTTATCACTTGACCATCTTTCACTGGCAATATATATATATATATTTACAATGTTATTTGTGTCCATGTATGCACATACAGGTTTCTCAGATTTATCTGATTTCTCTTTCCCTTTTAGCCAAGATTGATTTCATACTGACAATACAAACCGGGGAAGTGGCTGATACACCTGAAGGCTCTGCTGCCTTCTGGCTGGACCTTGGTAGGCAGGAGAGTTGGACAGAGAGAACCCTAATGAGGTTCAACAAGGGCAAGTGCAGGGTCCTGCACCTGGGGAGGAATAACCCCAAGTACCAGCACAGGCTGGGGCTGCCTTACTAAAAAGCAGCTCTGTGGAGAAGGACCTGGGAGTCTTGGTGGATCACCAGGTGACAATGAGCCAGCAGTGTGTCCTTGTGGCCAGGAGACCCAGTGGGATCCTGGGCTGCTTTGGGAAGAGTGTGGCCAGCAGGTCAAGGGAGCTGACCTCCCCCTCTGCTGGGCCCCAGTGAGGCCACACCTGGAGTGCTGTGTGCAGGTGTGGGATCCTCAGTACCAGAGAGAAAAGGAGCTCCTGGAGCA
This sequence comes from Pseudopodoces humilis, assembly GCF_049639895.1. Classification (NCBI taxonomy): domain Eukaryota; kingdom Metazoa; phylum Chordata; class Aves; order Passeriformes; family Paridae; genus Pseudopodoces; species Pseudopodoces humilis. The sequence goes on along the minus strand of NC_142203.1, from coordinate 57,613,884 downwards.
GCTCCAGCAAAGGGTCACAAAGATCATGAGGGGTTTGGAGCATCTTTCTTACAAGGAGAGACTGAGTGAGCTGGGACTGTTTAGTTTAGAGAAGAGAAAACTGAGAGGGGATCTCATCAATGCATAGAAATATCTCAAAGGTGGGTGCCAAGAGGATGATACCAGACTTTTTTTAGTGATACCCAGACACTGGATGAGGAGCAGTGGTCATAAACTAAAATACAAGTTCCACCTCAACATAGGGAAGAACTTCTCCATGTTGAAGGTGGCAGAGCACTGGAACAGGCCCGTGGAGGTTGTGGAGTCTCCCTCTTTTGAGAAATTCAAAACCCAGCTGAACATGTTCCTGTGTAACCTGCTCTAGGTGATTCTGCCTTGGCATTGGTTTGGATGAGATGATCTCCAGGGTTCCCTTTCAACCCCAAATATTCTGTGATTCATCATGGCTGAAGGGAATGACTGAATGGTTTTGAAAGGGTGACTTGGGCTTAGTTTGGAGAGAAAGAATTGTTCACAAGTTTGTGATGAGGTTTTATTTCAATGAGTCCATCAGCTGTCCTCATATTACCCTCTACGAAAGTGTCATGACTCCCTTGACGACTCCTTTCTCTCCATTAATGAACTCGAAGTGTAAAAGGCTAACTATTTTAGTCTGTGCTTTTAATAGTGTTCTTAAACTCAGAGCTCACCCTGCACACCCCTGAGCAGCTCTGTTGGGGACCTTGCCTTGTAGTAAGGAACACATTTTACCAGGCCATCCTACTGTGTATTGTGGGTGAAAATACTGAGATATGTGTCACTAGGCAGCCCTTACTGGCATAATTTAATTTTCATTAGCAGTATTGGCTGAATGTTTAGCACTGCAAAACACAAATACAAATTATTTTTTATTTATTATATGTAAAGTAATTAATTAGGATGAGTGGATGTTATGGTAGAATATTAGGTAAACATATTTTAGTTTAGAATTTTTTTGGGGTTTTTGTTTGTACTTTTTGTTTTTGTTGTTTTTTGTTTGTTTGCTTTGGGTTTTGTTGGGTTTTGTTTTTGTTCATTTGTTTGGGTTTTTTGTTTGGGGTTTTTTATCTTTTTTTGTTGCTGGGGGGGTTTTGGGGTGGGTTTTTTTTTTGGTTGTTTTTTTTAGCTTCTTTTAAGTTTGCAGCTATACAATCAGTTTTACTCATTGCTTAATACAAATTAAGCTTGTAACTTAAGAAAATAAATAAGGTACCTGAGAGAGAATCCATAGTGTATATCTAAGGAAATAAATATACTCTATACTGTATATAAATATACCCTATATCTAAGGAAATCAGCAGTTCTTTGGCTGTGATGAAGACGAAGCTATTTAAAAGTTCTCTCCCCATTTACTAAAACCATTGATTGATATTACTGTCATAATTCTGTGATTTTAATGGTAAAACTTCATTATGATCCAGTTGTGCTTGGAGAGTTTTGTCCAAGGACTGGTCTAACACTGTTAGCTTCCTGCTTTTTCAGGCAGGACCCAGCTTAGGCTTTGCTCTGTTTGGAAAGAGGAGTGAAAAAAAGGGAGTAGATGTTGGTTGGGAAAAGGTGGCATTGGGAACTAAGGCACTGCCTTGATGGAGAAAGCAGGGAGAGATGGAAGGATTGAGAGCCCATAGCCAGAGAGGATGATGTTACCTCCACTCTGGCTGCTGCTATTCTTGAATCATAGAATAGAATCATTTGGAAAAGATTTCTGAGATCATCAGATCTGATCATTAATGCAGCATCACCATATTCCTCTCTGTCCCTAAGTGACACATCTACACATCTTTTAAAAACCCCAGGAAAAGTAAGCCTTTTAGATCTTCCCCTAAAACCTATCTCAAATGAATAATAGCATATTCTACACTGTGCACTTATGTCCTTGGTATTACCAAAATATGTATGAATATTGAATGTTTTCCTTGGATATTTTCTATCCAAAGTCTACAACATCTGTGAATTGAACAAACTTATGTGAGGAAGAGAAAAAAACCCCCAGTATCTAATATGACACAACCAGGAGTTATTCAGCTGCAAGACATTAACCCCATTTTTTACACCATTCTTTGGAGATAAAAGAAAACAAGCTCTGGAGGTGTATAAACTGGAAAATAGTATTAGCTTCTTAGATTTTTAAACCCTTATTTTTTCATCTTTTGCAAATATTTTTTCATCTGCTGTGACTATTGTTAAAGAAAATCAGCTATCTTTTCTTCTTCAGCTGATACGAGACCTACCAGAGCCTTTCTTCCTATTTATATACTTTTTAAACTTAAAGATGTAGAAATAATGCTTGGAAATATCAGTGTTTCAACAGCTAGAGCAGAAAATTATTTCACTTAAAATAGCAAAATACAAAAGCTAAAAAAGAATTCTTCCAGATGGGAAGGTCATAAATTTTTCAGCTCCTTAAATCAGTACTGTGGTGCATAACCATTTTTCTGACCTTTAAAATTTATAAAAAAAAATAAATAAAATGAATTCAGAACTGGACAGAATTATTTGTGCAGAAAGGAGAAGTGAAAACAATGTTATCACTGTGGACTACATGTTGCCCTGGTAGTTTGACAGGGATTCTGGTGGTAAAATCCTGAACTACACAAATAAAATTTGGCCAAAGAGTCTTCTGATTTTCAAATTGCCAGATTTCATCTTCCCTCTTCTACAGCCATTGAGGGAACTGCAGATCTACTGTTTCTCTTATAAACTTACTTGCTCATACATCTTTTTGTTGTGCAACACCTTTGTATTATGTTCCTCTGTTATTGACGCCTGTGATTGTAGATCATAAAGGTGGTGCTGAGAAGGGCTGGTCAAGATTGAGCTTGACATCTCCCTGCACACAGCCAGCCAGGTCTTCCTCTCCTCTGTCCAGCAGCTGCCAGAGCCATGAGTGGCCATCAGCACAGCAGATTTCGTGAGGCACAGCCACTGAAGTCTGTCCCTGCCATGGGTAACCTGCCTGTGGGGCACAAAGGGATTGTGTTTGTAGTGACTGTGCTTAGGATAAACACTAATCCATTTGTAATCCATTTGTCTTGATTTACTCTGCACAGTAGAGTTCTTCTAATACAGACCACAATTCAAAATTGTGCCATATGGACGGTGGTTAAAAATGCCACTACTTCATGTATTTAATTGGATGTTCTTTTGAATCACACTGCACCTTCATTACATAGGGAGTTTTTGAAATGTAGGACTTATCTTCACTGTTTGGAACCTCCCATCAAACATACAATCTCTGGTTTTAAGTGGATTTACCAGCACAGGCTGCGACTTCACCTTTAAAAGAGATAAAATTATCAGTAGGTAAATTAATTTTCCTCACTTCTGTACTTGATTTATTAATAGTAAGACCCATTGGCATGGCAGAGTTTGCAAGATCATCTGTCTTTTTGTGAATATCTTCAGCTAAATGCTTTTCTGTGCTAAGAAATCAGGCTTGGTGAAGTGATCCAGCACTGCCAATATGTACTATAAATTTTGTTTGAATGCTGAATAGGATGTCAGCTGTGGACAGAGGTCACATTCACCTACATTCACACAATGATTGGTTGAGAGGAGGGGTGATGTTTAACCTGTCCTTAGAAATCATTCACTGGCTGTGTGCTTGCTTTGTCCACCTGCTGGCCAGCTTTGCCCTTCTGAATAGGCTCCAAAGGCTGAAGCTCTGAAGAGTGAGAAAGAAAAGGGCTTTCTCTAACTCATTTCAGTTTCATTGTGGGTGTATCTTTCACCTATTGCTATTTATTTTTTAATAGTTGGTTTTAAAGAGCGTGTACCTACATGTAGCTTTATGGCATTAGAAATCCCAGTTACAGACCTAAGTTGACTGAATGTATCAACAAAACGTTGTAGAACCATTTCTGAAAAATTCAGTGTAATAATTACAGGTAGAACACCTACTTTGAAGAAGAATTAGTTCTACAAGTAATTCAGGAAGCAGCAACTTCGATGGTCTTAGTAAGTTCACAGAATATTCTGAGTTGGAAGGGAACAACCTGACTTGTTGAATCTAACTCCTGGATCTGCTCAGAATGCCACAAAAATCTCATCATGTGTCCAGGAGCATTGTCCAAATGCTCCTTGATCTCTGCCAGGCTGGTGCTGTCACCACTGCTCTGGGGAGCCTGTTCCAGTGCTCAGCCACCCTCTGGGTGAAGACCTTTCTCTTAACATGCTTCAAAGCAGCTCAAAGGAGAGAGCTATTTTTCTGTGTTTATTGGCACACCAACTGAAGATTAAAAATCAAAATAAAAAATACTACCAAAGTGCTATTATTTTCTAATTAAATTTTAAGAATCGGAAACTACAGAGGCTATAAAATTCTCAAAAGGTGAAATTTCTAGACCTATACAGGAGGGGACCAACTTAGGGAGCATTAGCTTCTCTGAAAAGATTCCCATGCTGTTTTTAAGCCAGGTGTTTTAATGGATTAGTGCATCAGAAATCATCTTTAAATGGGAATTTTGTTGTAGCATGGGTATGTATTGCTGTACATATTGCTCAGTCTTTCCTGAGGAAGAGCAAACCTTTGCAAGCCTTTTCAGCTTGGCTGCTTGTGGATTAACTGTAATTTTAAACTATTCTAGCTTGGTATTTGGGTTTGTTTTTAAGAGCTGGACCTCTTCTATAATGTACAAAAAACTCACTTTTTAGTTTTGAAAAATACATTTGTGTAGGGAAAGCTGCATCTTGGAGTTTCCTTCCATGTTTAAGACCTTTCTTACTGGGAATTGTTATGATACTAAATTTATATCAAATAATTCTTCTTTATGTTGTATTCAGTAATACTTTTGACCTTTTGACACTCTAGTTGGTGCACAGCAGCGCTATGAACAGGAGTAATCCCCAGAGGCTTGTATTTTCAGAATATCCTGTCTTTTGTAAGAAAGTTTGCATTTGAGATGTCAGAAGTTACTAATGGTTTTTCAGAAATCCTCTGACCTTTTAAGAAACACTGTCAAATTTTCTCTTTGTACACCTCACATCTTTATATTTCTCCTGGATTCTGCTGGAAGGTTGTTTCTGGATGGGAGTGCTCTGGGCTCACTTTGCACCTGGTTATCCCAGCACACAGTGAGTGAGTGGCAGGCAGCTGGAAGGACAGCTGCAAAGTGTAGCTGACTGAGGCACAACAAAGGCAGCTTTTCGCAGAAGGAGCTCCAAATCTGACCTGCCTCACTGAAATACTGAGATGAGGTGTTTTTCAAAGGGAAAGACTGGAGGGAAAACAGACAAGTAGAGAATTCTTATTCAAATTGTTACTACAGATTTCACAGAGTAAGTTAGATTATTAAAAAAATCCAAACCAACAGAAAATCAAATCAAGGAATGTGGATGCTAGCTTTGGAGCAGGCTGCAGGGAGCCTGCAGAAACTGCAGGCCCCATAGCTTTCTCAAGTCCAGCCTGAGAAAGTAGCCTGGGAAGTTTTAAGGAGGAATCAAAACAATTCTTAGAGATAGAAAACAGCCGTGCCAGGTGTTGTTTTCCTGTCTCTTGTTTTCGTTGCAGGAGAAAGTCCCATTGCAAGTGGTGTACACCACTGACCAATGATGGTGATGTAGCAGTTTACTAACCAATAAGAGTTTCCTTTCTGTGCTTTCCACGAACTAGTCTATAAAACAAGGCTAAAGCAATAAACTAAGGAATTCTCCTGTTCTGACTCCCTTGAGAGTCCGTGTCGTCTCTACCCAGCCGTTCCTAATTAGAGCGACAAGGGAAAAACCCAACAACAACTAATACCAATAAAAAAATCAACATCACATAACCAAGCTAAACCAACCAACCAACCAATCAATCAAACCCCACAAAAACAAACTAAAATCCCCAACCCAAACCAACCAAAAAATTGCCCGAAAAATGGAGGTGTGTTTTCAGTTGGAAAGTTGCTATTTAATTAGAAAAAAATCCCACATGTATAATTTCAATACAGGAACATTCTTTTCCAAGGCTTCTTTCCTAACTGCCCTTTGCTGTAGCATTACTGGCACCCTGGATGATCACATCTGCTGCTCCCTCCAATTCTGTTTTGGTTTCTGTGTTATGAAAGCTTCTTTTCCTATTCCTAGTTTCCTCAGTCCTAAACACTTGTGTATTATAGACAGTTATATTTTCGTTATGTAAAACTTGCATAAGACAAGCAGAGGATTATATTGAATTTATTGTCTTGTTGGTATCTGGAAAGTTATAGAGGGAATGAGCTGTTAACTGGGTGTTTGATGCAGTACTTCAGTCTACAACACCGGGTAACACAGGGGGATTATGGTTGCTTATTCTTAAGGCTAGATACATCTTTTTTTCCTTAATGCTAATGCAAAGACAAAGTCCCTGGGCTCAAAGGCTACCACCAGAAAGAAGCAGGCAGATTTGACATGTAATTTCCATTTGCTATTGCCCCAATGCACTCTTGTTCAAAGATATTCTTCACATTCCCTTGACAGGAATGAAGCACAGACATTTGATTTTGTATACTGGCTATTAAATAATTTATTCTCACTTAGCCATTCATTCCTAGTATCAAACTATCTATTCCAGACATTGTAGTGGGGCATATCATTTTTATAACTGATGTCTATACCGTATGTCCGGGGAGTCAGCTGAAGGTGGTTGGATTTTTATTGGAAATGAAATAAAATTACACAGCTACACTATTTATAAAGGCTCCTAAAAGTTTGGTCTCAGCAGAGGCTGTTCAGAAGAAGAATAGACCTACAGAGATGTTTAAATAGTAATCAGAGATTGATGGCTGTTGAGATTGTGAACAAAGAAAAAGCTTTATTGCTTCAGGTTTTGTGTTTTGCCAGAAATATAGATGCCTTTTCACAGAGATATTTCTCTAGATACTTGACCTCTCTGAATTTAAAGAAAAAAATAGAGAAAGTAAGAAATCTTACAGTCCTGAAGAACTGAAATAAACACTTCAAATTAGAAGGGAATGTTAAGTAATGTCAGCATTCAGGATTAGTAAATTATGCCAATGTTATGGTACTAAGTTAAATCAGAACTGCTTTCATCATTGCTTAAGTCACCAAAGTAAGTCCAATATTGATTCTTGTTCTTTCAATTCTTTCTGGTCAGTCAGGTAATCATTTTGATTCTTGCTCTGGTATTTCTTATTAGAAGGTTTTGTGCCATCATATTCACTTCAACTGCATCGGATTATGAAATGTACAATACTTGTTTGTGATGCCACTTCATTTTCAAAGATCTTTTTTTAGTAATTTAGAATAGCTGCTTTATTCCATCTTTGAATTAATTTCTTTATAACGGCAACAAAAAAAATTCAACAAATCATTACTTACTTGAAAGAAAAAATACATGGGTGAAAATAAATAAATGCTTTCCTTTTTTTTTTTCTGTGGCAATGTTGTTTTGTTCAGAAACTTACATTTCCATTTCAGTTAAGAAACTTTTTTTGTAGAAACAGGCTGCTGATGTTTAGCTGGGTGGTTAAACCAATGGGTTTTTATTGAGGAAATGATGAAATTTTCTGAGGTGTTTAGCTCTCCTATAATGATCACTGAGTGCTTAGGACTCTGACAATGAATGTGTCTTATTTAAACTGCTAAACAGCATGTTTTAATAAGGAATCAGTGTTTGATAGTGGGTAATAAAGCTTATTCTGGTGTCCTGTGACTGGAGCATTTGGAAAATATCAGCTTCCTTGTATATATTCTTTCAGAGGAACACTTCAGGATGACTTACTTGAGTATGCAGGTCTGTCAATGCATGCTATATACTCAAATATCTGTGTACCTTGGCAATTCTTTACTAAAAATTATAGCAAAAGACTGGGGCTTGTATTATTGCTTGAGTTGTGTGAGAGGGAGCATGTAACACTTGCCACAGCGTTTGACTTCAGCTGTTGGTCTCTGAGAACATCACTGAGGCTGTTTGTGACAAGTGAGATTCTTCCTTCCAGCAGCACCATAAGACATTTACCCATGTCCAGAGGAGCTAGCCAGTGCCTGTATATTGTCTAAGACCCTTTCCAGTCTCCCAGAATGGATGTAGTAGTAGCAATGCTATGTGGAATGATACTCTTAACTTTCTTGGTGCCAGACTCTGTATCAGGCTCAACAAAATTGACTTTGAGTGCATAATTACATTGAATAGGGCTATCTAAGCCTGCCTGGGACTGAGCCAGGTGGCAAAACTACTGCAGAGGCTACAATCCAGACTGCACTTCTCCCATTTATGTAAATTGTGTGAAGTGTTGGTGTATTTAAGAGATAAAAGCTATTTATCCCAAAGGGAAACAAAGAAAATGTTAACATTTAGTTTGAGCACCAAACTTTCCAACGTAGATCATAGTATTTTGTGCAGAAAGCACACTCTGGCAAAGGTCCACAGAAAGCTTTGAGACGTTTTATAGCAAGTGGTACTGCCATGCTGGCATGTACTGTGCTACACAGTGCCCCTGTCTTTCTGATTATTCTTTTGAATATAAGAAGTGGCTATTGAAAAAAATAATTAAAAAATGCAACTAAGAAACATGTCTCATGTTTGAAATCCTGTTTCTTCTCCATAGCTCCTCTCAGCAGATTTTCAGTGGCATGATCCTCTGGCTTCCTTTTGAATAAATTGTGAAATATTCCTGCCACAGTCCATAGCATGTGCCTAATCTAAAATGATGTATGCAACATGTATTCAATAGAACACTTTTTTTTGTTAGTTCATATGCTCTCCATGCTGGTATACAAAATCTTTACACACCTGATTAATGTCAATGAAAAAAATTTTACTTGGATAAAGGGTTTGTTTAAAAAGCTGAGTATGACTTGCACTGTGACCAACTCATCCATCCATCCATCCATCCATCCATCCATCCATCCATCCATCCATCCACCTTTATTATTGATAGATTTCTATTAAATTCATCATGACCACAGTTCTGGGCTCTATCATGTTTTGAAGAATGATGACACACAGCAAAAAAATCCCCTTCAAGCTATTTTAAAACATTTGCTTTTCTATAACAGATACAGATAATTCCAAATATCTTTCATGTTAGTTCTTTTGATGGAGCCCTAAAGAAACCAAGTGGTGTCTACTGTGTAAATGTGGGCAGTAATAATATTAAAAACACCCCATAAAATTACTTATTTTGGTTTTCCTTTCTATGGGAGTTTAAAAAAAATATTTCCCAAGAGACTTGCTACCCTATCTTACAGAAAGAGAATGGAGTGGTTAACCTTAATGTCCTCTCCAGGGATTTTCAGAAGAAACTCCTACAAGGATGTAACCTACTCCCCAGTAGTAGCCATATAAATTGAAGCAAGAGAGGTTTTTTCCCTGGAAAGTATTATGGTTGAGTAATTTCTTTAGTTTCCATGAGAGGGTAAAAGTTCTGCACTGGTCTCTCTGGGTTTCTGTCTTTGATCACACAAACAACGAATGAACTCCTATCATGCTACTCTTATAAAAAAACAGATCTGCTGTGGCTGAGGCTTTTTTCATGTTCCTGGAAAGGTGTTTCCCTTCTTTTTTCTGTACAGCCTCTTGATATTGCTTGCTTTTAATTTGTGTATTTCACTACAGGAGAATATTTTTAATTGTATTCTCATCAGTGCACAGATCTCAAGTTTTGTGGCTAGTTAGTTTAAAACTGACAATGTAATAGTGTACCAGAGGTTAGGGAACCTCAAGTGATTTTCACTTGTGAATGACTACTTACATTGTCTATCTTCTTTTTGCAAACTAATCATCTCTAAGTTAGGGAGCAAGTTTGGGTCCTAGGGAGCCAAGATGTCCCTTGGGACCTGCGGTCAAATACCGAATAGTTCAGTTCTTGCCAAACTGATCCTGTGATAATTAAAATGATCAGGATGAGCCTTCACAGTAAGAGTGTCTGATAAATAACTGTACAGGATATACAGTACTGTACAAAAAAAATGTACATAACACTGCATCTTAAAAATAAATCTGAAACATGCAGTGACTCTGGAAATTACCATTAATACATATAGCTATGTATATACAATATATAGATAATACATGCACTGAATCTCCACACTGTCCAGCAGTGAGTGTATTTCTTTGTTATTGAATACCATTTTTGCATAGAAAGAATCCTCCATATCCAATTCATCAATGACCATCAATATTTTTACTTCATTACAGTTGCACTACTAAAGCTGATAGCAGGAAGCAGGTGAATATGGAAATGGATCATCTGAGGATAATTCTCATTGCATTTAGGACAATATGTACAACTTATAAAGTGAAATTATTTTATTTATAGTTCTATTTATTTGCTTGTTTTCCTTGAATCATGCTCTAGTCTTCTTTTTTTTCAAGGATGACCAGCAAAGAAGAAGGAAATTGGTGTGACATAATATTCAGCTCCTTTTTAATTTTTTATAGGAAAAATAAATATTCTTGAAAATACAACTTCTGGGCTATTACCTGTCTGGACTGATATTCAGATTTACCCTGGCTGGAAGATGCGCCTCTTGAGGAATGCTTGAAATTATGACAATAATGAGACAAACCTTGACAAATTTCTAGGGTTAAGGCCAAATTAAACAATTCAGTTCACCCTGCCAAAAGTGTCAGGGAGTAAGAAAGTTTCAATTAAAAAAAAAAAAAAAGATATTTCATAATTTTATAAAACCTTCCTCAAAAACAAATTGAAATGACATTCTGGGAAGTCTTCTAAGATTTAGAGACTTTTATTGAAATCAATAAAATGCCAGATGCAAGTGCAAGACAGGAGATGTGAGCACAAATGAAAAATTCTTTGCAGACCACTTGAGCGTCTAAATGTTTAGTTGTGAATAAAAGAGACGCATAACAAGTTCTTTCCAGAAGTAAAGATAGGAAAATAAAAATCAATTTACATATTAATATACAGTTATTATTTGTGGTTCAGACTCTTCAGTAAATGAAGTGCAATAATTTAAAACCTTTTGGGGATTGCTTCTGATCTCACATTCACAAATGCACCTCTCAAGAAAGGGCAAATGACCTCCATTCTTCCAAATGAGGGGTTTGATCCCAAGTGTAGAGGGCATTTCATTTACTTTGAGTGAGATTATTTGCATACGTAAATATAATACGTTCTTTAATTATGTCAAATTGAGCACAAGCCAAAAGCACTCACAGAGCAGAACTTCAAAGGACATGCTTCATCAAAGCAAGAATATATGAAGGAGAGTTTTCAGAATTTTTTGGTGTCAGGATTCATGTCACTGAGAAAAATGAGAAGATGTCAGTGTCCTTCATACAAAGATAATGAAAAGATTATTCCAGTGTGTATAGAGCATTGTTTGGCTGTATTATTAAAGACCTTGGCTTGCTTGAAAAATGATCTCTGATGTTTCATTTTCTTATGATCTATGCACTGAATAGAAATCTCTTCATGGACTAGTACTCTTAATGAAGGTCCTAAATATACGGTAGCTGAATATATTGAAGGAGATTATTGTAATAGTGGGGCACAAAAAAAAGGAACAAGAACTTTTTAAAACCTGGATTGGTGCATGGCCTTTTGCTGTAAAAAGCACTGTTAGGTAAGTGATCTGCCACCACTACAATATATTAAAGGAAAATAAAAGGAGTAAAACTCCAGTATTTCTTCATCCTGGAAATCTGTGTGATTAAGTCCTCAAAGACCTGATCCCCTGAGACCTCTCTTTTTTTTTTTTTTTCTTTGTAAAAATTGAGTCAGTTCTCTTTTCCTTAAGAGAGTTCCTCTGCTATAGGTAAAGTAAAAAATTTGAAGCCTGAGGGTGTTTAGGCCTATGTCTCTAAACCCTAATTTTTCTTGGTAGTGGTCTGGTAGGGCCAGAAGCATAGAAGTTAACTATTTTCTAAAGAACATCTACAGAGCTACTGGAGTAGCATTATCCCCATTAAAAAACCCAAAAACCCAAGAGACAAGCAACAACCCCCCCACTGAAAAACTCTCAAAATCTAACACAAACAAAAAAAAACCTGCTCACCTACCAAAAAACATACGAATCTGGTATGATAGCATCCTAGCTGGGTACTTTTCCAGAACTTTGTATTGGTGCAGAGTGACACAGAGTTTAGTTCTCCACACTTCTGAACACCATGACTGCCATGTGATAGGTGACCACATTTATAGAGGAAAAATTCCTCTATACTGCCAAATCTTCATTGTATTTGAGGGGAAAGGAAGTATTTCCTGTTTACAAGTGGAAATATTCTTACAGCTGGCTTTTCATGTTCATAAATTTGCCAATAACTTTTTCTCATCAGCTTGTAAGGTAAATTAATACTTTTCTTGTTTTCTCATTTTCATGCACTTGCAGCCCAGCAGTGCTGTCCAACTGATGGATTGCCAGAACTCTGATGGAACCATGCTTGGAGAAAGAGGTTTAAACTACCTTCCCCCAGCTGTTTTCATCCTGCAAGAAAAGTTTTTAAAATCTAGTTTTGTGGTGGCTAAGTGAGCAACTTTGCTTTCCAAGGTCCATAAAACCCTTATCCTGTAAAGTAGTTATTAAAGAACAAAAATCGTGTCACAGGATTAAATTAATGCTCTGTTTCCTGTAATTTACTACAAATTAGGTATAATCATATCCTTCCAAGGTTCACTTGTAAGAAGATTAAATCTTACCTGACTGTTGGGCCAGGTACATCCAAGGCTGAGATAAGAGAGAAAATTTTAAGAAATGGCTTTGTAATTTTCTTTCCAGTTTCACAGTTTTGTTTATACTTCATTTAATACACTTCTTTTAATTTGAAATTGATTGCTAAATCAGACACTTTCTGCAGAACATAATGTGGTAACAAACCAAGGAATCATGTCTCTCTTGCAGAGCGGATGGGAGCAATGCAATTGCTGGTCTGTCCTTTGTGAAAGGTAAACTGAGTGGGCACATGTTCCATTTCATGCAGTAGCTGCACACACAGTCTGTAATGTTAAACCCAAGACACTGAGCAGTGTGATAGGATGAGATACTGCTCAGTGGAGTTCACCTCTGGGCCTCTAGCTTGGGGTGTCATTGATTTTTGGGGTTTTTTAAAAAGCTTATTATTCATTTAAAAGCATTTATTTTCCAAAGGAGATTTTCCACGTCTGTTTTTCAAGGATAGAAATTCTTAGACTCCACTTTGCATTTAGGTACCTGAGAAATTTGGGTAAGGAGAGGGTATGAACTCTGTGCTGAGCAAACAAGGGAGTTGTTTCCATGGTGAAGACCAGGAACAGCTAGCTAAAAGGCAGCTGCTGTCAGTAGACAGCTGAAATGGTGAGCTGATTTGCACTCCAGAAAATAAACTGAATTTCTTAATTTTTCTGAAGAAGTTAAGGAGCCTTTTATAATATCTTAAGTGATAAAAATATAGAATTGTTAAACGAACCTCTACTTTTCCATGGATCTCCACGTATTTGCTTTTAAAATAAATTGCTACTGTATCTTTCAGTGAACAAATTCAGGAGAAAAGCAATTGCATTCCAAATTTTTCTATCAAAATTCATGTATAATTTTTTTAAAAAAAGAAAAAGGAAATTTCCTTGAAATTTGTAAGTGCTGTATATGGTCTAGTTGCTCTTGTCATCTTGATATTCACTGAATTCTTCAAGGAATAGAAACATGTCTTTGGTGTAAAGATATGCAGAAAGACTCTGTAAGAGTTTCAGAATGCAAGTTATCCTCAAAAGAACGTGTGTATGAGTCAGTATACAGAAAAAAGAAAAAAGCAGCATTTAATGACAAGGAAAATCTCTGTCTGGGTGCAATCTAATGACATTTCACAGTGATGCCACTGCTTAGCACAGACACTGCACTGTCTATTCAGAAGTGCTTAGCTGTTCTCTTATTTTTCTAATTTTATCTTTCCTTCATTCCTCTAGGACTTCATTGCCCCTCACCATGGATCAGACTAGACTGTTAGATGATGAACTTTGTTTTGGAGACTATGTGCCATTGTACATCTGTGTGGTATTTAACACACTAGGAGTTTAGCCCACATACTTTCATGGAGGGCTGAGAATTTTTCATGATTCTAGCTTGTCATGGAGTTACTTTACCTTTAAGAAAGTTTAAGTTGCTGGGAACTGCCTGGAGTCTTTTCTCCTGACCAATTATCGGTCATTGCTGAGAATTGACAGCAGTTTAGGCCATTGAAAAGTGGGATCAACTTGTGAACCCTACCTTAAAGTGTAAAACCAGAGCTCTCTTGGTTCTCTTTGTTTCCTGGCTGGGAAGGGTGGTGGAGCTCCAGGCCTCCCGTTCCCTGCCCAGGCCATGCGGCCGGGCGGGGACTGGGCTGGGCCCAGCGTCTCCCGGCCGGGAGATGCGGGCCCTGCGGAAAAAGTTTTCTCCGGGCTCTGGCCGGGCCGGGCCGAGCCGATCTCTGGCTCGGCTGCAGGTTTTTTGCTGTAACTAAATTCACTAGAAACTGCTGAGTGAAGAAGGAGAGGGGCTCTAGACCTGCAGCGGGCTGGGCGCGGCGCCTACACTCTCCAGAGCAGCCATGAGGAACTTTCCATCGCAGACGGCTCCAGCTCCTGCACCGGCCGAGGCCACAGAACTACCTACAACAGCCTGGGCAAGATTTTAACTCTTTCATTACCCAGATGAGACTTGCGGATTAATCTTTTTATCCAGACAGAGAAAAAGAGAGTGATCAACATGAAAAGAGACTTTATAAACTACCACTGACAGGAAAGAAAAGAAGCTTCAGAAAAGGTAGAGAATTAAGAAGATGCTTTAATTAAGCTGAAATATCTTTCTGTTAAAACTATGGAAATGGACAATAAGGTCTTGAAAACACTCCTTTAATTCATGACAGTAAATAGGGAGGAATAGAGTGTTCAAAGTGTAAATTTTGAGTAAAAAAGTAGAGTAATTATGGTACAGTGAAGTGCTGGAAGATTTGAAGCCTTGAGAGGCAATGAGAAAACTGTTTTCTGGTGAAGCTCACAGAAACAGATGAAGAAGACTTTTTGCCTTTGAATAACTTACCCTTAAAAATCCCATCCCTAGACTCATGGCCCATACACACTTGAGAGTGATGTGAAAATGGGAGGAGTGGGCTCTAATAACAGCAGCTCTGGGCAGCTAACATTAGAGCAATGGAAAACTATAACAAAAATAGTTTTTCTTGTGAGAAACTCCATAAATTAACAGGAAGAAACTTCTGTTTCTCTATAAAGACTGGTGAAAAGACTGTAGCAAGAATTGGGACTGTTTTAACCATCAAAGTTCCAAAGTTTTTGTCTCTTTTGTCATGTGAATGAGGGAATAGTGGGTAGACAGGGGATGAAAAGGTTTTTCTGGAAGTTTATTCTGGTGTTATTGTAGTTTGTCAATAAACTTTTTTTTTTTCCTTTTAAGTTTTATGCCTGTTTTGCTCTTGTTCTAATCCATATCTCACAGCAAGAAATAAGTAATTTTCTTAGTTACTGGTTTAAAACCACGACATAGCTGTACAAATATATAATGAACTTGGCCTTGTTTTCAAGAATTAAGAATCCCTGTGCATAAACATGTGCAAATGTTTCATGTACATCTCACATGTTTGCAGTGTGGTTTGGAAAGGGTCTGATTGATCGGAAAAAGCTTAAAAGGACAGGTAGTTCTCTGTACCTACTAAAGGTATACATGTCTATAGACTGTAACTTCTGAAATTAGGTAAGATCAGTTTCTCTGTGTTGTAGTTTGTACAGAGTGTTTCTTTCAAATTTTGTGTCAGATTTCATGTAAATTCTTACAGCTGACCTTTAAATCATGCAAATGCCAATGGACAGTTATTAGGATAGTGTGGATGTTGCCATACTGATGCAAATAATGCATTAAATCCCCATGCTCAGGCATTACAACCCTGAAACAGTCGATGCTGAATCTCTCAGTTGTCAGCAGCAATAGTGTCTAACCAAAAAGAACAGCTGGAATGATGGCTAATACCTTGAAAGGGCACAGTGTGTGAATAGTAACGAACCCACTTTAGAAAACACTGCTCGTCTTGTGACAAATCATGCTGGAGGTTCTGATGCCCTCTGCACTGTTGTCTTGGCACATGATCACTACTCATTTTTATCTGGTATGGCATGAGCAGTGAGTATATGGTATATATTTGTAAATACAGCACAGAAGAAGGAGGTGCACTCTCTACTTCTTCACCATCCAGTCCTATGGCTCATTTATTTTCAGGGCATTAAAATGAAAGACTAAACATAAAAAAACTCTTAAGGGTATATCACAAAGCCTGGGGTTTTTTGTTTGTTTGTTTTTTGTTTTTTGTTTTTGCAAAAAAGCTGGGCATAAGGCATAGCTGAAGTTGCTCTTGCTGTGGACTAGTAGTTTTTCAAGGTTTTTTTTGTGTCAGCCTATTTTGTGATGTCTGTTCTAGCTCTGTTTTTTTTTAAGGTGGAACGAAGGGTAAAAGCTATCAGAAGACTGTAGTTTATCACTATTTTAGTATCCTTGTCTTCTAAGTGGAATTAAAAAAAAATATTATTATTTATCATGTATTATAAGTTATTCCACTACATAAATTCCTACTAAATTGAGATGTCTAGACTTGATACAACTAGTGCTCAGCTGATATATACCAGAGAAAACAACTTACATGTTTCTGTGTTCAGCATTAATATGGTTTAGGATTTTAAAAGGAAAATAAAGATTTGAGAGCAAGCTTTAGGGAACTGTTGAGAATTACCACTATTTCATCTGTGTTCTCCTTTTAATGGGGGAAATAAGATATTATTAAAAAAATCAGTTAGTGATAGATAAATGAAATGGTGCCGCCTTAGAAAACTCAATTTATTGTCTTGTTTTCTTCACAAATGTCTTCCTGTATATATATATATAATTCCGGTATATATATAATAATTGAAGTGTTTGGGCTTTTTTCTACTGTTGCCAGAAAAGTACTGTGCTGAGAATAAAAGCTTTGATGCTTGTCCTGTATCCGTGGGATCCATGCAGACCTGAAGAAGGTAAAATGAGGTGGCTGGGAATGTAATCACAGTGAAGGGAATCTCATTGCTGCTGGAGCTATGCCTTTACTTCCTAAAAGACATCCCAGGGCAATGGAAAATGATGGAGAGAGCCTGAAGGACAGTGTTCTGATGTCAGGAGTCCTGGGCTCTTCCTGCTCCTCCTCTTTGTATTGCCTTCAGCTGAAGCCCAGTCTCTCCCTCTCCCTGTGATTCCTGGGCATTCTGGTACTGTTTGCCTTCCCAAGCTGACAGCTGTGGTCTCCTAGGAAAGGGGCTGTTATAGTAATAGAAAACATTTTACATGCTTGGCCTTTCACATTAGGAAATGTGATGTATGTGTGGAGTCTTTCTTGATCAGATCCTAATGTCTCAATAATTTTGTTTCACTCCAAAGCATGGCCAGTGTTTATTTTGTGTTGATCATCAGGAAATTAGTTGAAATATGAGTCTTAATAACAGTCATTATTTTAAGTGTATTTTTTTGTTTAATTTATAAATGCCAGCAAAAGTCAGATAATGAAGTCATCAATCACTTTCAAATAAAAATATTGTAAAAATATCTAATCAGTGAAATCACAGCACTAGGGATTCCTTTTGCCAATAAACAGAGAAGCCCAAAAAACTATGAGAACCTTACTGATGGTGAAAATGCAGCGCAATCACCCAAACCCATCTATATCTCTTTTAGTTACTCTTTTGATATTAAATTTGTAATTAGAATCCTTGATTACCAAGGCAAGAAATAGGCATAAACAATTGGATTGAGTAACAATAATTTTATGTAGATTCCTAGATAGTTTACTAAGGGCTTTTGTTCTTGTTCTATAAGCTTTGGAATTTGTCTTTTATTGGGGGAAAATGGCAAAGGAATAAAATTACAAATAGATTTTTAATATCTACATATCTACCTACATAAAACTTTTCACAGTTGAACAAATACAGGAACTGAAACAGGAGGTGTGACATGTGGCAAATTGAAAGCTAATTAACCTACTGTTAACGATGACCTCATGTAAGTGACACACAATTTTTCCAGGACTGACATTATTCAAATAATATGGAAACACTTGCTGTGACATAGTGATGTATATTTTTAAAAAAAAACACAAACAAAACAGAAAGTTTATTCTGAATCTTTGTTGAACCACAGAATAAAACAGTTACATAATTTTGTAGGAATCATGTGGCGTGCTCAAGATGTTTTGGAGGAAGGAAAGAAAGGAAAGAAAATGTGCAGGCTTTTCAAGCGAGACCATAGGCACATGCAGTTGTGTCTGGGTGGAAAGCTGCCCCTTGAATTTCTTCATTTGTGACAACGCCCACATAGAGCTGTGTTTATCATTGTAGGAGTTTCATAGTTCAGATGCAGATATCTTAACAGTCTGCTGTAGATATTACTGGATTTAGTGATGATTTTCCAGATCAGTATGCAGGTAAAGGGAAACAAGAAAACAAATGACATTGAATATTATAACAAAACTTCAGGTAAAGTGTTTTGTAGAATATTGTACCATCCTCCACGAATTATTTTTTCCTGCACTGTGGATAGTCTCTTCTGTTTGTTACTGTAGGATGGTTTTCAAGACTTAAGCTGTCCTTAGAACTTTGTTTTGATGAAAGTGTGTGCAAAGAATTCTCAGGTCTGTGCTGAAGTGTTTAAATAGACAAATCTCCTACTGACACTTGTGAGAGTTTTGTCTGACTTAATATTTTAGGTTTTAGTTCAAGAAAATGAAGAAAAGACTGAAATAAAGACAAAAGGAAATTCTGCATATTCAACAGCAGAGAACTAGATTGGACCTGGCTTCTCACAAACAAGACAAGAAGAAATGAATGCCAAGACCATCTGGTCTCATCATCTCATCCAGAGGTTGTTCAGGAGCATTTTAGAAGGGGTCATGGTGAAAAAGCTGAGCTCTCAGATATGTTAGTTCATCCTTTCATGTCACACTTTAGCACAACTATAGGAGTTATAGTGCTATAGTGTATCACATCTTTAAATTCTGTGCATTATATGGTTTTCTCCCAGTCAGAAAATCATAAAACTGAAATATCTTGAACTTCTGTTGTTCACAATTATATACAAATTGCATATATATATATCATACTATATATGTGAGTCTTTTAGGAAAGAAGCTGTCCAGCCCAGCAGCAGCAGAACAGGTGGACAAAGCAGCCAATGTGCCCCTCTGCAGAGACAGAATAATGTGTCAGGACTCCCACCTCAGTGGGTCTGGCAGTGCACAGCAAGGAGGAAATGGTGTTTTTGGGATTTTATATTGTCTGTTGAGTGGATCCTGGAACCACCCTCTACTCTGTGATGAACAGATGTGCAGACACGTTTGGGATGTACAGACAAGTCTTCTGACCTTAACATGGGACTAGGTAGAGTACAGTTATGTGGAACATACCTCCATTAAAAAAATTCTAAAGTAGACTTAAATTTACAGAAAGTAGGTAACTATAGACTATCTTCTGTGTAAAATTAAAAAAAATGAAGAAATCTCAAATAGATTTGGATTGCACTTGCCCTTTTCCTTTCATTGGAGATTTTAGCACGCTATTTGAATGAAGGGGTGAATACGGGAGCCAGAATGTTATGACTGGTGAAAAACTTTCCCTGAAATATTACCTGAAGATGTGTGGATTTTTAAATTAACTTCAGTGGTAATCCACAGCTTAATCTCCTTACTGAGAATATTTTCTTGCTCATTTGTCATAAAATATAAATCTAGAAAAGATTGTACTTGTGTAGTTTGATTTCCCATATTGACAATATATAGATATTTGCAAAAGTTCCTATTTAATCTTGAGTATCTTCAGAAAACTGGTGATGGAAGATTTTGTTGTTGACAGCTTTCACTGCAACGTTTGGTAGGTTCTTTGTAATCTCCATCACTTGAAATGAACTTGAACTTTTGCTTATTTCTAATGTAATGAGATTTATCCATGGCTTTATCATTATTGTCCTGTCAGAGTACAGGTGCTGCAGTGTTTCACAGAGTATAAATGGACTTTTTGATGTTGCTTGGATTTCATAAATTAATATCAATGGAAATGAGGGTTAGAAGCTTGTAATGTCATCAGAATGTCCCTGGGGAACAACAAGACCTGTTGGAACAGCTGGAGGCTTGAACATGGGGAAGTCAGGCAGCCACATGCAGTTCCAGATGTTACGACTGCATCATCCTCATGTTCAGCCTTAGGTGTGTGGAGGGTCACAGCAGCTCATAGTGGAGGTGGAAATGCACAGATCCCGTCTAAAAGGGGGAGGGAAAAAACACAGAAATCATTAAAACAAAGTAAGCCCCAAATATTTGGACACTGATATTACTGCTCCCAATGTATGGAGAAATCCAGCAGGTCTTCTTTCATTCCCCTGCACATGATCTAGGGTCTTTCCAGCTTGTCAGGTCACCCCAGGTTCATGAGTCCTGTCTCTCCTTACCCAGCTTGAACCAAAGTACCTGGGTAGAAATTTGTGATCCACAGCAGATGTGCACTAATCATTGCCAAGAATGAAAAACAGAAATAAAGTAAGATGGTGCATAATATGGAATTTAATAGGGGTTAGTTTTGGCATAGCTTTTCCAGAATGCTAGTTTAATAGAGATGCTGCGATCTTGACTGCTAAGGACTACTGTTATGCTGTTCTCAGTCCAGCTCAGACAGACCTTAATATTCTGTCATTGCAAACTGTGCTTGAATCCAGGGGCACCTTGTATGATAAAACTTGGGATGTGCAACTAAATACTTGCCTTCAGTTGTCTCTGCACCTTGTTCACAAGGCCAATTATTATATTGACTCGCAAAGTAGCTCTGAGACGATACACATGAGCAAGGTACAAGATGGGAAGTGGCGTTCTTCAGTAGCTGATTTCAGTAAAAGCCCACAGGAGAGGACAGAGTACTGAAAAGTGAGATGGAGTTTAGCGGTAATTGAAACTGTCTGTGGTTTCTTCACAGTCTGATAACATGGTATGATAACAGGTAATCTGATGGGTTTTATCACCCTTGAAAGAAGACTGATAATGACTTAAAGTAGAAAATCTTACTATTAGCTTCACAGAAATGTCCCTAAAATAAGGCCAGTACTGGTTTCATTGAATTGCAGTAAATTTTATTGCAGGAAATGGTGTTCTTGTTATATTGAAGTTAATTGCTTGGTAATTGTTACATCTCATGGTATTTATGCATAACATTTGAAGAGATTCAGCTTTAAAAGAGAATTCCCAAGTTCCAGAGTTTAATAGTTACAGTATCAGAAATAATTATGATACTAATAAAGACTTAAAATTGACTCTGTAAGAAACAGATACTGCCTGAACTTTGTCCAAATTTGCCTGAATTCCCTGGAAGATCTACAATATTTTAGTATAATTTGGGTGTGGAAGTTTTTAATGCATAGAGTTTCAGAGAAATTTAAGCCTTAGTCAATTTTCTAGGTCTCATATCTTTGTATAGGTTTGAAACATGCAGAGACAATACATTGAGGAGGTCCTCCACAACCAGCAGCTTCAGCTGTTGGTCACCAAACCTGATCTTTCTCAGGAGGTCAAAAATTTGAAAAAACCTTTGAAAAACCTTTTGAAAATTTTAACATTTATCCTTCTATTACTTTTATGTTGTTTCCCTCATCACTTTTTTTTTGTCTGGGGGAGATGTTCTTATTGAGATTCTCAATTCAATACATTAGATTTTCAACATCTGGACATGTCAGCAGAGAGGTTTTAGAAAAAAGTCATGTTCCTGTGGTTTTCATCAGATCAATCTACTGTAAACTTTTTATAACTCTGTTACTAACATGCTTCATACTCACATTTTTACTGATGAAGAGAACTATGCATTCGTTTTCCATGTGCAGTTACATTTAGTGCAGTTGAACTAGAGCTAATTTGCACTTGTGTATAAAAACCAGGGCCAGACAGTATCTGTTAGGCTCAATAATGGAATCAGCTTTGCAGGAAACTTATAATTAGACTATTCCTTTTCGAAAAGTCTTTAGAGGTATTTTTGATTTTTGTGTTGTATTCCCTGTTGATTCTGGTTACAGTGTGTGAACTACAGCTTTCTGCTACATTAAACTCAGCCTGAATTGATCTTAGAAGAAAGGTTCTAGCAGAGTTTCTGTGTTTAGACCAAAAGTTCTGGTTTAAATTTGTCATGGATTTATGTGAGATACAGAATATGGCTGCAGCAGGTAAGAGCTGTGTCATCAGGATAAAAAAATAGCAACAAAAAATCCTGTGCCAGGATTTAAATCCAGGCAAGATTTAACTCTTTGGTTGGCAGACGTCACAGCCCCCAGTATTCTTAACACAAGCAGTGAGGATATTCTGTTATTTTAACACAACACATTCAGTTATTGATGTTAGTTAACCTAAAACAAGACAAACAAAAGTTAAAATCCCAACCAACCAACCAACCGACCAACCCCAACAAAAAACAACAAAACAAAAAAACACGCCAAACGAAAAGCAAACAAAACAAACAAACAAACAAAAACAAACCAAAACATCAAAAATAAATTCATTTGGCAGGGATAATAAAATTTCTTCAAAGAAAATGAGCGTATTTCTTTTGCAGTTTCACAGAGACTTGCTGCCCTTTGCATGTCACACAAATGTAACACTCTCCTCACTGAGCTGTCTTGCTGCAGAGGTGTGTGGCATAGGGTTTTGTGCTCCACAAGAAAAACAGAGTTTGCATGGGACATGGCCCTCTGCCTGCTAGCCATGAGAGCTATGATTTACTCAATTAAGGAAAATAAGTGCTTCTGCTTTCTAGGATTTTGTACTATATGTAAATTCAAGATATTTAACTGCTTTGGCTTGTTCATGAGTTCCTAAGTACTGTATGCTTACTGGAATATATCAGCTAATGCTGATATGAAGCAGTCCATATCAGCATTATTCTCAGTATTCTCAGGCTCACTAAAGGCAATTAGCTACCTATAAGGCAACACCATTTTGTACACTTAATTTCAGCTAAAATTTCAGTTTCACAAACACTGAAAAATCTATAGCCAATACAATATCATTGATGTATTATGCATGAGATGTAGGGTATTTCTCTTTGTTTTTGGAGTCAGTTTCTGTGGTTGTGGGATAGCACTGAAGAAAACCACCGAGAATATAAACAAATCAGAATATGCCAAACATCTTTCATGGTCATAGGATGTAATTTTAGATGGAATTGTTTTCATAGTTAATTATTGCAGTTCTTAAAAGTAAAAAAAACCTAGGCTATCTTAATTAGAATAACAATATAGTTTCATTTTCTAATGAAAAGAAAAAGGGCCAGGAAAAAATAAAGAAAATTTGAAAACAAAATAAACAATAAACAAGGAAAGAAGATTATAGAAATTGTTGAAATGAAACATTGTTCTGTTTATTTATTCTGTGACTACTGAATAATGGTAACTCTAAGCTGCATCCTTGTACACATTAATGATAATGTAAACATCCATTTCCCAGTATGAATTTGCAAGGGAAAACTGACAGAATGGTCTAATGAAGGAATGATAAATTATGCACTTATTCTTACCGGCCAACTGGACTGAATACAAGTGAATCTTTGAAACTTTATTTTACTCAATTGCCACTTCAAAAAGGTGGTGTGCATGAGAAGCACATAATTTTATTTTGCCAAAGTAAATTCTATTCAGAAGGTTTTAATGTAATTCCTGTTCCTATCTCCCATCAAGTTTGATGTTGTTGTTCTTCAGCTAATGTTTCTGAAGAAACTGGAATGAAGCAGCTGGGATGTGCTGAGTGTGAGTCTGTGTAGAATAACTAGTTTTTCCAGATGTGTAGAGGTTGCTGTTGCTGTGCAGTGATGTGTCTGACTAGCCAGCTGCCTTTGGATATTTATGGTCACTGTCCAGTGATATCTCAAATAGCAATGTGCTAAAGAAAGCTGTAAGACCCACCACTCTGATGTTAAGAGGAATACAGAAAGTGCTTCAGCTTCACAATTAACGTTTTCCCTCGCACGCATATGTTCCTTTTTAATCTGATGTATTGGCTCTGAGATTTATGAGCTCCACTGCACACACAGCTGCTGACACAGGCTGCAGACACAGAGTTGCTCTGAATGGCTGTGCCAGGGTATATCAAGAAACAGGAGAGGAAATTGAAATGGCAAGACTTTGGAGGTAGTTGATGAGGCTGGCTGATAACTCCCACTCTGGAGGGAGCCACTACTGCTTCTGCAGTAGGGGAAAAACAGGCAATCCACTTGGAAAGAATAATGGCAAACATATTTTCTTGCCATTTATTAACAGCCATTCTGAATATCTGTGTTGGTGACTGTTAGGCCATTTCATGCAAAAACACGCCTTCTGTTGTAACCAAGGAAACACATCTGAAGTTTAGGACACACAGCTGCTGAGAGCAATCCAGCTCTCCTTTCAGCTGTCTATCCATTGCAGCACTGCAGTGCAATGCAACGCAATTACAGCAATGCTTGCATTGCAGCAAGGCTGCCTAGGAGCTCTGTAGGTGAGAGACCTGCTCTCCAGTTCATTTCTCCAAATGAACTTCCCAGGATGTGGAGCCAAGGATCCACGATTCATCAGGTTGCTGCTGGGAAATAGCTGCAACTTTGAGGGAGAAGGAGGAGAACCTTCCTTCAGTCCTGTGGTCTGACTTCTCAAGCAACAGGCAGGACCTCATGGGGCCTCATGGGGCACCTGGCACTGAGAGCTCAGCTGTCCCTTCTGAGGTCCTGCTTAGGTGGCTCTTCTGTCAGAAATGAGGATAAACGTTTAATTTCTTCCCCCAAAAGATCTGAGTCCAAGATACATTCAGAAGCTTATGCTCACAGGTTCTGCAACAAGACTTTTGAAATACATAGAGGGAAAAAGAATGTAAGGAAGCAGGCTGGTGTGTGGTGGATGGGATGATTTGGGGAAGGGACTTCTGGTGGAGCAGGCTGGCTGTGAGTCACCAATGCCAGTGCTCCAAGGTAGCAAGGTGTGCTGTGCCCTTGTGCCTTGAGGTAGAGCAGTTTCTGCTTTCTGCACTTCTGTTTGATGAAATGGTCCCCTCCAGCTAGTACTTGCTGCTACTGTGAAGGCCCACCTTAACCTCTGTGAAAGATGGGACCAAAAAGAAGACAATGCTTCTTTTTTAATAGGACCCTTTCCTTATAATGGTTTTATGCAGTATGTTATATTTCAATTGAATTCTAGTATCATTTTTTTAAAATTTGAAAGTGTTTTCAGACTTTTTTCTTCTGCTAAAGGATGAAAATAACAGAAGTCATAACAGGAAATGTCTCCGTTTGATTTATGAATGAAACATTTTGGTAAATATATTCTTTATCATTCATTTGGAATGGGTAGGATTATTTTACAGCTTTGCATATAAAACACATTAATTTACTGGATAAATGTAACGTCAAGGTGTCATTAGAGACATAAGTGAGAAGCTGGAACTGAGCAGGTGTTTAAGAATCTATTTTAAGCAAAATTTTTCTGATATAAGGAAAAGCATAAATTTTCACATGTAAAATTGAAAAAGAAGTTTATAGGTAAGCATAGCTGAACTGTCAGTCTAAAAAATTATCTTACTATTACCTAAATCTCAATGTAGAAAGACAAAACCCAGGAGAAGAATAGGGCTTCTCTGAGGATTTTTCTCAGAAGGTTATGTCTTCTCTTATGTGCCCAACTAAAAAAAATAGTCCACCTACCATAATAATTTTAAAAAATATTATAGGGAGAAGATTAGATGATCTGTCATCAGTACAGTGATCTGGAAAAAAATACATATGAGAATCCAGTCTTGTCACCAACGAGGCTGCAGCAAGTACTAACAAAACCAGAATTTCAAACTCCATAAAAAATTAAGTCATATAGCTAATTAAGCATAGTTTTCCCTTATAATAAGAACAGTAAAGGAAAAGGTAGATTTGTGGTATCAGGAAACTATGACAGAGGAAGCAGAGTCTGGCAGTTTTAGTGAAGAAGTGAAATGGAAAGATGGCTCCAATTAGCACAAGATGCCTGGTTTCATATGCCCTCTCACAAATCATTCTGGTACATCCTGTCACTTGAAGACAAGTCCCACTGTAACTTACACAGATCATAGCTATTATTTCCACTGTCTTAAGCCCTGCTGAAAGTGGGTTGCAAATATAAACCCTGTTTTCAGCTTTCAAAGTCAGAGAAATAGATTCAAGTAGAATGAGGTAATAAATTTAAGTGAGGTAGATAAGCCAGTGCACCTGGAATAGAACTTCTTTCATTGTTGTCTATTACATCTCATTAAAGGTAAGAACGACTTGCATATATGTCTGCTTCCTTACTTTCCAGACAGAACTGATATTGTTTAAAACTGTAGATGCATTTTCTAAGCTAGGAACGCTT
The DNA here is from genome assembly GCF_049639895.1 of Pseudopodoces humilis. Classification (NCBI taxonomy): domain Eukaryota; kingdom Metazoa; phylum Chordata; class Aves; order Passeriformes; family Paridae; genus Pseudopodoces; species Pseudopodoces humilis. The sequence continues at coordinate 57,587,577 of NC_142203.1, read as the reverse complement.
CTGATACATAATTATGCAATGAATTAAACTTTTTCTCTTCTCCTTTCTCCTGGACATTTTAGGATTAATATTTTATGGGAAGAAATAATGTGATCTTTTTTCTCTTATGTCTTTGCTTCACAGGTATTGCAAAAAGATAGTAAAATACTGAAGAAATATGGATGTTCTTTTATTACTTAGGTTATTTATAAAGGTGGTAACAGAGTGGTTGATTTCAGGCAAGTATGTTATTTTGTTTAAACTCTACCACCTGAACTGTAGTGCTTTGTGAATTTCTGGGAAATTCACAAAAACTTCAAAGTAAAAATGTTTTGAAATTTAAGACAAAACTTTGAATCTTTTTCCATTTTCTGTTTTGTGTAAATTTTTATTATTGTAAGGATCTTAAGCCTATGAAAGCCTTTGTTCATGCTATCTCTGTGCTGGCATGTAGTCATTACATGCTCTTATTTCAGTCTTGTAAAAGTTACCTAGAGCTGCTGCTACCTACTAATTATATACTTTTTTTTCATTTGGATCTTCATTCCTCCTTTGTTTGCTGTAGTGTCACAAAATCTTATAGAAATTAACCTTAAAATTAAAATCAGATAGCAAACATTCACCTAAAAAAAACTTTGTAACCATAATGTCATAATAGGGTGGGCAAAAATATGATGAAAACTGATAAAGATGGAAATTCTTTAAAGACACTTTAATTTCAAACTGGGCAATATAGATTTCAATAAACTTTTCAAAACTTTTAAACAAATCTTTTTCAAATCAATACAGATAATTTTATTTCATCAGAGATATCAAACACTTGTTTTGCATTTCATTCAAAGAAGTTTTTTTACATTTAATTTGCTAATACTGTCAGTGAAAAACTGATACAGGAACAGTTTAAAGAGCCAGACTTTCCTAACACTTCATATTATCAGATTTGTAGAAACCTATCCTAAGATAAAAAACTATCCTAAGATTCCTGGCTATTCTGCTTTAGTAGATCTGCTTGAGGTGAAGCAGGTGAAATATCAGGGATCATGGTTTTGCAGCTAGTATGACAATTTTTCGAGTTGTGAGTCTTGCCATTCAGTACTACGAGAAAAATAAGAACACATTTTCAGCTTATCTTAGAATTTAATTTTATTGGCCTTCTTATCCCCCCAAACAGTCCTGCTTCCTTGTGGAATACTGGCCTTTTCTCTGAATGAATAGATAGCACTGAAAGCAAAGTGATGAAGGTTTTCTGTTTGACCTCAGATTGCTTATACTGTCCAGTTAGCACTGGTCTCTTCATCTACAGGAGTTGGGTTGTTGCTGTATTCTGAGCTGCTCTGCCATATTCTTCATCTGCAAACTATCTTGCAACATCCCGTGTTTCTTCTGCATTGCCTGATAACTGTTTGGCAGGGGGACTTAGCTCCTTGCAGTGCGAACGCAAACCTTACAGCCTTATAATTAATTTTCTTCTTTTATTTCCTCCCTCTTTTTCAGTAAATGAAACTGCTGCTCTAAAAGATATTGGTAAAAATTTAATATAGATTTGGGTTCTGATACTGCTAGGCAGAGCTGTCATTTATTCAAACTGGCAAGGGAGAACTGCTTGCTTGTTTAATTTGGGATGTTCTCTTCCTTACATTATACAGAGTGAGGATGCAGCAGACATGAGGAGGAGACTGCTGTAGATAACACTGTGGATGATGCTTTGTCATAGCAGCTTTCTCTGGAAAGGTACCTGACAAGTACACAAGCACACATAGTGCCAGGGTGAATCAGCTCTTCTGTCTGTTCTTTTCTGGGCCCACAGGACATTTGCTAGCTTTGACTTACTCTTAATTCATGGGTTAATAGTTTATGTCCCTCTGGCATCTCTTGGCACCTTTGTGTATATCCAGTGTGTCTCCAGGCTGTTTCACTTCTTAATGTCTCCCTTACTTTTACTCATTCCTCATAGCTCACAATGGACTTGCTGCACATCTCCAGGAGAGCTTTCAAAAATGTAAAACTGGAATTCTGGACAGGTTTTTACTCTCTGAGAGAAGCACTGAACTGAGCAGGGAGCGGGGTTGGGTAGGTGTTTAAAATTGGCTCCCTGGGAGTTTGCCAAAGCAGGTGTGTGCAGGGAGCTGGGCTGTGAGCTGAATGTACAGGAGTGAGATAAGAAAGATAAGCCTTTTTTTTCCTTTTTTTTCTGGTTCAGCTGCTGCTCATGGAGGGAACAATGTGTGAACACATCTTCCAAACAGACATATTTTTTCATTACCATGGGACTGAGATGCTATTACTCCATGATCTCTGAGTACTCAGGTACTTTGTGACATGCACAACTTTGACAAAGCTCTTTGTAATTGAGCGATTGGTTGCTATGGGCTGTTTTAGACCTCTTCTGACATGAGGGAATACAACATTGTTTAGCTAAAGCTGCACAAAAACTTCCAAAATCCTTTTTATACTGAACTTCTAAATTTTATATTTCAGATTTTAAATTTCTTTAGTGAAGGAAGGAAAAAGTTTAAAAATACTTCGGTTGTAAAACACCTTAAATCTGCTGCATAAATCATAAGTATTTGGCTCTCATATGTGACAGTAGCTTTGAGGTTAGCATACACTGTGGAAAAGCATGAATTCTTTGAAAAGTGCTCCTCATGACCTGATTCCTCAGTGTCTTACTGTGTTTCATCTCTCACTTGGGTATATCCTAGATGTAATCAAAATTGTTGATGACCTGTATCAGACAGAGAAAAATGAGGGTAAGGTCAGCCCAGGCAAGGTCAAAAGCTTCTTTAGAAGGTACACGATCCCATTTGCCACATTTGCACAATTTGAGGAAAGCATGCAGTTTCCAGAAGTATCACATGTGACCTGCAGCTTGCCACAAAACTTGTCTTCCTTTCTCCCAGAAGGACCAAAGGTCTCAGAAGAGTTTGCTGTGATTCACTTGCTGTGAGGCTGAATGTGAAAGTGGAGAACATATCCCTTACCACATAATGAATGGGTCAAACCTCAGCTTGATATAAAAAAAAAAAAAATAAATTAGGATGCAAACCATTGTCACAGGTCAAACAACACAGATCATAGTGCCTCAGGGTTAGTGTAGGAAATTTATTTGATGTCTTTGGAATTCTCTGAATGAAATATTATAGGGAATGGAGTTTTTGCTTTTAGGGGGTGTTTCTAAGTTTCTGGTTTGCCTTAATACAAGCAAACAACTAATTCCACATTCTATTCAAGAAACCGAGCTATTTAATATGGTAATTGGTCTAGCTTAAGAGCATTTTAATATTAAGGAATGTTAGTTATATTAAAGGATTATGCAATGCAGCACATTTCTACAAATGTACTACAAATATTGAGACCTGTGTAAATTATATTTTAATTTACAAATAGTCCCTTTATGGAACCTGCCGTTCCTAGTGTCCAGTGGAAACAGCAGAATGATCTGCTCTGTAGCAAGGGCCAGCACCGGCCTTTCAGAAAATCAGGCATACCCATGCATCAATACTAACTCTCCTGTTTTCTTACTTGCCTATAAGAAAAGGGCAGCAAAGCTTATTGCTGGTCATTCATGTACACACATTCCTGAGCTGGCTGTATAACTTCAGGCAGAATACCAACTTTCCGTAAAACCAGGTTCTTAAAATATCTGCAGCATTGATGCTACAGAAGAAGTAGGGTGTTTTTTCTTAGTCTGCACTGCAGCTTGTGAGACTGCAGCTCTAGAAATGTTCTAATCATTTCTGCAGTTAACATGTTTTTCATTATAAAGTGGAAGAAGAAAGTAATTGCTGTCCAGTTTCAAAAGCTCAACATGTAAAACTACAGAAGCAGAAATCGCAATGTAAAATGCTCATCAGTATCTTGCACAATTTTACTTTGTACTAAAGACAAAAAAGGCACATCTGCTCCTTTTTCTCTCCATCTGTATTGGCTCAGGATGGGAAGATTTTCTTTTCATCTTCTACAGGGCTTAGGATGTGTTTTAGTCAATGTTGTGAATTTTCCCAATAAGCTTCTCCCCTTCTTTCTGCAGCTACTTTACATGGCTTTCTTTTCATTTTGGATAGCTTACTTTTTTTTTCTGTTCCTTAGAGAGACTATTATGTCCTTTCCTCCTTGTGGCCTAAAGATTTTTTACTTGCTATAATTTTGCTAATTCTCTAAGGTTTTAAACTGTTTTGCATGTGTGGTTTTGCTCCTGTAGTGTTTTTTTGTTTTACAAATAATTTTTCTTAATGTTTCTTTTCCAAGATTCTTTTATACAGTCACATAAGATCTCTCATAATTACTGGCAGCTCATTATTCATTTTCATTATGCCTGTGTATGAATTTTGTGATTAGCGCTAGGGAAACTATAAAGTTGCTCACCTTATAAACTTTGCATCATGTCTGGTGATTGATACATTATTTTCCTATTAATGATCCCTGCTGAGGAGGAGTTCGTTTTATATTAGAACAGTCAGAAAACCAACAGAGCTAACAGGTGGAGATATTTGGGGTAATAGCCCTGGAAACTTCCACCATTTCTTCGTAAAAGCCAAATATTTTGTCTGTGCTTAGCTTAATGCTGCACAAGTCAACGAAGTGGCGTCATGTGGGGGACTGGATGGTGAAATAGTGTATTTCCTGTGTGGTCAAGTGTATCTGTGTTGAAATAACAGGTGTGTGAGGAGATGTGTGTTACCTTTACATCAAGCCTAGAACAGAAAATTGCAATGCATTATTTTAGTATATTTAGTATTTTAGTAACTATAATATATAATAATAATATTTAGTGTATTTTAGTTTATAACTTTGCAGCATACATGTGATTCTCAATATAAAAATAGCCAATGTAAAAGTACTACTGAGCCATGAAGCTTCCTTTACATTGTATTGTAGCTTGTAAATATTTTCTCTGTTACGCGGCATATACTGGATTCCAGCGCAGTAAAATAAGGAATAATTATCACTTCCATGCTATGAAGCACACAGAGTCAGCGTGCATTTCAGCTTTTGTCCCTATAACAGTGCCATTTTTCTGGCTTCCTGCGATATTCAGTTCGAGCAAAAGAAAGTAAAACCCAGGATTTTTCTCAGGAAAACAAAGCTAACAGTAGTCCAAAATGCAGCCATGAATTCTAGGAACTAGATAGAAACTTGAGCGAGGGCTGAGTCCTTGAATTTTCACTGACTTATAAAGGTGGCAGTTAAAATTTATGAATGAGAAAATGCTTTTGATCTTTAAATGTGGATGAGGGTAAAGTCATTGCAACTATCTCTTATGTCTTATTTCTCTACTAGAAATCATCTCTACTGTTTCAAAGTCTTCAATGTGTCCTGAAGGCGTGTGTGTGTAAATCCTCCCTAAATGTGTCCTTTATAGCAAGGAAAGCTGGAAATCATGTCTGGGGTGTCTCTGCCTTTTTCATTACACATGCAATATTATGAAAACTGTATATGTTAAAGATTTAGTTTTTGGGCAGAGAGTCACCTCAATATTATCCATATTGGATCCTGCTTGGTTTAGCCTCCCAGAAAATAGTCTCTAACTACTAATTTCCAGTGTGTCAGGAAAGATCAAACAAGGCTCACGGCACCATACAGGCTTGAGTGGTTTTATGAGATGAGCATATTACTGCTCTATTGGTAAGCTGTTGAGTGAGAGCTTTATTCTGGGCTAGAGTATGCAGTAGCTCTGCTCAGGTGGTGCCCAGAGATGAGTAGGTTATTCGCATGTTTCTTCTGTCCAGTTCTTTGGAATGGCTGTTATGGAGGTTTCTGGAGAAACACAGCATGCCTGTAAAGGAGCAAATCATACATGGATTTTGGTTAGTAAATGCAGAAAAATCTATAAAAATGCCACAAAGTCTTTAAAGGGTCAAGAGCTGCAGTTGTGTTTGCACAGGCGTGTTTCAAAGTATGCAGGGAGCAGCAGATGTATTCAGTTGCCAATTTGACCTAAGAACAGAACACATGTATGCAGTGTGGTTAAACTTTCTATGGAAGTAATATTTTAATCTTATATCTTCCTAGTTTCTTCCTAAAATTTTACATTTTTGTACTTAAACTAGTAGTCTTGCAGGAATGTTGTGATAAAGGTATGAGAAAAGCAGGACTGATGAGAAAGGGGGTACCCTTTGGAGACTGATGGTAGAGTGGAAAAAACAAGGCTTAACTGTTTTCCATGCAGGGCCCCTTCGGATCTGAAACAAGAGCAGATTTCAAATGGCTCTGATGGAAGAGTGTAGGCTTTTCTATAGACTAAACATCGTAATGCTTCAAATATTTGTCTTTGAAAATATGAGTTATTCTATTAGTTCTTTCTGACAAAAGTAATATTTTATTCAGATCTTGTGCATACTTATGTTTGGTTCTAGCAAACACTTTTTCAGATAATTAAACTTCACAGAACTGCATTCCATGATAAAAGTCATCTGAAAAATGAGAATTTAAAAAATATTTAGAAGTCTACTACAATGTCAGAAAGTGGCCATGAGCCACTTCATAATGTGGCATAGATGAGTCATACATAATTTACAGGTTTAACAAAAATAAATTGCCATACTATATCTTAAAAGGGCAGGCTTGCATTTTTAGGTCTGACTAAGCAAGAGCATTTTGAAGAGAGTTTTAAAAGAAGAGAGGATAGAAGATGGCAGGTGGGTTTCTAAAAAAACTTGATTTGAAGTCTGGAAGAGGTACACCAGGCAAAAAAATGTAAATTGGTTGGCTAAGTTTATAGAATAGCCTCTATAACAATGTTATGGCAGATGGCATGTACAGACTAGCTATTTAAGAAGCCAAATAAGAGCTCAATATTATCTTTAGTTTGTATCATAAATCTTATATTTATGATATGAAAAACAGTCAGGTAAGAAAGAAACCTCGTAAGCTCATGAATCATACAGGGGCTTTCTTCACATGAAATCTGTCAAATCCATAGAGTCTTAGAATGGTTTAGGTTGAAAGGGACTTTAAAGATCACATGGTTCCCATCCCCCTGCCATGGGAAGGAACATCTCCCACTGGGCCAGGTTACTCAAAGCCTGATCCAACATGATCTTGGAAACCTCCAGGTTTGGTTTGGTTGGTTGATGGGACATCCACAGCTTCTCTAGGAAACGTGTTCCAGTGCCTCACCACCCTCACAGGAGAGTTCCTTCCCTATGGCTAATCTAAAGTTATCCCCCTTCAGGATAAGACCATTCCTCCTTGTCCTATCACTTCCCAGTATGCTCTTGAGAAGCTTTCTTGTAAGTGCATATTAGGCATTGGAAGGTGCTATAATGTATATAATACAAAAGCCTTTTCTTCTCCAGGCTGAACAACCCCAGCTGTTTCAGCCTGTCCTTACAGGAGAGGTACTTCAGTCCTTAGATCATTTCTATGGCCTCCTCTGGATGTGTTCTAACAGGACCGTGTCCTTCCTGTGCAGGGACCCCAGAGCTGAGGCAGCCCTGCAGGTGGGGTCTCAGCAGAGCAGAGCAGAGGGGCAGAATCCCCTCCCTGGCCCTGCTGCCCATGCTGCTCTGGATGCAGCCCAGGACATGTTTGGTTCTCTGGGCTGGGAGTGCCCATGGCTGGGTCATGTCCAGCCTCTCACCCACCAGCACCCCAAGTCCCTCTGGGCAGGTGTCTTAGTTTAGGGCAAATTTGGGAGAAAAACTCTAAATGGGGGTTTCTCCAGGGAAAAAAAAATTCAAATGACCCCTCCCCTCCAACTGGTCTGGGAAAGGAAAAAAATTTCCGTGGAGAGAAGTGGAAAAAGCTGTTTATTTAACAGAAATTGAATAATATTAAACACTAAAACTTCTCACTGTTCAATGGGATGGCAAATCTAGGAAGAAAAGTCCTTTTCATGTGGTGTAGCTCAGCTCGCTCAGGTTCTCATCAGACCCTTTGGCGCTGGAAAGTGCCGAGGCCCAGGCCCCGGTGGGCCACAGGTGTGAGCTCCCAGGGTGTGGCTGAGTGTTTTTCAGTCCAAAGCAGGTTTGCACAGATCCAGGAAAAAAAGAAAAAAAAGAGGTCCAGGGAACTCCTCTGCCTCAGCTAGCTAAAACTAACTAAAAGCCAGAGAGAAGCTCTGTCCCACTGTCTGTCCGTGCTGCAGACACCACAGTCCAGGAGCAGGATGTGGGGGAGTGATGTTTTTCTTTAACACAAACTGCAGCTTCTTCTTTCCCCCCACTCTTCACTCTCAGAGCCAGTCTTAAAGGTGCAGAACTTAATATATAACATAAACCAGACAATTGGGGATACCAGTATCATAAAGTCATCCCAGGACAGCAGGGCTGCTCTCAATGAGTTCTCCGGGCTGTACTCGTGTCTGGTATTGTCTCAACCCAGGTGCAGAACCTTGCCCTTGGCCTCGAATTTTACAAGCTCACGGTCTCAGTTCTCAAACTTTTCCTGGTGCCCCTGGATGGCATCCCATCTTTCTGAAGTGTCACTTGCTCATCTGCCTGCAAAGGTACTGAGGGTGCACATGGTCCCACTGCCTCTGTCACTAATAAAGATAATGAAGAACCCAAGTCTCAAGACAGCCTCCATCTGGGCATTGAGCCATTGACTGCAACTCTTCGACTGCATCTGTCTGGCCAATTCCTTATCCACTGAACAGTACACCCTTCAAATCCATGTCTTTCCAGTTTGGAGATAGGCATGTCATGTAGGACCCTCTCAAAGGCCTTACAGAAGTCTAGATAGATGACATTGGTCTGTATTCTCTTTTAGACTGTTGCAGTCACTCCATCAAAGGACGCCACAAGATTGGTCAGGAATGATCTGCTCATAGTAAGGCTGTGATGGCTGTCTTGGATTACCTCCTCATCTTGCATGTGCCATAGATGCTTTTTTTCCTAAAATGCACTTAACTGCAGTAAGAATAAAAATTAACATTACAAAAGCAATGCAATTAAAACAGCGTAATTTAACTTCTCTCTTTTAAGCTCAAAAATTGTGGCATTATCTTTCTAAATAAGGAACTAAAAAGCTCTGCAGAAGTTTGCTGCTAGCTAGCTATGCAGTAGCAGTGGATAAATATTTGAGAAGTACTCTTATTCCTTAAAGATTTTCCCCTGGTTAATCCAGGATATAAATGTTTTAAAGTATCTGTTTCTCTGCTGAATACTCATGATTTGAAATTTATTATACAACAGTCCTTTAATTCCCTTTGGCTGTGTTTAAAAACCAAGGCAAGCAATCTAGAAATCAACCAAACAAGAATAAAATCCTTTGTGATTATTAGAGAGAGGAAGCCTGTGTATACCAATTTTGCTAATTTGGTAATTAATTCAGCAGGCATTTTTGTTGGTTTTGCATGGTGACAGGGTTTGGTAGTGACAGGGGCACAGAAGCTTCTGTGAGAACCTGCTGTAAGTTTCCACCATGTCTGGCAGAGCCATTCCCTGGTGGCTCTAAAGATGGACATGCTGCTAGAGGCTGGGCCAATTAGAGAACATTCTCTATTGAATGAATTCTACTCTCCATTAGAGAACACCTCTGTTTTAACAGATCTATGAAGAAAATTGAAACAAAGTGGGACACAGCTTTTCCTAGCCAGAAAAGAGAAGAAGGTGGAATGTGTGAAGGAAACAACAGGGAAAACACCAAGGTCAGGGCAGAAGGAGGGGGAGGAGGTGCTCCAGGTGCCAGAGCTGAGATTCCTCTGCAGGCCATGGTGAGACCATGATGAAGCAGCTGTGCCCCTGCAGCCCTTGGGGATCCACAGGGGATGCAGAGATCCAGCCACAGCCCCTGGGGGAGGTGCTCATGCTGGAGCAGGTGGATGCCTGGAGGAGGCTGTGATCCAGTGGGAGACACAGTGGAGACAGGGGGGCCCTGCTTCCAGGCTGGAGCAGCCTGTCCTTGGAGGATGCACCCCATGGGAGAGTGACCCACACCACAGCAGTTTTGGGAGCACTGTGGAAGGGACTCACCTTGCAGCAGTTTTGGGAGGACTGCTGCTTGTGAGGTTGGAACCACCCTGGAGAAGTTCACAGAGAACTGTCTCTCTTGGGAGGGACCCCATGGTCTCACAGGGGAAGGACTCCTCTCCCTGAGCAGCAGAAGAAAATCTCGGGTGATAACTAAAATCCCCATGCCCTGTCTCCCTGAGCTGTCACTGGGAAGAAAAGAGGGATTGGAGGAAAAAGGTATTTTTAAGAGCTTATTTTACTTCTCATTATCCCTCACCGATTTTGTTGTATTAAACTCACTTTTACCTCTAAATTGAGTCTGTTGTGCCCTTGGAGTGTTTTCTCTCAGTTTAATTTTAAATTTTTTCCCCTCTTCTGCCCAGGTGTAGGAGGGGAGGGCGCGTGAATGACTTTGGTGGGTGCCTGGTGTTCAACTAGTGTCAAACCACAACAGCATTAAACACTAACAGGATTTTGCCTTAGTACAGAATGTTGAAGAACACTTACAGTAAGTATTGTGTTGCAGAAGTGCTCAGATACAATGAGAGTGAGTTATTTAGAAGAGCAAAAGTGAAAATGCACAGTGTCTGTGGACCTTTTCTTTCCATAGCATTGTATACACACAGGTATTACCCTATTACAAACACCAGAGGAACAGTATAAACATCACATACTCTACACTTTATGAGAGAACATTTTATTTTATGTCAGCTCTAGAGATGTGGAGTTGTCATGGTTCTGGTTTAGAATAACCTCAACTGAGGTTCCCACACTACTGCTGGCATTCCTCCCAAAATAATCTTCTTAAGAGATGTAGATTATGTCAGGCAGCAAGTACAGCAGGGAAGGATACAGGTCCCTTCTAGTTAGTCAAACAACAGTTAGTCAAACAACAGGATTCAAATCCTCTTCAGAGGTGCTGTTGAGCAGACACAATGTCCATGGTGATAGTTTTTAACACCAGCCCAAATAAACCACCCTTTTACCACAGTTGCTGATGGTGTCCAGAACCAGCGCCTTCTTGCTGATGTGCCTCCACCATCTCCTTTCTCTGTACATTGCATACGGCACTAGCCTTGCAATTAACACATTTTTTATACTCAAGCTCTGGGTGTTTTAAGTGCTGAAGTCAGGAGAGGAATTGGTTTCATGTTTTATGCTCCTGTCACTTTATGAGCCACATTGTCACTTGCTGATGCTGCTGTTGCCACACTGGAGCTCTGGGCTAGCTCTACGGTGCCACTCCGGCATGGGCAGGCACCAAGAGTGGGGAACTGCAGAGGAAAGGCGATCCCACTGCAAAACCTTCAGAGCGCCGGTTCACTCCGAGCTCCGCTAACTCAGGCATCATGGGCAGTGGTTGAAGGATGGGGGAGACCCTCCTGGTTGAAGTTTCCAGGAACAGGCTTATTGAGAGGAGGGGAAAAACACGAGGATGTGGGCTGGGAGAGTTCAGGACAGAAGAGAGCCCTGAGCACCTCTGTGCATAGGGTTTTATCTCAGGGGAGGATACAGTCCAGGATCCAATGGGAGCTCATGGAGGGAGGAGTGAGAGGAGGAGGTTACAATCTCAGGGACCAATGGGGATACAAAGAAGGTGGGAATGTAACATAACAACCAATAAAGTATCAAGGAAGGGATGATAGACATGGAAGGGTCTGGAAGAAGAGGTGGGGTTTACAATGATGGATTGGGGGTAGGGCCAGGGTTAAAGTAATTGATAAGGAATGTTCAGGAAAACTAGGAGGGGTTTACATAATGGACAACTGGAACATACTAACATAATCAATGGGGAAAACCAGGAACATACCAACAGACCTCTTACCGACTTCAATAAAATTAAATAAACATACTACATCTCCCCCTTTCTTTTTTAGAAAGAAGAGGAAGAGAGTGTAGGGTCGGGGGGAGCGGAAGATACAGCTTCCCGGAGGAACCAATCCTCACCGGTTGGCAGAGGAGGGAGGAGGATCCAAATCAATATGATTAACTTGAGGTGGAGCAGACAAAAGACTAGAAACAGACTGAACTAAACATTTATGTAACATTATGTTTCATCAAACATAAATAATATAAAAATAATGAGTATAACCCATAGAACGGACTTAATGATTGAGAAGAGCCATCCTGATAACTTGCCACATGTAACTCTTAAGAAACAAAGCCTTTTCCAGTACCTGTATGCCAATTTATCTACTCGATCCCATGGATCTCTGTATGAAGCAGGTATTGTGGGTGGATAATACATTCCAGGTTGCATACATTAATGGGGAGCCAGAAGGAAGATCAGCCTGTTTAGAAGTTTTTGTTTTTCTAACTTCTCCAGGATTTTTAGTGTTGGAGGCTGAACAGATGTATATTTCTGGCTGTATTAATGATCACAGGCCCACCAACCCATTGGTCCCTTGCAATGGCATCAGCCATAAACACTGTGAGCTGTTTATTACTGCAGGGTGCAAGTGGTTTTAAAGAGCCCTCATCAGGTGAGGTTTCATAATAAGGATGGTCATTGTCCAGGAGCTGAGGTATAAATGAGTGTTACTGGCTTCGAAAGTAATTTTATTCTTCTGGTTTTGAACTAATAGGGAGTTTTTGTAAGTAATGGAGATGCTCAGTAATATGAAAATGCATTTTTCAGTGGAGGGTGTTTTTGGTCATTTTAAGAACTTTTTATTGGCTGTTACCCAATGAGTAGTGCTATAGATAATATCATGCTAATATGTTAGAAATCATTTGAAAACCACATTGTATTAGTATTGTGTTTCTGCAAAGGAGAGTCTGGGGAGAAGAACTCATAAAATGAATGCTAGTCTGTGCTCTAAACTGCTCTTGTTCCTGTATTGAGATGTGTGCTTTTATGGGTTGAAACAGTATACTAAAGAAAACATGTTTAGATTTTACTGCTGCTGAGTTGTTCTCTGTCTTGGTACCCTGCTGTAATAGAAATATGAATCTTCAATATTTCCTATAAAGAAATTGAAGATATAGAACCTAGGAATAAGGTAATTTTCCTCCTCAAGATGAAACTATCTTTTTAGTGCTACAGAGGAAAAAAGCTTCATGACCTAAGCTAATCAACAGACAGAGTCTGGAAGACATTATTTTCTTTTATGGTACAGCATCCCTCTCTAGAAATGGTTGTAGAAGTACCTAGCCTCCTACTGAAGCACCTGACATAAGTAATTCCATCAGAAAAAAGTATGAAAAGAAGTCTTCAGTGCCCTCTTCTATAAGAAGACCTATCATATGAAATGCTTAGAATTATTTTCTATCAACAAAAATGTAATATCAGCTTTAAGGTGTAGGTCTTTGACATTTTTGAGGATAATCTTGTAATTTTACAACAGTATATTTAGAGAAAAATTTTATTGACAGTACTCAATCATCAAAACATTGAAGATCAATCCTGGACAATAAAAGCTCTATTATGTTTTCATCAAAGAATATAAAATTTTATTTAGTTTCTATAAGAAAATCTGGATTTCTACTGCTTTTACTCTGACCATTACAAAACTTATTAGCTGTGTGTTTTTGCTCTTCAAATATATGCCAAACTGTGTACTTCAATTATATCAATATTCAAATACTCAAATAACCTAATATTTATCAAATAATTAGTGTGTTTAAGTTGCATTTCAGAGTTGAGATTATTTAAAAATTATTTGCCAACACTCTTCTAACTTTTCTAAGTTAGAATACTTCTAGAAAGGCATCCTTTATTACACTTCTGGCTTTACTGTCTAGCTACAAAATGGAGGGAGTAATGAGCCACCAACCTGAGGCATATATGCTTTTCAGCCTTAAACAAGTCTTTTGTATGCACAGATGACTTGTCAATTGATGCTTTGCCAGAGACAAGGCTCCCTATCAGCCTTTCTGATCTGAAAACTTATGTCTGTCAACCTCCTTACAGATATTATGCTGTTTGTCTCATTAATGAAATAGCATGTTATCTAAACTTAGGGACCTCCTAATGGAACAGAACAGAATACACCTTCTGTCTTGTCTTTTGTATTGAAGTAACTGATGGAGAAATCTAATCCTCAGGAGGCAATGTGCTGTAAAAGTTAAAAAGTCCACTTCCCTTTTTACCATGGACTTACTTGGTCACTTGGGCAAACAGTGTCCAACATGTAGGTGGCTGCTGAAGGTAATGCCACATAAATCCAGTTTACTGTGTTCTTGTTTACATGCTTTGCTCTTTGTGCGGATGTAATTTCCAAGTCTGTTAAGAATCTATTAGGTGCTCATATAAAAGCATTTCTTGTACATTTTGCACGAAGAATGTTAGCGGGTTATTTTGCTAAGGTTTGCCATATTAAAAAATACCTTCACCTGCTGCATGGGAGGCCTACTGCAGGCCCTGCAACTTGTTGGAGTGCCATATGGGGAAATGAGTGAGAATCTGTGTTCCTACTGTGCACTGCGTTTCTTTCATGTATTGCACTAAAGAAGGTACGTGAGGCTCTGTGCTGAAGAACTCCCCAGTTTTTTAACCACCTTCATAGCTGGCAATAGAAGGATTCAGAAGTAACTTCAATGTCAAGATGAACTGAGTATGTGTATATTTCTACAAAGTATTAGTATGGATAGATCCCTAAGAAAGCTGTTCTGCTTTTGTAGTGGTCTGTAAGTCAGAATAGTCATGTTTCCATAATGACAGAAGGCATTAAGAAAAGTATTTCTCTTCCACTCTGATCTGAATACTATTTTTTTTCACTTTGATGTAAAGGAATGAGATGATATCTCCATTTGCACTAACCCACCGCTATTTTGATATAGAATGGGAACAGACCCACAGTGAAAACAGCAGTGGGTCAGTGCAGAAGGAGACATCATCCTGTGGCAATAGGATTTGAACTCCAACCTAGAATTAAAACATAGTCCTTCACTCTAAAAGATATATGTTCCATGGTTGGAAGACACTGTGAAATGAAGAAAAAATTAAACCTACATAAAAAATCTGAAAGTCTGAATAGAAAAATGTGTTCCCACAATTAGGAACCGTGAAGCATGAACTCCTCCTCAGGTAACACAGCCAAGGACAAATTGCATGAAATAGTTAACGAGCAAGAAAACCCAACAGTAAAAATCTGCAGTTTGCTTCCTCTTCCTGGGTTGAGATGAATCTTCATTTTCTACTTATTGAGAAACGTTTATGGATTACAGTCACTTGGGCACTGTTGGATGCCAAAGCTGTATGTGTAATATTTCAGAAATATTTGCTACCTATTTTTCCTTTTATCTCTCATAACTCTGTTGCAAAAAGTGGTAGAAATGGTCACCTTGTTCATTCACTGCACAGCATTTAAAACTTGCCAGAGTTACTTCACACAAGGAGCCAAGAGCAGCCAAGAGTAACAGCAAGGAAAAGAAATTTTGTGAAATGGCAAACAACAGCTGGCTGCTATGCTTACCAGAAACACACTGTTTTCAAACAGATTACAAAAATTTCTTTGGTCACCTTTTACAAGGGAAGAAAAATACTCAAAAGCTTTTCCTGAAGATTTCAATTCACACAAGAGGGAGAGGGTACTTAAATCTGATGTCCTGAAGTGGATTGTTTAATTTCCCTCTTTTTAGTGAGGAAAGGGTTTATCTGGGATCAGTGAGCTGTGTGGTACAGCAGCACTGCCAAGCTCTGCATGGGCTGGCTGGGGTGTGTTCTGTGACTGTGGGGTGTGTTCCCATCTGAGGCTTGCTCTCCCTCATTCCTACCGTGGCAGCTGTAGCAGCGCCTCCTGCGCCACCAGCCCCTGTGGGCACACTGCACTCAGACACACAAACCCAGGCTGCTGCACTCCTGTTTTAACATATTGCTCTCTGCTTTCTGGCCAATCAGACTGATTTTCCACCATAGGACATAGGTGTGTGCATCACTTTTTTGTACTCTTCCAGAAGCCTGCATTCATTTCTTGACCCCTTTAACTGAGGTAATTTTATTCACTGGTTATTCACAGGTTGGCAAAATGCCATTCTGACTGCAAGGCAGGGGTTTGCTGCCATAAGAGAAATCATGAGAGGCAGAAAAAGACACATGAGATTTCAAGTTTGATTTTAACCCCTTTTTTTTAAACCAGTGGCTTGAAGATACTGGTCCTGAGCTGTGTGAGTACTTCTAACTCACACACTCATTTTTCTTCTATCCTGTTATAGGTGTAACATATAAATAGTTTCACCATTTCAGTTTTCTCATGTAAATTAGGCTATATATAGTATGACAACCCAAAGGCAGGCTACAGGTACAGAGGCCTCTGCTACAGGCAGAACCAGTTGTACTTCAGAATTGTTAATACTGCTACTCTCAGGCTAAGCACTGTTGGAAAAGGACGTAATTCCAGGCTCACTGAATGACAGAAAAATAAAAAAAACCCTTAAGAGAGCATTACCACTCTAATATTTTTAACCTAAATTTATTTTATCTAATGTACATGATATACATATGCATTTTGCTTTCTTTAAGGGGAGCAAGATGGAGAAAACCGTATCTGTTTTTTCAGCATTTCTTGCAGATATCACATGCCTGCTCTAAAGAGCTGCTGTTACCCTGTGTATAGACTTGAAGTGGTCCTATCATGTTCTTATGTTATGCTGTAACACAAATGTAAAATATTTCTATTTTGAGATTAGCAATGAACATGTTCTCATCAGTAGCTTAATAAGCAGGTCTACTGCTCTAATGTATGTCTCTACTGATACTCATGATTTATAAAAAGCAGAATCTAACTTTATCGCCAGTTTAAAATTTCCTAAGCTTTTCTCTGCCCTACAGTCAGTCTTTCTTTTTTAACGCAGCCTGCTTTTTTTCTTTATTGGTGATTATTTTGTTTTATAATGCTTTTTCTCTGATTAAATTGAAGATCAGTCTTTTATTTTACTAAGATTTGTGCAAATCAAGTAGGCTTTAATCTCTGGCTTTTATGCCTAATTAAAGATTTTTATTTTGAAAGACTTTAGATTTCCATACATGAGTGCATCCCATTCTCTCCCTAATAATCCTTTTATAATGAATAAGGTTCATTTCAGCTCATGGTCTTCATCACTGCTTTAGACTTACAGTCAAGAGTGTCTATTTATCTGAAGAATAAGAAGTTCAGCGCAGTGCGTAAGAAGCAGTATCCTGTGAAAGTGCCCCTACAGCTTTGACCCATTTTGTACAGCAGCTGCAATCCCAAGATCATTTGTGGGGAATGAGTTTGAAACTCCAACAAAAAGATTAGGCTAAAGAGAGGACACAGTGATTCAGATTGCCTACTGTGTCTACTGCCACTGGGTACGCTGAACACAGAATGTGCAACATAATGCTGCCTGTGTATTCTGTATGGTCTGATCTGTGTCCTGCAGAAGCACCAGACTGGCACAAAGAACCATGTCGTGGCTGAGGACAGCAAATTCAAGACTGGACCAGCCAGAGATGAAGTGGTAAAACAACAGAAGGACAGGCTTAACTTGATGACCTGAAAATAAAAAACTTTAATAGTAAAACAAACATATAATCCATACAAGGTAGAGAGTGCACCAAAAGGGCAGGGTTCAGGGTGTTACAGTAAATTATATAAACTAGGATGGGGGAGGAGTCTGAGGGTAAGGGTCCAAGGAAGAGGGGTGGTTAGGAATATTTAAAACACTGCAGCAAAAATAAACCAGTGATAACAGGGGAAGCAGGGAACTTTCTGGTAACATTTACACAGCTACAAACAAGGGGCAGTGTGGGTACTGTCTTTTCTCTCCATGATAAAGAGGGTTTTCCCACAGCCTTCTGCCTGGGTTTTTATAGACCCCCAAGAGAACCCCCCTTCTATTTTTCTGAAAATGAACACAACTTTCAACATTTAACTTTGACAAAATGAACAAAAAGCAAATAGAACAAATATTAGCAAACAGGGCAAAAGAACTATAACAGCAATAACTTAAATTACTTAATACTTACTGGACAACTTATAAAGGGATTATGATAATTTATAAAGGGATTCTCAGATACATAACAAGGAACAGAAGAACACTATTAACATAACAACAACAATTACAAAACTAATAAAGACTCTTATTTTGAGAAGTCTCTTTAATAAGTCTTTTGTTGTTTTTTCTTCTGATCTTTGTTTTCTTCTGTTCTGTTAGGGCTTCAGAAATGTTTTGTTAGGATTTTTAGACTAGGATTTGGTGAATGTGGCTCAGCTTTAATTTAGCTTGAGTTGTTGCCTTATTTGTTTTTGCTGCTTCTTCTCTGTAATATAGAACTCATACTACCAATTAAACATGAAAGGGATACACACAAGAAATGAATTCTGACATATGCAAAGCGTAAAAGGTATAGCTAAGAAAGTAAGTTTAACATAATGATTAATGTAACACATAACTAAATTCTTCTCTTTAATTTCTTTGTTCTCAACTTAATATCCTTTATTCTTAGTCACTCCTTTTCTTTCTTGCTCAATCTTCCTCTCTCCTATTTCTTTTTCCTTCTTTCTTGTCCCTTTTTCTTCCTTTTAACAGTCTTTTTAAGTATTCTATTCTATGACAACTCATCTGACCATTAGACAACTTACACTTTCTCTTCACTTGCTTTTGCATTCTCATTAAAACTTCTGCTACTTTTCTACTAATGAAAATTGTAGTTTAACATATCAAGCGCAAAAATAAAACACATCATTTATAAAAGCACAAAATAAAACTCATAATTTGTAAAAAAAATTTTAAACCAGTGAAAAATCAAACATCAAGTTAGACTTCTTATTCCTTCATACTTCTCCTTTTTCTCTTATTATTTGTTTAATTTGTATAATTTAATTGTTTAATTATTTAACTGGGGAGAAAGATCGAGAATACTCTTTATCATAAAAACAATGAATATTGTCCTTCTGTGGGGCCCCTTGCAGAAAGGGCAATAGACAGGGTATAAACAGTTTATTCTGGAAAATTTATTCCTCAAATTAATTAAAATAGAGGGATTTTATGATTTATGGGAGTAAAACTTAACATGAATAGTGGGAGGTAGGATTATTTGTGTTTCATTAATTTTCTATAATTTCAGCTGAGAAGTATTTACATTTATGTACATATGAAAATGAAGAGAGATATTAATAATTTGTAAAAAAGAAATTAATATTTGCATCTTAAGATTAAGATAACATCTTAATAATAATACTGATACTTAATAGAACTTCAGTTATTATAAACTATTGACGTCTCTGAATAGAGACATCAAGGTAGGTGTTGCCAGCAGAATCGCTTTGCACAGCGGGGACGCTCGAGGGACTGCTGGCTGAAGCAGCATTTTTGCAGAAGTGTTTGAAAAGGAACAATATCTATGTGCAGCAGAACAGCAACTAACAAAAGATGGGCAAGGGGATGCTGGTAAGTTTCAGAGCAAAGGATGGCAGCAGAAGAATAAAGGAACCAAGAAAACTTCATGCTACTTTCATTGCAACTACAGAAAAAGCAGAAGCAAAACCAAGCTAATGGTGAAGTCATTGTGAAGGAAGAGGAGGAGGAGGAAATCTCTGATAAAGGAAATGAATCAGAAAAAGAAATAAACAGGGACTCTCAAAGTGAAAAAGATAATGGAAGTGTCAGAGACTCTGACAGAAAACAAAACAAAGATGATGAGACTGAGTAGAAGATACACAAAAAGAACAATTACAATTAACAAAACTTGTTATCAAGAAAAGATCAATTACAATCAACAAAACTTATCAAATCAGACGTTCTTTAGGAGCTAATTCCCCCTTCTTTTTGTTTTAAAAACAGCATGACTCTCAGTCTGAACATGAGTGGAACACCAAAACAAAACAATATACACTTCTAGTAGTGAAACTAGAAGTTTACAGCAACCAGGAATAATTTAGATACAACAATGAGGAATATTTTAGGTAATAGACACAAGTAATCTATGACAATAAAATGAAAACAAATGAAAACTCTAACTAAATCATTTACAATCCTGTTTTACAAGATAACAAGCCATAATGTAAACCCAGCACTCACTCTTTCTTATTTTTCAAAGGAAAACAACTATATATCTTGCAATTTAGACAAGTAATTATTTAACAAAATCTAAAATAGCTCAGATTAAACAACACTCAACCTTGGTGGAAATTAATGTTGACAGAAATAAAGTCTAACAAAATGAATTTAATATAACTCAGCCCTAAAAGGATTTCAGATTAATAGAATGTATCACTTCTATAGAACAAAAAGCACACTTAAGTGAGCTGAAAGTTAACATTATTAATACTGAATATAAATTGATCTTAACAGAACTGGAATAGAACCTGAAATACCTTAAAGTGAAGAACAGTTGAACTTGATTTTGTCTAAACCCAGTCACACTCAAACTTAGCAGAAATTAAACTCAACTAAATTAACGTAATAGAACTTAATCTGAACAGAATAACAAAGGAATGAAACATAACAGTACATGTATCTAAGTATAGTGAAACTTAACATTACCTAAGTGCCTGTGACCTGGGTGCTGCCATTTTGTGGGCAGGCTTTTCCGGAACCCAAGTGGGTGGGATTTCTTTGTCATCAGAAGGAATGTGGCCTCTTGTGTTGTTCCTGATGACATCAGAAAGGGGGTGGCCTGAGGTGGAAGAGGCACATTGCAGGGTAGAAGAGGCGGAGGCGGAGGTGGGTTTTCCCAATGGCAAGTCACTTGGACCAGATGGTGGGGCATTAGTATAGCTTTAAAAATGGCTGCAGTTTTAGAATGGCGGTCAGTATTTGGACGGCAGCCAACATCAGAGGTGACTGACTGCTTGGTGTTAAACAGGGAGGACCAAAGAGGGTGTGGAGAGGGACGAGAAGAACATGTAGGTTTGGGTAGGACTGAGCAGGAGGTGGTCCAAGATGGTATGGCCATCATCATTGTGGGCCCAAAGTGAAGGGGATGGAGGTGGACACAAGGTGACGGGTCCATTGGCTGAACCGTTATTTACTTCAAACCCATCCTGGGTACATGCCTCTGCAAATTCGACCCCGTATCTTCCTGGGATGACTTAAGGGGCAAAAGGGGTGAGGAGAAGGGCTAGGAGTGCCAGGCATTTCTGAACTGGTTATTCTCTCCCTTTCCCTTTCTTCAAATTATAATATCTCTGCAATGAGATGGAGAATAGGAAGTAGCCTTTGTGCAAATTGATCTCTTTTACTTGCCAAATTATACAGTTTCCTTCCTACTGAGTCCTAAAACTGCAGAGTAACCACCTTGGGTACAGTAGTGTTAGGAAAAGTTTTGAAAACCCATTTAATAATATTTTTTAACCCCTTCTTCTCACATTTCCTTCCCTGGGATGCCAGCTTGAACTCAAACTGATGATAGATGTCCTTCAGTCATACAGTTGATAGTTTAACACCCATCTTAAAGGGTTCTAGGGGTAATGGGTCAACTATCCTCTCTCCTCCTTACCTGCTTTCTGCAGGTCTTCCCGAGACAAGTCATTGTCCAAAGTTTGTCCGAAGTATCCAGACAGGCCCAGCTTCCACACTCAGGAGAGGGTTGGTCTACCGGACAGCTTTCCCTGCTGATCCTTTCCCAACAGGTCCCTCAGTGTGAGGATCCCTGTTTGGGCACCACTTGTCATGGCTGGATACCGCAACTTTGAGACTGGACCAGCCAGAGATGAAGTGGTAAAATAATAGGACGGGGTCAATTCGATGACCTGAAAATAAAAAGCTTTAATAGTAAAACAACAAACTGGTGAGTAATCCATACAAGGTAGAGGACCAAAAAGGTCACCTGCACCAAAAGGGCAGGGTTCAGGGTGTCACAGTAACTTATATAAACTAGGATAGAGGAGGAGTCTGAGGGTAAGGGTTCAAGGAAGAGGAGTGGTTAGGAATATTTAAAACACTGCAGCAAAAATACACCAGTGACAACAGGAGAAGCAGGGAACGTTCTGGTAACATTTACATAACTACAAACAAGGGGCAGTGTGGGTACTGTCTTTTCTCTCCATGATAAAGGGGAGTTTTCCCACAGCCTTCTGCGTGGGTTTTCATAGACCCCCAACAGAGCCCCAGAGTGAACACTTCCCGAAGGAGTAGGAGCAGGAAAAATTTTCAGTATAGATTTCAGGAGATGGGCAGAACTGACCATATGCCAGATACCACAGAGGCTATAGATGTCTTTGAAATGCCGCTGCACTGTTCTGCATATCTTTCTCAGTCTGGAATCCTGAACTGCATTGTTTGCTGTTTTGTGGTTTTCAGAGTATAATGATTACTAGTATTACAAGTAATATAAATATGTTGTACATCTCTTGTATATCCACTTGTGCCACATTGCTGCTGAAGAAACATAAGCACCTGTTAATAAGATCCTTCTTCCTTAATAAGAGCTTTTTTCCCATATTCGGGATTCAACCATGCAAAATAATACTATAGGTGCCTATATGATTTACACCTTTTATCCTCCTGTGTGAAATTATGGTGCCTCATACTGAGCTGTTTTTCTCTATGTGTCGTGGACGGAGTGGTGTACCTTACTTACATGAGAAAGGAACAATATATTTTATTGATATAAAACAATGAATTTACTGTTCAATGGCAAGTGTGACAGTGGATTAACAAGATTTGATGGCCAGGTATGCTTGACTATTTACTGCATGGAGGACAAGGCCTGACAAAGATGTCAGGGAGATTATTTCATTGGGCCATGACATTTATACAAGACTCTCTTGTGTCCAACATGTCTTCTCAGAGAAGAGTCTAGGTGAAGCTGGCTCCAGACTTAGTCTCAGACTTGGTCAACTGTTCATATCTAAAGGATTGTATGTGCACAATCATTCCTTGGTATTGTTTACCTGAGACTTCAAAGTTTAGCATGCAATTAATCACTTACTGAGAATGTGCTGCTGTAAGGAATCCCTTGACCTCAAGGAGTAGCCCTGGGAGGTGTCCCTTCTCAAGGGGTAACCCTGGCTTGCAGCTCTTTGCATGCAAGAAAGCTCAGTGGACCCTGGAGTGTCCACTATTTAAGGGTGTTATAGATACATATTATATTGTTGGCTTTTCGCAAATATTAAAATGAATGTTATATGTATAAGGTTAGAAAACTTTGTTATATTAACATAGTTCCTTCTATTTCTGTTATTGATAAAACTTAGAAATTGTAGTATAATACATATATATATGTTGAGCTATGGCATAGTATTAAAACAAAAACTACTTTTGTTTTTATAACCCAAAGACTGAAAAAGATAGTTGGAGACCCCCCTCCATTCTTAGATTATCTTGTCCAGATGAAGACAGCAGTGACCAGAGCTCTGGGGGAGGAATTTATTGCATTTCTGTTATCAGGGAATGTGAAACTTGGTGGAGCCAAGAAGACTGATTTATTGGGAAGGGGGCAAGTCAAAATCTAAACAAGGAAACATCCAAAACGTAACAAGAATGTTTGAATCATGTATGAGAATTTATGAATTGGTAGTAAGGTTCTGTTTTTAAGGGATGATGTTAGTAAGGGGCGCTCTCTTGGCTGCATGCAGAGACACCCAGCTCTATTTGTATACTTTATTTTTATCTCCTAATTGTCTTTCTATTAAACTTTTAAATTCTATTAAAAATATGTGAACCTCGTTATTCACAAGGGTTTAGAGGACTGACTCACAGTCATATTTGCACAGCTGCAGGATGTCTGGGACAAAATTCCAGACAGCCTTTGGCTACTGTATTTCGATCTGTCTCCCAAAGCACGTGGATGCAGCCATCCCAGGGGCAGCAGAGGAAGGAGTGTGTCACACTGCTGCACTGTGCTGCTGCTTACTCTGTGTTCACAGAGACACATTTAGTGAGTGTCTGAGCCCTTATGCAAACGAGGGCTGCAAGCCCAAGCACTGAGTGCTGCATCAGCTGTGTCCTGCATCAGCTCCATGTGCTGCATCAGCTGTACATTCAGCTCCCTTACAATGGTGGTGTAACTGGAGCTCCAGATGGCCACTCACCAGCTCTCTGAGACATTTCTGAGAGGTGTCAGTAGCACCCCACACAGTGTGCTGTGGACACTGGTGTGCAAGCACCATAAGGGCAGCTCAGAGCTTATTTCAGTTCTACCTTCTCTGCCTTTTGACACCCACTGCCAGAAGGTCATCACTCCACTGCTTGCACCGGCACAATGGGTGTCAGGAACGAACTGAACAACCTGGTTCTTTGCATTAAATAAAAACTGAAAAAAACCTAGGGTTTAGGCGAGACTTGGGGTAATGTACAGATGCTTATCTACATTTATCAGTTTATGAAGATGAAATTCATATAACTAGAAATAACTATAATAAGAATAACTAGAATAACTAGAAATAAGTTAGATTGTAACACAGGAATTTTCCCTGCAAGTATAAATGCTTCTGGCCGTTCTTTCTTTGGTGACATACCCTTCCCATCCCCACCGCAGAAACCATCATTGAAGAAGAGTACACCCATAAGGAAGTGGTGTGTTTGTAAGTACCTGTAGGCTCAGAAGTTGGTCCTGGAAGGATCCTAAGAGCCAGATACAGAATCAGATGTGGGTTCAGAGTGGATTACACTTCCTTTTATAAAGTATTTTGCTGTTGTGTTGCTGGAGGGCTCTGAAATGTGGCATACAGAAATAGCTGCTAATTTGATAAAGCTGAAGGACATATTAGTTTTTTTCAGATTCAGCAGAATGGTCTAAATAAATGGTATTGAGGACCCTTTTTTAAAGATCTCTTTCTTCTCTTTTTCCAGATGAGTACATTCTCTGAAGCTGAAGTTTCTGGTATTTCAGTCACCAATCCGAATGGCAATGATTTCTCATTGATATATAAGGAAGTGGTGATTATTATAAATTATGATAAATTATTTGTTGATGATTGTCTGTGTGAAAAACAAGGTTCTCATATTTTAATATAGAATTTAGAAGTTTAATAGAAGGACAATCAGGGGATAAAATAAAGTAAAATATACAGATACGGCCAGGTGTTTGCATTCAGCCAAGAGAGCATACCTTAGTAATAAAAGATTATCCCTTAAAAACAGAATCCTACTATATATCCATATATTCTCATACATATTCAGACATTTTTCTTAAGTTTTTGATGTTCCTTTGTTTAGTTTTTACCTTGCCCCCTTCCCAATAAATCAAACTTCTTGGTGCCGCTGGGTTTTATATCCTCCAATAATGGGTGCAATAAATCCTTCCCTTGGAGGGCTTGCAGGACTGCTGCCTTCATCTGGATAAGATAACCTAAGAATGCAGGGGGGGTCTCTGACTATCTTTTCAGTCTCTGGGTTATATAAACGAAAGTAGTTTATGCTTTAATATCATGTTATAGCCTAACATATATATGTATTATACCACTATTTCTAAGTTTCATCAATAACAGAAATAGAAGGAACTATATTAATACAACAAAGTTTTCTAACCTTATACATATAACATTCGTAAAAATATTTGTGAAAACACAATAATATAATATGCACTTACAACATCTGCCATTACACAGAAATACAAATGAAAAAAATTGTCTGCGAGCTACTCTCAAATTTGCTTGATCTGACAGCTGTGTTCCTCTGGCATGCAAAGCTGGTGAGCAACCAAGTTCTCCAAGCAGGCCTCCATCTCTCTACTGAGGTACTGCTGCTGAAAGTGTGTGTTCTCCTGTACAGCATCCAATATGTCACACTACAGCCTGCTGTGCTCTGCAGAACAACCTCTTGTTACAGCAAATTTATTGCATGTCTGTGTGGAGGTCTCAGAACAGCACAATGAATGTTAAACTCCTACTAGGGCACTAACACAACTGCTCTGAATCTTGCCAGAGAGATTAATTTGTAATTTATGCTGTGAAATGTCATTGAATACCAAGTTCAACTAGTTCCAGTTGTGCATTTTCAGTGAACACCATTTGCATGTTTATATGAAAGAGCTTGCCAGCAGTCATCTCTCCCTGGGATGGTCTTTGAAGAAATCCAGAGGAGACATGTCAAGGTCAATGCTCCCTTTTCTGTAAGACTCACTCACCCTTTATATAGTTCCTACATTCCAGTTGTTGAAACTTCTAATTTCCCTCAGTTGAATTGGTTCTCTTTATTGCTTTGTGCAAATATATAGTAGAGTCCTTGGATACATAAATAGAAAATTATGGTAATGCAAACCTGTTCTATTGCTAATAGAATTGAGAAGTATTCTTCAGTGAACCACATAGGCATGCAGACATACATAATTATCACAATCTCACTCTGAGTTTTTATTTTCCTGGGCAAAGTGACCACAAATAACCTATTCTGCATTTTTTTTTTAATACCTAAACATATCCTTCTAAGTCAAAGGGTAAACCCAGGAGATTAATTTTTTTTTTACATAAATAAGTAATTTAGTGAAACAGCTTTAATTTTCCAGTTATAATGGATCTATAATTTTTTATATTGCAAAGGGAAGTTTTATATGGAACTCCAAGTCTTCATTGCTACAGTGCAATGTTTTATTTTGTGAATGCAGAGTATTAAACACTGCAAATAGAATGCATTTCTAATAAACAACACATGTCCCCTTGATACAACCTTGTGATAGTTAAATTCAGTTGTGCAAAGTTTTCCTAGCTTCTTGAACAAAAATAGTGTGCAATTTCATTACAGAGAAGGAATTTTTTGAGCACTCAATGATCACTGTAGTTAATGTGTTTGGCATTAACTCCAATTCTGTTCTCACATGGAAATTTTCAGAGGGTTTGGTCTTAGTAGTGAATTGGAGCAGTCTGTTACTGTGGGTCTTTCTGAAATTGTTCCTCTCCTGCTCCAAGGCTGTGGAAGCTCCAAGTTTTTGGGATTTAAAAAATTGTCAGGATAGTGGACGGAGCAGTTTATTTGTCAGTGTCTGTTTAGATTATGAATAAAGTTGCAAAGCTTGCTTCTGGCTCATGCTGATGCTCAATTCTAGTTCCTTGTACTGTACTGAAGCTGCAAAGACAGTTTATTTTCAAGAATGATTTTTAACTTCCATGTATAGCTATGTAGTCCAACAAAAGGACACTATTTCAGGCAGCAGAAAAGGGACTCTCCAGTGGAGAGATCATGTTGACTTTTATGAAGTTTATATTATGATCACAAGCTTTTCTTCAGAGTGAGCAGCATGAGTACCACCTGTCCGAAATTATAGATTAGTGCTTTTCTTTCAAACAGTAAATATGTTCCTTAAAATTATTTTGTATATGATATGTTTATATTTGAGCTTATGTAAAACAAACTGAATTGTAAGTATTTGAGAGAAAGTAGAGTTTGCAGCAAACTTGCTTTGTGACAGGCTTTTTCCCTCAGGTTTCATTCTGCTAGCAACACTGGCTCTGTAACCAGTAAAGAATTACAATTATTGAGTCTACTCTAAATTATTCCACATTAATCAAGGTTCACAATTGTATTTATTTTCTGTCTGTTGCCTGAACATTTCCTGGAGCAATATACCAATAAACTACTCCATGGGATGATTAAGCCCCTATTCAAATTGATGGAAGTTCATCTGGTTTTGATGAACTAGACAGGAAAGTAATCTGGCCATTTTGAAAGGGTGTTAATTTAATATTAATTTTCCCTTTTGATGACAATGATTCAGCAGACATTCTTTTTCTTTCTTCTCCTCCATTTCTTTCTGACTTTCATCTGGAAGATTGCAACCTAACATTCATTATTTAATAAGTATTACAAAAAGCCCCTGGAACCCCTGACCTATCAGTGCAAGTGAGGAATTCTAGTTTTGTGGTGTTCCCATGTGAAACATCATCCCTGTGTATCTTTGAAAAAGCAGAACCTGGAAGGATTCTTCTGATGACATGGCTGCATAATAAGATATTTCCCTGGATATGAATAGTCATTAAAATTATTCCACATTTTCTAAATCCTCTTCCCATGTAAACATAAATTTATGAATGCTGTTTTTCATGAAGTTGCTTGCCCATTTTTTAAAATTATTAATTAATTTTATTAATTAATTTATTAATAAAATTATTTTTATAAATTTTATTAATTCCAGGCTTTGTTTACCCAGTTACAAGAGGTCATTGTGGAGGCTCTCGAGAGCTTAAGACTGACAGTTAGATATTCAGACCTCTGAGTCCAGTGGATATAGGATAAGTTGTGTACCTGGAAGCCCACCCTGTCTGTGTCTCCTTCAGCTCTTCAGAGTGGTGGTGTTTGTTACACTGTTGGACAACCACGGGCTTTCAGTGCCCCCAAAAAATAACCTTTTCTCTCTCACACACCATTTTGTAAAAGACAAATAATTTAAAGGGAAAAAAATAACCTTTATAAGTCTGGTTCATTCTCTCTGTTCTTTTTTACAACAGAAAAAAAAGGGCATTTACCAGGACCTGCATACATACAGCTCTCTGAAGTGAAGAACATGTTTATCTGTCTGCCATGTACCTCATTCACACTTATATAGAACAACTCACAATAGAAAGTTAAGAGGAGACAGTGTTCATGCTGATTTGCTGGGAATTAAGCAAGCAGCAGAAATAGTGTAACTTTTTTGTAACAGTATTCATGCTACAAGGGTGACCATGGTAAATGGTTACCTATTATTAGAATAAATGAATGCAGAAGTTGCACACTGGATATGTTTATGTGACAGAAAAAATGCATTTGTATTTAAAATTAAAAATATTTGCGTACAGAGAGGATCGTGTAAGATAAATAGATATAATATTTATGCAAATACACTTCAAATACTGTTGGTGATATGTGATAAATATGTTTAATAGAAAAAGACCTTTATGTTTTGTAGCCATTCTAAGGCAAAAAAAAGAGAAAGCCTTTCACAATATTTTATGTTTCTTCTAGGATTACAGAAGATGACGATGTTAAACAATAATAAGCAAAGAACAAACAAAATTAAATGTTTGCCAAAAAACATACTTTGGGGAATATTGTGTGCTGCAGCCAAATTTCCCCCACCTTTACTCTTGATCTTCATTTTCTGCCTCATTTCATACATGTAGCTTCTAGAGTAACCTGAGTTTGTGCCTGTGGCTTCTAGAGAAGCTTTTATTTATTTCTGCTGGGTGGTCAGGTAATATATTTTTTTTTAATTTGCCTTGCCTTGCCTTGCCTTGCCTTGCCTTGCCTTGCCTTGCCTTGCCTTGCCTTGCCTTGCCTTGCCTTGCCTTGCCTTGCCTTGCCTCACCTTGCCTTGTCTGCCCTCGCCTGCCCTTGCCTTGCCTTTCCTTGCCTCCCCTTGCCCTTGCCCTTGCCCTTGCCCTTGCCCTTGCCCTTGCCTTGCCTTCCCAAGCACAAGAATAAAGAATAAAACAAACTCAAAACTCACTAGTGAGTTAAAGAAAATGGGAGAAACTCAAGCTAGAATAGTTGGCCAGAGCTAAAAATAGAACACATCTATAAAAGAGCAAGGCAGAGGGCAAAGAACAAGGAAAACCAGGTTGGATGGGTATTGGGGTGGGTGTAACCAAAAGAGGGATTTTCACACTGCTCCCACCTCACCAGTCTGAGGCAGGAGATTGCAGTTCCTTATGTTAATTCTAGATATGTTACACCAGTGTATTCTACCCTGAAGGAAGGGATGGGTCCTGAAATGGAATTTTTAGTCCTATCCACTCAGAAAAATAAAATAAATTACTGTTTTTTTAGGGGCTGTTTCTCTGTTCCTCCTTTTATAGCACAGATAAACTCAAGATACAAATAAGATCATCAGTAGTGAAAATTACACATTTCTTATGACCATAAAGATGAAACAATGACAAAATCTGCAAGGAAAGAGGAGTAAGAAAAGATAATGGCAAGGAAATGGAAAGGAGGGAGAGATAAAATAGTGTTCTTGAGAGTTATGTATTTGCACACTGGCACAAGTAAGCTAGTGACACATGCCACCTATGTGATCCTTGTTTTTCGTACATGTACTTATGATGGGGATAAAATGTATATTTGATTAAGTGTGCATTTTTATGAGCTCTTTTGAGAAAAGTTGATGAGGACCAGTCAGCTGTAATTTTTTTCTATTAGGTGATTTTACTATTAGTTTATGACTACTCTGTTAAAGTAGTACAGTCTTGTGGAAGTACAGCTTCCAGAATGATGAAGATTTTCCATTACATCTATTTTTGTAAAGAAGGAGAAGCACAAGTTTTAGTTAACTTTATATTAAAATTTAGACTACATGACTAGCTCTGTAACTGTTTATTTTAGTTTTTTAATAAGTTTGGTTATGAACAACATTGTCACAAAGCTGCTTTTCTCCTCATGATCGAGAACCTTCTCTTGTCATTACTTGTGCCTGTTAGTGCCACTAAAAGAGCAAAGACTTCTGGAAAACTGGTGTGCAGCAGAGATGTGTTGGCTTGACGAAGCTGTTTGTCTTTTAGGAAGATTTTTGTGTCTGGAAGGTTGAAATGATGCTCCCATTAAAAAAAAAAAAAAAAAAAAAAAAAAAAGCAATCAAAATGCATATAGAATTCTAGAAAAAAAAACCCCATAGGTATCTGTCATAGATTGGCATTTAAGAAAACAAAGAGAAACACCTATGGAAGTTAAAACTCCTGGAGGCTGATGGGAGTTTGTGTCCTAGCCAACAGCTGGCCATTTCTAAGAACTGACAGCAGTTTTGACCATTGAAAAGGTTAAGTCAACCTGTGAACACCACTTTAAGACCTAAGCCTGGGAATTTCTTTCCCTCTTTGTTTCCTGGCTGTGAAAGGTCACAGAGCTCCAGGCCTCCCGTTCCCGCCCAGGCCATGCGGCCGGGCGGGGGCTGGGCTGGGCCCAGCGGCTCCCGGCCGGGGAGATGGGGCCTGCGGGGCTTGCCCCGGGCTCTGGCCGGGCCAGGCCGGTCCCTGGCTCCACGGAATTCACCAGAGACTGCCGAGTAAAGAAAGGAAAAAAAGCTCTTGACCTGTGGCGTGCTGAGACAGCGACCACACTCTCCAGAGCAGCCATGAAGAATCCTCCATCGCAGACAACTCCAGCTGCTGCTCCGGCAGAGATCACAGAACCATCTACAAAAGCCTGGGCAAGATTTTAACCCTTTCATTACCCAGATGAGACTTGCAGATTAATCCTTTTATCCAGAGAGAGAAAAAGAGAGTAATCAACATGTAAAGAGACTTTATAAACTATCAGAGACAGTAAAGAAAAGAATTAAACTTCGGAAGAGGTAGAGAATAAGGAGATGCTTTAATTAAGCTGAAATATTTTTCAGTTAAAGCTATGGAGATGGACAATAAGGTCCTGAAAAAACTCCTTTAATTCATGACAGAGTATATTGTGAGGAATTAAGTGTTCAAAGTGTGGATTTTGAGCAAATAGTGAAGTGATTGTGACTCTCTGAGATACTGAAACAAAGGGGGAGAAGTAATAGTTGAAGATTTGTGGCCTTTTGAGAGGCAAAGAGAAAACTTCTGTTTCCAGAGAAGCTCATAAAAATTTTTCCTTTGAATAACTCATCCTTAAAAATGACATCCCTAGACTCATGGCCCATAACACACCTCAGAGTGATGTGAATGGAAGGAGTGGATTGATGACAGATTTTTTTTTTCTGGGCAGCTGGCATCAGAGAAATAGAAAGCTGTAACAGAAATAGTTTTCTTGTGAAAAACTCCATAGATTAGCAGAAGAAGACTTCTGTTTCTCTATAAAGACTGATGAAAAGACTCTAACAGGAATTGGGACTGATTTAAACACCAAAGTTCCAAGTCTTTTGTCTCTGTGTTGTCATGTGAACAAGGGAATGGTTGGGTAGTCGGGGAGAAAGAGGTTTTCTGGAAGTTATTCTGCTTTTCTTATTCTTGTAGTTTTGTTAATAAACTTTCTTTATTCCTTTTAAGTTTTAAATCTGCTTTGCTCTTGTTCTAATCCACATCTCACAGCAAGAAATAAGTAAGTTTTCTAGTATTTTTTTTTTTTAGTTACTGCTTTAAAACCACGACAGTATCTTTTGGCCCATGTGAATTCAGTGGATGTACTCAACTGGACATGTGATACTAATAGTTACTGCTTTGTAAGCCTCATGCTGTGTATCACAAGGGGAGAAACATTCTAGCAGTTTTTTTGGGCCAGATAGAAGAATTGCTAAGCTGGAAAGCTGTTGGCTGTGCAGAGTTTCCCAAGTGTTCAGCATGGAACATTCTCTGCTTAGCATGGAAACGTGTCTTGAAAATAGCTGTCCTCTCACTCCAAGATGAGCATAGCACTGTTTTTGTGAAATCAAAGAATCTTCTGAGCTGGAAGGGACCAGTAAGGGTCATTGAGTCCGTCTCTCCAGTGAAAGACCCGTACAGCCGTGGAATTATTAGCACCATCTCTAGTCAGCTGAGCCATTCTCAGTGGCATCACCTCTGTATCATCACACATATGCAATATTCTCCAGTTTAGCTATAGGGCTTCCCCTGTTCCAGTGACAGAGGGTTTCATATGGGATTATGGACCTCCTTTTCTGCAGTCATTATGTCAACGCTGTAAAAAAATCTAATAATGCTGAACAAACACACTGACCCTACTGCAGATAAATAATTAGATGTTACTCCTTTATTTTTTTTCTGTGCAATCTTTGATGGAGCTATTGGTTTGGAGTTGGAAAGCATGGTAGTTCTCTTGGAGATGCAACCTACTGAAAACATATCTCCTCTTCTGGAATTTCAGTATTTTTTATATATTTATGTCCTTTGGATTTGTGCATGCTCTGCTTGTATATATTTAGAAGTTTTTTGAATCAGTGTATGTATCTTTGAAAAATTATGAGAAAAATTTGTGTTCTGACACCTACTCAGTGTAGAAGAGCAATGAAGAAACAAGTTTTAAAATCCACATCTGGACATCAGCTCTCCACTCAGGTCCACAAAGGTGAATGTTTTCCCTTTAGTTGCTATGATATTTTGCCCAAGTTTACATTGAGCAGAAAGTGAGTGATTGCATTCACAAAAACTGGAACAATTCTTTGGGGTAATAAACAACACAAAAAAATGTCCTTTTTTATTGCAATCAATGTTTATTTTCTCTGAGGTTAACATAAGTGCAGCCTAACAAGTCAAAATGTGGCATCACAAGAGCAGAGATCACCTGTGTGTTGAAATGTACAAGAAGCTTGAGCACTTATGCTGTAGCTCTGCCTCTGCTCTGCATACCAGCTGTTTCCTGCTTCTGTTGTTGAGTCTCATTTAAGTGCATCTAAACAATTTTCAGTCATCAGTACATTAATCCAAAGCTAATTGTTTAAGAAATCTAATACGAAGCAAAGATTTTGCAAGAGATCAGATTCTGCTATCTTTATCTGTGCTTTGACAAGAGAGGTTCACATACCAGCTAGAGAACTCCTTTAGAGTTGATATGTACAACAATCCCACATCCAATTTTTCATCTATTTTTATATTTAATGAAATGATTGAGATTAGTACATGAGCAAGGACATAAAGATGTTTATTTTGTTCTTCTCTTGTGCTTCTCTCAATTCTCAATTTACAAATGAAAAAGAAATATTCCGTATCTCTATGGGTCTGCTTTTATGCAATACTTATAGTCCATACCATTATTTGCCTGGGAAATATTTGTAGAAGCAACTCTAATTATAAAGTGGAAAGAATACAGTAACATAATTAGATTGCTGATCTTGTGGCTCCATTGTGTCCATAACCCTTTCTGGAACTGGAATGGACGCTGACAACAGTTTGGCATGGGAAAAGGCACAGAGAGCCATCTTTTGCAGGGTGGGGTTGCAGCCCACCCAGTCCCGTGCTTTTGCCTTCACTTTTGATTGTGCCGTGGATTCACATAGAGAAAGTAAATGCATGAGGTTCCAGTATACAGAGAAAACTATTGACTTGTATATTTTTGCA
This sequence comes from Pseudopodoces humilis, assembly GCF_049639895.1. Taxonomy (NCBI): domain Eukaryota; kingdom Metazoa; phylum Chordata; class Aves; order Passeriformes; family Paridae; genus Pseudopodoces; species Pseudopodoces humilis. The sequence goes on along the minus strand of NC_142203.1, from coordinate 57,553,919 downwards.
GAAAGCATATTAATAGAAGAAACAGGTTGTCCTGCAACAAAATGGTAGCATTGGAAAGAGATAGTAGTGAATAGCACTTAGAGGAAGAAAGGAACTAACAAGCCACGATGTAACCAAATCCTAATGCTGAATCACATCCAAAGGAATAATAGCTTGTAAATTGGAAAAAAAGACCTTTTTTTTTTTTTTCCTTATATGGATGGACTTTACAGTATTCAATGAATTGTGAAAACTGCAATGTGTACTAGGAGAAAATGTGACATCAGCATGTCAGGAACTACAATCCTTGCTGCTGTGCAGAGCACCTCAGGTAGGGTGCATGGTGACTGAAGACACAGCATGTGGTTATAAGCAGGAGATGCAGTGATATATGATGTGGAATTGGCATAAGTAATGTAAGAAGAAGAAATAATCAGCTGTAATAAACATGAGGGTCCATTGGATGTCTCCGTTGTTCTGTTTCAATGAAACAGATGCTCTGCCTTGCAGATTCAGCACAGTAACTCCAGGATTTGGTTTTAGGCTGTTCAGAGTTCTGCAGGAAATAGCTTACTTTATGGGACAGACAATAGCAATGAACATTATGCTGAAAATTGCCCAAATGGCTGCTATAGGATTTCCCATTTTGGTCAGTGAGGTGTTAAGATTCTGGGTTCCCATCAGACCTTAATGATTCTGTTAATAAGTATATTAATAATAATGTTTGAAATTAATTAAAATGAAAGGTTGTCAATTTTCTAAACAAATGTAATTTTATAATAAAAAAAATATTTGATAAAGAATGGTCTCAGCTGTTTAACTGGTTTGAAATGTTTGTGGTTCTCAGGAGTCTGGGTTTCAATGAGTAAGTTGTTTCTGGAAGAAAGTTAAAGTGTTTGGGCAGTTCCACAAATACAGAAATCCAGAAAGATCTTACAGTATGCTTCAGTTTCTGTAACTGTTTAGGGAAGCATTGGAGAGAGAATCATAAATTCAGCAGCCATAGGGTATAGCTGCTCTTTCTGCCAGAAGTACCACAGTATAATTGTTTCTTTTACCTTGGTGTTATGACTAGGAAAACACCTTTGATAACATAGTAGTGATGTGGACTGATCCAGCTGAGGAAAGGGCAGACATAGTTACCTGCATCTTTGCTGCAAAAAAGGCAAGAGGAGAAGGAAGTAGAGATCAATTTTTGCTTATCTCTAAATTATTTAGTGTTATTTAACTTAGTGTTGAAATTTCACTGGGTTTTTTTTGGTTTTTTCTTCTCTATTCTAAGTGCTGTGTGTAGTGGTCTCTGTTTCTGTATGTTTTAGAAGGAAGCATCAGGGCCATTTCAAACAGGAACTTGCTGTAAAACCTCAGGAATTATTTACTCTTCTCCTGTGCAAGGCAGGAATAGTCAGAAGGTGGAAATCACTTGTCTGGAAGTGCAGTTGTGCCTTTGGGATGTGCTCTAGCCCTTGGTTTTATTTATCCCCTGTCTAGATTTATTTTTGATCTTCAAGACACATTGAAATTTTACAGGTACTAACAGGCGTTTGACAATCAGAAAAGATGATAGAAAGAGAAAAGTTTTCATAATGTGTGTGTGAGACAGGCATAGATTGAGTTGCAGTTTATTTTAGGGATGACCATTGTATTTTTAGTGAAGTTTAAATGACCTAGAGCTTAAAATAGGTGTCTCATCCATTGCAGTGAAAAATTAGTAATCCCTTTGAAAAACCTGCATCTAAATTGCAATTTACTTCATCTGTAGCTCTCCCTTTCATTTTTTTTCCCCCTGTTTATTTTAGACAAAAGATTGGGGGCAGGGAGGGGGTTAACAGAAGACTTTTTTTCTACTTTGAGGGGGATTCAAAAGTTAAAGAGAGAACAAAGCAATTCTGAACTTGAGTTGTCCATTTGTTCTCATTATAGAGAGGAAACCAGGTTTGCATCTTGTAAGAGGTACCCAGGAGTACTACAATTGATGCAAACGATGTGCTTGGAGCCTGAAATCATTAGCTTGGCCTGGATAAGCAACACTGTAGTAGACAGATATATTTGAACAACACTGAATTACAGAAACATCAACAACAAAACAATTAAAAGCTTGTGGGTGGTAATTTATTTCAAGCAACTGCAACTGTCATTTCTGTAGCAGAAAAAGATATAAGGAATATTTTTGCAGAACTTCTATTACTCTCAGATCCATGGTAGTCTCTTTAAAGAGAGTTGGGGGATTTGAATATTCAAATCCTATTGACATGAAAAAGGAATTGTCAGTTAAAGAGTCTAATTGGAAATCTCTACACTCTTTAACAGATACCACAATCCAGAAGGAAATTGTGAGAAAAAGCTGAACATTTTTTTGAGAAGAGCATTTGTAGGAGCCACTGCTCCAAATTAATTAATCTGTCTCTCCTGCTTGCCTGCAGTTTCTTCCATAGGAAATGTCAACTTTGTCAACTACGTGGGAGGCCTTGCTCAGTAGATGATAGTTTTAAGATATGAAGAGGATTTATAACAATGTTCAGCATGTCTCTCTGTACTGTTGGGGTAACTGCTGACAGTGCCAGCCCCAGAGGACAAATTTTGTTTAGGCAGTGGTTTTGTTTAACCCCTAGAAAGAGCTGTAAGTCCTTCTGAAATTCCTGAACTTCTGATTATAAAAATGTCTCTGTACAGGCTGGGTGCTTATCTATTAATCATAATAACTTAAAAAACCAACCAAACTAAAAAAAAAAACAAAAACAAAAACCAAACATCAAAAGCAGACCATAAAGAAACCACAGATTGTAAATACAGCAGTGTTTTATTAAGATGGTTATGTTCCTGAAGCAATATACTGCATGGTTTTTATAGAGAAATAAAAGGTAGATTATCTTTTATTTGTGATCCATTCTTTGTTGTTTCAAAGACTTGTAAAGAAAGGGTAGGACTGTCATGTTTCCAGTGACTCAACAATCAAGAAATTTTGGGAAAAAAGGTTAAGTGTAAACCACTATGTACCTTTGATAATCTAAGTCAAATGCATCCAGAACATCCCTAGAAATGAGCAGTTGGTGTCCTTGCACTATGTCCTCCTTGTTTCCTCAAAAACTTTCTGCTAGAAAGGATCTTACATCTGATTTACTCCAGCAGAAACTAGAGAAAGGTAATGCTTTTCCCTTGCTGCAGTAGCCTTTGTTGACAGGCTTTGTGCAGCTTAGAGCAGGGGAAGGTACCTGGAGGAACCAAAATGACAGAGAAGCCAAACTCTGTTTAACCTTTAAGATGATGTACCACTGGCCACTCCTATCATCTTCATAATCAGTGAAGCAGTTTTTGGTGTGTTTCCCTTTCCACTTGTATTCTGCCTATTTTCTGACCATGTAAACTAAATGACTCCAAGTCCAGATTGCAGTAGTTTAAAGTGTTTCGAACACTTAACGTACGTTTTGTGGGATTTGATGTAATTCCCTGTACTTAAACTAGCTTACTCTAACAGAACCTATGAAAAGCTTTGTAAGAACCTTTTAAGAGCCCTGGATATATAGGTACGTGTTTGTTTCTGCACATCTCCAGTATCAACTTAATAAATTCCAATAACCCTCTGGGAAAAATAATCTGTTTTTATTGGACTTCTGAGGGCAAGTAAAGATAAAAAAAAATCCACTTTCCCTGTATTCTCTGGATGTAAGTCTTTAGCGACATAGGACAGAATGGTTTTGCCCTTCCTATTATTTTTGTGGATGGAGTTAGCCATTTGTCTTTTGTCTATAAAGTATTATGCAGTATTATTCTTTCCCATAGCAGGAAAGAATGAATTATAAAAATAATATACATTTCAAAGGAAGTAAGGATTACAGCCAGTTGCCTTAACAAGAGAGAAAGAAAATGCTCTAATGCTGAAAAAACACTGCTGATTCAATACTGACTAAAGAAAAGATGAATAGGAAATTTGCATATGAACTCTATTTGAGAAGGCAGATGAACAAATTTCTACTTTACATTGCAAATCATTTTTAATAAAGTAAAGAAATAGAGGATTTCATAAATGAATGTGAACTCTGCCAAAACATCATTGTAGCATGGAGAACTAAAAGAATGACAGAGAGAGAGAAGATGAAAGAGAAATATTACCATAACCTATTGCCTAAATAATGATTTTTAATCCTCCCCTTCAAAGCACCAGGACTGAAGCCACTTCTCATAAGGATCCAAAGGGCATTTTGTCTCCACTTCCAAGCTGCCGTTAAATCTTAGTGTCTTTCTCCCAAATATTTAACATTAGAAAACTAAATTACTTGTTTCTAGCTTTTTGTTGTTGTTTCTGTTGGTTGGTTATTTTTTTTTTTTCAATCTGAGGAGTGAAATCACTTGTGAAATCAATCACTTTTCTTAGCCTGAGGAGCTTCACTGGTAGCAAACCAAGCCAAAGCCCATGCCTTTGCTCCTAAGTACAAACCTCATCCCACTTGGCTGTGCTGGTTACCATGGAAATATTGTGATGCAACAGTTCCTTTCCTTTTAGTGGCAGGTTTCTGAAGTGAGGGTTCAGAGAGAGAACAAAACTAACATTGAATAATTGGATATTAGTGGTTAACTGTGTTAAGTAGCTAGAGGTTTATTCTGCCTGAGTTCTTTTCCAAGAGAAACAACTGATTTATCTGGGAGTTAAGTTTTTAAGCTTGAAAATCAAAATTGTGATCTGTTACCATATGGCCTGTGGTCTTACAGCAGTAAGAAATGATTCAGAGATGTCAGTGGGTTGTATCACAGTCTGCCTGTATCACTGAACAGTCTTAAGCTTTATCTAATTGCTGGAGGTGTTGTGAGGCTGTGGATGGTACCATGCTGTAGCTAGACTGTGGTTTTCAGGCACTCATTCATCATCCTGCTCAGAGGTTAGGTACTATGCTTCCTTGTACACACAATCCACTATGCACTGCAGGATACAAATTTGTATCTTTCTCCAACATAAACATTAGTATCTTACAGTTGAATAGACAGACTTAATGTGAGAGCACATGCTGTCCATAGTGGAACTTGTAAAGGTATTTGGTTATTTAAGGTTTGGACAGACATCATATCTAGAACAATTTGCCTGGATGAATTTCTCCAATGTCAAAATATGGTCTCTCTCTCTTTTGCTGTCTCTGTCTTATAGTGTTTATTTACTTGTTTTTATATTAATTCTCCCTCCAATCTCTGGTACTTATTATCCATTGAACTTGATTGATGAATGAGAGAAAATTGCATGGGTTTGCCCTTTTTTCCCTCTTTCTGACAGCAGTACATCTCTTTTGCCTGTGTCCCAAATCAGCCAGCTGCTCCTGATATACCAGCTAAGTCATCTTTTGAATTGTAGTGGTGTGGTTTGGACTGTCCCTTTTTCTTTCCCAGTTCCTTTGATATACACCAGATGACAAGAGACTAGAGTCTGAAGAATCTGTAGCTGAGGAAAATAATTTTCTTATTAAATATACATTTTTGTTATTCTGGAGGAAAAAAGATATTTGGGAATGAAGAAAGACACTTCTCCACCAGGAGAGATGCAGGAGATTGAAACTATACCTGTTAAACTGAGGTAAGTAGGAGGGAAGAGGGAAAGCCCAGTGGGCAGTTTTCAGTGATTTGGCTATGCTAGTTTGAAGGATAGTTTTTTTCAGTTATGTGAATTATGCCATTATCTGTAGTGCTTGGAAACACAATTGACCATGACTGTGATGCTTTATTACAGAATTTATGTAAGGCAATTTATGTAAGAATTTACAGAAATTATGTAAGGCAAATGGGAGCAAGAGCTAGAGTTTTCTGTAGGTTAAAAATCCCAGAGCTATTATTATTATTATGATTCAGTTGAACTGTTGATCACAACTTGCTTTTGTAATCAAAACCACAGGTCTGCAATGCACAAACACAATCTAAAATACCCAAACCTCAAACAAAAGTCAACTAAAATTGTACAAAGTTCTGAATAAAACTATTTTGCTGTGCTGGACAGCACCATAGAGCAATAAACAATCTGTGCATTTCATTCAACCATACATAATGGTTACTTTGGAAAGCAAACTTCTCTTCCTCTCCCTTAGATTTTTATGCTGTCATATGGGATGGGATATTCCTGTGATCAGTTAGGTTCAACTCATAGACCCTTGTGCCCCCCTAGCTCCTCAGTCATGGGGTGGGATAAGGAGCAAAAAAGGCCTTGACCTTGTGTGAACTCTGCTCAGCAACAGATAAAACATCCCTGTGTTATCAACACTGTTTCCAGTGCAAATCCAAAACAGAACACCATAAAAACGTCTACGAAGAAAAATACTCTATCCCAGGCAAAATCAGTTCAGCCAGATAAGCCAGAACTTCTGGTTTTAGATGCTCAGAACTAAAACTGGAAACATCTGTAAAACTAACTGATTTAGACCTTATGGAAGTGCTATTACAAAGCAAATTTAAAATTAATGGTCTTGAAGCACTAAGGACCAGAAAAACATTAAATTTACAGGAACTCTAAAAATCTAAACTTTTTTATGTCACCTGAAAGAAAAAGAAAAATTAGAAAAAAAATCAGGACCCAATGTTTCTGCAAGAAAAGTGCATCACATCTTTATAGGAAAAGTGTCCTTTTGAAAAACTCAGAAATATATCTTATATAAACTTTGTAATGAATATTTACATGTGCATAAACTTAGATTATTCTATTTGGTATTCCGTTCTAAGATACATTTTCATGCATTTCTAGATTTCTTGATAGCATCTAGCAAATGTTTAATTGCAATATTCAAATGTACTTTAAAAATACAAAAAAGAGAAAATATTGTGAAATAGGCATATTTAATAAAATAAAAAAAATAAAAAGAGTAAGAATAAGAAAAAAATACTGTGCCATAGAATTGCAGGTTCCTGTGAACCTGACTTTCTTGGAAATAAATAAATGATTTCCCAAATGTCTCAAAATACAGGGAGACAGTGAAGAAATTGTTGAAAGAAACAGTTGCACATTAAAAACATCTACTGCTTATATTTTCCTCTGTTCTTGGTTCTGATTTTTAGAATTATTGAATACCTTCTGTTAAAGCTGGTAGATCCAGTCAATTTACTTGAATTTGGTGATGATCTGAGAATTCAGAACTGCAAGGTATACTTGTTCCTATTGATGATTTTAAAAAAAAAAAAAAAAAGTTTTTGAGAAACCTGAAAGTTTTCGAGAGTGATACAGATTTGCTGTAGAAATAAAAGAGAAAAAAAACCTGTGAAATTATTTTGTAGATACCAACATTACCCATGGGTATTTACCTTTAACTCTTTAGGTAATCCATAGTCTTTCCAATTCCAGATTTTGATATTAGGTGAACTAGATTTTCAGGAATTAAATATTAGCTCTATAATTTCAGTTGTGAAAAGGCACATTGATTTTTACAAACTCAGTTTAAGCTCTGATTTTTGTTCAAAGGATAAGAATTATCAGGAATATTGGTGTGATTTCTTTGCTTCTTTGCAAAGCTGTGGAGTGATAAAAAGCAATGTATTTCAGCTAAATTATTCATTAAGTCAATATCTCTCTTCAACACAGTAACTCACTGACAAGGAGCTGCTTGCTGCTAAAGAAATACAAAAAAAACCAAACCCACAGTCAAGACTTGTGGCAAGAAAAGGTTTCTGTTACATTATTTTATGTTTATTTTATATACTTGGACAAAATTGCAGCATCTGAGGAGGTGGTCTTTCAGTTTGCGCCTGGTGTACCATCTTTGATGCTAATATCTGTGACCATGGCACAGCTTTTTCTTTGAGTCTTAGGGAACGTTTTGACCTATCATACACTAAGACATTGGCAGTCAAGAATTTTTATTCTAATCAGAGGCTGCTTTACCTGTTTCAAAGCTTTTCTAGGGTTTTTTTATGACATTAGTGGCTAAGCATCTAGAATATAACTATGGCTTGAATTCATCGTGTGCCATTGTTACAATCTCTGGAAATCTGTGGCTCTACTCATTTCACTTTTCTTAATAACTGGAGAGTGATTTCTTCTGTCCCAGGCAAAGCCTGCGACAGAATTCTGTGCTAATTAATGTGGTAATTCATTAACTGCCTCTGTTCATGAACAAAACTTGTTTTACCACTTGAATACCAGGTACCATTAGTGAGGATGGAACCTTTTGGAGGAGCTTCTGAAACTTTTTGAGTGTATTTTGCCATATTTCTATTCATTTCTAGCTTTTAAGACACTGGTAAGTTAACAATCCTTGGTGTCCTTATACTTGAGAAGTTTTGACTTGGCCTTGTATCCTGTATTCCATTTCCTTTCTTTGAAGTATGCTCAATATCCTGTTCCCAATCTCTTAAATGCCTTATATGTATTACATGTCTTATACAAAATCCTCTTGAAACCACTAGCTTTTACATGATACTGTTAAATGAAGTCATTTAGGAGTCCAAGTCACGCTTCAAAAGAGTTAAAGGACTGTGTTCTTGAAAGTGATTGAAATCAATCAGGTGCACGTGTCTGCACATTGGCGCAATTAAGCTCCCGCTTCTAAGGACACTGAAGTACCTTTTATGTCTAAATGGAATTTCAGCCCATGTATCACTTAGGTCCTTTTGATAATGGTGACCATCACATTCCCCTGAAGCCCTTCTGGTTTTGCTGTTAGCTGGGCAGAAATGTGAGTAGGAAATTATTTGAGAATGCATCTTTATTTTTCCACTCTAGCACAATATTTTTGTACCTGATTCTTTGCACATTATTCATACATAGCCTAATGTCTTATTTCCTCCTTCAGTTGGCATGAACATTTCCATCTCATTAGGGATCTCATGACTGCATTTGGCAGGGGTATGTGAAGAAAATAGAAATGAAACAAAATGTAAATTTCTTCTGTGACTGGCACAGAAAGGGATTTGAAGAACCTGGCCTGAAAAACATGGTGAATTTGATGCAGGAACAGAGCAAGCAAAACTTACTTATTAACCTTGCTGAAACATGCCTCTGCAGAGGCAAATATTAGGGAGTGGCTCATCACTGTAATAGAATTGGTAAAACACTGGATATAAACAACACAGGAATTGACTCCATCTTTAGAGTTAGCCATCTTCCATACTCTATCTAAACTGTATTTTTGAAAATTCAGTAAAAGGCTGCAACCCCACTTTTCCTACTCACTTGTATTTATGATCATTTTTTGTTTTGCAGTTGTTTCATTTCTCTCTGGCATCCATAATGTATGAAACATTTTTTCAGGATGCCAGTTCTTTCCTTTCAGAGAAGGAGACAAAAAAACTCTGTAAAATTTCCTGATAGCTTCTTTATCTAGTCATTCGGTTTCTAGTGTGTGTTAAATATTGGAGTGCATATACTGCTCATGTTTGCAACCTAGATCACGACAGCATGTGCTTCTGAATATTTTTCATTTGGTTAGAATATGTTTTAGGATTTTATTCCTTTTCTGCACAAGAGGAACATAACCCATTTGTATTGCATTTCTTTAGATACGTTTCTGAACTTGAGAAATGTTTATTTCAGGTATTAGCATGCCTTGTTGACTCCAAAAAATTAATTTTTAATTGCTTCTTATTTTTTTACTTTCATATTACTTCATTTTATTGTTTTGATCTTTCTGATTTTAGAGATTTTTAGGCCTTTGAATTTTATGAGAAAAACAAAGACCTTTTGAAATTAATTGTCCGTGAATTACACATTTCCCAACACTTTTCTGTTAAAATGGATCACAGTCAAATTAAATTTTGTAGCAGAGGGACTACTAGGTTGCTCATTTGGAAAATGTTTGGGTTTAGATACAAGTGTAATTGTTGACTGATAGTTTCAGTTAATTTGTGTTCCAAACAAAACAATTCCAAATCTCCTAATTAAGCAGTTAATGCATGTCAAGACAGAGAAAATTAAGTCTGTGGTTTATGTTCTATTAATTTTTTTACTTGCTTTTAATTTTATTTGGCATACACTAAATACCTATTATTAAATCAGTTGCACATAGTGGAAAAATCTGGTGTCTGAAATCCCATGAGTCTCATGTTTTCTTCTCTGTGCATTTTAATGCTGTTCAAACTTACCCAGTGCTCTATACCAGGTGAAAAAACATGTTGAACTTAAGCAATATTTAATGCAAATTGGTTTCGCTTTCTTTTTGCCTTGAGTAATTCATTGCTGCTGCCCACATTGATGGCAGCAGCTGGTCTGAAATATTTGTTTCTTGAACCCAAGAGACAATGTAACCAGTCATTTAATTGATAAAATCTGGCCCTTAGTACTCAATTGAGATCACCCACAGCTCTGTTAAGGACTGGTTGTGCTCTCCTGCCGCAGAGGCAGGGGCGCATGAGTTTCAGTCTCACTGCAGACCCCACAGACCTGATGCTGAAGAGTGTGCTTGATCATCTGGCAAATCCTATCACAAATCATGATGAGAGGCCTCCACTCCAAAAAATACTGAAATAAACAGCCTTTTCATTTCTTGAGGGAAGAGATGGGGTATTAGGCGGATTGTCAATAACCAATATGCATTCTTTTATATGACTGTCAGTAGGCCATTATTTAAAGCTTTACTAGAAATACTTACGTTTTTGTGGAATATACAGGAAGTCTTATCTAACACTCTATAATTACATATTAAGAAATGAGACTGTCATTCAACAAGGGTAAGAAGAGAGCATGGATTTTTAATTACAGTAGGACTGGAGCCCTGGTAAACACATCATAGACCCAGGCTTAGCTAGGAGGCTAGGAAAGAGATGCTGCTTGAATTGGTAGATGGTGAAATAACTTGAGCCTCAAAAGATTCTTTATTTGTATGTTTGAATGTGAAGAGTTTGAAGCAAATAAAAAGAGTTTAGCTCCTTGGTGTCTGATTACGTGACCTTAGAAAGCTGACCATTGCCCTTGTTTTTGGCAAAATAAGTAACTTAAAGGAGGTAACACAGGTATTTCCAGTAAATATAAACCATACTTTAGTATATACATCCATGATGAGTTGACCTTTATTGGAAGCCAGGGTCCAGCAAAGCTGTCCTATCACTCCTGTCCTCTACTGGACAAGGGAGAAAAGAATACAATAATAAAGCTTGTGGGTTAAGATAAGGACAGAGAAAGATCATTCAGCAGCTACTATCATGGGTAAGACAGATTTGAACCAGGTAAATATATTTATTACCAATCAAACCAGAGCAAAAAAATCAATAAACAAATCTTAAAATATCTCCTCTCTACCTCTCATTTCTTCCTGGGCTCAACTTCACTTCCAATTTGTCTGCCTCCTCCCTCCAGTGGTACAAGGAGATGGGCAACAGAGGCTGTTGATCAGTTCATCTCATGTTCAATCTGCTGCTCCTTCCTCCTCACTTTTTCTCTGCTCCAGTATCAGGTTCTTCCCATGGGATACAGTCCTGCATTAACTTCTCCAGCATGAGTCATTTTCATAGGCTGCTGTTCCTCAATAACTGCTCTAGCACTGATTCCCCATGGGGTCAGAAGTCCTGTCAGCAAACCTGCTCCAGCATGGGCTCCTCTCTCCACAGGACCATGGGTCTTGCCAGGATCCTGCTCCACGATGGACTTCCCATCCAAGGAAGGGTCCCAAGGAGGGGTCATAACCTCCTTCAGGCATCCACCTGCTCCAGGATGTGTTCTTTCATAGGCTGCAAGTAAATCTCTGCTCCCCTGTGGTTCTGTATTGGCTGCATGAGGACAACCTTCTTTGCCATGGTCTTCACCATGAGCTGCAGGAGAAACTCCACTCTGCTGGAGTAGCTCCTCCCCCTCCTTCTTCACTGGCTTTGGTGACTGCAGAATTGTTGCTTTCACATATTCTCACTCTCTCTCCCACTTGCAGCTGCAGTTTCTTCCCCTTCCTTTCATACATACGTTATTCTAGAGGTACTGCCACTGCCACTGGTGGGACGAACTTGGTCAGCTGCAGGAACCAGTCAAAACTTGCTCTGTCCAACTTGGGACCAGCTTCTGGAGCCCTTCTGTTACCAAAGTCTTGCCACACAACCCAAATACAGTGTGTTTACTTACTCTTCAGAGATTAAGAAAAAAATCTAATGTTTCTGTGGTGCTTTTTTTAAACTGTTGTTGTATGTAACAGTCACAGCCATATCTGATGCTGAAGGGATGAAGTTGTATCCTGTGGCTTGGTATTCAGGCTGAGCTATGCAGTTGTAACAAGGAATTATTCAGATGAAGCACAGAGATGCAGAGGGATGGCATTTTAGAATGAATTCGTTGAATTCTGTAGGTTTCACAGGAGTGAAACGTACCACTTGGGCTTTGGTTGAAATGAAGCTGAAGGCACTGAGCTGTAGATGAACAAAGGAGAGAGATAATAGCTTTTAATGAGAGACTTGAAATGGCTTGGAAATTACTCTTTAAATTGTGTTTTTATTTGTAGATGAAAGATAAATTATAATTGAAATAGCATAATCATGATGGCAGAGTGCGATCTGGTTGCACATGTTTTCTGACAGCACTCTAAGGGACAGTGGCATTAAAGCCTGGTGCCTCTCCTCCTATTCACCATCACTTCTCACGTGTGTATCAGGATAGTTTATTTCACACATACACAAACCAGAAGGAAGCACTGAAATAAACTGGTATATTTAAGAGTACTTTTCAGTCAGATTCAGGCAGTGTAAAGCCATTAATGAAAAAAAGAAAGAGTGGAAACAAATAGATCTAACTCTCACATTTAAGAAGAAGAGATTGCCTGATTTAGTCTCAATTTTGTCTTGTTTGTAAAGCAGCTGGAGAGTCATCAGTGGAATGGGGGACAAATTTCAGTCCCATGAAGTCTGCTTTTCAACAATAATGCAAACAGGCATGAAATGAGTTGTGCATTTTTGGTACCTTGTCTATTTTGTGATCATGTTGTCTATTTTATGATCATGGATCATAAAAAATTCCATTTGTGAATGGCTTTCTGTTTTTTAATGTAGTGGCAGTGCTTTGTGCTTTATATTACATAAGATAATTCCTGCTATCAGGAATTTTGCATTAATCTCAACAGCTCTTCCTGAAACATAGTTATACTAAAATAAAACACATCAGATTATAATAAAGTACAATGTGCTATGTTGTCACAAAACATACCAATATAATATGAAATCTGTGTTGATATAAGCTCAAATTCTTTTTATTGTAATTTTAATAGTGGGTATTATCTGAAAACCTCTGAATCCTGTGCATTCCAACCAAATATCCTGTGCTTTCTGTTGGTTATTGAGGATGAGGGTAGATTTTAAAAAACAAACAAACGTAATTTTTTTCCATAACAATTTCTTCTGTTGTTTCACCATATCATCCAATCTTGAAGGAGATCTGAATTTAGAGGAATACTTTTCAGGAAAGCATTGCTACTAAAAGTAGCTCTGCTATCAAAAGAAGCTGTCATTAAATACACTAAACTAAATTAGTAAGGCCCTGGGGAATTTCAGAGAAATTACTCAAGATAAAATATCCTTATGAACACTCAGAACCAATACAGAGAGATAAATAAAGCTAGCAGTCATCATGATTGATGTGCTGTGCCTCATGTGGGTTGAAATAAAATATCCTAATGTGGCAGCAACATGTTTGTTGAATAAAGTGGAATATACTGGTGTTGCTCAGTACTCCTAAGTATTACATCTGTGAAATGTTTCATATTATTTTGTATCCTGCTGCAGATGTATTGTAGATTCATTTTTGTGTGTGCCTGGGGATTATTCTGTTGATTCTATAAAGTTGCAAAATGGGAGCATGAGTTAATAACCTGGTGCAAATTTGATAGAAATTTGCCCCATTTCTTAGAATACTTCTTCAGAATACTTATTTTAAATTACTAGTTTCAACTGCGATGCAAACGTAAGTACTGTTTGAGAATAATCTTCACTGGATCACCTCAGAAAGGGCAGGAAATTTTAGCAGTAGATAGTCCAAGTTCTAAAATTCTGTTTTGCACAGACATTTGACCAGTAGTCTTTCATGTTATGAGAAATATTGCCCCTGAATTCTGTACTTAGCTTCTTTCAGTTTGTCTTTAGTGACTATGTGCCTGGTTTAGTAATCCACTCAGGACTCTCCCCACAGTGTCCTTATCAGGGAAATTCAGGCACAGATGTGTAGAGACATCCTGCTGCAAAACCTGGACCACATTTGTTGGCTTTACAGCACAGCTTGCTCCAGTCAGTTCTCTTCTAGTTCTTTAACTTCTGAAGTATGCTAAAAGGGAGTAAACACAGTCCCAAACAATACAGCTTTTTAGCAAATAGTTCAAACACTTCCACATGGCATTCATCCAACAGTAACTGAGAAACAAAAATACAATATTTCACATCTATAATAAAGACTAATATTTAGAAGTATTTTTGTGAATAAATTTTTAGATATTTTAAGCATGCTCTTTAGCATAAACACAATTTTGTCCATTTTTCTGGCAATGCATTTATTTTTTTATAATCATTGGAATAATTAGTCTAATGTGTGTGTCTGTGAAAAAAAAGAGAAATTTTCCCATTAAATGTATTATCACTGAAAGAGAATGTTTTTCCAACATATTTCAAAAGTGAATTACAAGTGTAAACATGATGTTATATTGAGAAGAGCAATTTAATTTTCCAAATGGCCAAAGTTTAATAAGACCCACACCACATAATAGTTTAGTCAAAATCAATCAACAAGTCTGAAAATATTATTCTTATTTTTTCCTGCTTGTGTAGAGGCACATACAGCAATGAACACCTGCATCTTTTTTTTCCATGCTATCCAGCTGTGTTATTTCAGTGGAGTTTGGCGGAGGTGCACAAGAGACTTTTAATGTTTATTGATGCTAAATGAACTCCTGCTGCTCACCCTAGAAATTTTAACTTTCACTGCTGGCCTCCAAAAGTACAAGGCACAGTTCGTGAATTGGACTATATGTCCCAGAGAAGATCCACTCCAGAGAAAAAATTAAATGTCCCTCTATTTGATATTTGTTGCCTTAATAAATATAAAAGAGCCTTCAACCTTTAAAACATATTGGGTTGGTATATGTTTTTCCTGAACAAAGCTATAGAAACAAACTCAGAATCTTTCTTTTTTCTTAGGCATAAATCTTTGGATAAAAGAAAATATTGAAAGGAAGCCAAATTTCCTGACTCCAAAGTTCAGCAAAAAAAATCTGTCAAATGAGGGATGTGCTTCTTTGTCTTATTCTAAGATTTTACACTGATATTTATAATACTGTTGATGAAACAATATTAACATCATGAGTTTGGGAGTCTTATCACAAGCTGCACAAGGTGTGTCTAAGGAAATATAATCCTAAAATATTTATTTCCAGATTCTACAATGGGACCTAGTGAGATTCTTGAAAGAGCTCCTAGAGGGATGCTGTATTTTCATTATGTTGATCTACCTCTTTCCAATAATAACATCATTAGCAGCAGAGACACTAGGAAGGGACTAGCAAATGAAAATATATCAAGCCAGGCCTAAATATTCTGACCTCCATATAGGGTCACATTTTACAATCCACTCAACTGTATTTGAAGAGACAACAAACATGACAATATATTTATTTATTCCTCTAGAACACTTGAGCAGCCTGATCTAGTGGAAGGTCACCCTGCCCATGGCAAAGAGAAGACTGGAACTACATGATCTTTAAGGTCCCTTCCAACCCAAAGCATTCTATGATTTTATGATCCTTAAAAAAGTTACTGAGAAGTTCAAACAAGCACTGCTGATCAAGTCATGTCCCTGGCACTGGTCTCTATCCTCCAATACTACAGTTCCTCTTCCTCCTCTATCTCAAAACTTTCTGCTCTTCTAACAGTCCCTTTTGTCACGAGGCTCTTTCGCCCATCCTTTGATGATCTAGTAGCCCAGACTTCATCTGGATTTCTTTTGCTCCCATGACCTATGACTTACCCGAATGGATGAGATGTTACAAAACAAGTGTTTTGTTCTTTTCCTTTGCTGCTCTATTTGGGGAGTCTGAGGAATGAGCAGGTTAATAATATGGAAAAAGGTCCTGTATAACATTTGAATTCCCATCATATTTAGGCACTGAGAAAATAGAATAAAGTGGCAATCCTGTAAGAAATTTTTTTTTAATGGATGAGACAAAATGATTATGAATGTTTGTATTATCAAGTATGGCATTAAAAGGTTTAAAATGGTAATTAAAAACATACCCAAAATGTACTCTCAAAGTCTGAATGTGAGAAGACGCAAGGGTTTTTGTATGAACACAGTGGAATATTTGCCAAATTAAGGGGCATTTGAAAGTTATAGGACACATCAAGCAAATACCAGGGAAACAGGAAACAGGAGTGAGTGTCTGCACATATGTCTGTATGTTGGTGTGTACTTGGAAAGAACAAGTGTGCCCACGAGAGTGAAAGTAGTGAATGAGATTGTAGGAGTTGGCCATATACATTCTAATATTCTCACTCCTTTTTTTCCTTTTCTGGTCAGGGAGTGCCAGAACCTCTCCAATGACGGTCTCCTCTCCAACATTTTTAGGGCTGGGAAGGTCATCTGACACTGGCATAAATCCAGTATCCTGAGACAGGACCCACATGGCATAACAAAAAATGTGATAGTTTGTCTGCAGGAAGTTTTCCCAAAAGCTGGGGCAATCTCTCCAGATGCAGTGCCTCTTACCACAGCACAGTAGAGCACAGAAGGCTCACAAAGAGAATTAATGATATTGCATGGTGCTCTTTTTTGAGTTGTAAAGAAGGGTTTGTGTTTCAGACAGGACTTTGAGCTTATTTACAGGTAGTTGGAAACTGGTCAATTTGGTAACCTTGATATTAATGCCAAGGCTGAGCAATGGTAATGTCAAGGGAGTGGGAATCAAGGGTGTTGCCAGTAGAGCCAGTGCAGCTCACCTTAATATTTTTCTTTTGTTTTACTTTGACCATGGGAATAGGAAGTACCAGGGAAGATTATTTCAGTGGCAATAGAAGGATACTGTGATGCTGTCTTTAGAGTTGCCCAAGGCATTTGGGGTCCCTTTGTGCAAGCCAGGTGGAAGATGCCTACAGAGCAGTTTACAGCAGGACCTTGACAGGTGAGGCCTTAAGGAGAAAGATAAAGGAGAGATTAAATATCACTGAAGTTAATAGCCAAGGAGCTATTAAATGAAGTTCAGAGGACAGCTTGTGGGAGCTGCTGTCTCCTTGTCCTGCAGGTGAATTTTTGGTGATTTCTCTGCAGGTTCACTGATGGGACTGTGATGTGGATCATTGGCTGTCTGCATGCAGACCATGACATGACCCTTAGAATTTGTGGGCACAGACCTGTCTCACCAGGATCAGACAGCTCCTCTGGGGCTGGTAGCACTGTCCCAGAGATGAGGCAGTTCTGCCATGTACTGCCCAAAGATACAAGGTCCCAAGAAGTCTTAAACAAATGGACCAGAGATCACTGCAGAGAAGCAAGGGATGAAGGCCAGAGAAGGTGCCAGCATGAATAATATCAAGGAGACAACTGTCTATTGCCAGGAGAACTTCTGTCTGCCCTGCTGATGCACAATGGGAAGCTGCCAGACTATTTGACAGTGTCATTTTTCTGACACAGATACTGTGCAAGTACAGCAAGAATGATCAAAAAAGACTGATTTCATCAAAAAAGCTTTTACTTTTGCAGTGCCCGAAGAAAGAGCCCTGTCTGTCTTCCCAAGCTGCTGGAGTTCTGAACTGGCATGTCCCAACAGACATCATGACAACCATCCTGCTGATGAGGACACACATACTCTATGTTCTGGCTTTGTTCTTCCCCATCTGTCAAAGGAAGGGCTTCAAACACATCCTTCCAGCATCTAGAAAACTACCTAAGAGTGTGTTTAGCATTTGCTGTTTTACTGCATCTCCTGCAATGTGTCCAACAGTTAAAAGATTTTATGAAATTGTCACACAGATCCTGCTTGAGCACATTTACTTTGGAATGGCATAAGGGTTTTTTTTTTTTCTCCTTACAATTTTCTATTTATGCAGAAATGGTCTTTAATGTTCTCCTTTAGTATGTGACAATAAAGATAAGCAGGAGCTTTTTTATGATTAAAATGCCATATATATATATGGAATATATTTTAATTTAAAGAAGGAAAATAATCTCATAAATAATAATCATGTTTGCAGGACTTTTAGGCAGTGTCATGTTGGAAGGCACTCCTTTGCTAAATTTTTCTAAACCTGTCAGAGAGAGCAGAGGCTTGTGGGATGAGCAATTCCAGAGGTGGGTAGGAATTTCCAAAGGGAAGAAAGAAACATAACTGCAGAAAAAGAATGCATAATAAATGCTTCTACACTGATGCATGCAGTAAGGATAACAAGCAGGAGGAGCTGGAAATTTTGAGGGCAGTCCTGTTTTACATCTTTGTTGGTGGTTTGGACGGGGGAATTGAGTGCACCTTCAGTAAATTTGCAGATGAGGCTGATTTGGGTGGAGTGTTGATCAGTTCTGGGTCTCACATGACAGAAAAGTCACGAAATTTTATTTCTGGAGGGTGTCTAGCAAAGAGTAGCAAGGCTTGTGAAAGGTCTAAAAAATGTGTCTCATAAAAAACAGCTGAGAGAACTGTTCATCCTGGAGAAGAGGAGGTTCAGAGCTGACTGCTCTCTACAGCTCCCTGAAAGGAAGGTGCTGCCAGGTGAGACCTGGTCTCTCCTACACTGCCTGCAGTGACAGATCTGGAGGAAATGGCCTTAAGCTGAGACAGGGGAGATTCAGATTAGATATTAGAAAATGTTTTTTTCACTGTTAGGGTGGTGAGGCATTGGAATAGGTTTCCCAGGGACAGGGTGGAGTCAGCATCCTGGTGGTGTTCAAGAGGTATTTGGATCCAATGCTGAGTGGTGGTTTAGGGCTACAGTGGTGGTGCTGGGTTGATGGTTTAATTTAGTGATCTTGTAGGTATCTTCCAATATTAATGAATCTATGATTCCATGAGATTAAGACTAGAAGGGCATTGAAAAAAAAACAGTGTTCACTAAAATTTCATTAAATTTTTGAGTTTTTTGAGATATAAGAAGAGAAGATAAGATAGAGAAGATAAGAGAAGATGAGAGGAGAGGAGGGGAGGGGAGGGGAGGGGGGGGGGGAGGGGACGGGAGGGGAGGGGTGAGGGGAGGGGGGAGGGGAGAGGGGAGGAGAGGGGAGGGGAGGGGAGGCGAGGAGGGGGGAGGAGAGGGGGGGAGAGGGGAGGAGAGGAGAGAGGGGAGGGGAGAGGGGAGGAGGGGGGAGGGGAGGAGAGGGGAGGAGAGGAGAGGCGAGGAGAGGGGAGGGGAGGGGAGGAGAGGAGAGGATAGGAGAGGAGAGGGGAGGAGAGGAGAGGAGAGGAGAGGAGAGGAGAGGAGACTCGAGGAGAGGAGACTCGAGGAGAGGAGACTCGAGGAGAGGAGAGGAGAGGAGAGGAGAGGAGAGGAGAGGAGAGGAGAGGAGAGGAGAGGAGAGGAGAGGAGAGGAGAGGAGAGGAGAGGAGAGGAGAGGAGAGGAGAGGAGAAAAAAGAAAAATTTAAATATTTGCCACTAAACTGATTGAAATCTTCTTAACCTTTCAGGGATAAATCTCCAACAAAAGGATATTTTTAACTGAGATAGAATCATATTCAAAACAACAAGATCAAATATGCTCTGTTATCAGATGGAAAAAATAAATTACATTTCAGATATTGAAAGCTTTGATGTTTCAAAGATGTTTTTATTTGAAAATTACTTCTCTCATCTTGTGTAGAATGTAATTTTCATCACAATAACATGTTAAAGTGAGAAAAAATTATCATTTTCCCTTTTAAGTTGTCACTTTCCCCAAAACAGTTTAATTAGTTATTTGATGTAGTCATTCATTCTCACCTCTACTGTGTGTATTTAAAACTCTTAACATATCCTTACACCAGGTATAAGCTCTTGGAAGTAGCAAATACCCCTCAACAGATCAAGTTGTTTTCACAAGACAGGCAAAGCCTTAGTCCTTGAATTTTCTAGAGAACAAGAAACTTTGTGTGGGATAAGCAAGAAGAATGTTCTGGGTTGTCTCATAATGCACTATTCTGGACTATTTTTTCTTGGCTAACCAGTTGTGCAGATTTATTCCTAGCTTCACACAGATAAGAGTTTAATGGAATTTATCTAGCACAGCTATGTCTAAGAAAAAAAGAAATTGCTTTGGTGAGATGCCTCTTTATGATGTTTATTAAAACCTATTGAGAAACTTCAAACTCGAGGACTGACTGTATACCTAGGGAGAAGGGAGAACTAACCTTCCAGGTGCTGAATGCACTCAGCTTCCAGGGATGATCGGAGTAGCTAGAGCAGGCTCTGATCTCCTCAGCCTCCTCTAGAATTATGTGAGATTCTTCAAGGATTATGCAGGTGTATGGGAACTGGTCTGCTCATGTTAGTATATGCTCTGATTTCCAAACCTGTGGAGAAAAACAGTGAACGCTTCAGGTTCTTGTCTCTTGCTCATATTCTGTATCCACTTTTCCAGACCTGTGATTTGCAGGACGTTTTTCCCTGTGCTTTCAGTTGTTGTAGATTCCAGTAGGTTACAGTAAGGCTTGCCCACTGAGCCCCTCACTGGGTCCATCTAGAGGGTTTACAGTTTTAGAGCAGCACAGTTACAACCCCTGCAGCCTGCCTTATTGCAGGTCCTTATTATGGTCCTTGGAAATCCCTGCTCTTTTGGAAGATCTGCTGAAGCTCTTGGAGACAAAGGCAAAGGGAAAAATTCTTTTAAGATTGGTCTAACAGCAGGAGGTGGTTCTGCCTGAGTACCTGCTTCTGCTTCCTGAGCACTCTCAGGCTTGCAGCAGGGAAGGTGAGACAGGGAGTAAGATTTGTCAAACAGGATCTGAAAGGTGCCTCTCAAAACCTCCCTCCTAAGTTAAAAGTCTGCTGTCTCTGTGTGTGGCTTTACCACAGGATTTGTCTTGTAGCCTTTCAGCAGGGCTGAGGCATACTGCAGTGTCAGAGCTTGGATTTGCTTTTTAAACTTCTTTTCTTGCAGATTTCAGTAGCACTTGGTCCCAAGTGTGAAGTCTGTTGACCCTGGAAGCTAGTACAATTTGCACTTCTTAAACTGTCATTGAATAGTTACTGTGGTGCTGTGCAGATTAGAAATTTCAGTAGAAAATAAACAGCAAGACTGCAAAAGTGCACAGGGCTGTAGGGGATTTTTGTAGGAAGAGGCACCATCTTCTCAGTGCCACAGGTCCAGCATGGTCACTAGTAAAGAGACTCTGCCAAACCAAGAAAGGACAGTGAAAATCTTATGTGACTTTGCTTTCAGACTAATGCACATGCTGTTATCTTGCTGCTGTGTATGTACTACTTAAAGTGGCGAATCACCTCTTTGAAGGAAATGGAGTTGTACAAATATATTCACATATATACATATGTAACACACACACACACACACACACACACACACACACACACACACACACACTCATATATAAATATCCTGCAGTCATGATTCTGTGGGTTAACCACATAGGCACGATGCAAATAGTTGTATGATTTCCTTGTCTAGCCTGCCTTTTACCACATTACATTTTCATCTATGTTGTTACCTTGTTGTATTACCTTGTACAAATTGCTCTTCTGCCATCTTCTAGATCTTTGTATACCAACATACTAATTTACTTTTACTTAATTCTATCCACAGGAAACCATGGAATTTCCTGTGTTTGCTCAGCTGTTGCCTTATTCCTTTTTTCCACCTTGCATGTCTATCTCTCATGGGGCAAGGTCTTCATAAAGAGAACTGTTTTGGTTCATGTATGTCCCTGAAAGTCTGGGCACAACTTTAGTACAAATACTCTGTCATAGTGCTGAAGTGTTGCTCTAAAACTGCTCCTCTGATGAGCTTAAAGATAATGGATAGACTTCTTGTATTGTGGGGCAACTGCAGACTGAACATGACATGGTGTACATCACCATCTTTTATGAAAATATAAAATTTTAATCAGTTACCAGATAACTAGTACCCCTGAACTTGTTTGAACCATTTTTTTACAAAAATCAGTAATTGATGTTTCAGTTTACTGTCATTCAGCTAACCCACAGTTTAGGTGCTCACTATGCATTCAGTAAGGAGGATGATGTCTGACTCTATCCAAAATCATACATGTCTGTGTGTCAAACACAAATGAAATGAAGGCCAGCAGACAAGGTGTGACTTGATGCACAACCTTAACAGAGAGCCTGAAGAGACTAAGCTGCTAGATAGATGTCATCACATTGTTGTAGAAAATGGGAAGAAATGGGGCTTATATTTCTTTCAAAAGAGATAACTGGTTGAATGCTCTATATGATACAAACCCCCATGAACTTTCTATGTTGGCCAAGTTCAGAACATTTAATTGCCGTTAATATTTTTTAAAGTATGTGTTAACTTTGCAGAGCCCAGACAGTGTCAGTGGTGTTGAGCAACTGTGGGCACTCTTCTCTACACATACTTTGGATGCTACCCTCCTCTGATTCTTCTCTGGTTTGTTTTTGGTTTATTTTCCCTAACACTGTTTTCCTGTTCAGTAGTAATCTTCCTCCACTTTTCTGAATCCCCTTTTCCTAATGATACCACTAATTCCACATGATTTTTACTCTGCTTGAAGGATTTTTTTTCCCCATCAAATTCTGTATGTTTCTCCTGAAAGCCTCATTGGCTGTGGTGATTCACAGAAATTAGGATCTTTTCTGGAAACTGATTATTGTTTGTTCTGTAGCTTCTTCCAGCAGACATACTGTGTATGTTATTGTATTGCTGGTTTAGGCATAGAATTCATAAACTCAAATCTGACTTATAGATTGTGAATAGTACCTTCAAAGTGTCACATCACACAGTAATAAAATGCAATTTTTTACTATGCATCTTTGGGAATTTGATAGTCCATTTTTCTCCATGCAAAGTGGCCTTGGGATAATATTCTTTTTATTTTTAAAAATTGGAGAAAAAATGAATAGAGAAATCTTTGGGGTTGTGTAAAGTTCAAGGAATGAAGAAGTGTTAAGGATTATCATTAACAGAAAGATGACATTCAGTCTGCCTGCTTTCACTATGCAGCATAATATTTGTTCCCGCATTTTTCAATCATTTCAAGAGAACTTCAGTGTCAATAAACTAAATATGAAAGCTAGCACAGATTGTTCAAGAATAGCATCCTTTCCCACCAGTGTTATGGTACTAGATGAACAGAAATGGGCACTGGAGAGGCTCTGCATACTGTCTCATATGACATTGTAACAAAGAGGGACTTGAAAAATAGATGCAAAAGGTAACTTAGGATGAACAACTTCACAAATCAACAGGGAAAATACTTCAAGAAAGCTGTCTACAGGAGAATTCAAATGGGAACCACAGGTTATCTGTCCTGGTTTATGTCCAGAGAGTTACTTGCAAGGTGGCAACAAATTGAGAGTCTTTCTGAAGAAGAACAGGGAGCAGGACAACATGACATATAAGATTTACAAACTGGAGAGGTGACATGAAGATGAAATTCAGAGAGAACAATTGCAATGTGTGGAACTGAAAGATAAAAAATTAACTTTGCAGTTACAGAATTGGGAATAACTGGAGTTGTTGGCAGGAGTTCAGGAGGAAATTATGTATGGAGCACCTCACATAACATCATCTTGGAAATAGAGATGGCTTATTTCAAAAAGTTTCCTGAGCTTTGAGGAGTACACTCAAAGAAAAATATGGGCAAATAAAAACAGTCTGAGAAAAAACAACATGTGGTATGAAAACCTGTCTCTGGAGAACAGCTGAATGAAGAAACCTACAAGGTCTTGTTTTGTTTTCTGATTTATCAAAGTTTATTATAGAAGAAAAGAATGACTGATTCTGGTGGGATAGCACAAGACAAAACTGAGCTTATTTGGGAAATAGAAGAAGAATTGTTAATAAAAAGATTCTTGGTACCAAGAAATGGTGCATTAGAACAAACCGTGAAGAAAAATCACAGAAAAAAAACATTTCTCCAAGGTGGCTTGGTTGCAATTTACTCTTACAGAAGGATGGACAGGATAGGACTTAAAGTCCCTTCTGGGCTCTGCATTTTTATTACTTTTCTGACCTCCTGTTTCAAAAAGTGACTTATCTGAGACAAGTTAAAAACCAGAGGTCTGACAAGCTGGTTTGGTGAAAAGCTGTTGAAAAGGGACATGAAGAAAAAGCACATGAGCACCAGCAACAGGAAACACTTTCCTGTGAAATACAGGAGGTTTGGAAAACTGCTCTGCCTGCCTGTTCAGCTCCTTACCCCCTGCTCCCTCAGCTTTTACACTCACACCTAAAAAGAAGAATCAGCCAGTGGAAGTCCTGTGACTGTTTTCTCAATGACATATGCTACAGAAAAGGTATGTTAGGGGATTGTTTGTCATTGCTTGGAGTGAAAAAAGGTTTCTCAGCTTCATCTCCTGGGACTGAACAGCTCTGCCGCCAGTGTCCCTGGGCTGGACCCTGCAGAAGAGATCAGATCCTGCTTCTTTTGTTATGGAGGACACCACTTAATTTTCTTGGTACTTTTTTTTTTTTTCTGGTGTTCTGACATGCTGAGCTTTGCTAGGATTTGGGTCACAGCAACTGGTGGTGAGAGCAAAGACGAGGTTTTTGCAGCATCAGGGGTGAAGTTGAATAAAACACACACAGTTCTTGAGTAGAGAGAAACTAACAAGCCAAACCTAAGATTCCATTTCTTAATTTCTGCTAAGGTCAAAAGTCATTGCAGCTTGTGATATACTCAATTGCAAAATCAGTAACAGAGTCTGGTATGCTTCTCTTCTCAGTATCAACATGGATGGCCAGAACACATTTATTTGTGGAATCTCCGAAGCAAGCCATAAATGACAAATTAAATGAAAAAATACCCCAAAACTTTGCTTCCTTTCTCCCTGAAAATAGTAAGCACCCTTTGCTGGGCTCTTTAGCTCAAATATACCTAGAAACATCCAAGTGGTCATTAATTATTTGATTAAACAAGTGGAACATTTCCAAAATTGAAAATTGAATGTCTATTTTTCTGTAGTTGTTTTCTCTGAGATCCCTTTGATACCATTTTTAAAATAGAAGGAAAGGAATCACCTTTTGTTCTGTTCATACAGGGTATGATATTTCCAGGCTCCCTTTCAGTAAAATAATTCAAATTGTTCAGGACACTCTGACCACTCTCAGAATTCTTTAATTTCACTTTAATCTTCAGAAATATTTTAAAGCAGCACTCTGCTTTTGATGTCAAAGTAACAGTAGCCTCAGAAAAGTTGACATGATGTCTCTAACTCGGTACTTATCTTGGGAGAAAGGCTGGCTGAAAAACAAGAACACCATTTTATGGCACATCATCAGACTGTAAATGGAGGATTTCTTCTGTACAGAAAGAGCCAGCTTACCTGCTATCCTAAACTGCTGAATGATTAGCTCTTCTGGCATTACTTCTCTCTCGGTTTAAAAAAATCTTCCTGTGATGCATCCTTGAGAAATCTCTGTTTTTCAAAAATAACCCCATTTCTTTTGTGACGCAGCGATCTCCTTACTTCTCTGAGTTTCATTGCTTAATTGATAATACCTAGTGGGTTTTTGCTTGAGAGATGATGATCTCTGCAGTTTTTGGTGAGCAAGTGTTGAAGCCGATTTATTTATAAGAGATGTACCGTGGGGATCATAAAATAGTTTGCTCTGGAAAAGATGAAAATAAGTTATATTCAATTTATGTTACAGTTTAAAACATCTTTTAAGCAACAGAGTAATTGGTTGTTTTATTGAGTTTTGTTTTATTTTTTGTTTGTTTGTTTGTTTCTAATTGGCTGCCAATGGCCTGCTGAGTGTTTAACATACTTTTAAATACTTTAGCTTTCCCTTACCCTGTATTCCTTATGATTTTGTCACCTAGCATACATTTTGTACTGATTCTGACAGGTTCTCCTTTCCAAAATAACAATAACTCACTGCGGAAGGAATGGGGAAAAAGACTACAGGATTCCCTCAGTGTAAATTAACAAGCATGGAGGATTGCAGAGTTGTGGACAAAAGAACTTCCCATCTGCAGACAGATTAATGGAAAATTCTGAGTTCCAGTGTCAAACCAGTTATTGATAAAGAGGAGATAGGGGTGGCGTCTGAAAGATGCAGTGAGGTGTTTTTAAGAATTATTTTTATTGCTGTAGGTTTACAACTTTGAGTGCGAGAAGAAGTGCAGGATTTCCTTCTGATTTTCCTCTAAATATAATTTTATAAGGTTTTGCTTTTTTACTTCTGCTGTGAGTGACAACAGAATTTTTCCATTTGTGTTTTTCTTCCCCTCTGCATTAGTGTACATTACTCTCCAGGAAATGAAAGGCTAGGGTTTATGTCATCTTAATAATTGCCTTCCTTGCAGCAGTCAGTTTCCAGGCTCTTGGCAAGGGCATAAGCACAAATTCAGTTAGTCTCAATGGGTTAAATTAAAGGCTGTGCACACTAAGGTGGGTGGTTTAAGATGTTTGATTATTGTTTCGTTTATCTAACCAAGTTGTTCTGCAGGGATTCAGGTTTATTACTGTTCCCTTAATGAGTGAATACTTTTCATTTGCTATTTTGTTTTTAAAAGTCACGTAAACTCTCCTTGGATACAGTCATGTGGAATTACACTGGGAATGGTCTGAAATCCCTAGCACTTCATTACAGCAGTCACTGTACCACAGCTGAGATAAAGCCTGAACCTTTAGCTGGGTTAAGTTTTAGGCCGTTCTCTGCAGCAATAATGTCCTCTCTGGTGCCCTTTTTCCACAAGATCTGATCATCTCTGCCATTCTCTCCAGCAGCCTGTGGGCAATAATTCCTCCCTTCACTTTCTTGTCAGCCCAGCCTCCTCCTTGGACCTGAGTATGACCTGACCCGTACCAAAGGTTCCCCTGTTCTCCTCCTTGATCCCTTCTCCATTGTACCTCTTCTTGTGGGATTTCAGGAGGTGACCCTAGAGGCAAGGCAGCTGCTTTTGTGCAATACTTGAAATGGTGACTCCTGATCCAGAAGTTCCCCATAGGCCACACATCTAAACTCAAAGTACCTAATAATGGTTTTAACCTCCTGAAGTTATTCTTACCTCACTGTTGAGGAATAATTTATATATATTTTAAAATAGGTTAGAATTTTATAGGACATTATGAAAAGAAGCAAGGTGTTAGAGCTGAAATAATTTGAAAAACTGAGCAAAATATGCCTCAGATCTGTGACCCAGGTATCCAGCATGTTTAAATTCCCTGTCACAATGTTATTCTCCCTTTCTGTTCTGACGTCTTTGAAGTGTGGCAATGAAAGGCATGAGATTTCCCTGAAGTTAATATCAATCTCTATTGTATGTCATTCTCTATAAAATGCAAAACTGTACAGAAAATTTTAGGCGGGGTAAAGTGATTTTTTGGGTTAACGCAATCATCATAACATTCATGGCACTATGGAAATATTTTAGCAGTCTGGAGTTACTGTTTTCAGTTCTGTATTCTTAAAAATACAGAACACTGAAATTCTATTTCTAGCTACCAGAATCATAAGAACTGTGTTCCTGTGGCCCCATTATCAAGGGGGTGTGTCTTTGAAAGGTGTTCAGATGCCACAAATATTCCTTGCATTGTCATAGTAGCTCGCCTATATCCCATAATATCACATATCTTTGTGGCTGGAGAAAGGCTAAGTGAACAATACTTGTCTGTGAATGTCATGGCACTTATAATTTTACCTTTTACAAAATTACAGGCTCTTAAGGGATGCTGGATAAAGTTGGAAACACCAGCTCTCTATAATTATTTGCATGTGCCATTAATTCTGGGAAGAACAGCCAGTGGTTTTGGCTGGGGACCTGTCCTCCAGAATGAGATTTTTGTGCCTTTATGTGAAGCATCAAATGTTATTACAGAAGTCAGCAATATCACATTTGCCTCCAGTGACAGCAAATGCTGAAGGACTAATATTCAGTAGGGTTGACAAAAGGCTGTGACTTGGCACTGTACATTCAGATGACTCAGTGGGGGAAGAAAAAATATTTGTTTATTTTTGCTTACTTTCAAAGCATTTCCCTGACAAGGGAAAACTGTAGCATGCTAAGGGAAATGAGAAAGGTTGTTGTACAAGCTGAAACAACTGGGAATCTTGAAGCTGGGCTTTGAAGCCAAGCAACATATAGCAAATACCAAAAATGTTTTTATTTTCTACGAAGAAATATATATCATTGTCCAATATAAAAGCATTCTGGCATTTCCTCAAAAAATATGAAAAAATAACTCAACAAGTAAGAAAGAAAAACAGCAACCAAAATGCCTTTTTCAAACTCTGACTTCGGTGGCTTCTAGTAAAAGGCATCTGCAAAAGTATTCCAGGAGAACTGCACTGGGATGTGCAGTTTACAACACAGAACATGTTTGCATATGGCTACATATTCCATATAATTCACTTTTTCAAGTATCAGATACCAAATGGACTGTGGTAACTTCTCCAGCATTGATAGTACCACCATATTCCACTACAGCCTCCTTTTCCCCATCAGCACTCCAAACCTCATTCAACTCCTTTCGTCCTGCTTTGGGGGTACACTGTATTGTTAGCATAATGAACAGCTGCTCCCAACAAAGGCTCTAGACTGCTAACATGATATAAAACTATGTTAAATAATGGTTAATTATAACTATATATGTTAAGCAGCTAAAATATTTAAATTTTCTGTATTCCTCTTCAGTATTCCCTTATTATCCTTTTCTATGGGAATTATTTGCAAGCAATAGAGGGGAGCTGGAGTAGTTCTCTAAGTGTAAATAT
This sequence comes from Pseudopodoces humilis, assembly GCF_049639895.1. Taxonomy (NCBI): domain Eukaryota; kingdom Metazoa; phylum Chordata; class Aves; order Passeriformes; family Paridae; genus Pseudopodoces; species Pseudopodoces humilis. The sequence goes on along the minus strand of NC_142203.1, from coordinate 57,525,195 downwards.
CATTAGTCTTGCCTCTTCTGGAAGTTAGTGCTCAGAAATGCTATTTTCTTCCTCCAGACAACAGTCTCTGATGGCAGAAGGGCTCTGCATCTCACATCTTGCCTATCAGGGTATTTGAAGGATTTAGGAATCAGAAAACTCGATGAAATGCTACATAGTACTCCAAAGAGGTAAGTGCTGTTGGATCTGGATCTTATACTTTGGTAAGTGGGTGCAAAGTGAGCTTACTGGTGCTGCAACATGAGAGTGCATACTTTCCTGCTACTCAAAGGGAGGAGTGTGCTGGTCTCTGGCTTGTTGTGTTTGCTTGCTGAAGAACACTGCTGTTAAAATGCACGTAGTGAACAGACTGGTCAATGGTTGTCTAAATGCTATGACAACTTAAGTGAATGTTTTTCAAACCCCTATTTCAGCTTTCGACCAGCAATCCTTCTACTTCATAAAATTACAGTCTTGATAGCTGTAGTGCAAGTATGTTATTGAGTAATTCACAGAAATCACAGTATTGATGGGTTTTGCTTGCACTGCACCATTCTCAGATATATATGCAATTCCATCAAATATGATAAAAAAATGGGAGTGAAAATGTTTGCAAATTTGAAGTGATTAATTGTAAAAGTATCCTTGGGAGACAGGAAGAGTAAGTCAGGTAAGTGATTCCAGTAGTGGGGCAGGATAGATAAATGGGTCAAAGGCACATGGAACTATCTGCATCATGATAGCCAGCTTGTGCTTAGTTTGGGTAAAAGGACATCCCTGAAGAAACAGCATTTTGGGGTGAGTAACAGCTATTTGCATGCAACACATGCAACAGGAGAGCAAACACACAGAAGGTAGGAAAGTCTGCCATTAGAAGCAAAAGTCTGTGCAAGTATCTTCACTGCCATCAATGCCTGTGCTAACTGAAGCCAGGTGCCACTGCAGCCTTATCTGCATCTTTCTACCTGCACATATCCTCACTAATGAGCACACTGTCATGATTTTTATTTGTTTTAACTTTTTTTGTAAGCTCTTGCTGTTAATATCACTGCCATTGCTGAAGATTTTTTTTTTTCCCAACCTGTTAAAACTTTGGTGGGGAAATTGTTTCCAAACACTTTATGTACCGAATTAGAAATGGTGGGATACTGCAAATGTTTTTAAATCTGTGTAAAAAACTGGTGCATGATTTTACAGACAGACAAAAAACCCAAAATACCCCCAAAAAATCACCTTATAAACCCTTTTGGTTATGAAGCCTGAAACAGATAATTATTATTAAATAGTCAATAAAAATAAATAAATATCATTAAAAAAATTAAATATTTTATTTAAAATCAAGAAAGCAAAGGTTTTGTAAAGTCCAAAAGGAACTGGCTTTTATTCTTTATAAAAGAGCCAAATGTTTTTCTGTCACTCAGACACTATAAAGGGCTGCAAAACTACTGTCAGGAGGAAGATTTGGCTATTCCTGCATGGCTCCAGGTTCTGAGTGCTCCAGAGGATGCATTCTGCTAGGGTGCCCTGCAGGCAGGCATCTGAACCCAGGCCATGTGCATGCTCTGGAATCTGTCTGCAGCTGAGTCTTTGTCCCCTGAAATCCAGTGCACCCTGCCCACGCCTGAGTGCTTTTCTCAAGGTTTCTTTTGGGCTTTGCTTGTGCAACTCATCACAAGCAGGTTTGCTGCAGCTCCTGCTTCACTCTTCCCATTGTGTGTCAGGGACTGGAGCAGCCTCCCTGGAATGGAAACTGCTCTTTGGCATTAGCAGGGCAGGAGTTCACGTGTCACTGAGCTGCATGGAGCAATCCATAAGGATCTGGTCCCCAGTGTTTCTGCAAGACTTCGACACTGACTCTAATGTGAACACATCTAGTGATATAGATTTCATGTGAGTTTTGTAATAACATTTTTATCACATCAACAATGGTGTAAAATTTTAGGCAGATTGCTAAAGAAAGGCCTCTCTCTTAAAAAAAAAAAAAAAAGCAAAATAATCAAACATAGTTACAAACAAATAACTCCCCTGTGAGATATTTTTACATTAGACCAATATTCCCACTCTTGGGGAGTTTAATTTATGCAAAATACATATATAAGATACATATATATATAAAAACAGATTTTCTTAATTCAGACATGTTAAGCAATCTGCATGTCATTAACATATTCAAAATTTAAAATTGTCATATACCAGGAAATTATCAGCTGAATATACATAAATGGTGATTATATATATACATTTGCTCTTTAAACTTTGGAAAGGAATTAGGCTGCTGGTAAGTTGAAGCTGTTAGAAAACAAGACAGTAATTAAGGTTTCCTCTACACACTTAGACTATTTCTTACTGAGAAGTTCTACAACTGCCAGAAATGATATGGCATTTTGCAGACATGATCTCTGTAGCTGGATTCCTACAGGGTTTGTTTTGGTTAGGGTGGGTTCTTCTTCTTGTTGTGAAATTTTGGAGATGAGGGAAGATGTCAAGCCACATCTAAGGCCAAGACAAGCAAGAAAGGCTGCAGAAAACTATTTGAAAAATCAATACATTTTGTGGCAAGAAGAAAAAAGTAAATTGGTGAGGAACAGGCTACTTCTCATATTCAGGTGAGAACAGCTGTCACTGAACTGGCCAAACACATCCTTCAGGGTGACATTTGGCAGGTAGGAGAGCTCTTACTGTGGTACTGCTCTGTACCAGGGACTAAGGGACTCCATGAGCAATGCTGCTCCACTGCAAGTCCCTTCAGTGTAATCTGGCAGATATGGCCTTGTCTCTTGCGTGTGGAAGAAAATGTTGGAGACACCTGGGTTCCAATTGCTTATGAGACTCAGTTATAATTCACAGTGATGTGACAGGATAATCCTGCCCCAATATGCAGAGGAATTCAGAGGAGAAATAGGCCCTTTACTGAGAACACATGGTCCATTAAGATCACTTTGAAAGACAGTGATGGAAATAACTGCAAAGCCAATTGCTGCTCCTAAGTGCCTTCTGGAGAGATGACTGAGCACCGAAAATCAGCACCAAATGCTTCATCTTGCAAAAAGACTCAGAGGGAGTTACACAAGTGATTGCTGTGCAATGCTGCCAAAAGGATTTTGTCAGTCTTTGACTGATTTACATCAGCAGCATCAATTTCAATTTTGCTTTGCATTTTGTCATTTAAGTGTTTGCTTACAAAACTTGATTGATAGCTATAAGGATGTATTGATTTCAAGTTAAATACTGCCTTTATAATAACTGCAGTAATTTCTGGTAACCATAATTTCATACAGAATAATTTTACACTTTATAATAACTGCAGTAATTTTTGGTAAGCATAAGGTTATACAGAATCATTATATATTTACTTCAGCAAATATTTATTAACATTTTTATATTTCACAATTTATGATTATGATTATGTTTAACATGATAAATTGAATATTTATTTTTTTATTATTAGTGGTTTATTTATGGATTTATTTATGAATATTTGTCTGCTTACATTTGAGTTTCTGTTGGACATCCATTAAAATGCACTGAAAATTTTAAAATTACTGCAAGAACTTCAGGAAAAATATCTTAGATATGATATAGGCAGAAAAAAGATACATTTATGAAAATGAACAGAGCATATAAAACTAGTAGGCATGTTAAGTTATAAAAAAAGTTAATTGATACATATTACTGACTGCTTGTGGTCACTGTGCTTTTTAGATATACTTTTTGAATTATGACTTTTTTTTGTTTCCAACATTTTCAGTCAAAAGTACAATGAGGCAGTAGCTTTCTGATATTCTCATTTTCTTAGAAGCTAGAGCAAATAAAGCAATATATCCACATTTTAAATTTTTAAAATAATGGCAAGAACTTCAGGAAAAACATGCTTGTTTTTTAAGCAGTATGCATACGGAAAAAGGCAAAAACTTTGCCTGGAGAGGGTGTGTTCTCATACTTGCTCAACAGCTATAGGAGTGTAAATTGCAGAACATATGAGCCTCACATCCAGCTTGGTACAGAGTTACTCTCTTTCAACCAAAAGTCAGTTTCTCTCTGTGTGAATTTCTTGATCAGTGTGGAATCTATTCCTGTCATGATGTTCCTTCCTATGGCTCACATGGGTCAGTGCTGCCCCCACTTCTTGCCATCTTATAAAGACTTTGCATTAGCAAGGACTCAAGAGGGTTGTGGGCAGAATTCTGAGATTCCTAAGAGAATATTAAGTCCTTGTGCTTAAGGTGTTCAGAAGGAAAAGGACTGTTCTCCCTGCAGCTTGATCTGGAGGCACTGTGGGACAGACAACCTATAAAACAGTCTCAGCTCTCCCACTCTCCCTTCCACGAGGAAGGCAGAAACTGTCTCCTCAAGTCTGCAGGGGAGAGGAACACAAGGTGAAGATTTGGGCCCAGCCTGTGTAGCACGAGATAGAGGGATATTAATGCTAGCACAGGAGGTCTCTATGGATAAGCATATATACTGTCTCTTATGCAAAAGGATATCACACCGAGCACATCCAGTGGCTCGACAAACACATCTCTAAAACTTTTCTACATTTGTATGTTCTGTTCAGGTCAAGTTGAGCACTTCAGAACTTCACTATCATTTCCAATTTTCACTTATAATTCAGGAAACTGATTTAGCTTAGGCTTGAAGAGTAAATACACCACGTCTTCTGAATAGTTCTCCTTGGTCTGTGGAATTTTATTGTGATTGATGTGACTGCAGGATGATACTTAACTATTCCTACCTTAGTACTCTGCAGCCCTTCAGCACTTGCCCTTGTACTGCTCTTCATTGTGTGGAGAATAGCAGATTGAAAACAAGGCAAACTGTTTATTACCACTACATCTTTATTGCCCACAATTTCACTTTCTAGTCAAATCTTTATCTACTGTTTCTTGAGTTATTACTTTTACTTCTTAATTCTGCATCACAGCAGCAGCTTCATAATTTCTTCTAATCTATGAAATTTATTTTAGTATGTATTAGAAATTTTGTGTTAGTCCATAGCACAATACAATTTAAACTGAGGAGCTGAACATTATTAGTTTCATAAATCCTTTCTAACTGATCTACTCACCTTCTCCACCCTGAATAAACCTCAGTATCATATTTATGAATCTTGTCTTTAAACTTGAGATAAATGCTTCAGACCTTACTCTTTTATAGAGAGGAGGGAAGGTTTCCATACTGCAGAATTTCATATGTACAGAGAAGACCAGGACTATTCAGGGGAATCCACTAAGATTTCCTGGAACAGGATTCTGTGTCTGGTTCTAATTTCTGAGAAATTTTGCACAAAAATATTACAGTTATATATGCGTAGAAATATTTTTATGACACATTAACACACAGAAATATTTTTCTTTCTATAGTTAAAAAAATAGTTGTACTTTCTATCTGCAGAAATAATGCTCTTTAAAATTTGCCTGTACTTAGAAATTATATGATACATTATGTCCTTTCTGCGCTGTAATATACAGTCTATTAAGTATCCCTGCACAAATTCAATAACTTGTGCAGTGTTACATTGCTTTGATTGTGTGGGACTTAACTTGAATTCTTATTGACATGCAGTGAATAAAAATAAAGTTTTATTTAAAAACTAATTACCAGAGTCTCATCTCTCTCTCAGGAAGGACAGGTTTGAGCGAGTTAGACTACATCTATTCATAACATCGAAATGGATTTACTGACATCTTGATATTTGCTAATTGATATTTTAATACTGGAGAGTACTGGTTCATTTTGTGCCCAGTTCAGTGTTCTTTTTTTTCTGAGTATTGTCTGATGAGATTTTTTTTTAAAAGTGAAAATCTGTATCTCTTCAAGAACATAAGCACATCTATGTTGCTAAGGGTCAACCTGTAGAGTGTTTTCTGCCTTATGCAATATTGTTAAAATTGCAAAGTCATGCCATTTTTCTTTTTAATGCTGACATTTTTCTCTTGTGATATCAGTAATTATTACTGGACTAAAGACAATATATAATTGTTGTTGTATATATTGTTTAAAGCTTATCATCTCAGATTATACCTAGTGTTGCAATCTGGTCTCACATTGTAAACTAAAGCTAAATTTCTCACTTGTGTGGTAAAAGTTGTGGAAGGCATATCAGAGGAGATAATCAACAGTGTTTTTCAGGACTCATATGAGATTCCTGATATGTCCAGGAAAACAAAAATGGAGAATCAAAAAATGGCTTGGGTTGGAAAAGACCTTAAAAATCATCTTCTTCCAACTCTCCTACCATGGGCAAGGACACATTTCACCAGACCAGGTCACTCAGAGCCTCATCCAACCCGGCCTTGAACACATCCAGGGACAGGGCATCCACAGCTTCTCTGGGCAACATTTTCCAGTGCCTCAGCACCCTACAGTAAATTTTTTTCTAATACCTCATCTAAACCTACTCTCTTACAGTTTAAACTGATTCCCTGTTGTTCTGTCACTACATGCTCCTGTAAATAATCTCTATCTTCATTGTAGGTTCCCTTCAGTTTCTGGAAGGCCACAATTAGGTCACTCCAAATTAGGTCACTTCTCTTTTCCAGGCTGAACAATCATAATTATTTCAGTCTTTCCTCACAGGAGAGATGTTCCATCCCTCTGATTACTTTTCAGGCCCTCCTCTGGACTCCCTCCAGCAGGTCCATGTCCTTCCTGTGCTGGGACCCCAGAGCTGAGGCAGCCCTGCAGGTGGGGTCTCAGCAGAGCAGAGCAGAGGGGCAGAATCCCCTCCCTGGCCCTGCTGCCCACGCTGCTCTGGATGCAGCCCAGGACACGTTTGGTTCTCTGGGCTGGGAGTGCCCATGGCTGGGTCATGTCCAGTCTCTCACCCACCAGCACCCCCAAGCCCCTCTGGGCAGGGCTGCTGTGATCTGTCCATCCCCCAGCCTGGACTGATACTGGGGTTTGCTCTGACCCAGGTGCAGCACCTTGCACTTGGGCTTGTTAAACCTCATGAGGTTTCCATGAGCCACTTCTCCAGCTTGTCCAGGTCCCTCTGGATCCCATCCTTCAGGTGTGCCAGCAGCACCTCTCAGCTTAGGGTCATCTGCAAATCTGCTGAGGGTTCATTCGGTCCCTTTCTCTATGTCATTAATGAAGACATTAAATAACCCTGGTCCCAGTACAGACCCTCAAGGGACACCACTTATCACTGATGTCCAGCCTGAGTCATTGACCACTACCCTCTGGATGTGATCGCTTTCTTACTCACCTAACAGCCCACCCACTGAATCCATCTCCCTCCAGTTTGGAGAGAAGGATGTTGTGGGGGACTGTGTCAAAGGCTTGACAGGGTCCAGATAGATGACACCTGTAGCCCTTTCCTTGTCCACTGATGGAGTCACCCAATCACAGAAGGCCACTGGGTTGGTCAGAAAATACTTATCCTTGGTGCTGGTTGTCACCACCCTGTCCTCCATGTCCCTCAGCACAGCTTCTAGGAGGATCTGTTCCATCATATTCCCAGGCACAGAGGTGAGGCTGACAGGTTGGTAGTCACACCATCCTTTTTTCTCTCCTTTTTAAAAGATGAGTGCAATGTTTCCCCTTATCCAGCCACCTAGGAGTTCTCCTGGCTGCCATGAAATTGCTAATACCATGGAGAGTGACTTGGGAACAATATTACCCAATTCCCTGAAGACTCTTGAATATATTTCATCAAGTCCCATAGACTCATGTGAGCTGAAGTTCCCCAGATAGTCATGAACCTGATCTTTACTTACAGCAAGAGGGACTTTGATCCTCCAGTCCCTATCCTGATGTCCATTCACTCATGAGATACAGGAAGAGAGACTGTGATTGAAGACTGAAGCAAAAACAATTGTTGAGTACCTCAGTCTTCTACTTTTACCAATTTAACAGCATTTTTTTATCAGGTGGTATGTTTTCTTTCACCTTCCTTTTCTGATTTACATACCTGTAGAAGCCATTCCTTTGATGCTTTGCATCCCTTGCCAGGTTCAGTGCCAGATTCAATAGCAGAATTGATCATGCTCAGTTTTACTAATCTACACACTGGACCTAGAACTGACTGCATCTAGAACAAAGTCCTTGAGAATTGTGCAGAACACAAAATTTGCTTTACCTTTTTCTTAAGAAATATGTTAAAATGTTACGCAAAATGAGATTCTGAACTGGCCTTACAGGAGTTTATGCTTTTAAAAAAATGTATTTCAATTGCAAAGTATTATGTTTTGAGCAGCTGTAGGATGCAGTGCTTATTAGAGAGTCACCGGGGATTAATTGCAGTCATAACTCCAGTCCAAGATAACTATTGTTTTGCTTTATTGTAATGTGACTTCTAATTAAATTCTCTTGGTCATCCACCTAAATAAATTTATTCTGAGTATCACCTCAGAAAATTAACAGGTTTATTCCCATTTAAAGGAAGAGAACAAAAGAACACAAATAAACTTGTCTTTTAACATCCTTTTTGCACAATTTTTACATGGCGGAGGCTCCTTGCATCATCAGAGCCAGACACTAGGATTGGTGTTGTGGTTTAAAACCAGTAACTAAAAAAATTACTATTTTTTTCTGTGAGATATGGATTTGAACAAGAGCAAAACAGGCTTAAAACTTAAAAGGAATAGAAACAGTTTATTAACCAACTACAAGAGTAAGAACACTAGAATAAACTTCCAGAAAACCCTTTTATCTCTCACTACTTAACTATTCTTTGTACACATGATAACATAGAGACAAAAAAAAACTTTAGAACTTTGGTGGTCAAAAAGAGTCTCAATTTTTGCTAGAGTTTTTTTTTTCATTCTTTGTAGAGAAACAGAAGTCTCTTTTTGCCGATCTATGGAGTTTTTAGAGTTCACTCTTCTCATTTCACATTATTCCGAGGTGTGCATGGGTTAAATGAGTTTAGGGATACTATTTTAAGGATGAGTTATTCAAAGGCAGAAGTCTTCTTCATCTGTCTCAGTGAGTCTTCTTGGAAAACAGCTTTTGCTTTGCTCTTCAAGGCTTCAAAAAATCTTCACTTTACTCATTTCCAGCAACTCACAGTATCACAATTACTTTATCTTTTTTTTTAAAAAGTCTACACTTTGAATATTCTATTTTTCTCATACTCTAGTCATGAATTAAAGGAGTCTTTTAAACTACTATTGCTCATCTCTATAGCTTTTACAAAAAGATATTTCAGCTGTACGCATCTCCTTATTCTTTCTTTCTTATTTAAACTTAACTCTTTCTCTCACTGTTTTTAGTGGTTTTATGATGTTTTTTGCATGTTGATTGTTTCGTTCTCTGTCTTTTCTGAGAAAAAGGAGTAATCTGTTCATTTATTTAAGTAGTAAGAGAATTAAAAGCTTTAGAAGGCTGCAAGAGTTCATAGTGTCAGGTTTCAGTCCCGCAGCAGAAACTGAAAACTAAGCTCAGCTGACCGACTCTGCTTCTCTCCCACCCCCCCTCCTCCCTGCGGCCTTGTCGGCCTGGAGGGGGGGAAGGAGGCCAGGACAGACCCTGTTACCTTGTCAAAAGCCAGAAACCAAGAAGGGCAAGAGAGCTCTGTCTGTACTTCTTAAGGGGGTGTTTACAAGTTGAATTCACTTTTTAATGGTCAGATCTGCTGTCAATTCTTGGAAATGACTGATAATTGGTCAGGAGGAAAAATTCCCATCAGTCACCAGCAGCTCTAACTTCCCCTCTTTCTAAGCTGTTTTAAAGGTAAAGCTACCTCATGACAATTGGAAAGAATCATTTTAATGGTGTCTGATTTCTTGCCCTGAGAACTTAATGAGATCTACCTTAAATCCAGTATGAATGTGAGAAGCTTATTCTCCAGCTATAAGAACTGCAACAAGAGGTGTAACTAATGTTGAGAAACATCTCTATTTGAAGACAGAGACTATTAAAATTTAATTGTTGGTTGTCCTTGAGGTATGAAGTTATATTGTTAAACTATTGCAGTTCAGCATATGGGGAATAGAGAGCTAAGAAAAAAGGAGGACCACTTCACTTGGTCTGTTCTCAGAATCTAGGTTTACATACATGTGCTGAGGCTGCAGCAGGAGATAATCCACTGCCATCATGGACCATGGAATAGGAGTTCCTGATTCTGAGATTCACCTTTGCTGTCAAGTAAGTGTTTGCACTGGCTCAATACCTACATCAGGGGAAAAGAAGGTAGTATAAAGATAGGGTAGCCCTGTAATGTAAATGTCTAGATATAGTTAACCATTGCCTAAAGCAGGCCTAGTCAAAACCTTCACTTTTTCACTCAAATTAATTTGGACCACTATTTTTGGTCTGCATAGCCATTGAAAATTGTCCGTCATGGTCATGCACTACTGCTGAATCTCATTTTTTTTTTTTTTTTTCACATTACTACTGGCTAGTACTAAGATGTATGTTTTTGTAACAGTCACCAAACTCATAAACCACCTTGGCAAGAAATGTTCTTTACAGCTGATGTAGAGTGATCTAGGCCAGAGTTTAAAGATGCTCACTTTGAAGCACATTAGAGGTCATTAAAGAAATGTTGAATGGTTATAAACATTCAATCAGTAATTTTTACTTTAAATTGCCCTAGTAATAAAGTTTTAGAGGCAGTTTGCACCACTCTGAGTTATATGCCATTCTATTATGCAATTTTTCATGCTTAGATTATATTTGCAGCTGAGACACTGTTATAGATGTGTTTATTATATCAGGATATCGAGTTGAGAAGCTTGAACTCTGGGAAAATAAAGTTTGAAATCTGTTAAGATATTCTGCAAATCTAAGGGATAGAGTTAAGGTACTCTAAATCAGGTCCAGGAAATTTAATCATAACCTAAGTATCTCTTTGTATATTACTCTGTACCTACTTTGCAGTCCACCGATCTGCCTCACATTTTGTACTGAAGGTTAACCTACTCATATGGGAGTTGTTGAAGTCTGCTGTCAAGAAAGAGAACATTTTGGATGGGTTATGCAGAATTCAGACTACTTTTTCTAAGTTGATTGCCCAGTTTTAGTAAAAGAAACCCAAATGGATGCACCTGATTTGACTCTAAATGCTTGTAACTTTTAACTATTTTCTTTATAGATTATAGTGGAATAAAATTTAAATGTAAAATGATAGTATTTATAGGCTTGGAAAGATATTAATATGGAAAAATAAAACTTGATACTTTGTTTTAACTTGATACTAAATTTTAACATCATCCATGAGTATTTTAGGAAACAAAATGTTAACTGATTTTGTTTTTCACAGTCATGTTCATATTCTGTTAGCATTTCTTCTTCTCTGCTTTGTTTTAGACCCTAAAATCTTCTGCTGGTTCCCATCTTCCTGAAATACATCTGTAGATAAGAGATTATTGCTGAACCTTTCCCAAGATAGGCATTCAAAGGGAAGACAAATCTAAGTGATCTTCAACTTTTACAAAGTATATGTATCCTTTGTATTGTTCTGCCAATCCGTGAAAAAGGCTTTCAAATCTTGGAGATTTAAAACTTTCATTTGCTTGCAATTCTGCATATTTATGAGAGTCATATGCCCCTTTCAGCTTTTAAAGTGTTTCAGAGCAATGTGTAATTAAAGAAAAAGATCATATCTAAGACTTCAAATACATATACTCTTGCAGTGAAAAATGAGATTAAAGATACTATTTTGGTCTCTAATCTTACCTCTTCATTTTCTAGCCAAAATGGTATTAGCTTCTTTATGTGTAGCTGACTCACCAAAGCAGGAACACTTCTGCTCTCATATTTTAAATAATCAGCAGTCTATTTTTATTAATTTGTCAAAAAATTAAGATGTGGGGAAAAATCTGGGAAATACTTGCAATAACAGCAAAGAGTTTTGCTTTAAATAATTAATACCTTGCTATGACTCATAGTTGGGCGAACAGCCAGAGAAACTGAGCTTCCTTTTTTTTTTTCTTTTTTTATTCACAGATTAATTAATTAAAATCCCCAAAATGTTGATCACATAAATCAACACCACCAGTAATCAAAGAGTCAAATGCCAGTCAGATGCTTGGTATTGCTTCTTGTCTGGCTGCTGAAGATGTGACAGTGTTCCCCTTCTCCAGCCACAATCTGAGCTGGATGAGCTATAGGACCAGACTGCCTGCTGCTACCCAGTGACCAACTAAACAATTTCACTTGAATTTTCTTTCTAGGATACATTTGACGTGTGTGTTATGGCCTGCAAGACATTTTGGTGAAAATGATCCTAAAATTTTCATTTTCAGGAAAGAATGATTTTCCAAGAAGTCTAATCTGTGTTTCTTCTAATGAAATTCACGGTGGCAGGGATTTATTTTTTTCAGTTTAAAGCATTCTGTTGATATTGATATTGATATGTTGATACCTGTTGTTTCCATCTTTCTGGGTGTTTCCCATATTTCCATAATAAATACAGAAACGATCATGCAGTTGGATAGATGACTGTTGTAAGTCTTTTCCAAATGAACCTATCTATTAGAAATTAAATTAATCTTTTACTTGGCAAGTAAAATCTGTCCCTGTGGAGTCAGCATCTACTCTTACTTTTATATATATTTTTGGCTTTTTCAACCACCACAGAAGAGGATCAGTAAAGAGAACTAATGCTGGTCTAAAACCTACGTATGTATTTTACACGGTTAAATTTTAGAACATGATCTGACCATATTTTTTGTTTTAATCTCTAAATGTATTCACCACTGTCTGCTAGAAAATCACTGCAGATAATTGCTTTATAATCTCTATCATAGATGGATTCACTTCACAGGTTATGGGTGTTCTCTTCTCCTAGAGAATCAGTAGAAATAATGTATTGAAAACTACATCATTTGTAGATACCAAATATTAATTCTGACTAAAAAATAACCTCTCTTTTCTGAAATTTGTATCCACACAGTTGTGACTATAAGGTTAGCGTAATACAAAATTATAAGATCCTAGTTCTTATTACCATGTGTGCCAGATTTTTAATGCAACCACAAATTCCTTCTGTAATCTTTGCCATACTTACCCAGTTTTCTAATATTCAGTATAAACTCTGGGTTTCAGATATTACCTGTAGTACCGTGAAAATACAATAAGGCAGAATTGATTTTTCCACACACTGTGAGAAAAAAACAAACCAAAAGAGATGTTGCATGAAATGTTACTAAGCCTGTGGAAATGGTGGAAGCTGTATATCATGTAGTGAGGGCTGATTAACATGGATTCACAGTAATCTGCATGCAGTTTGTGATATGGGACAAATTTGTTCGTGTAAGAGAAATGAGAGTTCTGTGGGTGAACTGACTGATAGCCAAGAAGTGGTTTCAACATCTGTTTTCAACCTGAACACTGTTCTCACAGGAGAAGACTTTAACCTCCATGATGGTCCACCATCAGCTGGTGGAAAATTCTTTTCCTTATTATGCTGAGATGTGCCTTGACATCTACTGAGGGTTAGAGTAGCTTAACTCCCTAGAGAACTAAAATGAGCTGCAGGCAAACAGAAGCTCCTCATTTCACATGAACAAGGCTAAGCAGACTTCAAGGCCAGTTGCTGGTAGACTTTTTTAGCTGCCAACAGCCTGCATGTACCTTACACTACTTTTCTTATTTTCTTATTTTCACCCTCTCCTATTTGGAATTTAAAGTGCCCACTATTGTTATTGTGCCAGAAAATGAAAGAACAACTCTTTTTCAGCCAGTGTCAGATGAAGAGGTAATAATGTGGATTTGCTGGTGAGAGTTGCAAAGATCTCTTCTCAAGAAGCTGACTAAGGCCTTGTCATCTTGGGTCTCTGTCTCACCATTTTTCCTTCATACTCTGCTTTTTCTGACCTCATAGTGCTTGGTGGATCAGATACGTAAGCAATGAAGTTAAAATATGTGAACCTGGAATGGGTGAAACTAAGTGCCTCACATGCTGAAACTGTCACTCTCATTTATCCCTCCATTTTGCTGTGTCAGGTTGATCAGCACTAGCTAAGAATCAAATGAAGAACAGTGACATTTTGTAAAACTCAGGGAGAGTTTCTAATGTGATCACTTTGGCTTCAGTGGCATAATCTTGGAGGATCATTCTGGTAATCACATGGAACAGTCTGAGTAAAGTTGGCAGAAAATCAATTATGAAGTAAGCATAAGGAAGACCAAAAGGAATCACAGACCCATTTTGTGAATACCAAAAAGTAAATAAATGTGGAACATTGGTCCAAGGTAATTGGACCAATGCAAGGGAAAAAAATGTGAGGCAAGATGGGTCATGAAAGAGAGTATTATTTTCTAATCTCCTTCTAAAACCTTACTCACTGCAACAGTTTTAACAGAAGAAGTTAGGAAAACATTTTTCTTGTAGTTTCTTCACATATTTGTTTTTCAGCCATAGGTTGTGTCACTTCATATCTCATTCACTCATCTCATGTTTTCTGACTCATTTTATTTTCTTTGGGTCATGTTTTGATAAGCATTAAACATAAGCAACTTGCATCAGTCTTATTGTGTTTGTCTAGTACTCATCAAGGAGCTGATCTGAAGTTCATTGACATTAACATCAAGTTAGGCAAGGGACTGAATCTTAAACAGTGCTCAGCAGCTTTCAGAGACTATGATCCACTGTTTTAATAAAGTGCTGTGTTAGCTAGCAGCTGTGCATAGGAGGCCTGCCTATTTCCATGTCTTATTTAAACATTATCAAAAATACCTTTTTGTAGCTCTCTATACATCTTTCACACACGTAGTGCTGAGGGATTTGCTGGAACATTTATTGGCAGATCCAATAATATAAGGGTCTCCTGAAGCAGTAATGAAGGAAGCTTCCATAGAGGTAATGACTGTTAATACACAGTCTATATAACAATTTCTGCTGGCATTGGGAGAATGCTATGTGGAAAACTAGTAAGGAATTTACATTTAATGAATATAGGCTGCTCTTCTGGCCTTTGAAAAGGATGGGATATATGTGATTCATCATATATATCTATGTCTATATCTATATCTATAGCTATCTATATAGATATATCATAATAATATGATTATTGTATTTGGACTGAGTGTTCCCCCCCGGGTTGGTGGTGTGTTGGTTCCTTCCCTTGCCCCACCCCTTCAGCTTCACCCCATTGGTTGGGGTCCTGTTCTCCTGCTCACCTTTTTCCCCCAGTTTAAAAGTCCTCACATTCCTACCACTGCCTCCTGTTTCCCTGGACTTGGTTCTGAGAATAAACCATGGGACTGTGGTCCCGGAAGAAAAAGCCTCCTTTGACTTTAACCTTTGTCGAACCTTCTCCCACCTGCGGTGGACTGGAACTAGCCAGGTGATTCCCACAGCTGGGAGTAGAGGTTTACAACAGATGTGGATATCTGTTTTAGCATGTAAGTGTGTAAAAGGGAAAACAAACTTGGTATTAATTCTATATGTGCCAAAGTGACATGGATTATGGACCAAGACTCCTCATGGGCATCCATCTGTTAACACTTTGCTGAAAGAAATGTGTTAGAGCCTGTTTTGCAGAATAGGCTGTCATGCAAGTGAACCTGTGGTCATGATTCATGAGAGGACCTCACTGCTAAAAGTTCTGGAGGCCAGATATGCCATTCTGAGGTATTTGGGATCACAAGGCCAAGATATTTGCTATTTGAGGATGGCAGCAGCAACTACAATAGATTTGCAACTTATCTTGTAATAAATGTATAAGAATTTTCTGAGCCAAAAAAGACTAGTAAAATGCTGCTGAAAGTACCAGACATTGCAAATTTGATTCTTCACATTGTTTTTACAACAGTTTTCCCTCAAAAGGATCAAGACAATATTAAATGCCTGCAGCCAGTTTTACTTCAATGGAGTATGCAGCCTCAGCTGAGTAATCAAGCTCACGCTGTTGCTATGAGTATGGTTGTTAATTGCAGTCCTGGTTTCTTTTGACGGACCTGCCATAACTGAAGCTGGTGGTTTTAGTTATCCCAGTCCCTAGCTCTCAGCAACTCCTCAAACTAACACTTTCTTCAACCTTAATACTGAGAATTTCTATACCAGCTGGCAGGTTAATCACCCTGTGGCAATGGAGGAAAATCAAATAAAGAAAAAAATAATCAACAAAATCTGGAGAAGGCCATCCACTAAGAGACAGAGGATTAGGAGGAAAGTTCATGCATGAATGAAAATAGTAAGTTTATGATATGACAGTGTGTGTGCAGACCTGTGTACAGTCACCTTTCTGGTGTCTCTAATGCTGTGCTTAAAGACCCCCTTCTGATGCCTCTATCCATTCATGATGTTCACAGCTCTTGACTTCAGTCTCGGACAGAAGTGAAATCTGGGCAGGTCTGATTCAAATTCATCCAAGGTTGGCCCTGCAGCTGGCTGAGCCAGCCTACAGACAGAGTTCAGCTAGAGGAAAAATGAAAATACCAGGCTTCACATGTGGCAAGATGGAGGGGCAGTGGATTCAGTTGGAGACCTTGCTCGTCCTTTTGACAGACCAGTTTTAGAAGTGTCTCTTACTCTTCTATTTTCTATCCATAACCATTTAAATGTCTCAGTGTCTTCAATTTATTCAGTTCTCAGAAGGGTATAAATGGTCTAATAAAGCCATTCCTGTCCCAGTTTTTGCCACATCTCACTTCACTTTCTTTCAAAAAATGAAAATTAATTTTTAACTGGAGAACATTCTGGAGGGTGTTGCCAGTTGGAAGACAAGTTTTGGAAAAATGGGAAAAAGTCTGGAGCTTATTAGTTTAGTGTGGGTTGTTGGACATATATTTGGATAAAATCCAATGAGACAATTTTGCAAAATACCTCTCATCTTAAACTTCACTTTGATTTGTAAACACTAGAGCAAATGATTTTGCACTACTTCCATTTCAAATATGCTATTGCACACAACTTGAAGGGACTAAATGTTTCTCTAACATCAAATGAATTCTGTGAAAATTTTGTATCTGATTTGCTCAGGGAAAAGTGATAGAAGGAACACTGAATATTTATTATAAAAGCATTGAAAATAGATTACATGTGATTCTTGTATGGTTTTCAATAAGAAGGATTCCAACATCAAAGGCACAAAAGTCTGTCTCATGCATATATGCAAATAGTCACTTTAAAAATACTATATTAATTTTTTAAATAAAAATCAAACTATTTTACAAATTTAAAGAATATATTCAAAACATAATAATGTATAAAATTTTAGTGATATGTCACAAATAAATGTGATTAAACAATAACTTTCATATCTAATAGCCCTTTGCATGGTCCGTTCAACACATCTGTCAGCATGGATTTAACAGGTCCATTTTATTTGCTGTCCTAAATTAGCACTAATTAGTCCTTTAAGTAGTTGAGGATCAGATAGATCATGGACAAAGGTTGTTCTCTATTGCCTTGTGTCATACTGTGTTTATGACTACATAGCACTCTATATATGATCAAAAATCCTGTGCTCTTGGATAATTTGATAATACAATTTGTTTGCACAGGAATGCCTTCACAATGTTTCATCATCAACTGACGCTTACAGAGGGAGAAGAATTCAATTTTTATTGATTTTTATTGTCCTCGAGGTCAGCTACAAAGCCCATGGAAGACATTCATAACAGCATCAGTGTGATGTTTTATTTCTCTATTAGGCTTGACCAGTTGCAGTACTGCTGATATTCCAGTATAATTAAAAGCCTGAGCTATGTTGTAAGTTCAAAGTGAGTGAAAGGCTTTGGGTGTCTCTGATGGTGAAATCTACATTAAAAGAATAATTCAGTCCTTAAATTAATAAGCCCTCAGCAATATTTAATGTGAAGCCTATGGGTACCAAAAATGATGGGAACATAAATTTGCTTTACATGGGGGCCCTGGAATCTTCTCCCAGTGTTTATAGCAAAGATGTGAAGGCTTGTAATCAGTTAACTGAAAACATGCCATCAAGAGATGCAATAGAATTTAAAATCAATTGAGACAACTGCATTAGTAAAGATTAACTTTGCCATTAACTGCTGTCAATCAAGTTGACCTGCAACTATAACTGGCATGTAGGGCACTCCTTCTACCCCAGGACTTTGGTCTTTTATTATTTAGAATATATATTAAGGTGATGCTTCAATGCAGGCATTTAACCTCCCTCTTTTAAGTAATGTTCTATTTTATGTGCAAAAGAGACATTGATTACATGTTCATTAACCAAATGGAAAAATGGAAATACAAATGGAAAAGAAGAAAATATACTATACTCACAGCTCTGCTAAGAACAGATAAAGGCAGGTTTAATACCTTCCTGACCTATTATATGGATAGATATTCCATAGCTTTTATTCTGTCTTTGCTGTTTATGCCATATTTGTGCTGGTTTGATTACCTCTGAGAATGGGTATTTCATATCACTTTAATCCATCCCAGATAAATAAGAATTGTAAAAGACACAATGTCACAAAAACACTAAAAGTGAGCAGGCTGTGAGAGCACACTCACCAGAGCAGCTGCATTCACCTCACTCAGCCACCACACAAACACTTTACAGTGGAAGCAGGGGAGTAGCCAGCAGGACCCCACCAAATATGTGCATTTGAAGATGGCCCATGAGGTTTGTGTAAGCATAGTTAATGGTTTTGTGCCTTTAACAAACAGTAAATTAAAATCAGGAGACAGAAAAGCTGTTCTGCAGCCATTATGCTCATCCTCTCCTACAGTCTCAGCTCAGTTTAAATTCAGACTTCATCTCCCCAGCTCCTTCCACCAGCTACAGAAATACTCCAGAGACTCAGGGAGTCAAACTTCCTGGCTTTTCCTTTCTTTCCCAGTCTTGCTATTTGCAAGCATAAACACCTGCTAAATATTAGATAAGAAGAGAGAAGTAGGAGGAAAATAGTAGGAAAATAGAAGCCCAGCTCTTGTCAACCCTTGCCCCTACTCCTGCAGCCCAGTGGAGAGGCATTGAGGTGAAGGTGCTGGGGCAGAGGGGATGCTGTTCTCTCATGGAGGCGCAGCAAAGGCAAGTTCAACATTTCTGAGGAGTAGAGGGGATCAGACATGGGGAAGAATTGCTAATCCTTCCCTGGCCAGGCCTGATCCCCACTATGGCTGTTCCCAGCCATCTCTGAGCCCCTGCAGCCTCTCAGGTAGCCCATGATTCCTTAGCACTCTTCCCTGGCTCTCCTGCAGAGCCTCCTCAGAGCCTACATCTCACCTTCATCCCTGCAGCTGCCTCTGACAACCTGTGGTGTGTGGAGGCTTGAAGCAATGTGTGAGAGAATGCAATAGGCACAAAAACAACTAAAGGGCAATCAAAATACCTGTTTTCATAATAACTGAGAAAACAGATTTAAAGGGATTCAGTTGGGTTTAGTGAGCTATGCTTTAAAACCTTGTTGTCACACCAGGAATGTACCGTTGAAAGTGAACATGTACTTGATAATTTTCTGATATAACACTATGCTGAAAAAATATGTACCAAAGAATATTGTCTGACTTGCAGTGTATGGACAGTTATTATTTTTCTCTTTAAATGTGAATGAAGGAAAGATCAGATGCTAGCAAGTAGCCAGCTGCAGAAGCTGGAGATAGTAGAGACACTGTGAATGTCCTGTAAAGTTGTGTGCACTGTAAAAATGGGCAGATAAACTAATGTCTTTTATTAGCTTGATTTTATCAGATATCCGAATGCTTTTTCTTTTAAGCTCAAAACGAGGTATTTTTTAGAGGTATGTATCAACAAACCTCACTGTATGGCAGGAAAGCTCTTAATGTTTCTAAACATTTTCTCTTCTGTGAGACGAGTTGCATCAAAATCACAATACTCACAATGGGAGCAGGCTATAAACTGGGTTGAACAGGGTATGAAATTACTGCAGATACTCTATGTCTCTTGAATTATGCTATAGATTCCCAGCATGATTATTTGCAAGAGAGATACTTTTATCAGTGCTGGAAACCAAGCCCTCCAATTAAATATAAGGATACCACAGAACAAATTTTGGGATTTGAAGAAAACAATGGAGAAAAAATCAGATGAAGTCAAGAAATGGTACTTCCAAAGGTTTCAAAATCATGTGGGTTTATTTTTTGTCTTATTTGGAGACTCCTGGCCCTCTCACCCAAGAGTATCTGCCCACCACTGGCATGATGGAAGGGCCACAGAAGTTGAGGGCCAGCCCATCTTTCAGCCTGAGGCTTCTTTGAGAAGCAGTATCGAAAGACCCCACACACATGAATGTAGAATCTACCCTGCAAAACTTAAAGACTACAAGGAAATTTTTGCATGCCATTAGATCTGGGACAGAGTACAAAAGTTTCAATGTAGTTAAAGATTTGGGTTTTGTGTGCCCTAACCATGTTGTTAGTGTTCAATAAATAATTGATGTTTTCATGCAAATGGATGAGTTTTCTTCATCCACAACTCTCTGAAACTGCAATAAGGATCAGGTGCTGTAGGTCTTTCTGTTGCTATAGTGATGCAGGCTACAGAGGTTTTCAAATCAGTAGGGAGATTATCCAAGCTGTCAAAGTGAAACACAATCTTTAAGATAGCTGAAGAGGTCAAGATAAGACCTGAAGAGTGGCAGGGGACCAGCTGAATGCAAGCTGTTCAGTTTCTGGACAAGGCCATAGCAGTAGAAGTACTGCTATGATATAAATAGAAGAAGAGCCCTGGGGTGCTGTGTACAGGCAGGACACCTGAATTGTTAAAGCTCAGTGGTAGGCTGATGAAGCCAATGACACAAGACCGTGTTTTTGCAGGGTCACCTGAAAATACACCCTGGGCTTCTGCTTGCCCCAGCTGCATCCCAGTTCTGGATGTAATAAATGTATATCTGTTTCTCTCTGCCCTGGTTCAAATGGGAAAGAAACATGGTTATGTAAGAGAAACATTTTCAAAGGAAATGTTCAACATCTTTGTCAGTGACATGGACAGTGGGATCAAGGGCACCCTCAGTTCACTGACAGCACCAGGCTGCGTGGAGCAGTCGACACACTGGAGGGAAGGGATGGCATCCAGAGGGACCTGGACAGGCTGGAGAGCTGGGCCAGTGCAAACCTCATGGGGTCAACAAAGGGAAGTGCAAGGTCCTTCAGCTGGGTCATGGCAATCCCAGACACACCAAGAGCTTGGGCAGAGAAGTGATTGAGAGCAGCTCTGTGTTGAAATATTTGGGCTGATGGTAGATGGAAAACTCAACATTAACCAGTTCAGAAAGCCAAGGAAATCCTGGGCTGCATCCAAAGGAGTGTGGCCAGCAGGAAAAGGAGGTGATTCTGCCCCTCTGCTCTGATGACACCCTAGCAGAAGTGCTGCATCCAGCTCTGGTGCCTCCAAGCTGGATAAGGACAGGGAACTGCTGGAGTAAGCCCAGAGGAGACCATGAAGTTGGTAAGTGGACTGAAACACCTTCTCTGTGAAGACAGGCTGAGTAAGTTGTAGCTGTTGAACCTGGAGAAGAAAAGGTTGTATGGGGACCTCATAGAAACCTTCCAGTATCTTAAAGGGGCCTACAGGGAAGCCAGAGAGGGACTGTTCATCAGGAGCTGCAGTGCTAGAACAAGGACTGATGGTTACAAACTGAAAGAGGGGAAATTTAGGTTAGGTATTAGGAAAAAACTCATTACTGTGAAGGTGGTGAGACACTGCAACAGATTGCCCAGGGAGGCTGTGAATGCCCCAGCCCTCACAGTGCTCACAGCCAAGTTGGATGGAGCCTTGAGCAACCTGGTATAGTGGGAGGTGTCCCTACCCATGATAGGGGCAGGTGGGATTAGATGACCTTTAAGGTCTATCCAACTCCTTAACATTCTATATGATTCTGTGATTCTACAATTCTGTAATTCTATGAAAAAGCCAGCTCTGAGTAGTGGGGACACCAGAGTTGTGGGGTGCCCCAGGACAGCAAAACCAGAGACAGCATAGGTGGAGTGATATGCTACAAAGGAGGTTGAGAACTATGCTTAATAAACATGAATCCTGAACATGTGGTGGTGTCACTAATTAGAGTAGCCATATAAAAATATGCACATCTTTAATTTTGCAGCAGTTAATGTCAAATCACCCATTGCAATTTTTAAATATATATTCATTTATAGCACTCTTCTCTCCTGCATTCTTCCCCTTCCTGCATGTTCTGACAGGTTTCCTTCAAAGGAAACCTTTGCCAATTGTCAGAATAACTGCATGGCTGCATAACTTCATGGAATGAGAAAGAGAGCAGGGAAACATAACTAACAGCTTGAGAGCAAACCCACTATGGTCTAGAGATGTATGATCTAGTATCTAGTATGATCTCTAGACTGGAACTGCTTCAAAACTATGCTTGCACCACCACTTCCCTAGGATTCTTGTGCAGAACCACATACTGCTTTAAATTGACTTCAAACCAAATTTATTTGGAAGACTAAAGTTTCTAGAAATGTTTTAAGTAGCATGAAGTTGTAATAAAAATTTTGCAGCAGCATTTTGATTTCTTTGTGTCAGTTTTGCAGATTCTGCACTCAAAAATTACTTAGAAACCAGTTTAGTATGAAGTCATCCACCATCCGCTAGGACTTTTTTTACAACCCGTGTTGTTATGCAGAAAGTGAAAAACCTACATTTTTCTCTAAAACTAGTTTCACATCACTGTTTAGTTAGCAGATGATATTTAGGGAGCTTACTGTCTTGTTTTTACTGCCATAAACTGCCATTTACAGTTTGGAAAAACACTGAAAATTAAGGATAAATAATTGACATAACCTGAACATATACTCATTTCATTTGCTGGGAAAAGTGATTTCTATAATAATATTATTACCGTTTATTCCATTCCTGGTCTGTGGAAAAGTCCTTGGCTGCCCTCATCCCATCAACAGGAGCAGTTACTGCCTGTTGCAGAGCTAGCAGCATCCTGAGATGCTGCTGAGAATTGCCAACATCAGCAACCTTCCAGTCTTGCTGCTTTCTGATTTTTGCCTTGGGACCCACAATGTGTACACTCTGGTATATCCCACATCTCACATCACCTCTCTATATGGTGAGGGTGTTGGGTTCAGCCTCAGTCTGACAAATCCACTGGAAGGATGTGCAAAAGCTGTCCATGTCTGACAGACATATCAGTGGAATTATGAACACAAATATCCACCCATTTTGGTCTTTTTAGCAATCCTGATCTATTTCAGTTGCCTAATGTTGCTGTCCATCACTGGAAAATTTAAAGCAATGCTGTTTGATAGTAATCTGAGTTTATAAAGGGATCCTAGTACATCAAACTCCACTTTAAATTCTGCAGCTGTGAAGGATTTATTAGGACTGCTTCCAGACTTGTAGTAAAATAGCTGGAATTATATTGTTTTGTGCTGTAGCAGGAAAATGAGAATACTGCCATCTAGTCTAAGAAAGACTTTGGGTATTTTGGCTTTTGAGAAACTTTAGAGCAACCATTGAAGGATTATGCATTATGAATGTATGAGGGAAAAACTGTGAACAAGAAAATACAGACAGAAAGCTTATAATTTTTGCTTCTCTGACTTGATTCCAAATATTGATTAAATAAACAGAAGTCCAGTACTAGTGGACTGTGAGCTGTCCCCCAGAGCAAGGCACGGAATGAGGCACTGCTTAATCTCAGGAGGGTAACACACAAACCACATACCAGTACCCATTTAGGGACCATCTGTAGATGAGTAAAATGTATTTTATGAACAAGAATGCTTATTGTGATTTCATCAGGACCACTGTGGCCATGCATATCATGAGAACTTACACAGTTTGTAAGCTAGTAACTACTGTGAGAGGCAGAGTAAATTAATTTGGGATTAAAGTAGTGCTCATACGGTTATTGAGCTTCCGATTGACTTCAAGGGCAGACTTCAGCTACAAAAGGATCTAGTTCATGGTACCCACGCTGCATTTGTAACTGTTTCCATGGCTGTGAGCCTCTTTGAAAAATGTCTCCCTTCAAACTTCAGTTTTGACAAGTAAACAAAAATATAACATATTAAATGAAGTTGTACCACATACCGTGGTAACATTCTTTCAGTTTAACTGAAATGTGATATAAAACATTGTGGAGAGAAGTACCTCCATCTCTGTAAAGAGCCATGAATAAATGTTTTTTTTTTTTTTACTTTTTTTTTTTCGGTTACGAAAGCACATTTGTCAGTTATTTCTTATGAAAGATAAGAAGATTTGTACAGACTCTAACTGCTGCTGTAGATCCTAGCTAGCTGGAGAGACTTGGAACAGAAGAAATAGAGGTTCTTAAAGACAAAGCAATGGTTAGCTGTAGAAAAGGCACATCCACACATCCTTCAAAGTCTATATTTTCTTCTTATGTGGGTTTTTTGTGCTGGTATAAGCAGAAAAAAAAAATTAGTTTCACAACTAAAAATTGGACTGTAGAAAGCCAGAATTTTGGAACAGTTGTTCAAATTAAATGAAGTCTGAGAGCTTCTGCATGGAGAAAAAGCAAGCAGCCATTCTCAAAAGAGGAACCCAAAGCCAAAGAAATGGCATCAAAGCATGCAAGGGAAGTCCTCCCCCTCAGGCAGTTTCTCAGTGGTTCCCTGCATGGTGGGCAGCCGTGCTCCAGGAGGATCTCTCTGTGCTCCCCACCCACCCAGCTGAGGCAGGCCCTGGTCCATGGCCCTGGGCTGAGCCCTCCCCGGGCACACACTGGCACACTCTGCCCTCTGCCAGCAGCTGCAGTGGGGCACAGACTCCTTGGGTGGGTTAAGGGACCCAGGGGCTCCTCAGGGGTGGAGCAGAGATTGCAGAAGCAATGCTTTAGTAGTCCTGGCATGACTTTGGTTTGCTTTTGTTAGCAAAATGTTGGTCATTACGTGCATTTGTCACACTGTTTTTAGCATTGGTTGTTTGTGTATACACAAACACAAAAATTTCTGTGTGTTTATAGGTACATTAAAAATGTAATGGCATCTGTCTTTCACTGTTTAATTTTCATGCTTATTTTACTCCCTTTTTGCAGAGATTTTCAGATTTCCTGCTGATAAGTGATTTGATGCTAATGTAAAAATTTAAATGAAGTTGCACCTGAATTAGACCTGCAATCATGCTGGTATACTGGTTATCAGTAAGGTTAATTTCTTTTTGTGAAATGCTCTAGAAGCACTCTTTCTTTGTTGCCTGTGCTTGTCTCTGTCTGCAAAGTTTTGTATTCTCAACTAAAGTTTCTATGTAGTTGGTGTTAATCTGAAAGTGCTTCAAATTGAACAACCTCATTCATTCTGATTTATGATGGTACTGCCAGTCTTCTGCATATGTGTTTAATTTCAATCAGCAGATATGTACATTGGCACATGTCCAAACATTTACAAAACAAGAAAAGCTTTATTAAAATACACACAGGAGTTTTCCAATAAGCTTTTCTTACTATAAACAGCACCAGATATACTAGAAGAAGTTGTAGAATATTAAATAGAAATTGTCATGTAATGTCTTACTTTTCAGAAGAGTTTCTTTCCAAACTGAAGCAGTTATCTGACTCAGATTTCTTTTATTTCTTTTGCTTTACTAGCTATAGCTGCATATATTATTAGTCATACTGGAACGTGTTCTTTTTCTAATCCTACAGTTCCTTTGCATTGATGATATATGAAGGCCGTGTGGTGTCCAGATTCATGTCTTACTAGGTTTTGAACCTTAACTTAGGAAAACATCCATACACCTGCTACTCAAGCTACACTTACAAACTCACAGGATTAAGCTTTTGGCACACAGGTCAATCTCTTTCTTTCCTGTTAATTTGCTCAGGACAGAAGCATGTATACAGATGCTTTTTTTAAATCAGAAATATATTTAGGTAGTCAGGTTGTCCGAAACTCATGTTCCTACTGGCCACAGCAGATGCAGGTAGATCAAAACACTTCAAGTTCTGAAGAACTAACTAGCTGTGTATAACTTTCTTTCCTGCATATCTCAGATTAGGTGCTACAATATTAGCAAGATTTGCACATCATTAGCACTGCTAATTTGAAAACTTCACCTCCTCCTGTAGCTATTTCATTTCACACACACGGGCTGCATGCCAGTGATTAAGCTGTGACTTCAGTGACCCGTTAGAGCATTGATTTATGTGCTCACATGGTTCTCTTATTATCTTACTTTGATTTTGATCTGTTCCAAATTATTCCTGAGGCTGTCTCAGGTACCAGCTGACGCAGGAACTGAGAACTGACATTTTCTTGTCCCTTTTGCTGGCTCAGTTGGCTCAGACACAAAAGGTGTATGGAGGAGCCAGGCAGGACTGAAGCGCATGGATTAGTTTATTGTGTAAATATCTGAATAGGTAAAATTATGCAAGAATCATTAACATGTAAGAATTCAAGAATCAAGGGAGAAAATAAAAAAAAAAGAAGGGATAAAATTAACAGAAAAGGGACTGTTTTAAGTTCCAACACTGAATGAAGCAGTTTAATACAAGACTGAGAAACATGGGTCCAAATCAATAATTTCAAACTAAACAGAAGCTAGTATGAGGAAATCTGAAGATCATAATGATGCCATCCTGCTGTCTAGAAGGACAGATTAATCTCTCTGCAGAATTGCGGACCCTTAATCTGTGCTAAAAGCTGTGGTTAAGAATTGACATGCAGCTGCTTGATGACAATAAGACAGAAAAGAGATGCAAAAAGATAAAGTAAATTAGATTTAAAATGTTAGTGACTTGTGATATGCCCTGAAAGGGGCTGCTTCAAAAACAGAAACTGTTTTCTTTTTCCAGTTTTTGTATTTTTAGTATCCTGTCAGATCTCTGCTTTTACAGAGAGCTGGTTACTGATCCATCCAGCATCTATAAGTGTCCTTCACTTAGAACAGACAAACTTTTTGCAATAATACAGGAAGTAAACTGAGAATAGGTTTAGACTAGACATTAGGAAAAATTCCTTATTGTGGGAGTGGTGAGGCAGTGGAACAGGTTGCTGAGGGAAGCTGAGGATGCTCTACTCCTGGTGGTGTTCAAGACCAGGCTGGACAGGGCTTTGAGAAACCTGGACTAGTGAAAGGTGTCCCCGTCTATGGCAGGGAAGTTTGAACTAGATTAAAGTCTCTTCCAAGCCAAACCATTCTATGCATCTGTGATCCTATGATTCTATGCCTTTACACAGGGCTTGTTTTTAAACAGTTTAACAGTCATTCACCAGATTTTTTCTATTAGTTAATTTCTAATAATTGCTAGTTAGGTAATAGCTAATATACTAGCATCCAGTAAACTAACAGTCCTACAGAAAAGAGGAGAACCCGTTTTATGGTTTACCTCTTCAGGTAAGCACCATGGCAGAACCCCCAGGGGACACACAAACTGCAAACATATCCATCCAAAATCAACTGACCAAGGTCTGACATGACTTTCCTTTCATTAAAAATTATTTTCTGAAATCCTGAACAATGTGGAGCAAACACATTCTTATTATTCTGAAATTTTGCAATGCTTTTTTTCCTGATGTGGCACGTTCAAGTTTTATTACTTCCTGGCTCTGAAAAAATGAGAATGTAATAATGTAAGCACTCAGAAACCCCAAAGGATACAAATGTCATTTTTCTCCTAGCTTTCTAGATTGGAGGAACAATTTACTTTTTGCTTATTATGCAGGAAAACATGTCTCCCCCAGCTCTGCCCCAGCACAATTTGTACCTGCAAATAATTTCAGCTTTCTGTTTCTCCCCAAGATGGTCACTTATGAGAAATATACTCACCAAAATAACTATTTTCAAGTCCTTTTTCTATAATTTTGGTCTACTGCAAAGGTATTGTTTCTGATGCAGTGTGACATTCTGTCAGGAGACGGGACACATCCCATGGGCTATGTCTTGTTTTAGACAATTTAAAAAAGTGGACACTCCAAAATGAGTCACGTCTCCTCAATTTCAACTACTGCTTTTCACCAATAAGGGACAAATTTGAGTGGATGCAAGTGGAAAAATAGGAGTTTACTAACAAGACAAACAGCAACAGGAAAAAAAGCAAACAAAATAAACAGTAAATAATCACCAGATACAAAACTGCAAAATCTCACAAATGCCAGGGGAACAAAGACAAACCCAGAATTCCAAGGTACTTCCCCCTTCCAAGATGGCCCCCTCGACCGTGTGTAGGGAAAGGGAAAATGTCACGAGGCACTTTCCCAGATGGAGCCTGCTACAGGCGACAAAGCAAAAATGGGTCAGCTCTCTATCTCACCATGGAGCTCCCTGGCTGACCAGTCTGGAACATGAAGGTGGTGAAAAACAAAAAGATGGCAGAAAAGAAGAACCTTCCCAGGAAAGCAGGAGCTTATGGAGCCGTTCCAGGAGCAGATGAAGACTTGCCAGCACAACAAGCTCATAGCCCTTTTACCTGCCACACCACTGGTGTTGGTG
This sequence comes from Pseudopodoces humilis, assembly GCF_049639895.1. Taxonomy (NCBI): domain Eukaryota; kingdom Metazoa; phylum Chordata; class Aves; order Passeriformes; family Paridae; genus Pseudopodoces; species Pseudopodoces humilis. Next base: position 57,496,966 of record NC_142203.1, on the reverse strand, counting down.
CTGATGCTGGGGGCTTGGGGATAACTGAGCTGTCTGCACCAGCATGGGGTGACATGAGCCCAGGGACTGGCTCAACCTTCGCTGCTGATAGTTTGCAAATTTACTCAGGAAACAGCTTCTAATTAATTGGGAAATGTAGCTTTTCTGAGTTGCTAGAGTTGCAGGCCCAGAAACCTTCCCAAAATAGAACCTTCAGCAAATGCTGCCAGGCAAAAGAAGGGGCTTGGGTACCCCTTGGCACATTTTAAACAGAGTGGCGCCTCCTGTCTGCCCCAAAATTCCAGTTCCAGCTACCCTGGCTCTTGAAGAGACACTAATGATTTTGGGACAGATAGGTATGGAATACAGTGACATTTTGTGTTACCCACAACAGCTATTCAGTTACACTATTGGAGTACTATGATGATGGGAATGAATTGTTATCACTTATCTAATGCATGAAGATTTTTAGCTTTTTTATGTATTTGTAGCTTTTTAGATTTTTAATATGTATAGCTGTATAGTTTCTAGCACCTTGTCACACTTTATAACAGTAGTTATCCTTTCTCACCTCTTAGTCTATATTCTTAAAGTTCTGTTTGATCTTATTTTCAAGGAAAATAATTTCTAACATGGACATCTTGTTTTGCACCAGCACCAGGGCCAAAATAATATGATCCTTCATAGACATAACAAAATATAGGGCTAAGAACCTTTGAAAAGGCTCCAGTGGGGCAGATCCAAGGGCAACTGTTCTATTGAATATACTTGCCAGATATGCTAACAAGTCAAACTGCTAAAAATTGTGAAATTTTGTTGCGGGGTGTGCACACAGGTATAACATGTGCACCTGAAAGCTTTCATTAAAAAACTGCTTTTTATGTTATCAATTTTAATGTTGTTTGGAAAGTTTTTCTTCCAATTTTAGGCAATGGATCTGCAAAGAGCAGAGAGAACACTGAGTATCCACTGAATCTGGAGCACTGTGTGTCTGCACAGGAGAGTGCCATGGTTTAATCAGGCCATCAGCCAAGGTCGAGGCAGCTGCTCACTTAGTGCCCCACCAGCAGGATCTGGGAGACAATCAGAAGTTTAAAAAACTCTTGGGTTGAGGTACAGACAGTTTAATAGGGAAAGCGAAATCCCCACAAAAAAGCAAAGTGAATTAAGGAATTCACTGCTTCCTATGGGCAAGCAGGAGTTCTGCCATCTCCAGAAGAGCAAGGGCCCATCACACATAATGGTGGCTTGGAAAGACAAACTCCATCTCTCCAAATGTCCTCTCCCTTCTTCCTTCTTCCCTTCACTTTATACACTGAGCATGATGTCACATGGTCTGGAACATCCCTTTGGTCACTTGGGGTCACCTGTCCTGGCTGTGTCTGCTTCCAACCTCCCAGGCACTCCCTGTCAGGGTCACAGTAGAAAAAGCATAAAAGTCCTTGGCTCTGTGCCACCTTTGCTCAGCAATAACAAAAACATCTCTATATTGTGAGCTCTGTGTTCAGCATAAATCCAAAACATAGCCCCACACCAACCACTGCAAAGAAAATTAACTCTATGCCAGCAAAAATCAGCACAGAGAGAAATGGTTCTGTTTTGTGATATGATGATCCATGACATGGAGATGGTGCGGTGTTTCATACTTTGAAGTGTTCCAATCTCCATTATATAAAACTCTTTTTAACATGAATAATTTCTTTATTAATGAAAGAATGGAGAGAGGCCAAATGTATGTATTATTTGTATGAATTGTAAGTCTAGGCCTTGAACTGTATGACCCATATGTTTTTAACCACGTCGAGTAAAGAAGCAGGTTCCCGGAGGCTGTGCAATCTGCATTTCTCTGCAGTGTGTCTATATTTTGACCTCCACTGTGCCATGAGTGTTGAGCCTCCCTATCCTGACTGGAGTGAGTTGTCTGCTGCTCTGAGACAAGATGTAAATCTACATTCATAGCACCTGACTGTTAGCAACTATTCATTTTTGAGACTTAGGGGTTGCCCCTCTTCACTGTTAAATGGTAAGGTTAAAAGAAGTAGCAGTGATTTCTGATACTGCACAGTCCTGAAGGCTGATCCAAGTCACAGCTAAGCCCCAATTAATTATTTGCTGTGGCATTGCAGTATCTTCTACTTAAAATAAATATAATTTTGATCAGAATTTTATAAGTGTGGGAAAGAACGGAGTTAAATTATGTGCTAGGAGTCACTGAGTCATCTTGCACCCAGGAAATTCCCTGAGTGGGACTTTTGTTCGCTCTAGTATTGCAAGATCAAGTTGGCAGGAACCAGAATTAAAGAGGAGACACCTGGACCACTTGTATCCCTCCTCTGTGCTCAGATCATTCCAGCATCTTTGGAATCATGCAGCGTTGTCATCATCTGGCAAAATGGACATTAAGTACTTATTTCTCAAAGTCATGCAGGAGGAAACAGATGACAGTTATGAGAACAATCCTTAATGTGATTAATATGAGCTTCCTTAATATGATTAATAAGCCTTATATCTTCCCTTTGCATTTTTATTTTTAAATTCTGAATAATTTTAAGTCAACTTCTTGAAGCAGCGTAGAAAATCTCTGTTGGTTCTGACTTTGTTCTTACTCCACATTTGCCTTTATCTTATAAACTGCCTGTAAAAAGATGAAATAATTTCATCCTGGGACTTCTAAAACTTATGTCAACTTTTTGGGTTTTTTTAGATCTTTGTAAAAGGAAATTTGATATTTAACCCAAGCAATGTTCGTGAATATGCAAGGATAACTAAAAAAACAGGCATGAAAAAAAAGAGACAGAAGCAATTTACTAATGCACCCATATATGTTTGGTTGATTCAGCAACCATTGACCAGAGAGTGACTCCACTTCTGTGTTACCTGTGCTTTAACGTCTTTAATAGGGTAAATAAAATTTTCAGCAAAATTCTGGGCAATATTCATATGTTTCACCATTAAAAAAACCCAAACCAAACACCATTACCCCATCCCAACTCCCCCCCAACCAAAAACAGTAATCCCTACTTAAACTCAGTAGTAACTTGGTGATGTTATGGTGGTTGTTGGTGTTGTGGTGATGATGAACACATTAGGACATGCCAGTGGTACGAACAGCCAAAGATGTTTTCTGCCTTCCTCCAGCCAATTGCTTTTTCTTGTGCTTCTGCATTGTACGATACAGACAGCAAAACCAACATCTCCTGCTTCTTTCTAGATACTGTGTAGCAGTTTCTCCTCTGGGAAGTCTTTCCTTCTAAAAGAAATTCTTGTTTTCATCCCCATCACTTTCCAATTTTTTTAATCTGACGCTGTTGTGGTTTGTTTTTTCCTTTTGTCCTCCACATTGGATTGTCTCTGGCTGCCTATTAGAGCTCTGGGCTTAGGAGACATCATGCCCCAAAGTGTCAGAAATGAGACATGTGTACAGCATATGAATATCATTAAGGGTAAAACAAAAAAAAATTCTCTCTAGAAGTACTGTGTGTGTTATAAACACTGCCACAAAATAATACTTCCTGTACTACATAACTCAGGAAGTTCAGCTATGTTTCTGTTGCCTGTGCTCCCCTTAGCAATTAATATGTTTATTACCTACTGTATTGCTTATAGATGTTACACTTCTTGCTGATTTTTGCTTATAGTGATCTTCTATGGCTGTATTGCAACCACCTAAGGTGGCTATTCTTGCCTGTTTCTCCTTTCTACCTCAAAATGTTTCTCTCTTTGGGGTTTTTTAAATGTTCAGAGTAAAAAAATAAATGGATGGATCTTAATTTCTTTAATATACTATTATTTTTAAACATATACTTTTGTTAAATATAATATTATTTTCAGAGGGATACAAAAGGATTTTTACAAGTATGTGGAAAAAATTCTGTTTTTCCTAAGAATCCCAGATTTCATCTTATGTCACTAATGACATGGTCATGGCAACAGCAGTGATAATTAAAATAAAATAAATACTAAAATTAGCCACTATGACCACTAAGGGAAGTCTCCAATCCATAACCGATGCATCAAAATCTGACTTGCAGAAATTTGTGAAAGGAAAGCAATGAGATGTTTTAACTGTTGCCATAAGTTTTGGTCAAGTATACAGGACACTGCTTTGTTAGTTTTTATGTTCAAAATGCTTAAGAAGTAAAGAGAGGGTATCACACTAAGAAGATCTTGATTATTGGCAGACTTTTTATACCAGACAAACTGGTTAATGAAGGATGTTGCTATTTTCTCATAGGACAAAACTTAAACTTATTAAAAATCCCATTAAATCATCATTCTCTATTTTCTTACCATAATTTAGGAAGAAAAGGATTTCTGAGTTCATTCAGGTTTGCTTCCTGCTCTTAGAAAGTAAGGTTGTTCATGGCTTAGCCCAGTCAGATGGTGAAAATCGTGCAGGACAGAGATTCCACAATCTCCCTTTCCACCTTTGGAGTCGTAGAGTTTTGTGTGAGTTTTCCAATTATTTATTGACCTCAATCTCCCCTTTCTTGCTTTGGATTGAATCAACCATTTTGAAAGACAGACTGACACTTGACATTTTTCTGCTTTTACTGCTGTCTTCTCGCTGAACGAGGACAGTGGTGAACAGCAGCTGCACCCCTGCCCAGCCAAAGGACTGGTGTCACATACAGAACAAGGACTTGTGCAATCACACGTCACGTTCTGTATCTACCTGTGCATAACAGTATTGAAAATGCAGGTTTGATTGCTCTAACTGTAAGAATTTCAGCTGCAATACAGGAGGTTCTACAGATTGTCTTATTTTGACTAAGTTCAAGAAAAAAGTTCACCTCTGTTTTTCCTTTGTGATCCAAAAAACCTCTCCCAGAAAATCTTTTGAGACTGTGGAGTCAGAGCTAGCTGTCTATATTGCAGAGAGAGATACTTATAAGTTCTGCAAAGATGCTCCATAGATTGGTTCTTTCAACAAGCTGTATTCCTCCAGTCTAGCACATGAATCACTGTACTTTATCAGATTTTGGGTCTCCAGAGTAATTCTTGCAGGCATAGAACTGAGCTTCCAAGTGAAGGTGGTTGCTTATAGGTGAAAAACACGGTTTTACCTAACTTCAACATAACTAACTAGTCTTCAACATAAAAAACCCCAAAACCAAACACATAGGCTGGCTGATGCTTGTTCTGATTCCATTGTAAAAACACTGCAATATCCAAGAGCTACATGTACTTTTTAATAGGTTTGCAATTTTAAGTCAAATTTTGTCTATATTTTCACTTTTAAAAAAATGAGTGTCATTTGTATTTCATTAATCCAGTGAGGATGATGAAAGGGATAGACAGTAAGAACAGCATGGTATTTAAAATAAAACAGTAATCCCTGTGGGTTCAGGGTGGGGATGAATAAACATAAGAACTGAGAAATGGAAAGGTCCAAGACCTCAGCTGATATAAATTGGTGCCGATACCAGAAGGAGCTGTGCCACTTGACACCATATAGAGTCCAGTGTTACAGAAGAGTATGAAATAAAGGGCATAAGTAATTGCTTTTGAAAAGTAATTTGTAAGCTCAAATCATGGAGATAGGCAAAGCAAAGCTCTATGGCTTAAAAAGGTGACATATGTCTGGTGATGTTTCTTTGTGGGGATTTACAGAAAGGGTACAGAAACTAAACATAGCCCTTAAGAAAGGAAATAGAAGATGTAGAATTTAAACTGAGGACTCTGAACTCGGCTTTTGGGGATATTAAGAAAAAATTTTGCAAGCCAGTCAGACTTTGTTAATTTTCTCTGTCAGATCTGGTGGATTGTATTGAATGAGACAAAAAGAAAAGACAAAAGAATAAAAGGGAAAATCATGGTGATAGATAACAAGTTTCCAGAAGTCTGGGAAGCCTATAATGGAGAAAAACTGTTATAATGTTGATTGCAGCTAACCAACATTCTTCTCTATTGCACCCAGATCCTCTTTTTATCTTTATTTTCTCTGTTGCTTCTCTCTCTGTGCTGGAAATTGCTACCTCCAAAATCACAGTGTTTTTCATTTATTAATAGAATTTTCCTTAATAGCTTTTTACATGTTCTTAAATGAGAGTGGTACCATGACTAATAGGACCCATTTTCCTGATCTTATTTTTTTCCCTCTTTTTTTTTTTGAAATGTTTTCTCATAGACTAATATTAAAAAGGGAAATCCTTTATTTTCAATAATATAATTTGAATCTAATCTTAAAAATATGCCTTTGCATCTTCAGATAAACTACTAAGTGAACATGCATATTGTCAGAAGGATTATTCATTTTTCATAGCAGTCATAAGAAAGAAGGACATGCTTTTTTTTTTTTTTACTGATTAATATATGATATTTGCTATCCATTTTATCAGTATTAACAATGACATTGTTTTATTGCATTTTTGAACCACAGAGGATTAAATTTACAGAAGGACAATAGGTAGATAATATTTTAAAGTTAAAGGATGTGATTTTAGATAATTGATAGAAAACTGACTCCAGGATAACATTAACATGTATTCAGGAAAATTTGTGTGTGATGATTAATGTAGACAACTTTTTATTTAAGGATTGCATTCAGCTGATAGCTACTGTGTATCCAGAACACTAGGCTGAATAGCCAGGTCTATGTATTTCAGAAAATACTTGACTTGTGAGTCAAGTAAGTTCTAATGTTTTTGTCAGTGGAAGACAAGTTACAACCGAGTCTGATTTAAGATCCCAAAACTGTTAAGCTGAGGCAAAAAGGAGGACAGATGGGGTACTGAAATTTTTCCTGCCTGGAAATCAACATACAAAATCAATTTAGAAGACTTTAATTAAAAAATAAATAAATAAATAAAAATTTAAAACTCTAAAATGAACCCAAAAATATGAAGATATTTAGAAAGCATATTAAAAAAAAAAAATTAATTCCAACTAGCTAGCATTCTGTCCTACATTTGCCACCATTTTTCTTTTCTGTCCTTTTTATAGACTGCTGCTACCTAGAACTCTGAGTCAGCATGGAGATAAGAAAGTGAAAAAGTGATTATCTAGAAAATCTTTATTTAGTAATCAGTGGCAAGAAGTGCCACTGTACTTTTGGGGTTCAACTGGGATCTGCAGTTCTGCTCCAGTCTTTTTGATCACTGACCTTGCTGTACAACTCCTAGGCTTTCCTGGGTGCTGAAATCAGAACAGTCTAAAGGCACACTATTATGACATGAAATATTAAGGTAGTGCTGTTTCCCATTTAAAATTCAAGGTGTTCCTGATGGCACTGCTTGTCTCAGCTTCAGGGAAGGAAAGGGAGGATGGTGGGTTGGGAAAAGATGAACTGTACAAGCCAGTGTGAGTCTGTGCTGTGCTGGGCATCAGTGTGATCTGCTGTTTAAAGCACTGCTGGTTCCTGCTCCCAGGCAGTGAATGTGTCAATCACTGCAGTGCATTCTTCCTAAGGCCAAGTTTTCAAAATCAGCGCAACCATTAACACTTTGCAGTAGATGATAATCTGCCCTGGTGTCTCAGTGGCTTAAGCTGCTTCTGTCATTTGCTTTTGTGGCTAGTGATTATCAGAAAGGCAGAATGATTTGAGTGCTAGTAGCACATGCTTTATTCCTCAACCATACATAGTGTAACTGTTTGATAAAACTTGCTGTTGCGACTGTCCAATTTTCAGACTTGCAGGAGAAACAAATGTCACCTCCTCCCATTGAGGAAATGGGGTCTGGTACCACTGAGGGCCATGAATAAGTAAACACTGCAAGAAAAGTTCTTACATAGATTTGTTAAATGTCACTGTTGAACACAAAATGAGTTACACGGACACAGCTCGAGGTGTGGTGAAAGAAAAAAGACCTTTATTTTCTTCTCTCAGTATTTATAAGTTTCTGACCACGGCCAGGGATTGGACAGTCAGGTTAACACCTTCCCAACCTCACTGGCTATGAGAGATCAAAAAACATGTATCAGAAAGAATGTATACAATATATGTTTACAGTCACTGTCCTGGGAAAGTTTTTAGAAACTATGTGAACATCGAAAAACTGAGTTTTCAGGGCGACAGTTGAGTGCCTCTGATGAACTCTAAGCGTTTGAAGGCTTCAGAGATTCTAGTTTTTATTTAAAGTTCCACAGCTCAGCATGTGTTATTGATTTCATACTTTTCTGTACAGTTATAATAATTTCTGGTTCAACAATTAATAAAATGAAAAAGTTGAAGTTACAATGATTGATTTTGGATAATTCAGAGATCCTTGCTGAGCTGGTCTCATTGTTTGAAAAACTATTGTGCAGGCCTGACACACACATACAAGGAGAGTCTATCAGTACTTTGCAAAGCAAGTTCATCCTGGGATTTGGAGCTTGAGCCTTGAACTTGGTCATCTGCTCAGCTCACTGTGAAAAATTGTCTAAATTTCTTACACAGTGTGAGCTTAGTCCTCAGGGAGGAAAACAACTGTAACTCCTCAGCACAGCAGAAGCACAAAAAAACCGGAGTGTGCTACAAGGAGCAGGTCTGTGCTACCCAGACACCCAGGTCCATTAGCCCTACCTCCACATCAGTCCCAGACTGGAACCAAACTGGTTCACATAGGGGCTCCCTCTGCGCTATGCTCCCAGGCACTGGGACACCAGCAGGGTCACATCAAGCCTGCTGGAGAAACCATTTACCTTAACACACTTGTATAGTTTGTGCTTCCAGCTAATGATTTGGAGTCAGAGACTTGCAGAATCAAAATGAAGCTTCAAATCCTTCCAGAGACAGGCTACTTCCGTGTGTAAACTTGTAGGTGTCTGAGCACTCCAGTCTCAAAAGAGACAAATGTCTAGGTAGCATTTGAGAGTTATGTGGCCCCTGCTCCTCACTGGATGTGAGGGGTGATGGCAGTACTTTCCTGGTGCTGCAGTTGACCTGAGAGGAGGGCATGGAGGGTGAATATTTGCACTGGCTTATATGCCCATGATGCTGGGTGAGTGTGCTAAAAATTACCTCTCTTCTGCATTTGCAGTTTGGATGTTATAGTAGGGATTTTATTCAAACCCTTTTCTCTGAAATTTCTTTCATTCAAATGATGAGAAATAACTAAAACTGTTTGGTTTCTTTTAATGTTGCTAAGAGGAATTAGGGATTATGCTGATACTTGAATTTAATCTAAAATACATTTAGAGAAAATCACATGAAAGTGAGTGTAGGGTATTTTATGCATATCATGTATGTGATACTATCTTTTAATATTTTCTGATGAAGAAGAAAATAAAATTTCATAACTTAAGAGTCATGATTATGCTTAAGGTGGTTTTAAAGGCCAGTTGGTAACTTTTGAATTAATGCTAACTTCTAAACTAATTTTTATTTAAATTAGCTGTCTCCCACAGCTGTCTCTCCGGATAAAGCTTGGTACAGGAGGCATCTGTGATAAAAGCTTAAAGTTCACAGTTGTATGGAAAAAATATTGCAAACTGGAGTTTGTGTAGTTGAAATTCCAGAGTTTTAATTTAAAAAAAATTATTATACATGGACTCTTTATTTCTTTCTCAGTTATACTGTAAGTGCTGGGACAATTTAAGACTCTGAATAAACAAAGTGCTACAAGCATTGGAGGGCTTCCCGATTTCACTGGCATGTTGTTATTTAGAAAGCAATAGCTGGAATATTAATAGGGCTATGTTTGTGCTGCTCCTCTGTGTATCTGTGAAGACACAAAACTTAGAAAAAATTTAAAATCGTTATGACAAAATTCTTATTAATGCCACAGCAACAGCAGTTTTCTGGAGGTCTGAAAACCTTCAATTAGCTTTTCCAATTATGTATGTCAGGCTTGATACAGAAAGAATAAAAGCTGTTAAAGTTGTTCGACTTCCACTTGTAGAGTGCAGCCTTGTATTTGTAGCCAGCAGCTCAGAAATGTCCCAGAAATCTGTTTTGAAATGGATCCAGACACCTTCCATTAGACCTTGAAAAAACCCGCAGATTTTAGGAAATGTCTGTTTATGGACAACTTAGAAGCAAGTTGATAGAGATTCAACATTTTTGCTTCACACCAAATTCAGGATATAAAAAAGGACAAAACTGAGAATCTTCCCTCAAAGTACTTTGTGTGTGTGTCCCTGCTGGTGCCTGTAGGGAGCCCAGAGGTGCTCACCTGCCTTTGGCAGGAAACACAGCTGGGTTTTGGTCAGGGAAAGGAGCACACAGTGCTGGCATGACAGTGTGTGCATCCCTCCAGTAAGTCTGCTTTTTCCTAAGGTTTCATCTTAAGCTTCCCTTGTATGCTAGTTTTACGTCAGTGTATGAGCTTCTGAATTCCACTCTATTTTCTCTCTGGAAGAATGAGTTTTAGTCTCTTCATGCTGACATCTAGCATGATGTAAGACTGGTCACTGACACAAGGCTGGTGTCAGTGTTTGGTGTGGCAGGACAGAGGAGAGCACTGGTTTAAGGGAAGTGGGGTGAGGCCACACACCTGCCACTGATGTCTTTTGACAGGGACTTTTGGACAGTCTTGCTGTAATTTATCCTTATTTTAGTGAAGCATGTTGGCTGGCCAGACTATTTAGTTCTGTGCTTATTGAATGTAACATGCCCCATCTCCCTGAAACAGCAATTCAGTGACTATGTCATCCACTCAGTCACCAGGCCATACAAAGACTGCACCATGGATAGGAAAAAAATGACATTTATTGTTCCTTGCTTAACCTCAAACGTGTAAACCATTGCACTGACTTGACTGGACTTCTTAATACACATATTTTTAAGTATGTTAATAACTATTAGTGATTTTAGTGAATAAAGATAATTTCTTTTCATGTGAGATGGCACCTTTTTGCTGACACCTCAAAGTATAAGAGTTTTTTTGTTTTGATAAGGCTTCAAAAGATATCTCACTTGAGATACATGTTAATCCTTTTCTAAACATCAAGCTGACATTTTTATTTTTCCTCCCAGGATTTATAGGCTTCTGACCACGGCCAGGGATTGGATGGTCAGGATAACACTTTCTCACTGCACTGGCCATGAGAGATGCCCATCACAAGACGTGTAACAGAAAGAATGTACACATATCTATGTTTACAGTTACTGTCCTGGGAAAGTCTTTAGAAAACCATGTCAGCAAGCTCAGAAGCTGAGTTTTCAGGGCGACAATGGTCATTATTTTTAAAAGCATAATAATACATATTAAGCCTTGAGAGATACAGTGGAGAAATACAGTGGTGTGAAATAGCAGTAGCTGTCTGCCAGAAAGTCTGTCAGATTCCACTGTCAGATGAATTTTCCAGCTGAGAGCCTTGCAGGCTTTTTGTCAGGGTTTATGCAGTTGGGCATTCAGTTATGAGGCAGTCCTCTCTTATGGCACACACAGCTCCATGCTGAAACAGGGAGCCTGTGGAATTTGAGCTAGACTGAACATGAACTAGCTGTCTTCAATATTGTGGAATATTCTCTTACATACATAATATTGGAGGTCTTTTCAAGAAGCTTAGGATAGTATTTTTCAGAAATTAGATAAATGACTTCTTGAAGATCCTTTAGCTCTTTACCTATCATTAGCCAGTCAGATAAACTTACCATATCAAATTTATTTTACTACCGACTGCTTGCAAAAAGCAATGTCATGCTTTCTTGCAGTGGCAGGGCAGAAAGCTAAGCAACAGTTTTAGTAAAGAGATCACGCTTAGCTGGGTTTATAAACATGGGCTTCAATGTCTAAATTTAGACATTTGTAAATAGTTATAGTTTTAAGCCCTTGTTCATTTTATTGACTTGAAGTTTCCCATTGACCCTGATGACAGGGCCGTAGCTATGAGAGAATTCTGTAACAGAGATGTGGCTTAAGTATATTCCAAGGAGAAGTGTTTTCCAAAGGATTTTCATACCAATTTCTTACATTTTATAGAGCAAATGAATATATTTATTTATCCATTCATAGTTTTCCAATGTTTTTATAGCATCAGTTTTCCACTGTTCTGTTTTCCTTACATGAGTTAAGAGGACTAATGAAAATAAAAGTATTTTCCTGATCTGTCTGAATACAAGACTATAAGTTTGCTAAGGTTAGCACAAGGGAGGCAGGGTTGCAAAAGTGCAAAGTGGGACAAGTCTCCCCTTTTCTGGTAACAAACCTCTCATAGCTCAATTTATGCAGCTGACTATAAGCTTCTAGCTATGAAAGCAATGCTTGTGGCCTAATAAAACAATTTTGGGGGCCATGACTGTCTTGTCTTGGTTATTATTTTCTTTCCTGACATTGCAAAATGCACTTGCTGCATCCTACCATTGCTCCCCTGCATGATGCTCTGTGCAGTGGTGCCAAGCTGAGGGGCAGAACAGGTGTGCCAGTGCCTGCAGGTGTAGAGGATGGCCCTCTCTGCTGGGCCAGGCTCATAGCTCTCCCCACAAAGTGTTTCATAACTTCTTGGTGAAGAGCTCAGAAAGTTTAACCTGTGCAAACTGCAATTATGAAAATATACAAGTCACACAATTCAGATCTCATCTTTCAGTGACCAAAGCTTTTGCATCTGATTTGGTGCTTATGGCAAATTTGAAACCTGTAGGAAACAAATCACTTGTGGACCCATAGTTAGTGAGTGGAAGGAGGGAAAAAGGGAGGAACAACTAGGGTTGTTCCCAGGGATTCCCATCGCAGGCTTTGAGGCTAAGTTTATTGCAATATGCTGCTGGTAAGTAATACACAGTGCTTCAAGAAGAAAAGTGAAAGGCTGCCAGGGCTCAGTAATGTGAGCTTTCAGATTGCTTCAGATAGGCTGCATGAATATGAAGGCAGAATTGTGACAAGTAGTTCCAATGCATGCTTTTTGGTTGATTAGACACCAAATTAGAACATTGATTAGACTAACAAAGCAGATTTCCAGCCTTATATAATATGTTATGAGAACGCTGAAACCTCTTCAGTTGTTTTTTGCAGGGTATATAAAATTAGTCTGAGCAAAATATTTGAGTTTCTCTAAGTTCAATGCTGAATTGTTTTTATAAAAGCTAAGTCTTTATCAGCATTGTTGACTTCAAATCATGGCCCTACAACTGTTTGCAGAGGGGAAAGATACAGTAAAACTGATTTTCTGGTATAGAACTGTATTTCCTCTAAGATATGGTAGAAATAGAGAAGATTGTATACTTACTCAGTAGGTAGGAAACGACCAGTCCTATTTTTCATGATTAGCCACTTCAACAGTCAAGGGCAATTTGACACAATTTGAGTAAAGCATCTGACAGACAGTGCCTCAAGCGAACATGTTTTTTGACATATTCTACATAAAATATATCAAAACACTCTCATTAGTGAGAAATGGGGCTCATACTGATTATTCTGCCCCACTCATGGCACAGAGATATTGCAATAGGGAGGGGAAGAAAGGACACACACAGCACACTGGATTAAAACATCCTTGCTCTAATTTCATCATGTTCAGTCAAATTTCACTAGAAATTGATAGGAAAAAATGCACAATAAAAAAATTTCTGCACATATTTTAAAAAATTGTCTCAAGTTGTCCCAGGATTTACACAGGTAGTCACTTCTGCAGCATAGTCTGCCACTGATTTATTTGGTCATCTATCAAGTCTAAATCACGTTATATAGATGTGAGCATAGTGCAAGATTCTCCAGGAGGCTCTCCTGGCCCTTTTCCACCTGCCAGGATCCCTCAGGACTACTGGCTGTGAATGCTCAAGCATGCAGATTTCTCCAGCTGTTTAAGCCCTTTAACTTCAATACTCACTTTAGTCCCACTGACTATTGTCCTGTGTTGGCACAATATCCAGGATAGATGGAGGCAGCTGAAGGATAAGAAAAGAATATGACTCTTTCCGTACAGTAAAGCACAGAGATATTGTGCAATAAAAAATTAATATACACTAAACAGTCTTGGTAAGTTTCCAGAACAGCAAAGGCTCTCTCTGTGAGGGAATGTAGCCAAGCAGATGACTGGCATCTCTGTCTTCACCTCAGCTTCAGGCGCTGTGTATGCTACAGCACAAATTTATCTCCCCAGAGACTTAAATTAAGTGAAGAAGACATATTGTCTATCAGAGTCACTGAATATCACTGTAGGCCCACTTGAAAAAAAAAAAAAAATAGCAAACGGCTGTGATGGAAGTCAGTGAATGGTATCAGGAGGAAGGGCTGCCCTCCCATGATCGTACAGCTGTGTCTATGATAGGACTTGGTTTAGCTTTAGCCTCTCCATTAAAGAAACTCAACCAAATCTACACCTTTAGTGTGAGGGAAAATATAAAGAAATTGTTACATTTTAGAGAAGCAATAGGAAGACTCATCAGTGAAGTCAGTGCAGATCTGCTGAACTGAGGAGAAGTAATTAAAAGTGCTGAAAGAGTCTGATGACCAATAGTTGTACTTTGACTGTTGCAAACTGCTGTCTTGGGAAAGTGAGAGCCAGTCCATACTAACCTAGAACAGGACAAAGCGTTCAACATAGTTTCTTTGTCTTTTAAAAATTGGTGTTGGTTTGTGTTACCCATAGGTAAGGCTTTATAAAGGGAAGGCCTTGTAACATGGCTGCGGCATGTTACTTAGGATAAGTAGAAAGGAACTATGGGAGAGTGACTTAGCTGGAATAGAGAGACATGAGAGACATGAGAGGTGTGTTGTGTGACTACCGCGTGCCCACATTGTGCTGTTTGGTGGTTGGTTGACTTGGGCTTGTTGTGCCTTAAAACTATGTAAACTGATAACCAGATACCTGTTTAAAGAGGCCAGGCTTTCGGCAATAAAGACACCTTTACACCTGCCTGGAGTCCCTGTGTTGCTCATTACTGCAAGAGGTTTGACTCCTAGGACAACAGAAACAGACTGTCTGTTGTAGTTTAAGGCCTGGCGATCTGAAGATTTCGGGATGTAACGGAAAGTTAGCAAAAACCCCTCTCTGTTAGGATAGTAAAACCTCCTGTAATTAGCCAATAGCACTTAAGTGTGACGTGAGCAGAAGGGAGTAACACAATGACCCTAGGTTATAAAAGGTCAAATTCTCCTGCAATAAACGCCATTGCTTCGCCATCCATCACATTGATGTCTTGTGGGTAGAGCGGTCTGAGTGGCCAAAGGGGGGGCCACCGTGCTGGCTTCTGAACTAGGCTGCTTGCCTTGCTTGAAAAAACCTACAACTGTCAGGCAAATTTTCTTCACTTCATGATGGAGATGAACTCAATACTGTTCACCTGACCAGAGCCAGACCCCTCCATGAGTAATGGTGGGCCTGGAGCTGAAGCAGAACATAGCTCTTTTCTCCAGTCTTAATGGAGACTTAATGGACTCATGCAGATGCAGTCAAGTGTCAATGGCATGCATAGTTTATGCCCATTTAGATACACAGGTGAACTTTTAAAGAATTCCAATATAAATCTGTAAAAACTAATAAAATGCATCCTGTATTTTCTGCAGTTGAAAACTCATGCTGTTTTTGACAGATCTTACTTTAAACTTTAAAAGCACAATGGAAAAAATAATTTAGAGGGACTGAAATATAACGATAACTAAAATTATAAGTTTCTGAGAAAGGAAAAAACCACTTTGTAGAATAGATTTTTTAGGAGACCACATTTTATGGTAGTAAAACTTTATCCCTACTTCCATACATCAGCTGAGGAGCTAGCTGATATAAAGCTTTAAGGTGCATTTGTGCCTCTATGTCTTGTTCATACAACCTACATCTTGATTTCTATGTTGGGAGATTCTAAAGATGTCTTCCTTCTCTCACCACAGTCTACTACCTACAGTCTGGAAAGATCTTTTCCAAATGTCTGAATAGCTTCATCTAGATTCAGTGATGTCAGTGAGCAGACCCCTAAGTCTGGAAAGATCTTTTCCAAATGTCTGAATAGCTTCATCTAGATTCAGTGATGTCAGTGAGCAGACCCCTAAGTACCTTATATGCCTTTGGTTTCTCTTGGTGTACCAAACCCATGTTTGGTACAAATGATCAAAGTATTTACCTCTGCACTGGGCTTCTCATGCTGGAAAGGAAGTGTCCTTGGATCCTTCTCTCTTCTGACACCTTGCCTGAATGTCTTTTTTTTATTTAGTGCAAAATGAGTCAGAATAATTATAAGAGTTTTCTGTCATGAAGAAATTTTATGAACACTTATAATCTGTAATTCCTACTTTATTACAAATATATTGTTGTTCACTGTACAACCAACCTGATAAATTTTTCCCATTTTTTCACAGATTATATATCTTACTAATACATAGTGTGACATGTTTTCTTCACAGATGTCTTGATCTATTAGTATAATGCTATAAATACCTTCCATTATGATATCTTCTAACATAATAATATTTATTTTCTGTAAAATAATACAAAATTCATTTATTTTCTTATTTTCTTACAATTTTTCTGTGTTTTCCTTTATGTCTGGGTAAAAAACAACCATCATGTTTCCAAATTTATTACTTGTTAACAGGGCAAAATTACTCCCACAGATCGTCTCCATTCTCATGCACCCTTCATAGAAGGACAATAAAAAGAGTGTTATATACCAGCAGTATATCCTTTTGGCATTCAAATCAGAAAAAATAAAGCAAGGAAACCAAACCAAACTGAACCGAACCAAACCAATGGATTGAACTTTGTGTTTTTAAATTACATATGCATTCTTTTTTTATTACTCTTGTATATTGACTTTTGCACTTACTTTGTAGATATGCAAAAAAAAATTACTTATAGTAATTTTTTAGTAGAATTGCTGACTCTGATTGCCACCAACTGCTGAAATACTGATACGTCATGAGAAATTTCCATCTGGTTCTTTCCATTAGACTGTCCAAAAAAAATCCAAATATCAGTATTTTATATTTTCTGTTTAAAGTCCATTGTCATAATATTCCAAACAGAGTTTTGTGGAACCCTGAGCCCGAACAATCACCCAATCTTCTGGGTTCTCAATAAAACTGAAGAGAAAATTTCAATCTTTTAATGTTCATTTGTAACTTCCCGACAAGAAACATCACCACAAATGTCACTATCAGCCTTGCTGTTGAAAGACAATCCAGAGGCAAATGATTTAATATGCTTTGACCCTCAGCTGCACTTCTCTCAGAAGTGACACTGTTTGAGGCAGGCTGAACATATCATTTACCCTGGCTTCCCTTTCCTAGGCTTTGTAGGATGCAATTATACCAAGCAAAGGACTGCAATGATTATATCAGTCTAATCTTGACTCAGATCACCAGTGGTCACCACTTGTTTTTCTTTGATCTATAATTGTTGGTGTAGAAGTGTTTTCTTTGCTTTGTTGTTTGGTGGCTGACAGCAGCATGAGATTCAATCTCTTCTACCTGAATTGGGACAGGCATTTAAAGCTGATCTTTTTACCTTCCAGCTGTACAGCAGATGTCTACAATGACTGTAAGACATGTTGATCTAAGCAAGGAGGCAGTGTTATGGACTACAGTAGAACCAAGGGGGCATACACGTTTTTAAGACACCATATCCTTTGGTTGTGATGCTGTCATCATTGGTTGCTTTCTATCTTATGCTCAGTTCCTCCAATTTTAAGGACTACTATTCAGAACTACCCTTGTGTTAGAGCTGACCTGGTATCCTATTTAATATTTTACAATTATTATTATTCTTTGCAATTAAATTTAGGCTTGGCTCAATTTTACATCAACAATAATGAAACTGAACACTTCCACTTATGCCATAAGTTCTGGAAACTTTCTGTCATCTTTCTTTTCCATATTTGATTCATTTACATTAATAAAATGGTTAGTTTTTTTTCTTGGATCATTTTCATTTTCAGTAATACCACTTTGAAGAAGATGGCAACATTTCTGTCTTTTTGTCTCCTTCAGCCTTAGCCCAGACACTCATTTTTAGCTTTGCTAATGTGCGATATCACTGAATATCCTGTTGAAGCTCTTGGTGTCTTCATTGACTTGAGGACAGTATTTTAACAATTCTTTCCTTCTCTTACAGATTTTCAGGTTTAAAGATTAATTACATCTGCAGTACATGTTTTCTTTCTCTACTGAAAATGGTGGGCAGGAATATAATTACAACAGGAAATGGACTTGCAAAGAAAATGCTGTTTATACATTTATTGAAGTAATTATCAAGGTAATAGCATAGCAGTAGTCAAATGGAGCACAGTAAAACATCCTTGCCTATTCTTTTTGGGCTTTTCTGTGCTCATTAATGGAGAGGTCATGCCTCTAGTAGCAGTGAATTTGTCTTTTCTGTGATTTGAGACTACCATAAACTTAGTGGAAACATCCATTTAAACACCCTGGTTCTGATCTCTAGTGTGGGCTTGAAGGCTGCTCTTTTTTAGTGCCAAACCTTAATACGTGCCCCAAGGGAGCTCTTTAACTCATGTGTGACTGTACAGAAGGGAAAAGGGTTTTTGTGTAAGCCCTTCTGTCAGGTGCCCAGGCTGGAGTGTTCCACCCATCCCACCAGCAGCCAGACATTTGGTGGCTTGTACCCAGATGTCAGGCTCAGGATCTTCAGAAGACTGGGAACAAAACACACTAGCTTACCAGTTTTCCTCATGTGTCTGGCATTATTCTTAGGTTGAGGGCCATGTGCAGGCTTTGGATTGCATTTTTGCACTGTGTTGGTGCTGAAAGAGATATTTGCACTTGTTTCCAGTAGATACTTTGAGATACAACAGAATGTATCTTGATATGCAAGCAAATACATCCTGAGATACAGCTAAACTGCTAGTAAACCACCCTATCATCTTGCAGAGCCTGATATTTATACTTGCGGCTCTGCTGCAGTGATTATTTTTTCCCAACAGGAAGATGTAACCTGCTGTTCTGAAAAGATGGCCCTGCTGTTTAGTCTGTGCTGAGAGATCACACATTAAAATCGGTTAGGTTGGAAAAGACCTCAAATATCATTGAGTCCAACCTTTGACCAATCACCACTTTGTCAACTAGACCACAGGGCTGAGTGTTTAGTCCAGCCTTTCCTTAAATACTTGTAGGGGTTAATGAATTCATCACCTGCCTGGAGAGTCCAGGCCTTGATGAACCCTTCTATGAAGAAATTTCTTCTCATGTCCAAACTGAACCTCACCAGGCATAACTTGAGGCCATTTCCTCTTGTCCTGTTGCTGGCTCCCTGGGAGAAGAAGCCAACCCTCACGTGGCTATAGCCTCCTTTGAGACTGTTGTAGGGAGTGATAAGGTCACCCCTGAGCCTTCTTTTCAAGATAAACACCCCCAGCTCCCTCAGCTTCTCTTCACGAGACTTGCCCTCTAGATCCTTCCACAGCCCTTCTCTGGACTCTCTCCAGCATCTCAGTGTCTTTCCTGAAGTGATGAAGGACCCAGAACCGGACACAGGATTTGAGGTGCAGCCTCACCAGTGCCCAGCCCAGGGGGGTGGTCCTCCTTAGCCCTGCTCCTGCTGGCCACACTATTGCTGAGCCAGACCAGGATGCCATTGGCCTTCTTGGCCACCTGGGCACAGCCTGGCTCATGTTCAGCTGCTGGCACCAGCACTTTCCAGCCACTCTGCCCCAGCCTGTGGAGCTGCCTGGGGTTGTTGTGACCCAAGGGCAGGACCCAGCACTGGACCTTGTTGAACCTCCCACCATTGGCCTCAGCCCATGATCTAGCCTGTCCAGATCCCTCTGCAGAGCCTTCCTATCCTAAATCCTACCTCTCAATGATGACAGATGAGGTCAGACCTCACACATTTCAAGAAATTAAAGCATCAGTCTTCAAGATCAAGGGCAAGCAGCTCCCTCCCAGGGTGGCACAAGAAGTGTACTGTCATGACACGCTTCAGCAGATCTTCAAACATGAGCTAACCACCTCATCTTCGTTTCAGTTTCTGCCTTCAGAATTCTCAGATTGATCTCTTTGTACTAGGATCCACATTACATTATATTTTAATTTATAGTATTATAAATTATGCAGAGCAATACATTATTTATGTATAATATAGAAAGTCCGATTACATGCAAGCAACCTCGTACAAAAATTCAAGTCACCTATGGAACTGAGATCAATAAGTGACAAATTATTTTTGATAAATTAAATTCTCCATACAATATGCAGCATCTTTAACAATATGCTGAATTGGATCTAAGAAGTGATTGAGACTGTTTATGTGTCCTCAAAACAGCTTCTGCTATTTCATGACTTTTTGATTATGCTGTTGTGATATTCTATGAAACAGCAGCTAGCCTTTCTGCAGTGTTTGTGCCCAAAAAACTTCTTTAGCAGTATCATGCCTAAGGTACAAAACCCATGTGTTTTCAGGCTGAAAGTTTACAATCAGTTAGCCCTACTTTTCTGACATTCCACCTACTCTTCATGCATTTAAAAAATAACTTACACTCGTATTTAATTAGGATATGAAGTTTCGTAATGCACTGAGTGTGGGTGTGAGCTTCTGGGACTGAAGGGCTGCAGCGCCTCCCTAAATAAGAGTTAGTGCAAGTATAGGGTCTCACATCATGTACTGCTGCCCTGACAGTCTAACTGCAACAGTCCTTTTAGGAAGAGCTGGATTTACTTTGATAAATAAAGAGGTAACTCTTTAGAGATAAACAGCTGTGGCAGTTTTTTAAGTTCAAAACCAAGTATCAGCAACCTCTTCTATTCAGCTGTCTCAGCTCTATGGTACCAAACTTTCCCTGAACCTTGAAATATTGCTTTGACTAGCCATGGCTTGAAGGTATATTTTCTTAATGGCTGATTGCTGCTGACAACACCATATGAAACAACATTTTTAAGATTTTAGAAATTTAAAGTATTTTTACTGGGTCTTTGCGATAAGTAAAAGAAGAATTTCCCCCTAAAATGAGGCTGTTAAGTTTCACAAAGTCCCTTGTGTTTGAAAGTGTATTAGCAAGAACAATGTGTTTCAGTGATCAGAAAATCACTAAAATGTATGGAGAAGAGTTAGCACATGAAGAGAGACAAAAACTATGTTTCCTTAAATAATACATCATAATATTTGGTTCATCAGTGAATGATTAATTATTCAGGGTATTCTCTTTAAAGGGAGACAGAGAGGATAATGTATAAAAACACCATTGTCATAAGAGAAAGTCTAAAATATACCAAATGAAAAAGTAAGTTCCTTATTCTTCTTATTTTATTGATGTGCTAGGGATGTATATGTAAAAGTAACATCTTGTATTTTTTTTTTTCCCTAGATAGCAGTTCTCACAGTGTTTTAATCATTCTTTCATGTTTCTGTCAACAAGCTGAAATTGTTGGGGCTATGATGCTTCATCCTTCTGGCTGTTTTTCCTGTTACTAAACTCTCTAAATAAAAAAAGCTTTGGCTGGACTTGGCATTTTTATTCTCTCAAAACTTTCTTGTCATCAAAACAAAAATAAAACTAATAATTGTCTAAATTTCTATGCAAGATATGACAACTAGGATTACTAGTAAAAGTTTGCATCAAACTATTTTCTTTTATATTCCACCTCAGATTTAGGAGATGAAATTTTCTTGTACCCACTTGCACAAACTTTGTTTGAATGACTAGCTTCACTTCAAGCACTTGACTGTTTTGACAGTACAACAATGACAAACAAAGAGAAGAACAGAAAAACAAAGGAGACCCAAGAAAGTCCTTTGTGTAATTTGTATATTGCAAATCCCTGTAAATAGACTATAAACATAATTTTAGGGGTGGTCTTACTATGTTTAATTTGTTACAAAGTCCTTTGATGTTTTCATTAATAGGTTGTCTGGTTGTCTAAGCTTTAATTATTTTTTTTTTCATTTTAAAGAATAATCCTATGAAAATTGAGACAATGTTTATTAGATTATACTGATAAGATGTCATAACATGCAGAATACACAAACATAATTATGGATGAGTTCCTTTGAGTGTAAAGGCAGGTCATATTGGAGTGATTTGTTCCTAATTTCAAGTCTTCTTTTGCTTGTATATTACAGGGAAAGTATTACAGAGTAACTGTTGTATTGTTCAGACCAGTTTGGCTCTAACAAGTAAGGCCAAGGACCATTCACAATCAATTAATATAATTTTAAGTTTCATCACAGAACAAGATCCCAGACATGGATCTCTGGTGGCTGCAGGAAAACATTTTTTTTACTCACTTGCACATCTCTAGGACAGAGTTTGATAGTTTTTTCCCTACTGTTTTTCTTCTTTGGGTCTCATTTACAGAACAATGTTCAACATTTTGATGAACAGTTGAACACTTAAGAAAAGTCAGAGTCCTAATTTTTATTAATTAACATACTATGGGCTAATGATACTGTTCTACACCAGCAAACTGGTTTTTTATTAAGTCTAACACTGCTTAAAATGATATTTTAATCTATTTGCTCCATTCATGTATTAATTAGCCAGCACAGCAATGTAATTCTTGACAGAATTTCTTATAAGCAGGTGGTGTTTTAAAGTTATACAGAGAGTTAGTCTGGGATAGCTTGTTGTGGCTTTACAGGTGTTGCTTTTTTTTTCATTCATGATCACAGAGGAGGCCTAAATTTCACACGAGTAATAAATGAATGTTTTTATCTCTCTGCTTTTCATATAGAAACAGAATCCCCTCTATTTCAGTTATACATAAGATATAGCCAAAAGATATACTCAAAAGTGTACTTACAGGCTAAGATAAACAGAGACCTTTAAATAACTTAGGACAGTGACACCAGAAATGAATCATATTTCCAGCGGACACAATACATCTAACCTGACATAGACCAGTATTGGGATATAGAGTAGACGAGGTCAACTGAGAGATGTTGTAGAAAGTGTTTTATTGCAAAATCTGTCTCATGGAAGGGTGAGACAGTAAGGTTGTTACATCAAATGCCATCATATCAGAAGCCATCTTAATTCTAATTTGTTAAAATTCCTTTTATAATTTTCTTAACCAATCAACAACTTCTACAAAGCTCACTAACATCTTCATAAACCAATCATTAATTTCTTCATCTTAGATGATTTTACCACAGTGTATCTTTTTTCATCTAGTCATATAACACTACATAAACTTACAGTGCTACGTCTTTAATTTCTAACTAACGTTATAACAAGTTCTATTGCTAAACTTTAAAATTTTCTATCTTGCTTAACATAATTATTTGCTTACATGAAGCATATTTCTGCTTGTTTAAATATACTTCAGTTTAAACTACAAACTTCTATTCTTACTTCATGTGTGTTTCACTTTATTGCTCCAAAGCTTCAAACCTTCACCAAGGTCTCAGGTCAAACTTTGTATCTATCTCTATCTCTGAGCCTGTATGCTCAAGGCCTTGAGAGCTTTCTGTGCCTGCATTTCCCACACACCAGAGGATAGTCTGAGCACTATTTTTATCAGAAACTCTTCTGAGATAATAAGGGTTGTCCCAGATAGCAAATAATATTTCATCTAAATATTATTAATCCTATTCTGGATAAGCAAGAATAATCTTTTCTTTCCTAGTTCTGTTTATCTTTTGACGATGTGCTTACCTAAAAGTGAACATATTGGTCTTTGGTTGTGGTGCACTGAACTAGTTCACAGTGTTCAGTAGATTCAATATTCATAAATTCTATTAGAAATATGATAGATATTAAAAGAGATTATTTTTGTTGACTTTTTTTTCCTTCCTATAGCCCAATCAAGATTGTCTTTTAGCACAAACTCATTTGAAGGAATCTTTACAAATACTTAAGTTTTTCCATTCTGCAATTTTTTTGTGATAAAAGTGAAGACATAGTGTTGTACAGTGTCACTTCCATTGCCCTGGAATGAATACAACTAATTAATTTTCTTCAGGTGGAACAATTAGAAAAATTATCTTCATGATTATTCATGCATATGAATAATTATGAAGATAATTTCTTCATGATTTCTTCATGATTATCTCCTCTCAGAAGTTATCAGTAATACTTGTTATTACTGAGGAATGCAGAGGATGCAACACTGGCCTTATTGATGAACAGCACTGTAGGAGAGCAGGCAACAATTTTAGACATTCACAGAAGAGTAATTGCATATAAATGAATTAAAAATTGTAAGACTCCTTTCAGTTAGTCAGATAAGATAAAAATAGGAAAGAGCTCCAGATTACCCACACTGCTGTTTACTTACGAAACATGACTCATTTAAAAAGTTAAATTAGTTCACTTCTGCCTAACCTGCACTTTACCACTCTTAGGAAGAAGACTAGGAACATTGCAAAGATTACTTAAGTCAACTCATACCATTCTTCAATGGTGTACTGACTGCCTTCTTATATTTCTTCCCTCCCAACATATGATGTCATCTCCAGTCCTCTCCTTCCTATACTCCCTTCACTTCAGCCTTGGCCATTCAATTGACCCGTTCAGGCAAATGTCAAATTCCTTCATAAGGCTGTTCAGCTCAGCAAAACCTAGGAAAACAAACTCAATTTCCTGCCGGCTTACTCAGTATTTCAGGGTTGAACAGCTGCCAGAGCTGGCACGAGATCCATGACAAGAGTGTATAGACACAGGAAAGAGATGGTCCTTCCTTACTTTGGCAGCTCTGAAGTATTAATTTACTTTATTGCATCTCCCCAAACCAAACGTTCAATGAATTTCTAGATTTTCTGGGAAACAGTGTGAGTGAAAAAGAGAACTGGCAGTTCCTCCAGTGAACAGCAAGGAGTCATGCATGCTGACTTCCCAGCTGAAGTAGGGGAAAATGGGTTGACATAGTTAAATCTTGCACTCTTCATTGACCTCAAATCCAAGAAAATTCTACAATGGGAGGTAATACAGATTTCTGGATATTTTAAAAAAATATAAAGATGAAACTGTAGAAGCAAAATCAGAAAGACTATGAAGAATGAGATAAGACTTGCAAGGAATGTTATGTGTAGGAAAAAGCACCTCTAAGGGATGCTGCCAATAAAAGGCAGAGCAAGCAAAGAATTATTCTGCTGTTCATCATATTCAGTGGGCTTTTGACAAATAACACAGTGAAGGGTAAAATGTTCAAGAACCTCAACCTCTTGCATCCGACCTCTGTTAAAAGGTTAGCTGCAGCACAGCAGACACTGATAACCACTGAAAGAGGTAAAAGCTCTCCCTCTGGTAATGAACCATTCACTCATTGGCTGGGCTTGATAAAATACTGCGATGCTTAAAGAACTAATCAATGTAGTCTCAGCCTATTTGTGCTGATCTTTGAGAACTTGCAGAGTAGAGGGAGCATACTGCATCACTAGAAAAGAAAATAGCAGTCCTTTGGAAGGAAAACAGCAGGGCCTGATAGTTATTGAATGGTAGGCTTAGCTTCAGCTCCTGAAAAAGTACAGAAGCAAACATACTGTTTATTTGCAGGTAGCAAAAATTTATTAGGAAAATGAACAACAAACAACTTCCATGAGGTGACTTTTTTTAGAACTGTATCAAACCAATCTAATTTCTTACTTTGACAAAGTGTAAGTCTTTGATGTCAGATAGGAAATAACAAATGTCAGTTATTTCGACATCTTTAGTGCTTCTCTTATTCTCATACTAAACTCTTTTTCTGTAGGTCTTTAAGAAAGGATCAAACAGTTCCCTGTCAGAGATGTTTAAAGTACAGCTGAGCCAGTCCTCAGGCCAGAGGTTAGTGGAAAGGCACTGGTGAAATCTAGTCCAGCTTGTCTGCATGTCTAATAGGTTAAAAGAGAGATTCAACTACACTTTTACTATTCACAAAAATATAGGAAATACTATCAACAACTCAGCCTTAAATGAAGATCAGCTTGGATACATTTGAAGTGATTGCAAGGTACGTGTGTTATTTAAATACACAGCACTGTGAGCAGTATTTCCTATCAATAGAAATGTAATGAATTAGCGTTAACTAAGGCCATGCTATAAGGGAGCTATTAATTATCATGGGATTTGTCTTGTTTTACTGCACAAGTCTAAGGCTATATCAGCTTCAGTCTAAACAACAGTAACCAGAATGAGCTGCAAAAGCTTTTCCCCTTTCTCCAAGTGGATGTAAGAAATATAAATGTAAGAAGTCCCTTCATATGTGCATATGATAGCAGCTCTCCTGAATGCTGAGGAAAGGTAAAAATTATATGGCTAAAGCAGCTTCCTGACAAACAGGACTTGTTATCTTACAACCTGACTCTTCTGACAGGGCTGCTTTGTCAAGACAAGGAGAAGGACAAATAAATAGCCCTTGCATGAAGAAGGTCATTGTACTAGTACTGAAGGCAAATTGCTGACCAAGAGCAGCCTGGAGCCTGTAATTAGCCATTGCCAAGTCAGAGGTGCAGAGGTAAACCACTCTGTATCTAGACCTCTCCCACATGACATTTATTTTCTGCATGCTGTAAGTTCTGGAAAAAATAAACACCACACTCTGTTTTAATTTAATTACAATCCATTTTGTAATCATTGCTCTGTACTCTCCATAGGCTGCTCAGGAAGCAGTTTACAGACGCAAAGGAGAAAAGGCTGGAAATTATGGGGAAAGTAATTTTCAATCTCCTCACAGATAATGATTGTATCAGGAGACATATTTTCTCTAAGAAATTAAGGCTTTGTGGAGGAGTCACACTCAAACTAAATGGTCACTAAGAGAAACACATGCCTCAAAGAGCACTCTGCATACCTACCACCCTGTGCAGGGCACACAGCAGCCCATTACAGCCCTCTGATCATGAGCACAGATCTTTCCTGGAAGAAAAACCTACATGAGCAGGGGATTGAAGTGCTGCCATGTCTCCTTCTGGGATAGACTACAAGAATCAGGAATACTGGGGTTGCATCCTGCCAACAGAACAGAGAAATGCTGAAGGTGAAGTTTAGCAAAGACTTGCAATGGCCACCCAGAGTGTCTCTGCAGTTCCTGAGATCTCTGTCCTACCTACAGTCCTGAAGTGCTGAAGATATAATGAAGTGTCTTGCTGTCTGTCCATCAGCCTGAACTAATATTGCTTGAAATAGTCTTTTTACCTTTTGTTTTTCCCCTTTTAGGACACTAGGACTTTTCATCTTAGTTGTTTCCAAACAACTTGTTTATAGTGGATAAAGACTTTGATAATTAAAACTCTTCTAAAATGTGAGCCTCCATCTCTGCAATGAATGTTTTCTCTCCCAAGAGTCACTATAATGTGGTCAGTGGCCTGGCCCGTTTCTCTCTGATGAAATTAGTATCTTTATGTAAAATAACTAAATCTTACTATGACAAGAACAAGAATGATAAGACTTCTAAAATTCTAAAAGAGCATTACTTAGTATGATATTGATTGACACATAATTTCTGAAGAATCATGAAAGGCATTTAATAAAAATTCTAAAATGCCTGCAGGTTCTGAGGACTTTCTTTATGCCAGCAGAATAAGCAAATTAATGTAATGATGTGTCAATCATTGTTTTAATCTCCAGCATGCTTATGATTTTGAATCTTAGTTTATGCAGTATGGATGAAAAATCAGTCAGTACAAACTAAATGAGCAATATAATAGCACCTCCAGACAAGATCTGGTGAAAACCAATTACAGTGGCAAACATGAACAGTCCTTGCTGAGAAAAAATTACATCATCTGTTAAAGATTTTCTCTATGCATAAGGTATCCTTTCCATCCAGTTTGGTTTCACCCTTTCAAGATGCTTAAGATGTTTATAGCTGCAAATATACATGACTTCTGAGACCAACCTTTACTTCTTAATGTTGCTCAATAGAAAAGTCTTGAATTGGTAAAATGAATTGTTTCTTTTGATAGGACTTAATTTAAAGGGAGGGAAACAGCTTTTCTGATACATGGAAATGTTGGGAAGGACTACAGAAGTCTGATTAAAACCTAGAAGTAATTTGATCAGGAGTCTTCTCACAGGAAGATTCTTAATTACATCAGAAGATTGGAATACAGACACTTAGTAAAGCAGTGCATGACTTGGAAGTTCAGAGCATCATGAAATCTATCTTCATCTTCAGAGTAATGCAAATTACTAGGATGCATAGAAGGAGAAAATGGAACAAGTGTTCTTACAAATGACAGCTTGCTGCTGAGCTGTCTTTTGCCACTTAGCTCACAGAAATGTGAAGTGTTCAAAGACATCAGTTCCGTTTCAGGATACATAACTCATCAGGCATCAGCATTTCCACTTCCAAGGCCAAGGATAACTTTTTCAAAATTTAGCTTGTACATTTGGAAGTGTTCATATTTTTACTTTTGTCTACGTTAAGTATCTAACTTGGGTGTGATGCAGGAAAAATATTTAGGACCCTGTGTTCCTTATATCTAGAGAGAGATAGGCAATTGCTTTTGTCTCATTTCTTGGGCAGAGAGTGCACAAGGACAGCAGTATTATCAGATGGGACTGTAGTGACACTATTTGTTTATCAGTGACAATTACCCTGCTATATTAAAGTTTTTAAAAGCTGTTCTTGGCACATGATTAAGCCCATTGCTGAGTAGTACACACAGCAAGCTTGTTTGGGGTGAACATTTCATGAGACTCTGATTACAGTGACAATGAAAGCTCTCAGCATGCAGCTGTGGGGGGCCTGTGGGTCCAAGGATGATTCTGGATGTCTGCCCTGGGATTTCTGATGGCATTGCAGATGAGGAAAGGTCCATCAGGAAATCTTTGCAGTCATAAAATAACATACAGAATATCATTCCAAGTGAGTCTCAATTGATGGGAGGAAGGGTGAATGGAAGAAGCCAAGGAAGAAGGTGGAAGGTGTGTGTCACTGCCAGCAGCATTCCACATGGCAGCAGCGAGATCAGTGACACTGGCTATGCATTAAAGAATGAAAAACAGGACTTTTTGTTCCTGCCTCTCATGTTACGCTTCTTAAGTTGGTAGGAAGAGAACCGGAACCCCAGGTAGGGCAGATGCAAGTTGACCTCTGGTCTGACACAGCTTGTCTGTTACTTGATGAACAACATTTAGTTGTGTTGTCATCAGCATAATTCTCACACTGTAATTTTATTGATTTTATTAAACTAAACAGATATATTTATGAGCCTCAAGAACTGAAAGGTGTATCTGTCATTCCTTCCCAGTTAAGAAAGAATTGCACTTCTTTTTGTACAGAAGGACAAAAAACTTCAAAAATAATAGCCTGCTTTTTACAAGGGAGTTGAGTTAGTCATTCAAAAGGTAGAGATTCTCAACACATTCTTCATGTGTCTTTACCAGCACTGCTGGGCTCCAGGTGTCAGGAACAAAAATCCAGGCTGATACAAACACAGATCTGCTGTCAGTGAAGGCAGAGTTGATGTGTGATGTGTGAGCTGTTGCTGGAGCTTGATCCATATGACTTGAGGTGCTCTGATGATATCCCCCAAGGGGTCAAGACAGCCAGATCATGTCATTGTGAGGACACTCTGCAGAATCTTTGAGAAGTCATGTAGCTCAAAGAACGTCATAGAAAACTGGGAGAAGGCTGATGTTACCCCCACCTACAAGAAGAGCTTAAAGGAGTGTTGCCTCAGATGAGGCGTAGCGACCCGGTTCATGAGTGACACAACAGCTAAACTTACAGGCCTGTCGGGCTAATCACACGTGAACACCAATGTGGTGGATGGTGAAGAGCGTTTATTTCCTGTGTGCAAGGTTTTATATGACCAAGTTATGACTACGTCATCACCGTGACATTATGGGTTATAGAACATTGGAGAAAGAGGGGCCCTATCTTCCTGTACATCGCAAGATCTTCCAATCGGCTTTCCCTATCTAACCACATCATCTCCCCCCCTCTCCATGAACAGAACTTTATAACTTAATGACTTATGTAATTAACAACAAACCGTGAACTTTTTAGTAATGAACGTGAAACGAAACCACGGTGTGTTAGTACTCTGAACAGACTAGTAAGCAAACTCAGGTTAACTATCTTTTACACTGAACTATGCTCTCCCAACTGAGCTATTTCAGCTTTTAAGCTGGCATGTTTTATCCTCAAAATAAAATGCTGTGTTAGTAATTGTAAAAACACTAAAACGTGGTTAAAAGTTAACAAACAAATGAGTTTCCAACAGAAACTTAACACAGTTGTTGGCATTCAACCAACATAATATTAACTGTGTCCAGGCGGCTTTTGATGAGAGCCATCAGTTTGTTTAGTCCACAAGGTCCAAAAATCAGTGCTAAGACTAGCATTGATTGCTGGGCTTCTCTCTCTGCCTTCCGTCGGGACAGTCTGTCTTGTAGCTCAGCCATGACGTCTTGCACAACTCTAGCGCGATTCGGGCAGAAGCAGCACTCTTCCTTCAGGGCGGCACAGAGGTGTTTCCGTCGCATGAACCAAAGGCTGAGATTTTGCTCGCCCTGCAAAACAACTTTGGAGAGAGAGGAGACCAACCCCTCTAGAAGGGACATGGATCTCTTAATAAAGTCAGTGGAGGAGTTAAAGCTTTGGGTGTAAATACAAGGGCTTAGTTTACTGCGGATGCAAACCCACGCTGTGGGCTCGTCATTTGACCGCCTGCTCTGACCGGTGTTTGGGTCAGTGCCGGAAGTCGACTGACTCGAGGTTTTCAGGCTGTGGTGCCTTTTTGTTGGGCTCTGCCCTCTCCCTTTCTCAGGGATGGGTTTCTCCCCTCCCTTTCTCCGCCTTCCTTCCAGCGAGTTCTTTTCCTTACAGGGAGATATTCTAAGGCACGCTCTCTGATTAGACGGTAGGCTCTCCTCCTCTTTACCATCGGTGCTATCCTCCTGCTTCCCCTTAGACTCCTGATTGCGTATGTCCGCGCGTGTTAGGCACCCCTCGCTCCGCCCCCTGCTCTTCTCTCTGGCGCCATTTCGCGGCGCGTATGGCAGAGGCCTTTCCCCGACATCTCCAGGGCCCGCGGTGTCGGGCGCGCCCCACAGCTCTGTGGCATCAGTACCCCCCGGCAGCAGATTATGTTCCGCTGCCAAACCCGTGTTAGAGCCAGGCAGGCAGGACAGCAACTTGGGTCACTCGTCATCATTGGATGGCCAGTTAGAATTGGTGGGGCAGTCAATAAACGTGGTCTGAGTAGCAGCTCCAACCCCCACCTGTGGTGTAACCTCTAAACAGCTTTGAGCTGCCTTCCAAGTTTCCTGCTCTTGAAGCGCTTTTTGCAGCACTTGCATAACTCTCGCCCAGCTTTTAAGACACTTGCTGGACTTAAAGCACAACACGTCATCCATGAGCGCCTTAGTACACCTAACCCAGCAATCTGGGTGTAATATATCTATGGGATCATCAATAACACATAATTCTAGTAATCTGACAACCGCGCATCCAAAGTCCCTTGATTTGCAGCCTATACCCCACTGCTTATGCAGCTGCAAAACTACCTTGCTGAGTGGCTGCATCACGGCAGTATGGGAGCGTCCTCCCCGCTGAAGTCGGTCCCGCCGCTCCAGCCGTCCCTCAGAGTCCGGCGAGACTCCCGAAATCCGGCCACTCGAACCCGTGTGTCGGGGAGCGGTCCCGGGTTTCGGCACCACTTGCTGCCTCAGATGAGGCGTAGCGACCCGGTTCGTGAGTGACACGACGGCTAAACTTACAGGCCTGTCGGGCTAATCACATGCGAACACCAATGTGGTGGATGGTGAAGAGCATTTATTTCCAGTGTGCAAGGTTTTATATGACCGAGTTATGACTATGTCATCACCGTGACATTATGGGTTATAGAACTCTGGAGAAAGAGGGGCCCTATCTTCCTGTACATCGCAAGATCTTCCAATCGGCTTTCCCTATCTAACCACATCAAAGGAGGATCCAGGAAAATGTGATGGAGCCATCCATCTTACTTCAAGCCCTGGGAAGCTTAAGGAATTAATTCTCCTCGTGGCTATTGCACATCAGGTGAAGCACATGACTGGGAAAAGCCAGCATTGATTAACCAAGGGCAAATTGAGCTTGGCAGATTTATCTGAAGATGGGATCAATTGTACTTATATAAAGTTTATGACGTTAGCAAACTGTCTGAGCAAGAGGACACGGGAATGAAGAGGCACCCTGCAGAAAGACCTGGATAAGCTGGAATAGTGGGCTAATCAGACCATTGTGAAGTTCAGTGAGGATAAGTGTAAGGTTTTGCACCTGGGAAAGCATAACCCAGGAGTGCAGCACAGGCTGGGATCTACCCAGCTTGGGAGCAGCTCTGTGGGAAGTGGCCTGGCGCTCCTGGTGGACTCAGCTGCCTCTGAGTGACGTGTGTGCTCCTCCAGCACAGAAAGGGAGCAGATCCTGGGTGGCTCCAACGAGGGCTTCACCAGCAGACAGGAAGTCCTTATCCCACCCCACACAGTGCTTGTCAGGCCACACCTGGAGTACTGAGCTCAGTTTTGGCCCCTGGTACCCAGCACAGATGTGGACAGGCTGGAGAGGTCCAGAGGAGGGCCACAGAGGCAATCACAGGGCTGGGAAGCCTGGCACATGAGGAATGGCTGAGGGAACTGGGTTTGTTCAGCCTTGAGAAAGGAAGGCTTGGGGAGGCTTTATCCCTCCCCATGTTACAGTATTTGAAGGGTGGCTATCTTTAAATACTATAACATGAGGATAAGGCCTTCCTGAAGAGAAGATGGCGATTCACATTTTACAAGGGGTCACATGGAGAAGAGGAGGGATAATGGGTACAAGTTACTTCTGGAGATACTCCAATTGGACGGATGAGAAAAAGCTTGGCAATGAGAATTGGCCATTGAAACAATCTTCCCAGGGAAATTGTGGCAAGTTGGTAGTTTCAGTTGATCAGAGATTCACTGTTTAGAATTGTATCAAAAATGGAAGCAACAAATAGTGAAGGATATACAATTGTTATGTGAAGAACAATAGTGGGAAGAGAAGAAGGGTGGGGAGGAGAGAAAGAGAGAGAGAAAGGACTTTGTAGCATGACCATTTCTAATAATTTGTGCATTGAATGTGAGGGACATTCAATGAAATAATCCAATAAATTTCCTGCCTGATTTCAGAATCACTGAAATGAAGCCGTAAGCTTGTATTTTAGAGATCAATGCCCAAATTCTTGCTTAGGCTGCACTAAGTGCATTAGTAAAGACAGAAGGCACTTCTTTATAATCCTGCCTCCTCCTGTAGGGACTATGTACAGACAAGACATAGGATATTACT
Organism: Pseudopodoces humilis; assembly: GCF_049639895.1. Lineage (NCBI taxonomy): Eukaryota > Metazoa > Chordata > Aves > Passeriformes > Paridae > Pseudopodoces > Pseudopodoces humilis. Next base: position 57,464,024 of record NC_142203.1, on the reverse strand, counting down.
ATAGTGTGAAAGCAGAACATAATCAATGTTTTAGTTGAGATTTTGTTTCCTGAAAGAGAACACTAGCTTGGGTGGTTTGGGTTTGGGGTTTTTTTTGGAGGGAGTTGTTTGTTTGGTTTTTTCTTTTGTTCTGATATTTTTGGGGTTTTGTTTTGTTTTTTGGTTTTTTTGTTGTTTCTTGACAACTGATAATGAGATAAAAAAAGCATCAAGCAGTGTCAGGAAATCAAAATAATAGAAAACATTTTTTTAATTTTCTGTTTCTATTCTCTTCTTCCTAGAGCATGCCACTTCTTTTCACTTTCAATGAATAATTAGAAAATAGATAACAACTCAAGTGCTGTCTTTGGAAAGCAAGTGGAACAGGAAACACATTTATTTATCATTATCAAGGCTTAATATGACATTGTCTGTGTAGTTAAAAAAACTCAAAAGAGTGCAACTTTTTACTTTCTTGTTAAAAATAATGCAGAAGAAACACACATATTTAATGTAAAGCCCTGGAGTAAGTCCTGATTTATATGAATGCCAAAGAGAGGAATGCTTATTATTAGGGAAAAAAATAGTGTGAAGTTATGGCAGTAAGTAATAACTGCATGTGAGTCTCAAGGCTGATTAAGCATTCACATACTTTTAAACACACAGATAAGAGACAGTGTCAAAGCACACCCTGGCACTGGGTTTTACCTTTGGAAGAAGAACACAAGGAATTTTACTATTCCTTTTTATGAAAAAATACTTTCATAAATACTTTTGAGACTTTATAAACCCATCTTCTAAAATTGAATGTTAATGATGAAAAAGTTAGGAAACAGGAGCATGAAAAATATTATTTTGGCAAAAGGAAAAGCGAAGTACGCATGACCAGAGGAAATGCTTCATTTGCTGAATACCAGCCATAAAGATCCAAAAAGAGAAAGCACTATATAGCAATCTAGCATGCCGATTTAAAAAAATTCAAATGACTCACAAAACTGTGTCTCTGTATTGCTTACAGGAGAAAAAGTATTACACATATACTTCTTTTGGCATTTCTAGCCAAAAGAAATGCAGAAATACTTGTATCTGATTTTCCCGTGGATATACACACTATGCCCGTGGAATAATTAATCCCACAGATACTGGGCTAAAGAGAGTACAAAATACACCGTGCAGAATTGTCTGTATGTATTTTATTCAGTGTTTTTTTCCTATCTCTTTTGGTTTTCTGAGATTTCTGAATAATTTTTTATCCTCTGTGATTCTACTAGATTTTGAAGGTGTGGATTGTGATACAATGACAGTCTGTACTTTCCTTAGTAAGCAAAAAGTAAAACTATGATTTCAGTATATGAAAGAATTTACAAAAGAAAGTTTTAAAGTTCTTTCTTTGCCTTTGTATTGCAAAGAAATATATTTCACCCTCTTACAATTTTTTTCCTTCATTTATTCAATGAATAGGAGAAGAAGAGCAGTGACTTTTTTCACCACTTTAAATTTGTCCAACCTGTAGTCCCCCCCAAAATATAGAAATATAGAAATTTGTTGTTTTAGCTTGCTGTTGCAAGAGCTCAACTGAGCCTCCACCTTCCTAGGAGGATTTTCTTGGCCCTTGGTTCTTTAGAAACATTCATTAAGTGAAGTTTGATTTCACTGCATGGAGAGATACCATAATAAAAATTAACATGATCTAAAGAACATCAAAATTTCACATATTTTCCGGTAGCCAAACTCCTCTGGGCTGACATAACAGTACATGGTTGTTTAATGATTCTTTAATTGAGCAGAAAATAGCACAGTCATATCTATTAGCTGGAGGCTGAAGGCAAAGAAATCCACACTGGGAAAATGCTAACATTTGTAAAGGAATACACAGCTAAATATTGAAATGCTTCATCGAGGGACATGATGAGCTCAGTCTGCCAGCCCCATACATCAAGACCAGGCCATTTTTCAGGCCATGGGATGCTGAGGTTCTGATGCAATGCTGATCATAATGTTTTACTTTAAGCTCTGTGAATCTACAGAATTAAGTTTATGGTAATTGTTAATTACATACAAGCAATTATATGGTTAGCAAATTAACAGATTTATTTTTAATATTTTCCAAAGCACTTGAAAGAACTGTAATTTGTCAGACTTTTATGCATAAAAAATTTCAGTTTCTAAGTTAAATATAAGTTCTTAACCAGATATTTGAGAATTTATTTATATTTTGTCTTGCTATGAAAATATAAATGAGGCTGTTTAATTCTATATTAAAATGTGTAGCATTTAAACATCCCTACCTTTGATTTTTTGTTTCTTACCAAAATAAATGTATCTCTTTACTATTACATTGGCAGTGTTTGTAGCTGAGCTTATTGAATTGTCACACTCCTCTTTTGTTTCCTCTTCCTGTTGAGGAGATACCAAAAAACTTGATCCTTTCACAGCAGAAGTGTCTGTGAGGCCTGGCCTGACTGCCTGAGGAAAAAAAGGAAATAGAACTTACAGTAACTTCCCTGGCAGACCTTACACTGAGCAAAGTCCATGGGAAGACTCCCTCTGATTTCAGCTAACTTCAAAGAACACAAGGATCTGTCTTCTTCACCTGAAACTTTCAGGATAGCCTGAGCACACTAAAGCTAACAACGCCAAGTCAAAACACTTGATCCTGCTCCTCCAGTGCTGCTCTTAACTTAAAACAACTTAATGCTTTTAGTATGGGGGACTACCAAAATGGATGCTGCAGGGGCAGATGTGACTGTGCCATGTAAATAGCTGAAAAAAAGATGAAAAATGAGAGAAACACTTTTTCTCTGTAAGTCAAGTCAGCACCCATAGCAGATCCTTCAGGTAACTATTGAGTGCAGCTACTTGTGCTCACTAACCTAATGCCCTCCCCACAGGTGTCTTTTCAACATTAGGAGGCCAGAAGCCCTCCCTGTGTTTCCAGCCAGAGCTGAAAACACAGCAGCTGTTATTTACATATGGGTAATACCTATAGAAATACACCAAGGACCTCTCAGAACATGAACCAAGGCTTGAGCAACACCAGTACTGGCTCTTTTTGAAAGTGAAACAAGTCGCATCCTCTTCTGATTATATGAATGTGGTATTAGCTGTGTCACAAAATAATTAGATGAAGTTTCCTAGATTTCACAAGGGCAGAGTGTGGAATAAAAAAGCTGTGGTTAGCTTAAGTTTCCAAATATCTGCAAGACATTCCTTTTTCATTGGAAATTTCTGTCAAGATAGCATCTAATGAGTTTCTGGTTCAAAACTATTATCAACAATACTTTCAGCTCATTAAAAGGAAATTGATGGTAGGAATGGCACTGTGTAAACTATATCTCTACTCAAATGAAGAAAGAAATTATTTCTAATAATGAAATAACATGTATTAGAGCTAGGAAAATAGAAAAAAAGATGACAAAAGAGCTCTATCGGTCTTGTCTGTTGAGTTGTATATACTTCAGAGGAAGGTAAAACTAAGATAGGAAAAGTTAATGTTGCACAGAGAAAGCAAGATTTTAAAAGTAGGGATGACATAGAAGGCACTAAAACAGTGGACTAAATTATCAGCAGAAATCAGAATAGTTTCCTGCTCTACACTCTTGATGATCTGCCCTCATATTTCACTTACTAATTAATATGAATGAAGATGTTTATTTTTAGTCATTTGCAGATTTTTGCTTTGTTGGGTGTTCTGTTATTTTGGTTGGTTTTGGGGTTTTTTTTGGTACGTGCATCACCTTTAAAGCCATCAGTGACATTTTGTCAGTCTGGAGAATAAGGATAGATCACAGAACCTCTGACTATGTAAGAAAGGATGTAAGTAAGGATTCAAAGAGCAACTGAAGAAATTAGATGGGAAGAAAAAGGGTAGCATGACACTGTGCTTTCAGAAACACTACCTCAGAGAAGAAAGGAGTACACAGCTTTTGTTCCAAAGGCTGACAGATTTTGATTAAATTAACTTCCAGATGAAGTAATGTAGAATAATTAAAGATTTACCAATAAAGAAATATGAGTTTCATCTGAAGAATTATTCTAAATGTTTAAAAGTTTTTCTATTAGGCAGAGAGATTTTAGTAATTCCGCTGATTTCTCAACACAGTGTCTCTAATATTGTGCTTTTCTGCTGTGTGATATTATCACGAGGGCTGAGCTCCTGACTGGACAAAGAAAACTATCCCTGGTAAATATCCAGAACTTTCTGAATGTTTGTTTCTTTGTGTGGATCCAATATTTGGCATAATTTCTGACTTGTATAAATGCAGGGGGAAAAAAAGGAAGCTGGTACTTCAGAGAAATTCAGGGTTCTAAAAATATATTTTTTTTCCCTTTGAGGACAGTATATATTACCCTTTATCACTAACTAATTTTGGAGAAGGAGAAGACAGTTAGGAACCACTTATAAGGAAGTTCTCCCCAGATGTGCTCAAGAAGGCAGAGCACTTTCCTTTGGTATGGCAGAGAAGGTCCATACTTGCTTTTATCTGCTGGTAATGAGGTGTCTTTTTCCTGGTTTTTGTTCTCCTTGGGCTGCATTAGTGCCAGCATGTAGTTCCTCAGGATGAGCACTGCAGCAGCCTGTCTTTGTATTGCCAGAGGTACCATCCCACTCCAGAGCATCCCTGATACAAATTCAAGCATATAATTTGGATTTTCTAGTATGGCCACATTTATATGTGTTATTATTTTTCAAATTCATCTATTTTTAAAGCACACTATCTGAATTACAACATTACCTGAAAAATCAAGAAGTGAAGGTATTTTTCAGCCAGGAACTGTGGTTTTTTCAAGTCCTCTACAAAGTTACAGTCAGTTCCATTTCTTCAACACAGAGATCAAGTCTTTTTTAAAGGGGTATCCTGGTATCTGATAATGAAAAAATTTGCATTTAGAGACTCAGGGAATTGTTCTACGACTGCAAACTGCTGGTAATTAGCTCTTTTTTATGTTAGAAAAGGTACAGCTTTCTTGGCTCCTAAATGTTTAACATGCTGCTTATCAAACATCTGAGAATCATAGCTACAGTAAAAATTCCCTACTCCTCTGTTACCTCTTACCTTACTTAAATAAAGTAATTTATTATTTTAAAACAAGTGTAACAATCACAGAAATAATTCTGTGCATCTCACCCTCAGCACATCATTTATACTTGCTGTCCTAAGCTGCCACATCACTTAAAGGTGGTTTGCATGTCTTCAGCATTACTCAGGTAACAGCTGGGCACATACTGACCCATCTGACCATGGGCAGATCTCTCCCCACCCCTTACTTCAGTAATCTCCTGACTCAAGTTGCATTTCTTGTTTGGCATCACGAAAAGGAGATTTTGTCATCATTACGACATTAAAAACAAACAAATAAGCTCCCATTTAAGCAACTAGAGGACTTTTGTGCAAATATCAATGGAAATGCTGCAGCCTTAAGGTTTCTTTTTCACCTGCATGTTTTATGCAAACACTTATTTTCCCTTTGATTTACTGGAGCTGGGGGAGGGAGGAATGAGTTGAAGACAAAAATTTAAGAAGACCTAGATTTTAAATTTTCTTTATACTAATATACATATCTGATAACATGTAAACCATATTTCTAGTTAGCTAAAAAAGCCTCATTGAGTAAAATGAATCTTAAACTGTTTTCAAATGCCCAAGGTATTTTGAATAGAAGTTATGAACTTGCATTGTTAAATCAACCAGCTTCCATATGAAATATTGAGTAGTTAAATATATGCACTCAGAAAGCAGAACCCTGTTCAACAAAGTGAGGGTGATTGGAGGGGACATCAGCTCCTTCTTAAGATATATTAGAAAAGAAGGAATCAAACAAACTCTTTATTTGCTGTGGGAGAAGAAGAGTTTTTTACACAAATAGTATTGAAAAGAAAAAAATATTCACAGTAGAATATTTATGCTAAATATTGATGTTCCACCCCATTGAAGGCCACTTAATGCACTGGGATATTAAATTATGTGTGAAACAGCAAGAGAGAATATTTTAGTAAGGTTATAGAACATCAGTATTTTGAGGATGTGAATGTGGAAAAAACAGATTGTTAAGCCTTGATTCTGCTACACAGACCCTATGAACAATATACAAGAGAGAGACATGCATTTCAGGAGCATTTGCCCATAGGAATCTGGCTGGGGTTATTAATTTGAAAAGGACCCAAATACAGGAGTACAAAGATACTGCACATAAATGGACAAAACTTCAAAAATATTAAATTGATAGATCAACAAATTTTGTGAAAGAAATCTTAAGAATTCTTCTCTGAAGAAATTTGGAACAGTGGTATGTATTTGTCATAAGTTAGCAGGGAATCTTTCCTGCATTAGGACTAAAGTTGTTGGAACAAGATATTATTAGAATAGCAGAACAGTGATGATTCAGTCACAGTTTCCTTTTCTGCCTTCAAGGGTAGAAATCAATAGTTTTGTATGTTGGTTTCCTTGGGCAGGTAGAAGTGTGTCCCAACCCATCCAGTAGCATTGTCCTTGTAATCCAGAAGGGCACGTGAAGGTGGTGAAGCAAAGGCTGGTACCATGAGAACATGAGAACTGTTTGAGAACAGGAGAATGTCTTGTGTATCTAGGTGATGGGAGAGCCCTCCATACCCATGAGGCTCAGACTCTGAGTCCCCTCAGCAATGGAGCTTGAAGCCATAAAGCAAAGGTCCTGGCTCCTTCTTAAACACCTCAGTGGGTTTCTCATTTCACATATCAGGACAAGAAAAAAAAAGAAAAGTCTGTTTTACAGTGGCTAGTTATGCATCTGCTGATATTGGCTTGGTGTTGAAAAAGCTGCCAAGGGAGATGAAGCACTCTGCCTACTCCTTATTAATACTTTCAATTGCTGCATATGGCATAAAGTTGCTGAGCCAGAGAGCTCAGGGAAAATGCAGTGTACTAACAGCAAGCTCCAGAACAGAAAGTCTACTGGAGCAATTCTTCAGCATAGACGTCAAGGAGCAGTACACGCATTGTACAGGGAACAATTTATTTTAGGATGTGTTAGCTAGAACTTATAAACTCAGAAGAGCAGAAAGAACTTGCAATGTCAATGTCATGTCAGAGGTAAAGAATTTTTCCCTAAATGAAGAACAAATGCAACTTCCTCATTAAACTCACTTCTGAGCAATAGTGCAAAAACAATTTAGACTTACTTCTGTGACTCTTGTGTGGCACTTGTGTCTGTTTCGTCAGAGGAACAAACTTCTGTTCTTGCTTTCCCCTTCTTGGAGGTGTCATGAGTCTCTGTATCCTCAGAGACATGAGGTTATGCATTTCTGAAATCTCTCCTCAGTCCCTTTGGAAGACCCAGTGATGTTTCTTGCATTCTGAGGGAGTTACAGAGCGAGCCCCGAGAACTGGATCTTCCCTCCCTCTCTGCCTGGTTCAGCCTACACATGGTGGGTTTATCTTCCCATTTATTTCCTATCCTTTAATGTCTTCTTGCTGCCATGAGACACAACCTTGAGGACTGTGCCTAGAAGGACAGATTGGGTAGGTAGTTAAATAGCCCTAGAAACATGGGAACCGGATACCTGTTCCTGCTCCTGGCAGGAGGGCAGATACAGGGAGAAAAGGGCTGAAACACCCCATCCCAAAGCCAGTTCTGCTGGAGCCTGCCCTTCCATGCCACATGAGGCCAGGGTTGCCCCTGGCAAGCCCTAGGAGCAAAACTTCCACCCTAGGGAGTCATATCTCACTTCCCTTACCACAGAAGGCCTGTAAAATCTTCTCTGCTTCCTTGCAGGAGCCTGGCAGGTGCTTTACGTCTGGTGCAAGGAGCCAACGGCATGCAGCAATATTGATCCCCCAGATGTTTGGGTTTGAAATCCCTGCTGCAGCCTCCAGGAGGATGAAAGTTATTCCATCTCCCATGACAGACCTCAAAGCACCCTTTCTCACCCTCTGCAAAACCATATTCCCAAGATCAGACCACCCTCCTGCAGCAGGTTGGGGAGGGAGCTGCCAGGACTGTGCTGATAAAGGGCACTCTGCAAAGTGCAGTGGGACATTGTGGGGCACCAGGGCCAAGAATAGGTAGGGCTGGTGGGGAAACAACAGCAGACAGAGAGGCAGAGGAGGGCAGGATAAGCCTGGTGTTGGTGCTCTGTTTAAGCTACATACTCAGGAGGTGTTGTGAAATGCCACAGAGATGTGAGATGCCACGGTCAGGAATGTTAGCTGCTCCCACAACAGCCAGTAGTATGATGAAGAAAAGGATTCTGCACCACAAAGAGAGAGACAAAAGTGATGGCTGGGGCAGGGGCACATTCCTGACAGTGAAAGGACCCTGCAAGGAAGTGGTAAATTCTGGAGTTCCCAGCTGTGAGTATGCACTCTACACCCATGTTCAGAAGATGTCATGTGGGATGCCAAGAAAGACAGCCTATTACTACAGCAGCCGCTTTGAACGTGGCTGGGAAAGACACAAGGGTCTCTCAGGAAGAAAGAGAACCTGACTCTCTACCCAGGCCTTCGTTTCTATGTCTCTCTCTCAAATTGCAACTTACTACCTAGCTGCAAATCCAACTCAGTCCTTCCAGTCCCTCACCATTATGAAGCACACAGGGACTGTCAGCTGGTTCTGCCTTTAATGACATCCATAACCCGGTATATCTTGATTCCTACTTGATAGATTTGTTTCCCAATGTTTTCAAAAGCAGTGGAAAGATTTTGGACTACATTGTGAACAGGCAGGATGTGAACTGGAATGGTCCATTCATTCAGCTTTGCTATATGTTCTTAGTGTACGCGAGTCAAGAGTCCTTCTCTGAACTCAAGAGTCTTTCTCTGAACTTACTGTTTTGTAAATATTGGAATTTCTGCAGAATTTGTATTTGTTTTTCACAAAATTATCTAAAGTGTTTGGTCTAGTTCACAAGTCCTGTTAGAAGAAGCCTATTTTTCCTTTCCTCTGTCTCATCCTTTATGATCACAGGGTGTTAAACTGTGTTCAGGTCCCTGCCTCAAGACAGCTGTGCCTCTGGAGCCTGCCAGGTAGAAGAAAGAGCCCAGAGGCCATTCTAACTTGTTTTGCAGAACTGCTACATGCATCTTCCTGACATTCTAGATTTGCAATGGTTAAGTCAGTCCCAGTATGTGTGATGTAAGAAAATAAATGTTTTAGTTCAGTTTAAATATGAGGTGAATAAACAGATATTTATGTCCTCAGATTTTGAGGTGTATTTCAAAGAAGACTTCAGTTCTCAGTCAGAGAACTGTAGAGCTTGTGTTTCAACTTCAGGAAAAATAAATGTTTTTTCCTTTTCTGATTCCGCTCCTCAACTTTGTAAAAACTATATAGTGGGGATTATTAATCAGAGCATGTCTATGTATGGACAAGCATCTCTTGTCTGGGAGGTCTTGGACATGAGTTTTTTAATCAGAAGATTTCCCAGAGTTTTGCACAGACTGGTTCTGCTATATATGGATCACAGGTGCAGGACCCTTCTACTGTTGGGTCCAGATGGTGCAAGGTCCTGAAAAGCTGATGCAGCTCAGAAGAGTGGGTGGTACTCAAGTTTGAAAGCACTACTCTGTTGTCTGTTAATGTACATTCTTGTGTTAACACATCTGTGACTGAAATAGGAATAGTATGTCAATCTGTCTGACAAAGGTTTACCTGCTGGTTGTCTGAAGGTGAAATCTTCCCAAGTGGGCATCATTGTTATTGAAGCGTTTTTTCCATGCTAGTTTTTTTTCATGTCTTTCTTAATGAAATGAGGCAAGTGAAGCTCAGAGAAAAGGAGAAAGTTATGACAAAGAGTAAAAAGTTTCAGTCTTTTAGAAAAGAATAAGTGCAAGTAGCAAAATGGACTGAACAAGGGAGAAATGAAGACTTTAAAAAAATCCTAATAAAATACAAATGTGAACAGAAGTTTGATATCTGCCTGCTTGCGGCAAGTAGAAAATGAGAGACAGCAGCAAATGCTGTCTCTGTCTGATGTACATGATGTGCAGCATACTTTCTGTCTATGATAATGAAATGTGATGGTGCAGTTTATAAGAAAATCACCAGGTAGCTTCTGAGACAGTCTCCTTCTTGAGAGACACTGCCTCTGTGCATTATGTGTGCATGTATCTGTTACTCACTCGAAAAGCAGCTTGCTCAGAATGAGCTCCTGAGAATATCTATACCAGGCACTGGAGAGCTGCTCCCAGTGTCTGTGGTCTGTGCCTAATTGAAGACCAGTGCACCAAACTGAGCACCCTACTCTGGCGTACTTTGCAGTTCAGTGACAACAACCGGGAGGAAAAGAAGTAACGCTGTGAGTTGGCATCTGTGTGCTCCCAGCTGCTGCAATTTGTCACTGCCTCTGGAGCTGCCAGAAGTGCTCTGCAGTGGCCACACGCTCATGCCTGTCAGATCAGTGGGAAGTGTAAGGAAACTAGGTGGGAAGAAGAGTTTAGTCCTTTTTGCCCTCTGTCTTGGTGATGGCTGGGTATTGCAGAATACTTGCAGAAATGAGTACACATTTTAGTTGTGCTGGTTGTGTTTGTGCTGGTGTTAGTTTTGCTCAGATGCAGCTGTGGCAACCTCAGAGCAGCCTGGGACTTCTTCAGCAGCAGATGCCTGATAACTGTCAGCCTTCCTGTGCAAAAGCCAGCCTTTCCTTATCTGCAGTTGTTATCCAACTCCTGTTTGCAGCAGCTAACTAGGCCACAGCACAGACAGGCTGAACTCATGCTGTGCAAAAAAATAATTGAGGAGGGATTAAAAAAACCCAAACCTTAATTGTAGCCCCATGGTTCCTCTGATGGCACAAATGGGTCTATGCTGCTGACATTGCTGTGATAGAGCACATGTTTAGCTGGGCCCTGCAAGAAGTCAATACAGAGCTGCTATTGGCTGAGAAGAGGCTGTACCAGACTGCTTTCAGGGTTGATTAAGATTGACAAGATCAGTTAGGATGGCATGCTCTAACTTGTTTTTCAAATGGATGTAAAAACACTCCTGGGAATGTTAGTTAATAACGTCATGCTGAAGAGAATATGACGGTGTCAAATTAGAACCTGAGACAGTATTGAACTGTACTGAACTTCAGACAGTATTGAAATCTGTCTATAGAATCAAAGGACTTGGGTTGGAAGGGATCTTTACAGATCATCTTGTTCCAACCTGTTTGTCAGAAGCATGGACACCTTCTGCTATACCAAAGCTCCATCCGATCTGACTACAATGATTTCAGGGATAGGTCATCCACAACATCTGGGAAACCTGTTCAGTGCATCAGCACACTCACAGTAAAAAATTTCTAATATCAGATCTAAACTTTTTCAGTTTGAAGCCATTACTCCTTGTTCTGTCACTACATGCCTTCTCCATCTTCTTGTACTCCTTGTTTAGGTACTGGAAGGTGCTATAAGGTCACTCCAGAGTCTTCTTTTCTTCAGGTTGAAAAGTCCCCACTCTTTCAACCTGCATATTGGGTCCAGCTGAGATTGAGTTCATTCATAAGAGAGGTGTTCCACCCCTCTGATTGTCTCGAGAATGTCCATGTATTTCCTGTGCTGAGGACTGCAGAGCTGGATACAGCACTGCATATGGGTTTTCACTGGAGCAGAGGGACAGAATCCCATCCCTTGCCCTTCTGGCCAAGCTACTTTTGATGCAGCCCAGGATACAATTAGCTTTCTGGAGTGTGTGCACAAATTGATAGGTCATATCCAGCTTCTTAACCATGAGCGCCTGCAAGTCCTTTTCCTTAGGGCTGCTCTCAATCCATTCTCTCCCCACCCTGAATCCATGTTTGGGACTGCCCTGACCCAGCTGAAGGACCTTGCACTTCCCTTTGTTGACCCCATGAGGTTTGCACTGGCCCAGCTCTCCAGCCTGTCCAGGTCCCTCTGGATGCCATCCCTTCCCTCCAGTGTGTCGACTGCTCCACGCAGCCTGGTGCTGTCAGTGAACTGAGGGTGCCCTTGATCCCACTGTCCATGCTGCCAACAGAGAAGTTAAAATGGGCCAGTCCCAGTACAGACCCCTGAGGAACGCCACTTGCCAGTGGTATCCACTAACACAGAACTGTTGACCACAGCCCTTTGAGTGCAACCATTCAGCCAATTCCTGAACGACTGAGTGGTTTATCCATCAAATCCATGTCTCTGTTCTAGAGACAAGGATGTCATGTGGGGCAGTGTCAAATGGTTTGCAGAAATCTAGGTAGGTGACATCAGTTGCTCTTCCCTTATCCATCAAAACTGTAACTTGATTACAGAAGGTCTTCCAAATGTCAAGCAAAATCTGTTCCTGTGATTCTACAGCACCCTCTCTAAGTGTTCAGTCCTTCCTAAAGAGCCTGTATTTTTCTATTCCAAAGTTTCAGTCACAGAAGCCATCCCACCATGTCTTCCTGATGCCAGATCTTAGACTAAATTGCATTTCTACTGGAAATGTAGAAATGTTTCTTTGATTCATACAGTGAACTCACTTTTTAATAAAAAAATTAGGCAGTAGTGAAAACTCAAAAAGAAATTCTTAACACTTCTTTTTTAAATTGAAAATATCAAGGCAGCTGCTGATATATTCCAGTATCGGAATAAAAAAAAGAAAAAAGACCAGTAAATTGAAAATTAAAAGTAAGGCACTGTTCCTTGCAGTTGAATAAAATTAAGATTATGGGTGCTTCACTAACAATTTTGATAGAAGAAACACAGACTAAGCACTATAAGCACTACTAGAATCTGCATACTAAGCATACTCTTGGTAAGAAGGCTGCTCATTGGAACGATTCACAAGGCTGTCATACAGCATGTCCCAGCCCTGTTCTGGGCTTCACATGGGCACAAAGAAAGGTGATCCTCATCCCTTCTGATCTGGAGGATGCTTCTCTAACAGGCAGAGGTGCTCAGCTGCTCTTTGCCTCCAGAGGAAAGGCAGGAGCGTGGGGCTAGGTACCATTTTAATGAGCTGAGGAGCACTAGCAGTAGGCATGCCACAGCTTGATGACTCAGAACATCCTCCAACAAATGTTCTTCAGCTGCTTGCAAAAACATGTTACTACTCACTCCTGCCTCCAGAAGCACCAGTTCCAGCACTGAGTCACATAGGACAACACTGCTGGCTTACGTCCAACTTAAAAGCTGTAACATTTTGACTTTTATCCTCCATTCCTTATCCTTACTAGATTTCAGTCCAGTTCTCCCAAGCTGGATGACAGCATTGTTTCCTAGTGATTTTTGGTGCAGAAAAAAAGATTATGTCTTTGAGAGCTCCTTATCCTTTGCATATTGCCAAATTTTTAGTTCTCTAGAACATATATAGAGAGAATTGTCCTTTGCAGAAGACTTGCCATCTATCTTTAAATAGACAGTGTGTCCCCAAAAGTATGAAGAAATTTTCCACTTTCTTTATAATCTGCATTATTCTATAACCAGTAATATTTTTTCAGGTAACTTGGGTACTCAGTAAAATTTTGCTATGGTGCATTAACTCGAAAGAAAAATAAATGATTAAAAAATTAATATGAAAAGTAAATAAACATCCCTCTTGCATCTTGTCCTGGGGAAAGAGTTGTTTGAAGTATTCCCTGGTAATCCACAGAATCCTCTTTTGCTGTGGCCTATGGAAGTAAACAAATTAACTTTGGCTTTCCTAGTAGACAAGGTAAGCTCTGCTTCTTGATTACTGCACGGCAAAACCTACAACTTTCTCTAACATTTGAGTATTTGACAGTAAAATACGTCCCTAGCATGGAAAAATGTTTTAATTTGGCACCATTTAACCTCAGTCAAATCTAAGAATTTATACTTGAATTATTTAATTAGATCTTTCTGTCTCTTTGTCCTAAATCACACAATGCAGATTTTGGACTGCATTTTTGCTTCACATTCCTTTCCTTGCAACTGTCCCAGTAGCTGACCTTTTCTAATGTTCCTTAAGCTTGGTGGTACCCCCTGCATTTACATTTAAAACTGCCGTTTAGATTTTCAGATTCATGTGATCTGGATCATGCTGAGATACTGATGGCATCTTGACATGAAATTTTGTTATGTTTTTACACCTGTTACTAGGTAGGCAGACTGATTACATAGCCATTTTGGATTGAAAGAAATCAGAATAAACCAGGAAAGAACCTCTCTCTGACTAGTTGTTGTTGCTAAATTGTCCTTCTGATCACTGCCTCTGATTGTAACCCCATTAGGAGGGACCCTGCTGTTGCCATGCCAACAGTCAGAGCAGAGATACCCACCAGGTCTGGGTTTATCTTTCCTACTGACAGCCTAAATGCTCTGCTCCTGCTGCTCTTCCTTCTTTGGTGCTCTTCCCCACCAAAGCCAGGTCTGATGCTTTCTGGACCACAATCAGGGCAAGCTTAATCATTAAGGACCTTTCCAGACAGGTGTTTAAGTACATTTTTCAACAAAATCACACTTCAGAGACCACTCCAGAAGCATTTAATGGACACAGTGTTAAGATTCTCTCTAGTATTCACAGCCTTTCAAGGGCTTAATCCCACAGGAGGCACTTCTCTTGCTGGGCTTAACTTCATGAGGTAGCAGAAACAGTAGTGGGCAACTGTAGTGTACAAGGACCTAAAGTAAGGAGCATGGAACTGCAGACTTATTGCTGGATTTTCTGATCAAGAACTTTTGTGGGTGAGGTCAAGGTGCATTACAGAAGCATGCAAGTGCATTGCAGGCAAGGACAGAACACCCTGCCACATAAAGAGCAAAGATCTCCTCAAACACCTTATGTGTGATTAGTCTGCCAAGATCCTTGTGCCCAACCTGTCTGCCAGTGTCCTATCAAGGATACTCTTCACTGAACAGTCCTACTGCATCGGAGCATGGTTCCACTGTCTAGTTCAGGGACACACACCAACAGCATAAGGGAGATCTCCCCAGTGGAATTCCCAGTCATTCCCCACTTTATTCAATTATATTGCCTGTGAGTGCCAGTGTCCATGAAGGACTCACTTTGGAATAACATTCTTTTAAGAGAAAATTGCGGCAGGTTGCGGTTAGAGGCCTGTCAGTGATAGTTTCTGACCACAAAAACATTCAAAGCAATGATTAAAGAGACAAGATTTAGTCCCCAAAAAGTCAGCTCAAGATAACCATTCAGAAAAATTTAGCTCAATATAATAATTGAGAACTGAAATAGTAAGATGCTTTCCTGTAGACATCCCTATGGAGGAGAAGGTAGGTTCATACTATTGATTGATCCTAGTTAAGTTGAAGCCTTATCTAGCTTCTCCCCATTCTTAATTTCATTTTATATGATTTCTTTATGTTTAGGTGGAGCTTGAATGACTCTAGTAATTCCTTTGTTACTGATTGGTGTAAAATTCTTTTGCTTCACTCTTAAAGATACAGTCAATAAAGTGCTTGGTGATGGTGAGGTAAGATTGGAGGGGCATTAGTATTCTAATTAGATTATAAGGAGCCAAGTTTATCCAAGGAAAGTTCTTTTGCCACAGTTGATGGTTCAGCAGTAAGACATCTCCTATCCTTCCTGGCTGACAGGTGCTATGCAGTTTATGGAGCAGCATGGTACCATTGATTCCTTGCATGGATTTCAACAGTGCTTAGCCATGGTATCTTTGCTCCGGCCCATTTCATCCCCCTTAGCAAGTGCTCAAGGCTACAGGCTGTGTGTATGGGGAATCATCATGGAATAAGTTTCAGTCATGCTCACCACACTCCACAGAGAAAGTTGTAATAGCATTTTATCTTATAATTTCTATACTGTATATAGCTTCTGTGAAGATATGGATATAACTTCCCAGTTTCCTTTCATTTTATGCCATCCACCTTTCTACAGACTCGAAAGGGTACAGCTGTTCTGAACTGCCAAGGGGAATTGCTTGTGATAATTTATAGGAGAAGTGGTTAAAAGCTAAAAGCCTAAACCAGCCTAAGAAGTCACATAGATAGAACCTTATTTTATATCACCAATTCATATTATGTAGTTACACCTGTCTATAAAAGGAAGGGATGGTAGGGACAGATGATAGATTATGGAATTTAAATATTTTTTTCCTTAGAGACTGTTAAAGGAACATTATTTTGATTATAATATCTTGGGTGTTAATATTTTACACTGCATTACTATATTTTGTAGATAATACAAACACATACTTCAGTCGAGTCTTGAGTGTATGCACTATCTTGGCAAGCAGGAACTTGGAATATTCTATGGTTTCTGAGGGACTGCTAAGCAAGAAGTATTGCCTTTTCCATACAGGGAGGTGGACTTGGTTTAAATGTGATCAAGGCCCACAGGAAAGTTCACATTATTCTTTTTTGGATACCAAAATCACCTGTTTCTCCTATTGAAGGGAGACATATCTCGTAATTGCAGCTTTCTTCTTTCATACAAAGTGAGGAGCAAGACATGGAGCTACTCAGGAGTAGTGGAACAACTGGTAGGACCTCAGAAGGACTGCTGCAGGTTTTGTTCCTCAAATATAAAAATTCAAGCATCAAAAAAGGAAAGCAAAAGACTGTTTTACTGAATGTGACTCACTGTGTATGCTATTTTCTACACCAAGTCAAATGTTCTCACAATCTGTACTCAGTAACTGGAAAGAGATGGAAATGATTTATACTCCTACTTGCCTCAGACCTACAAACATGACCATGTGAAATTTTGCACCACACATCATAGTTATCCCTGACTATGAAAACACTTTCACTTCTCAGCATCACATTTTGATTTACTAAAACAAATAAAAAAATCCATAAAATGTGTTCCCAAATTAGACAATTCTAATAGGAGAACAAACCTATAAAGTTTTCTCCTGCCTTCTTGTTTCATTTCACCTTGTACTGTAAGGTGGGGACATAGAGCTTCATTGTCCAGCTGAAGAATTTTTCTCAGCATACTGAAATTTCCAGGTAAGGGATGATGGTGTGCATTATAGAGTTTCCCTCTACAAGGAAGATAAGTTGGGGATAGGAGTCTTAAGATTTTCTGTCCCAGAAAGTGCTGTCATATATTTAAATGTATCATGTTAGATGGCTACATACAGAACAGCAATTTTCACTCCCATAAAACTCCTGTGCTTGTACAATTTCAAGCAAGGTGCACTTAGAAAACGTGCTGCCCAAATCCTTCATAAAACTAAAAGCAAAGTGATTGCCCAGTTGCATACACAGTACTGGAGGTTAGGTCTGATCTAACATCATCATAACATATAATACGTGAGTGAGAAATAAATAACATAAAATAATCACATAAAATTCTGTATATGCAGCAGACATATGTCACTTGAGTCCCTCAGATATACCTAAACTGTGCAGATCTTCCTGGTTAGGCTCAGCCTTCCTGGTACAATATTGCATCACAAGGACCAGCCAGAAACATTAAGGCCTGATCCCAACTTGTATGTAGCTCTCGTGTTTCTATGGAGCTACTAGGTTTGTACTATCAGAAGCAACTTTCATACTGGGTTAATGACCTTTAAATCTTTAGCTGTCTGTTCCTCCTAAGTGGAATTTACCTGATAATTTCTAAATATGATATCTAAACAAAATTATATCTAAACAGTTTTCTATGTAGATGTATGTATGAGATATATATATATATATATATATATACACACATACATGCAAATACATACTGTAATTTCCCAAAAATACAGGAATAGAACTTAAAAATAGCTGTGCAATTTCTCAAACAGTATTTTTTTTTTTCTCAAAATTGCATAGAACTGAAATACTACAACTCGCCTGGATCTGAGCCATAGTTTTCTGAAAGGAATGGCTTCTCCTCATTTTCTTCTTCCTAGGCAATGAAGTGAACAGCCCCCTATTCACACTCCAGCTGTGATGAGTTGTTCACCACAGTCTCACAGAAACTTGGTCTGTGCTGTGGCATATTTGCTGCAGTCTGTGACTAACTCCTTGGACACACTGTACAAGCTGTGCAGTTCTTTGACCATATCTTATAACAAATAAACAAAATTAGTCCTGGAAAATGAGTGGCCAAGACTTCCTGTCAGCTTCCTTCTGGCTAGAGTATTAATCAGTATATGTTTTCTTAAAATGAGATTGTTCCAGAGATATTTGAGTGTAATTTGTTTTCAGACTATTTCTCCTATGTGCATGTGTGCCTAGATACAGTGATTAGATACTTTAGAGGAAAAGACCTCTACAGGTGGATTTCATTTTCACACAGTACTTGAATTTTTCATCTTATAACAATTCAAAAAGCTGTATTTTCACAAGCTTTTATTACTGTTTTCTTGTCTGAATCTGGATGTGAAGCCACTTGATCTAGTGAGTAATTTATTTCATCACTAAACTTATCACAAAGAATGGCTGTCAATAAAATAGCTACTCATAATGAAAAGGAGAATACACTTTCTTTATTTTTCCTTTAACTGCAAATCATATCTGTTTTAAAGCAGTCACAAATTTCTCTAGCCAAATTAGAATTCAGCGTGGCTTTTTTCACCCACAAAATTTGATAGATTCCTACAAAGACAATTTTAAAGAATTACTGACTTAAGTTCCTATATTTGCATGCCATCTCTGAGAAGTATTATTAGATAACAAAACTTGATAATTTCCTTCATGAAAGAAAGAAAAGATCTCTAACCAAAAAGCCACTATCAAATGTAAGAAAACTTTCATTTGGTATGTTTAAGTCCAAAGATTTTGGAAAAATTAATTTTTTTTGGAAGGAAGTATCTTTTCTGGCATTTATTTCATGAATGAAATTTTAAAAAATACAGACAATATATAAGCCCCTGAAAATTAGTCACGGAATGAGATTAAACACTGCATGACAAAGATGGACAGTGAGGGCTCTATGGGGAATCTGCAAGTACTTTTAACTATCATGTCAAAATATCATCTTAGTTTTTTGTAGAAGTTTCTCAAAGGTATTATACTTGTCAACTCTGTCTTCTAATTTTGGCATTGCATTTATCTACTTCCTAGCAGAAATGTGAAGAAGCTGGCAATTTTTTGTCCTCTTTGGTCTTGCTCACTGCAAGAAGCTTTTATGGATAAAACTCTGGGTTTTTATGATTATCCAAGCCAGTGAGACTTCCACACCAAGCAGCAGCCTTGCACTTTTCTGAGCCCAAAATACCATTCCTGTGCCCTCTCTCCAGTGAGAGAATGTTTTCTACAGTGGTTGATGGGAAGGGGAGAGGGAAGTTTTCTCCTGGCACTCTTGGGACTGTTACACCAGGCAGTATAGTTACACATTGTGTGGTACATGCCTGCTGATGCAGAGGTGTCAGTCTGCACAAAATGTCAAGAATAGGGTTGTATAGGAACCATTCTTGTGGCCTATATGTGGCTAATGAAATAGGGAAAATAGACTATTGAGTTTAATAAAAGGATAGTTGGAAATGTGTATAATGAAACTCCTATGACCAGAGTGGCATTGTTGAATGGTTGAGGAAACCATGCATGGAAGATGCAGATGTGAGCTGTGGGTACAGCTGGATGCTTAAGAGAAGGAATGCTATTTCTTCCTATCTCTATCTCAAACAAAACAGAAGCAGGTTGTGACACTGAAATATCAATAGGAGAGTTACTTGCATTGTGGAAAGATGAAACAGGAAAGAAGAGTGGGAAGTTTGGTATGACACTTTCTGTAGGGACAAAAATATTTCTGAGTGTTTGAAAAATGTAGAACAGATCTTAAAAGAAAATAGTCGGAAGATGGTGAAGAATTGTTCCTGCAAGTCCTTTCTATCACACACCAAAAAATAAGCATCGAACCCAAGAGTAAATATAAAAGTTCTGTAACAGTATTAGAAATCTAGGAAGATGGTTAACAATGTTTGTTTAATGGGCTTCTGATAGAATCAATACTTGAGGAATGAAAGATAAAATCAGTCTAAATGGAACTGAGAGAGAACGTTAACCAGGAAATAACACTTCATGTATTGCTTCCTGACATAATCTGGCAAAGAAGGGTTTAGAGCCAAAGGAGGAAACTGTTAAAAAATATAAAGAACTACAGAATATACATAAAAACTCTCATTTTTAAACAGAAGAGTAATGGTCTACTAGAAATACTGGCCCACATGGTGACTGACATGCTGAAAGAGTCAAAAATATAACAGGATGGGAAATTTTGGTCTTCATGAACTTGACTGCTTTTATAGCAAGAAAAATATTCTGTGCTTGGATAGTAGAAATTCTTACTTCTTGGAAACCCATCCAGTTAGAAACTTACATATGACAAGAAAATTTTATCCTCATCAGTGAACATAATCTGGACCAGGATGTAATTATAAAAAACACCACTCAGCAACAGTGACCAGGAGGTACAACAGACTGATGGAAACAGGAAACACAGAAGGTCTCTAATATTAGAAGCTATCTAATATATATGATCCTAAAGAAAGGGTAACAATATAGAAGACAGGCAGATGTTGAGGTACAATTTGATAAGGGAGTGAGACTCAGATCAAGTTAGAAAGCCAGATTCAGTTAAATGTGTGAAAAGAAAAAGCAGTAGCAGAAAATAAAATAAATTATTTATGTTAGTGTCACTGTGGAAGAGCACTGGGTAAGTTCTGTATCTGAACCACTCTTTATGAGTGAAAGTCTGAGACACATCCTTTTTCTAATCATTTATCATTACTTATAAAATTCTTATTTATCACTAGCAGGACTGAAGAAACATTTAGTCACTCAGGAGGTGTTTTAATGTTGAATGATAACTCAGCTAAGCTGTTGAATGATAGCTCTACTATTTCACAGTAGAGGAATGGAAAGTGGCAATTGTGAAAGGAATTTTTACAAGCAGCTTTAGGGAAGGTTTAAGAATGGTAGAAAACTACTTGCCTGGCCAAGTCCTAGACACTTTAATAAATAGAATTAGCAGATACAGAGCTAAACCAAATGTAATGGGAAGAATCAACATAACTACTGAAGTTCTTTATAGGTGGAGTTGGATATGCAGATATTATTGATACAGTTGACATGTAGCATTTGTGCCTCCAGAAGAGTTTTGAATGGAATGGCATAAAATCTTCAAAAATAAACCAGTCTTAAAGAGACAATAAGAAATCTGTCTCATTATCAGTATAAGATCATCTTCCAAACCAGGTAAGTCTTGCAAGGTTGATTTCTTGAATAGGCCAGAGGACAGCAGAAACAGCATGAATTGTCTAACAGGTACCAGCCAAAATTGACTTGAAGCTATTTTTTTTAAGATCTTCTAAAAGAAAAATGTTTTTTTTTCCTTTTGTTGGGATGAATTTCTCCTAACATTTAGGGTCACCATTTTAGGCAAGTGTGAAGATCACATTATAGTTGATAGGGATTTTGTCTAAACAGTAGGTACAGTATAACATATCACTCTTCTCATCGTCTTGTAAACATCTGCATGCTGCCAGGTACATCCTCTCCCAGACTCTGTTGTCAATGGAAAGACCATAAACATCTAAGAAGATGTAAGCACCCCAAAATTATCAGAAATTAACCTCATCCTGGGAGTGATTTACTTTTTCTTTTAATCACAGATTTCATGTTTTGGGCATGAAAAAAGTGGGATTTCCTTGTATTTCCGTCTTAAATCAAATGCCAATGTGAGAAGTTGCCAAGAGAAATAAGGTGAATTGAGATTTTTAGCAATGGAGGAAATATTAATAGATCCAATAGTGTCAAAAATACACAAATGCACCTTCTGGGTGTATTTTTGGGTTGTCATGTCATGTTCAGGACCAGATGATGCATCACCTGGTATGCAAATACCAGATAGAGTGCAGGGACAGAAATAAGCTCTTGTGGGGTATATGAATATATTTTCAAAATTTATTCAGATATATAAGGCAAGTAACAGAATTCAAAGCAGGTTGGTGTTTTCTGATTAAAAATTGGCAAGCGTCATACAATTTTGTAAATACTGTAGGGATTCTACCTTTGATACATAACACTGTTGCAAATCTGGTTCGTAGCTTCTAATTGGAGTCAACCATCTGGTAATATTTGAAAAAAACCTTTTAAATATTCCACATCATTAGATGCAGACAGAACAATATTTTTAAGCTATTAATAGGTTAATTGGCAAGTTTACTGTCAACTAAAGTGTTTTAAGTACTCTATGAGGAACAGTTGAATTCCAAACCTACTCTAAAAAATAATTAATCATAACTAATCAGCTGGATACACATAGCTGTTTCATTAATAAGTAAGCACAACTGACTGAGAATAAATCCCATAAAGCAAAGTTCCTTGAAAACAGCATCCACAGTGGATACAGTGTGCTAAAGCTAACATCTCATCAATACATTTTCTTATAGTAAAGTAGTTTAAAAAATGGTAGAGTTGAAAAAATTATACTATCTTTCCCTTAGTTGTTTTTTTTAATTGTGCCAAAGAAAACACCCTTTCATCTAAGCAAAGTTAAAAACAGAAAAGGTATTCTGGCTTAAATGTCTACATATTAAATTATTCAAGACACATAAATAGTCTTTGAAAATGAAAATGAAAATTTAGCTAACCTGAAGGCAGCACATTAACCTGATAAAACCCAATAGCACAGAGAAATAGAAAATTGTAGTATATTTCAAAGATGCATTTTCCAAAGTAATGATTTGCTTATAGGAATGAGAACTATGCATGTCAGAGTGACCACTAATTTGGAAAGATTTAGGCCACTATTATAGCTTAGTATGGAAATGAAAAACAAGCATATTTATGCAGAAGGGAGAAGACCCAGAGCAGGTCCTAAGCCATCTGCTTGTGATCTGCCATCTGCCATCTACAATGCATCACACACAAAGAATCTGCAGTTAATTCTTAAAGGACTACAAACCCTTCCCCTGAAATTCTAGATTGAGCTTCATAGACAGTAATGCATTCCATATTGGATTCCATTCCATTCTGCTATTCAGGTGTGGGGGTTTCTGTGATTCACCACTGAGACTCAAACATGAATGCTTACCTCAAAGCATTAAGGTTCTAGCTGTCACCATACCTGAATTCCACCAGACATGCTCTGAGAGCTTCACCGTGTTTCTAGAGATGGCTCAGCAAGCTGAGAGAAACAGTCTGTTGGTCTGTACAGGAACAGAGCTGTGAATGATGAGTGACAAAACCCTACACTGTATTGCACTGCAAAAGCTGTGATGCAGGATGTCCCCAGGAATGGAGACTATTTGAACTGCTGTTTTTCACATGCTCTAGCAGTATTCTGGCTAGCTGGATCCAGCGTATTTGTATCATGGATGGGAAAACTTTTTTCTCACAGAACTTTACTAACTGGAAGATCAACAAAAAAGCCTCATTTGCCACTTGTAGTTTACTCTGACATAAAATACATTGCCTAGAGGTGTTTCCAGTACTGGAGCCTTTTATAATTGGATATGCAAGCAGAGATGAAATGCACCAGGGGAATGTGATAGTTCGACTGTGAAACCCAAGGAAAAAATTATATCCAGGTTCTGTGTAAAAATGCCATATTTGTAAATGCAAAGGGACTTTAAGAATGCAGATTAGTTAGACAAATGCAGAGTAGCCTGGGTGCACTGGGAGGTATAAGTCCTCCCTAAAAAAAAATGAGCCCATAAATTTTCTCATAAGGTATCTTTAGCTGCTTGTCTAGTGTAGATGTGTCATCTGACAGAGCCTTGGAAATTTGAATCTTTATCCCCTCTTCAGTGCAAAGCTAAACCAGCAGTCTCTTCCTCTGCAGACCTCTCCCAAAGAACTAAAGTGATCTTCTCCTTCTGACAGCTTTACATGTTACCCAGCTTAACACTTGCCCATTGCAACAGGCCCAAACTATAGGCTGAAATAACTTGGTTATTTGCTTTTCTGCTTATTGAATATCAATGTAGCTTTCTTAGTGCAAGCAGATCTGAATATTTGCACTAAAACAGTTAGGGGAAGAATTATGAAATCTCTCTCTGACATACTAAATCTAAAGGACAGGGACAATAGTTTTGTAGCAGACCATGCCACAGTGAGTCTTGATCCTGAGCAGAGTCCATGCAGCAAAGGGGGAATGCGGTGGATGTGTCAGAATCCAAGGGTCTGTCTCTGCACTGCACTACACACTCTTTCATCCTGAGGGAGTGAAGATGTTTTCCATTTCTTTAAAAAACTTTCCTTCATGAAGAAATAGAGTCCAGAGCAGTCAGTAGTGCTGTACTCTTTGACTTGTCTTCATCTTTGCATTGCCCTACAGGAGTATTTCAGCATGTGGCATGGCTCTGTGGTCCCAGGATGATGGAGCAAGCTGACTGCAGCACTGGGAATGGCAGGCACTTGGCAGCATGAAGATTGCAGGTGATTTGGCACTAGGTTCCCAGAAAAACCCTGCCAGCTCTTGAGGGACATGACAGGCCCATGGGCACTGACTAAACTGTGGGACTCTGCACAGAACTACTCTGAGTTCCTTAGACCCACACACCCATGGGTTTTTGCAAGAAGAAAGGTGCTTAACACTAGTAGAAACATAGGGCAGTTTAGGGGACTGTGTATGTAAGGATCATTCCACAAAACATGGGGTAGCATTTAAAACATTAAATATTTGAGGTTAAATCAGAGGAGAAATAAACTACAAGGGAAATCCCACCACAGTCTTTCTAACTACAAGGCTAATTAAATTCAGAAATGGCTTACTTAGGATACTTGAAAGTGTTCAGACAAAATAAATATTTTAGACAAAGTTGATTGGTATCAGACTTTCAAGAGGACTCTGCAGTCCATTTCCTAGTTCAGTAAAGGTCTTTGACTCTCCAGGAGTGTCTTTAGTGGGAGGCTATCCCACCAGTACTGAAATAAAAGCAGACTCCCTTATAAAGATCCCAAGACTATATTTGAATTCAGAATGGTTTTCATATCCTTCCTTGCTATCCAGAAAATTATGACATTTACAAGACTGCCTGGGGAGTGGGAAAGAAGGCTGTCTCATGGTCTTGTGAAATAGCCAATGAGTATTTTTATTCTGGTTTCACAGAAAATCTGGCCATTACATATGATTGCAGCCAAAGATAAATTGCTCTGGTAGTGTAAAACTTGGTTTGGTCACTAATCCAAGTATCTAAACTGGCTGTAAATCCTAGTTTTATCTATTCATGTCCTTAGTTCTTAACATGTTCTTAACAATTTGTGGATAGAGGAAAAAACCTAGTACTTTCTATCTGCAGGGATCTTGGCTTCTTTAAACATTCAGCAGCTGGAAAGAGAGCAAAAAGAAGAGTGAAAGGAGAACAAAGAGAAAACAACCCAAATGCATCACCCTGGGCACCCCACTCCAGTGCTCAACAACTCTTTCAGTGAAGACATTCTTTCTGATGTTCAACCTGAACTTCACCTGATGCAGCTTGAGGCCATTTTCTTTCATCCTGTCATGCATTTCCTGGGAGCTGACATCGACCCTCACCTGGCTACAGCCTCCTTTCAGGAAGTGGTAGAGAGTGATAAGGTCATGCCTGAACCTCCTTCTCTCATGGATACACAACCCCAGCTCCCTCAGCTGCTCCTCATAGGACTTGCTCTCTATAACCCTCACCTGCTTTGCTGCCCTTCTAAAGTAGTATTTATCTCTTTCCTTACTGATAATTTCAGGTTGTAATTAAGTCTCAGTCATAAACATAATGTAATTTGGACTGATTTTAAAAGGTCTGAATGCTTTTTTGGTGCCTCCTTGCTGCCTAAGGAGAACAGGTCTTTATGCTACATCAAGAGTAAAGAGCTATTTCATACTACCTTATATGCTCAGTGCCACATAAAACTTTCTGAGATGTATTAAAATTAAAGATTGCTGCTATGTATTATTCTTAAAAAAAAAAAAAATCACTAGTTTCCTGTTCAGACAACTTACCAATCGATTTCAGCTAGAAATATTCCAGGTTTTCCCATGTAATTTCCAGTATTCAGCTTCTATGCGAAGAAGATTTTTTTTTTTTTTACCACTGACATGGAAAAAACCCAAGGAGGTAAAAATAGGCCCTATAAAGAAGATGAAGCTTACTTATTCTACACAGTTTTGGTGCTTATTTTGCTTATTCACTTCATAGCTTGCTTACTCATTTATTTTTTTCTATTATTTATATGTATTTATATTATTTTATTTATTTATATGTTTGCTTACACATGAAGTACCTGCTTTGTGCATGTAATTTGCAAGTACTATAGTGAAAATAGACATTGTTGTGATTTAAATAAAAAGGAATATCAGAAAATCTTTGATTACTTAAAAAAAATCTATGAGTACTTTAATTTGTATACCACAGAGTGGCATTTTTCCAGTGGTGGTGAAAAAAAGTGGTGTGGTGATCAATGCCGAACCACTCAGTGTAGCACCCAGTAAATTTATGCATAAAAATCTGTAATTAGAATTTGTTTAAGGACAGAACAGAAAAAAAAAGGTACTACTGAAGGTAGGGAGAAAAGAAAATATTCATCTTAATTTACTACAGGCCACAAGCAAGTCTTTAGAATGCAGTGTGTGTGGGAGAGATAATGAATTTGTCAATAAAATCAAAACACTCATAATTTGTAGAGGAAGTCAATGAGACAAGGAATAGAGAAACACAGCAGAAGGAGGAAGCAGACAAGTAAGACAGACATAGGGTGGCTGCCTGAAGAAGACACAAAGAGCCCCTTGAGTTTGAGAATATTCTCAAGGTCAGAAAGACTTTGGACAGGAAGCCAGTGAACATAGCTGATGAGGGGAGTTAACATTTAAACATTCAGACAATGAAGATGAAATCCAAAACAGTGATTTATGTGGACTGATGAGGGCAATGACTGCACTTTGGAGAATCCTTTACTAATCAAGGCAGCATGCATGAGTGCTTGAATGAAATGTTTGCCATAATGACGGAGATTATAAGGATTGTTCTTTGAAGACATTGAAGACAAAGAAGTGGCAGGTTGTTGGAAATGTATTTGTCATTAGCAAGACTAGTGAGAATGGTGTCAGTGTGAAAACACAGAAAGTCAGATTGGAAGGCATCCAAAGAAGATGAAAGGGAATAAATTGTTGTATTTTGCAGTACAATAGAGGAGCTGAGAGAAAATGTAAGGGAGAAAAATGGGTAAAAGATAGAAATGGGCAAGAAAAATCAGGCCTGATTTTTTCAGAAACATGGAACCTTGAGATAAGAGTTTGAAAAATATACGGAAAAATTTGAATAGAACAGTCTAAGTAAGAGGAATAAAGAGAATGTACCACCTGGCACAGAGGTCAATGCTGAGCAACAAGGTAAGATGGAAAGTACAAAAAAGGAGAAACTATTTGGTAGACCTCAGAAAAACTCATCAGCAGGAGTGTGAGTTTGCCATAGAAACAACCCTTCCCCTAAAATAAGAATCCCCTAGAGTCATAACATATTCTCTTTAGCTGTAGTATCTGTGAATTAATGTGTGTCTGAAACCAATCTCTGGCCCTTGCCATGTGCCACAGAGAGCTCATGTCCACATTTTTAAATCTTCTTTTTTGACAGAGAAGAACAGTTCTGTGCAAATTGTCTGTAGTTCCTCCTAATTCCTAAACTGTGGCTTGGGGATTGTTTGGGAAAATGCTATTAGGCACAGATTAAAGTGGGTCAGGGACAATCTAATAGTGTGATAGTTTAAATAACATAGTTTCAAAACTTTTAAAGTATCATGAAATTTCTTGTATAGGGATACAGATCCTTCCTGGTCAGTCCAGAGTTCCTTGTGCTGAAGATGGCTATACATTTCTGTTTGGGAAAAGTGCATGGTGACAGAGTGAAAAGGGTAGGGTCAATATGCTGAGAAGGCATGGCAGGTTTCAACACTGGCAATGACATGCTAAATACCTTAATCTTTACCATTCCGGGTTAGCAGGATATTGAGTTAAATGTCTCTCCTTTGGCATATTTTCATCAGATAACATTATTCTGAGTGTTTCGCTAAATTATTAATCTCAATGTCTTCATGAGGACTGAAGCTGTAAGTTTAATGTAAAATTAATCTAGCAGATAAAGAATATTTTGCACTCACCCTCTCTGGGGAAAAATGGAGTCTGTCATCAGAGTGGGCTGTAGCGGCTGTGAGTAACCAGCTGTCTCATTCCAGTTACCAAGAAGACCGACACAGATCAATAGCTATTGTCCCATGACTTTCTTTTGTAAAAAGCAGAACAGATAAAGGGATAAACTGGAAAGAAATTGGATGACCTTCATTTCAAATTAAATTCATTACCCATGTTTGGTATACCAGAAAAATATTTAGTGGGAAGTCAAACTTGAAACACTTCTGAGCAGAGAAGGAAGATGCTGTGCTGTCTCTGCCAATGGAGTACATTGACTCCTGAGAGCACATGAACAGCACCAGCTTCTGCAGAGGAAGGTGCAAGAGAGTGTAGGAAGGCAGAGCACTTTCACAAGGATATGTGATACAGTTTTTATTCCACACTACCTGAAGACTGTTTACCGACCAGAAGAACTATGCATTTTATCTCCAGATGCCTTCTTCTCAGTCCTTCTCTTCCCTACTGCTTCTCTTTTCTGCAGCTCAAGATGTTCTTTCTACATCTCCAAAGGTCTTTGTTAGGAATCACCTCTGAGCTGTAACTTGATAATCATAGTTTCAGTGTTGTCATCATTGTCTCCACTGCAACTAACTAGGTTGTATAACAAAAATAATTGTTCTGTATTCTGCTAATAAAAGTATCCAATTACTGTGTTCTATGCTGCAGGGACATTGCAGTCCTGTGAGAGAATTCAGAGAGGAGCTCTGCTCTAAAAAACAGATATTCATGAATCACAAAAGGCATAATTTTAACAGAAAAATTTGCATTAAATAGGAAAATTAAACAGAAAGTGTTATTTCATATACATTACATCCTTTAGGAAAACAGTTACCCAATACAGCAGTACAAACAATACAAGCAAAGATTTCTAGACTTTTCATGTTTCCCATCATATGAATTACGGTGAAAAGATATCTTGATAGACTCTTTCACATACAGCTGTTTTCTTTCAGTGTCTGCCCTTGAGTTATTGATGTTCATTGTCAGGCAAAATTAGTACTCAAGATAAAATGAGGGTAAAGATATATAGCCCTATAAATGATAAATAAACTATGTTTTTTACAACCATTGTAACAAAAAAATACTTTTGATCAGTTTTCTAAGAATTTCTGCTCCCCTAAAGGAACAAAACTTCTGAAGAACACTTGCCTTAAGTATCACATTTTTACTAAGGTTCCCAGTACAAGGAAGTAACATATTAATTTTAGTACACAGGGCCAAAACTTCTCTTCTGAGTATGTTCTCACTCTGAGAAACTCTTGGTTTTCCTCTCAGATCAGGTGACAGATGTGGCTTGCAAGATGCAGGGATTCCTAGTGAAAAATTTAAAGAGGATCTCTTTACCTGCACTTTAATTTCTTAGGGAATACCAACTCCAAAGAGTCCTTTCCCCTTTGTAACCTTTCTATCCTGCCTTTTCCCACCTCCTTGGTTTCCTTCAGTGCATTCAGTTTCTTCCCATTTGTAGGATTACTGGTTCAGTTGTTCAGTGTCTGTGCTGCCTTCCTATGCACACATTCCTTAATTAAAATTCAATCAGACTGAATAGTCTAGATATTTATATATTTCTAGATATTTACCATGGGTTACCCAACAGGGAACACCAGGTGTCAGAAAACTGTGATTAGTCTTCAAACAGCTTGTAACAATAAGACAGTTATACTGAGCAACGTTTTCCATTTCTGTAACTCTTACACAAAGAGTAGGAGATTCAATCAAAATGAAACTTTTCGCTATCTCTGTCCCATCTGTGTAGAGACAATGAGAAGTGCTTATTGGAGCTCCTGCTTCTTGTCTTGCAGAATTGACCTTGTGCAGATAGTGTGGAAAATGCTCCCTGGTATGCAAACTTTTGCTGCTGTTTCTGGGTAGCAAATGCCAACTTTTGAACCTAATTCAAAGCCTACTGAAACTGATGGAAAGGCTCTTGTTTCAAGAACTCTTGGCTTACTGGTGCATTTCACGGACTCCAGCAAAAGCACTGAGAGTTCTATTAAGCGTGTGAAGGTGAGGTGGAGCCACGTAATGTACTATCAAAGCTAACCCACGTACATAGCAATCAAATCAGCTCAAAGTGGCACCAGCATCAGCAGGTGTATTTTCAAATACTTTTTGCCTCTGAAAGCATATAAATATGTTGTTAAGAACAAAATAAATCCTCATCAGTGATGGAGTTTAAAAGAAAAACTCGAACACCTGCTAAGCTATTTGCATTCATTAACATCCAAACTTCATTCCACTAGAGGTGGGGCACCTGCAAAAATCACTTTTTAGAAAAAGACTGAATCCCTCAAGTCAGTTCCTTTCAGGTTTTCTTAATTCTTCCAAATAGTTTCCATCTTAGAATATTTTTTTTTCTTTTACTTTAAAAAGATCTAGGATGGTAATGATAGGGGGAAACAGGAAACTCCATGAATAAGAAGTATAATACTCCAGTATAAGAAGTTTGCACCTAGTAAAGTCCATTCTCAGCTTCCCTTATATGTGTTTGATAATAGAAAGTCAGAGATCATTTGACACTCAAAATGAAAAGCAACGGTGCCTGTCCAGGCATTTCTCTCCTTGTGCAATCAGCAGTGGGAAACTGCTCACAACTCTTTCAACAAGAATACTAACATCTTGGAAAATACATTATTCTAAATCAGATCTTTACCCAGAAACACACAATATTACTTCAGTTGTTGCTTTTTAATGTGATTTGTTTTACAAAGACCAGTAAACTTCTCTTCTGATTTAATCACAGAATCACAGAATATTGAGTTGGAAGGGATCCGTAGGGATCATCAAGCCCAACACTTGAGTGACTGGCATGTAAGTGGCTCAAACCACCACCATGGCATTATTACCACCATGTTCTAACAAATTGAGCTATTCTATTATTTGAAGGGCTATGTATCATTTGAAGAAAAATATATGGGAGTACATCATTAAGAGAAATGTACCTTAATTAATATCATAATTAGTATTCAACATATCAAGGAATTCTAAATATGCTAGCACTTTGCCAAATCTCATGGGAATTCATGCAAAATCCTTCCAGACATAATGAAATGTACTTGAATGTCATGGTGATTCATACTTCATAAATGTTGAGAAAGATGGAACGTTCCCAGGTTTTAAATGGATATTTGTATGGTTTAAATTTAATATTTTGTTAATGTTTTCTGAGCTTTATCACAGGAAAGATTTCAAGAGTTGTTCCTGCCATTTGTCTGACCAAGAAACATTAAAAAAGACAACTCAGGTTAAGGACAGTTAGTGTTATTTTTGAATTGCTGTCTGAACATGACAGGATATTGGCAGAATCACAACTTGAGCTATGCTGTTAATGCAGTAGAATGAAATACGTGTTGAAAAATATTGAAATATCTTGAAATTCTGTATAGAAAGAAAAAGCCTAAAGCTGAAAAACATGACAGACATGTTAGTGAAATGTCATGCTTGTTACATGTTTGTATGATAAAGTCTGAGCTATCTTGAACTATCTTGGTGTTATCCTGTGCCTTGTGAAGATTGAATCTCTTGCTTTAAACCTCAGGTCCCACAGTTGTGCAGTTGAACATGTTTTCAGTGGAAAAAGTTTCTAGCCTTCATATACAATAAAAGATTGAATGTAGGAAAACATTTTCTGTTTACTTAAACAGAAAGATAAATTAAAAGATTATGGAATGCATATTTTGTTAGAGTGTTTTAATATTTTAATTGCTTTTTGGTATTTACTCTTGCTTGCTATGTACACAGGTTTATAGGACATATATCAATATATTTTTTAACTATGACCTTTGTCATACAAAGACCTATGTACAAATTATTGTTTATGTAATTATTTAGGCATGTAATACATAGATTGGGTTCAGCCTGGTTATCTCTGGGTACATCAATCCATCTCTATACAGAGAGAACTTCAAGAGGCCTGTTATTCCTGATGCCAATTGAAGTAGCTGAGTATTGTCAGCTTCAGCACTCAGAAAGTCTCAGAGGCTGTCATCAGCCATGTTACTACTGATTGCTATTTAAGTTTTTAACTAACTTTTTTATGTGCACCTTAATATTTGGTGGATATGGGAAACAATACTTTGTTTGGACAATCATCTCAAGTAAGAAAGCAGAGTGATTTTGGTACTCTGCACTCCCAAATCTGCCTGTCACAACTACCTCATCTATCCCTCCTTTGCAACAGTCATGCCCTCTCAGGGCCTCTTCTCTCCCCTGCAGTGCTGAGGATGTCCTCAGAGCCCCATTCCCATTTCTTCTCTCCACCAAGGCAGATGTGGAGGAGTGCCAGCAAGCATGCTCTGAATGCCTTCCCTGTCTGGTGTAGCCACAGAGTGCAGAGAGGAGCTGTCTCACCTGCTTGAGCTTGTTGTGTGCCTCTGCTCTGTCATCTCAGTCGAGGCAAAGTGGGTAATTTCATGTGTAGCCTGAAATGATCAGACATCTTCCTGGATCCAGGAGTTGCTGTGCTCTATTCCCAGCACTGTGCTTGCTGACCCTGGGGACATGGAGAGAACCTCCTTGGCATGCGCTTGCCAGCATGACTTTCAGATAGTTAACTAGCAAGGCAAGTCCACTTTTAACCTTCAGAAACACAACTAAAACCTGCTTTGGGCTCTGCCACACCATATGATATATGAAAGGGAGGTGACTAACTGGATGGTTCAAAGAGTAGCTCACATTATAACTAAGGCAACAAGTTAAAATATCTCCTGGATGGTGACAGTAAGCCATTTATGACATGAATAACAAGGATGAAGGTAGCAGTCAGCTAAAAATGGATTTTTAAACAAATTTTCTGTGTCTCTTCTTATCCCCAGAAGCCTTGAATTTTGAGCAACAAGGGAGAAACACCAGTCATTTTTTTTCCAGAGCATAAATGTCTTACTATAATATATACAAAGTTCTCCAGAGAAAATCATAAATCCAAGTCTAGCAGAAAACCTCTATTTGAAGAGGTTTTCAGGTAAATATCTGATTGAGATACTCTTGCCTACAGAGACAATTTTCAAGAATAGATAGAAATGTTGCTTTTAAAAAAGATATATTGTCTTCTTATTTATTAAGCAATTTTTTTTAGTGTGTGTCACCACATACCTCCTATTGAAAATATTTCATATTAATTCTTACAAGTCTCTTCAGCTCTAGTTTTCCAGAGTCTGTGATTTTCATACACCCCTCCCACAGTACTGAAATTCAGTTCTGTGCAATTTTTCATCGTAATGGAAATCTGGAATGTCTGACCAAAATAAAAGCATATATACAATGATTTTTTCCCATCTAAAATTCAGGTTTCTCCAGCATTTATAAAACTAAGACTTAAAAATTAATGAAAATAATTTTATTTTATGCTGAGGGAAGGGAGAAGGTAGTCAGTCAGGGCAACTCTTTAAAACCTTTTTTTATCCAGTTCATTTAACTCACTCTTTCTCTTTCCTCCTTCCTTTTAATAGGAATTATAATTTTAATAGACATTACTATTCTCCTCTCCTACAAATAGGAGAGGAGAATATTCTACCAGCTTTCTTAGAAGCCCTTACAACTTTATGTAGCCCAGAGGATGGAGGGTGGGACAGGCAACAGATCAGGGAATGCTTTACTCTGAGTTTATACCAGCCTAACTCAACTGAAAGAAACAAAAGTTGCAACAATATAAAAATAGTATGTGAGGATTTGGAAACCAGATTCTGCCTTGTTCGAGAAAATCAAATTGGTGCTGTTGTCACGGGGTGCAATTCCAAGCACTTGCCTGACATAGGTGACCACTTTTCCCAGTGAGGACTCAATACTAGAGCTAATCCTCATTTTTTCCCCCCTTTGGCACTCCCAGTGGTGCAGCTCCCAGTTTCCCAGGCTCTGGCTCCATACCCACACCTGAGTCTGTGGGCTCTGGAATATAATCTGTTGTTGGATTGTACACTGTCAGCAGGAGAAAATCAGGGAAAAGTTTTGTTATCAGATAGTAGCTCTTCTTAGATAATAACAATATTTTAAAATTAATGGCATGCAGTAAAACTGGTTTAGGCTAATCTAGTGTGAAGACTTTCAGACTTAGCTGAAAATTAAAATTTTGAAAATTTATGTATGTAAGTACTTTTTTTCTTGTTGAAAAATTACTAAATGTCCTTAATGTTGAAAAAACAAATATGAGGGAAGGGAGAAGTGGGAAATACCTTTTCTGACTTCATGCAAATTTTCTTCTATTTTGTAACATTTTCAGAACTCTCTTATGTTGGCAGAATGGATAAGAGAGGGAAGAGAGAAAAAGAAGAGGATAAAAACGATTTTGCCAAATGTACAAAATGGCCCCAAATCTAGCCCATAAATTGGTTAGCTTTCAGATTTTACATTCTGTAGTTTCTACATAAAACAGACACATTGTGACTAACAAAGCAAGACTCATGTCTTTTATTGTAACCCATTGCTGTGAATTCTTCTGGAGAACTTCGTGGTGATCCAAGCATCCCTGTTAACAGATCACTGTGCAAGGTCAGGACCTAAACCTCTTTGAGTCCTGGCTAACTGTATTTCTAGACAGAAACACATATGACAACAAGAATTTCCCTATTATTTCCACCTCAGGAAATCCTTTAATGCTTTAATGATTGAAAAGACTGTAAATACTCCCTTTAGTAACAGCTCAAAAATGCCATGCTGGGAGAAATTATAATTTGGGGATATTTAAATGACCCTTAAGCATAATAAAATTTTAAATACCAGCAGTAAGATTCCAATATTTGTACATAATAAATTTCAGTAGCTGAATGGTTTTTCAAAGACATAGTAGGTATACTGCGGCCTAATAATCAAGTTCTTGGTTCAATTATTATTTTTCCATCTATATTAATGTGGAATTTTAAGTAAATCCTCACAGATCTTTGGTCTATTGTCTATTTGCGTTTACCAAGTGATATTCCAAAGACATTCCATAATTATTAAATCCTGTTAAAATTGTCAATTTATTTTTTCACAAGTGTCTGTAACTTATGTGAGAAGATATTATGGATAATTTCTAAGGATATGACAAATAAGGGGAAGAAAAAGAGCTTTCACAAAAAGAACTTTTTGAGAAGTGAGGTTCTTTTGAATATTTTTTAGAATCACTGAAGTAAATGAGAAAAATTAATTTCAGATGTAGTTATATTTCAAAGTATTTTCTTACATTTTTGATGAACAGTTGTAATCAGATAGGCCAATAAAATCCTTAAACAAGTCAAAGTGGTGAATGATTAATTAAATAATTAAATTAAAGTGATTAGTGATGATAATACTAAAAACACTTTGATACTGGAAACATAAATGGAAATAATCTATTGTAAACACCAGATTTTTAATTACCGTGTGTTTTGTGCAATTCCTATGGAAAAATTGAAGCATTATGTAGATTTTGGGTAAATTATTTTTATTTTAGAGCAGAAAAAAGAATGAAGGAACTAAAAAAGAAGCCCCTCCTTTCTGATGGGGCTCTCAGTTTCTGTGTTTTGAAGTGCTTTTCCATGTAACCTGAATGGGTTTTAGCTTTTTGTTACATTATTGTCCATCTACATTTTAGACTGTAAATCACACAATTGGAGAACAAACATGGCCACACTGTCTTTTCTGTACATAGCGTAGTAAGAATATCTGGCATTTTTTCTGACTTACTGAAAATATCTTGGCTTTATTAGTGGTTCAGGTTGATGTCCTAGAAAGTGATCACCTGCTGCTTGACAGAACAGGTAACTGCCATAGATTGTGTTAGGCAAGGTCAGGATTGCTGGATTATTTTATGGGAAAAGAGAGTTTTTTCTTTTCATATAATGTGCAGTGATGCAAGCAGTCCCAGTTTCCCCACTGGCACACGGAAAGAGGCAGCAGGAACAGCCCTGGAGTCTGCCAGGCACTGGTGTGGCACTGAAATCTCAATACTCAGACAGCTTTTCCAAAATACCGTGCCTGTCCTATTCCATCATGGCAAACTGGAATAATTTGGGTTTATCAGAAACACAGAAGTTAGTAACATGAAGAGTGAGATCTGATTGAAAGAAGGTTGGTGGCATGTGATGCACAGAAAAATAAATATCAGTGTTGTTAAGATGCCAAAACTATGGAGCATTTAAAGTTGATAAAAATCTTAGTCAAGGAGAAAGAAACACAGGCATGGTACATCAGGTTGCTGAGGGAAATTTGATCTTCATGTTCTTCACACAGAAAGAGTTAACTAAGAGAGGAAAAGACACTTTGCAGAAGCAATCTGTTTCACAGCTGATGCTTGCACATTTCTGAGAAACAGGCTAGCAAATTGCTAGTGGCACAGACAGATTCACCAACATCCTGAGTTTCTACACTTTTTACACCTAGAGGGCATGAAATACAGTGCAGAAGAGACTTCAGTGATCAAACCCATTAGATCTAGTGTCACAATGCAGGGCATAATTGTACATTTTGACAGAAATCTGCGTGCAGGAATAATTGTCAGGTCCTGGGCATCTTGTTGGTTTTTTGAAAGCCTTGAGACTGTACCACAGCTGTACTCTCCTGATCCTGTACCAAGGAGTCCATCAGAGCGACCCTTCCTGACATGCCCAAAGAATGTGAAAACAGCGTGTTTCACAGGGCTTCTTGTAGCCAGTACACGGATTCATAACATTCATTAGTTTCTGGAGAACACCCAAAAAGAAACAAATTATTTTGACTTCTTGTATTTCAGGCACTCCTTCAGCTCCTAACCAAGATTTTGATGTAGGTATGGCTTCAATCATCATAAAAACGTATGGAATGAACCTTCAGACCCTCAATGCTCCATATGTTGGTATAGTTACACTATTTTTGGGTATACAAGATGGGAAAAGAAAAATAAGTCACTGAGAAGAAGGTAGTTAAAGAGAAATATAAATGTAGCTCTCCAAAATGAGAAAAGTTCCACTAACCTTCCTGGAAATTAAACCATGAGCACTCTCAGACCTCCCTTAATGTGTTCAGCTGCTTTATTTATTTGAGCTCTTGTTGGGATACATATCTGGGTTTAGAAACTTAGTCAAAACAGACCAAGCTTTTCTACTTTTACATTAGGTATGCAATCTTAATTTTTACTAGTATCTTTTAGCTTCACTCCTACTAATCAGGTTTCTGTGCTTTCTGTCCTTTAGTGACCTTGGACTCTTATGTTGACATAGTGAAACCCTTTGTCTTGTGGCACTATTTAAAAAACAGTACACTCCATCAGAGAGGCTCTTTCCACAGCTTTCTGAATAATCTCAAAGTTTGGAAATGAAGAATAATTCCAACCAACTTTCAATTTAGAGTTCAAAAATTCAAACGATTCAAACTTTTCAACTGAAGTGTTTTAATTTTGAGCTTTCAGTATCTGTGCAATAATAGGGCATTCTAAAAGATGTAGATTATTCAAGAGGTGAAGGTATGCATCTTCAAAAGAGCCATCAATAGAATTAGGTCCTGAACCCCTTTGAAGTTGCTTTCAAATATCTGGCTTTATTTTGTTTATTCCTGCGGAGTCAGTCTTCTGAGTAAAAGAGGAATGTAAAATAAGGAGGACACACCCTTTCCAATATATGTATTCATGGCCTTAGACAATTTGGAAGGACTTCAGAGAGTTTTATCTCTTTCATCCTAAGGTGCTACTTTTTCTCCATGGGAATTTTAATTGGTCACAGTTTAATGAATGTTTTCCTGCTTCAACCTTTCAAAAAAGGGTTTAGAAACATCAAGGTGTTGTCAAACAATCCAAAGGAACAGAGGACAGTGATGCGAAGTGTGGAGTCTCTGTGCTTCTATGCCATTTTTAATGTGTTCATGGTAGAACATAGCTCAAAATGTGGACTGGTGTTGGATAAAGAAATACAGCCAAGAAAAATTGTTCACGAGTTTTCTGGATTTAGATAACACAGTAGGCAACTGAAAAATACTATAAAATATAAACACCAGAAACTGTGTTCTTCACTGCTGAAAGAGATTCTTCCACTGCAAAAACCCATCCTTGCATTAAGGATCTATGAAAATTTTGAGCACTATCCCTTAGGTACTCTACACATTAAAATCACAACTGTTTTTCGGTTTTTTGGGTTTTTTTTATCATTTTATATTATTAAGCTGCATATCCTATCAGCATATTGAATGCTTTGTGGTAGGAAGCTTGTCCAAAATGAAGATTTTTCTGAAAATCAAAAAACCTCCAGAACCCTCTGAGATCTACAGAAAAACACTGTATGCAGTATGTAGCTCTGGATCCAGGCAGTGAATTGGCAATGTCAATTTATTTTGTTGCTTGACATTTTATTGCAAAATAAGGAAGGGTCTTAGAATCTAACAAAAAATGACTTAAATTTGTAGCTTCTAGTGCAATTAATGTTAAACTAGTTACAATAACTGGAAAAACACATTGCTGTTTTTCTTTATGAAAGGACATCTCTTCATTCAGCTACCTTTTAAGCTAATTGAACAGTCAAAACAGATATTTTCTCAGATTCTGAAGCAGTGTCAGAAGCCATTTTTACATTAATCACAGAAACACAGAATAATCAAGGTCGAAAGATACCTTCAAGCTCATCAAGTCCAACCATCAACACAGCACCACTATAATCACTCCTAAACCATACCCCCAAGTGCCACATGCAGATGAGTCTTGAACTCTTCCAGAGACAGTGACTCAACCACATCCTTGGATAACTTATTTTAATGCGTAACCCCTCTTTCAGAAAAAAACATCTCGCCTTAACTTTCCCTGGCACAACTTTGTGACATTTCTTCTCCCCCTTTCACTAGAGTCATGACAGAAGAGCCCACCCCCCTCCTTGCTACAGAGAATCACAGAATCACTGGGTTGGAAGAGATCTTCAACCCAGCCCTAACATCTCAACTAGACCATGGCACTGAGTGCCACATATGGTCTTTCTTCAAAGACATCCAGGGATGGTGACTCCACCACAGACAATTCCAGTACTTTATCACTCTTTCTTATCATACAGTATCAAAAGTTTTCGCTATTTAAATACTTGTCTATGCATTAAGCTAGTTGTAAACAGGGGTGAAAAAGCTGAAGTACTTGAGCAAAAGCCAACTCTAAATCCCATTTTGTTTTTTAATGGAAGCAATCAACCTGGTTTAATGGGCTTGAATGATAGAACAGGTCAGTTGAGTAAGTACAGGAGGCAAAAGATTCCCCTTTTTAATGAATTTGTCTGCCCTTAGCAGTGGCCCAGAAAAACCTTTTGGGGCAGAATAAGCTATTTAATTAAGAAACACAATGAACAATTGACTGTGTTTAAGTCTTTTCCCCTTAAAACAGACAGAGACTAGAGATATGCATCACATTAAGAAAGTGCAGTA
Source organism: Pseudopodoces humilis (assembly GCF_049639895.1). Taxonomy (NCBI): domain Eukaryota; kingdom Metazoa; phylum Chordata; class Aves; order Passeriformes; family Paridae; genus Pseudopodoces; species Pseudopodoces humilis. The sequence goes on along the minus strand of NC_142203.1, from coordinate 57,424,790 downwards.
TGTAGTTTATTAAAGGAAGTACTCTCTGATGATATTGAAAACGTGAAAAATGAATGGTCACTATAGTGAAATGTCTCCACGTCAAAACAGCATGTTTGTTGGGTTTTTTTTGAGTATCTGTATCTCACTCTGACTTGTCTAGGCATTAACCTTCGAGTTTTGCTTAGCCACTTCTCCCTCCTTTCACTGCATGTAGAATCCTCTCTTACTGCAACATTCTGAACTCGCTGTCCCACCTGTGAATGGATCTGGACTGAACAACAAATTCTGGATATATTCATGACACCAAGGAAGCCTTTCTCTCCTCAGGCACCCAGCTAACTGTAAACTGGGGGCTGAGTAGCTATGTTATTCATAAATTTGATAGGCTGTTCTGTGTTTTAATCCTCTCTCCCTTAAAACACACCTCCAAAATATCAATCATCAAAGAAATACCTGCTTTTTTACCCCCGGAATAAATAATAATAATAATTCTTTTTTTTTTCAGTTTTCCTTGATACATCAAATTATATGCTTCAACTACACAGAATATCCTGGATAATGAAATTTAAATCAGATGTTTACTAAATTGCAAAGTATAACATACATTAGAATCATTGAATTGGGTCATTTGATTATTGGCTTCTGTTCACAATCACAGCTGAAAATGTTGGGAATGCAATTCTAGTGCAAATAGTATACATCACTGTATCTTTTATTGTGTAATATTTTTAAATTGTCTCACAAGCATAAGCACCTGCTTTTGCTGAAATTCTAAAAATTACAACAACAGACTGCATTTCTTCCATCTGCAAGTCTGCATCCTCCTTTATTACAGCTGAGAGGAAAAAGAAACAATGCTACAGAATTGGTAAGCATCCTGATCAACTTCTGCCAGGTGTGCTGTGAGAACATACAGTACAGTTATTTACACAGGTTTACAGCACATTCTTCAGTGCTTTGCTTTTGAGCCACCCTCTTCTATCAAAAAGGAATGGAAAAACTTTCCCTCCTGACAAACACTTAAATACTTAAATACACCAAATCGAGTGGGTGTATTTTGGGAAATATTGAACATTAATCCCTTTAGCAGTGGAGAGAAGTAGGAGAAACAGGTATTTTTTTTTCTTTTTATTTCCAGAAAAAAATAGAATTTTTTGCTTACAATGACAAATGAAAATTGTTTCAACCTTTGCAATGTTCAGTGAAGGTACTAAGGAACCACATTTTGTTTCAATGTTTAGCTGGGTGTCGTGGTTTAAAACCAGTAACTAAAAAAATTACTATTTTTTTCTGTGAGATATGGATTTGAACAAGAGCAAAACAGGCTTAAAACTTAAAAGGAATAGAAACAGTTTATTAACCAACTACAAGAATAAGAACACTAGAATAAACTTCCAGAAAACCCTTTTATCTCTCACCACTTAACCATTCTTTTGTACACATGATAACATAGAGACAAAAAAAAAAAACTTTAGAACTTTGGTGGTCAAAAACAGTCTCAATTTTGCTAGAGTCTTTCTTTCAGTTGCCGATCTATGGAGTTTTTAGAGTCACTCCTCCCATTCCACATCACTCTGAGGTGTGCATGGGTCAAATGAGTCTAGAAATACTATTTTAAGGATGAGTTATTCAAAGGCAAAAGTCTTCTTCAACTGTCTCTGTGAGCCTTCCTGGAAAACAGCTTTTGCTTTGCTCTTCAAGGCTTCAAAAAAAATCTTCACTCTACCCATCTCCAGCAACTCACAGCATCACAATTACTCTCTCTTTTTTTAGAAGTCCACACTTTGAACACTCTATTCCTCTCATACTCTAGTCATGAATTAAAGGAGTCTTTTAAACTACTATTACCCATCTCCATAGCTTTAACAAAAAGATATTTCAGCTGTACGCATCTCCTTATTCTTTCTTTCTTATTTAAACTTAACTCTTTCTCTCACTGTTTTTAGTGGTTCTGTGATGTTTTTTGCATGTTGATTGTCTCTCTCGTTCTCTGTCTTTTCTGAGAAAAAAGAGTAATCTGTTCATTTATCTAAGTAGTAAAAGAATTAAAAGCTTTAGAAAGCTGCAAGAGTTCATAGTATCAAGTTTCAGTCCAGCAGCAGAAACTGAAAACTAAGCTCAGCTGACCGACTCTGCTTCTCTCCCACCCCCCCTCCTCCCTGCGGCCTTGTCGGCCTGGAGGGGGGGAAGGAGGCCAGGACAGACCCTGTTACCTTGTCAAAAGCCGGAAACCAAAGAAGGCAAGAGAACTCTGTACTTCTTAAGGGGGTGTTTACAAGTTGAATTCACTTTTTAATGGTCAGATCTGCTGTCAATTCTTGGAAATGACTGATAATTGGTCAGGAGGGAAAACTCCCATCAGCCACTAGCAGCTCCAACTTCTTCTCTTTCTAAGCTGTCTTGAAGGTAAAGCTACACCGTGACACTGGGCTATTCATGAGTAAAAGCTAATATGTAGAGAGATGTGGAACTGCTGAAAGTGTCAACAAAAGTGTGGCCATGGAGCAGACTTTTTGTGCTCAGTAAAGAAAGGTCAACACAGGAAATTACACAGACTACTGAGAGCTTGGATTTGCCAAAATCTAGCAACTTTAGGAAGGTTCTTATCCAGTAACTTGATTAAATTTGGTATGACTAGTTCATTTTGCATTTTGTTTGTCAATGCTCTGATTAGGTTAACTACCTTGTAATTCACTTAACTGTAACAGGAAAATGATGGAAGTTTAGTATTTAGTTTCTGACTTAGTGTATTCAATGCAATCAACAGTAAAGAAATGAATGAGTAAACTGAAAGAGTGAAAAGTTAAATACTAATGATATATTAAGCAACAGGACAGAAAAATTGCTTTGCTGCTTCAAGTTTATAAAAACATTTTCTTTTGAAGCTAACGTATGTCATGAGAAAGATCCACCTGCTACACTAGGATATTAAAGAACCTTGATGATCTTTTTGAAGAAATACTTGCTAGCCTCATCCTTGAAATGTAGCCACTATGGGTGTTTAATGAATGTTTCATTTTTCTTCAACATTCTTTTGCAGAAGCAGCCTTTATTCAGGAAAAATTACCAGACAGAAAGCATGGAGTAAGGACACAACAAGGACAAAAATGTAAGGATTTAAACGTGACATGAAATGTTGCTTTTTATGCCATCACTTTCAATATACCAAAAGAGAATACTAAGAAGAAATAAAGGACAAAAATGTTTTCTCCATAGACACAGACATCTATGCATCTAGACAACCACAACTTTGGTTTTCAAGCAGCTGTGGCAAATAGAAAATCAAATGTAAGATCAATGCTTCCACTTCTCAAACTCTAGGACTGACATGATTACTGCAGGCTTCCTTTAGGGAGGTATACAAATTCAGTGCTCTTAATCCTGTGTTGAAGCTAAAATGCCCTTGGGGATATTTCCTGTGAGATCAGGCAAAGTTGTACACGGAAAGACTGAACAAAACAGTGACTGGTTCAAATGAAAGCTTTTACTCTGTTGTCATGAACACCTGTATTCATCTTTACTGTCCACAGAGAACATCTAAAAGGAAAATTCCTGCCATTCTCTCTGTCTCACCCCTAACCAAAAGCTTCCAAACCCTCCAGTAGTGATTTTAGTGGAGATGTTTATGGACTTGTATCTAACATGAGCAGAGCAGAAACATCATCACTGCATATCACAGTTTGGACATTTTGATTAATTCCCCTGTCGGGCTGAATTTTTTTCCCTGTTGAAAGGAATCAACTATTGGTCCAAGATCACTCTACCAAGCAAATAATTCTGGCCAACAAGTGAGGTGCAGAAAGAAGAAACAAGGATCTTGGATGCAGAAAAAAAAAATAAGGAACTAGTCTTGTTCCAAGTGCTTATGTTTCACTGGATGATTACTGAAGGAAATATAAGTTACTGCAGAATCATGAGCAAGGTAAAGACCACTAAAATGGGTGTAGTCATAAAGTTTCTTCTGGTTATATTCATGCTTTGTCAAGTCACCACCGGTCACTGGCACCTGGGAATTACATCTTGTTGTTCTATCTCAATTTTTTTGCACGCAGCACGTCAATGCTCTGATTTTTTCACAGGCAGCATTGGGCAAAGTTATGTGGTGCACTTTAAGTGTCTGCTTTGAAAAGCCAGACAGCTGTAGCTTGGTCATTCCTACTCATGGCAGTCCCTGAGAGGCATACACAGAGATCTTCTGGAGGGAAACGCTTCCATCCCCATTCCTCAGCAACAATAGCCATTAAATTGTACAAACAGACTCTATTAAATTGTCTGCAATTTTGATTTATCCAGTCAAAGAATTTGTCTGATCAGATGCACTGCCCTTAAACTCCTTTGGGTTACCACAGTCCTGCAATGTGTGCTTTAAAAGCTAAGTTCATCTCTTTGAAAAAAGGTGCTAAAACTCTTCTCTATTATAAGGACTTAAACTCCTGCAGTTTACAGCAGAACCATTTTCCTCATTGAAACTGGTATAAGATTTGCCTTCACCCTAATTCTCTGCTATCATGCAAGTACTGTATGTTAGTCTTGTGTGTAATTTAGGTATCATTCTGGAGGTGCATTCTATGTAGTCATGCTAGTTCCTTCCATGTCAAAAATAAGTGTGTGTTGAAAGGATGTACAATCAAACAACAAAGCACAATTTTTTTTCTAGACAAGCAATTACAGTGAATTCAGCTACATGTCACAAACTTTTGGTTTAAGTGGGTATTTAAAATGTGTTGAAAATAACTCAGTTTCCTGAAGTTTGTGTCTTTCTGGCCTCATATGTCTTCTCACGTAGTTCTTGGATAAAATGGATTTTTGTACAGGCTTACTATCTGAGTAAACGTCTTTTGTATACTTGTAGTAATGAGCAGGACCTACAACATTGAAAATTTTATTTAAGTCTTGACTTTGACATAGAGACTAACATGTTTTGATCTAGCTGAACATTCCAAATGCATAATATTTCATATTCAGGATAGTGCAGAGAATGTGCCTTTCTTTGCAATTTTAACTAAAAGTTGTTAAAATATTAATTGAACTGTAACAGTCTATAAATAGTTATTTCATTTGAGACAGGTATTTATTCAAATGGCACATAAAATTACATCAACTTACTAGTAATATTTAAAAATACCTTATTGTCAGCTGTTTTAGGATGCTTTTTAGAGAACAGCTAAGCAGAAAGCTGTGAAACTGCACATTGCATTTGTGGCATCCTTCCTGCAGGACTGAAACAAGCCATCCTTCTATCCTGCACTCTGTTTTTATGGAGTCACACCGGAGATGAGGTGACATACAAGGTCCAAAGAAGCTGGCTTAAGACATGATTTGCATTTCAATGAGTGACTTTCCACAAAGCACTGTGATGCTGACTGCAGTATGCATCAGTTCACATTGGGAGCATAGGATATTGCTATACTGCAAATAATTTGTGGTTACAGCAATTATAAATAGGTTATGTAAAATGAGGGCATTGTATTATTTATAACTGTGCATTTCATCTTACAGTGTAAAAGTAGGAGCACAAACATCCCCACACTGAATCTTTTGTTTCTCAGAGATACTCAAGCAAGAGATGCATTATTAGATGTACAGGTTTGCTCTGTGGTTCTTTAAAGATAAAAAAGGTTCTGTTGTAGAGTTTTATACCACTGAGGTAATTAAGATTGTACATGTGTAACAATAGGTACTACATGTCTTAAATGTCTTGTTTGCTTTAGGAAAGCTAAAATTAATGATTTGAATGCAGAGAGGTTTTGGGTTTTGCTAGACTATTTTAATGGCCTCTATGATCTCCGGGTTTCAGTGATTTGATATTTTCACATATTGGTTTTTTCCATCTGACTTCTGTCTTGGTAGAATATAGTCTCTATTTACTACTGTATGTTCTTGGAGTCTGCTACTGTCAAAGCAAGAGCCAGGTCAGAGCTCAAAATCTTATCTAGATAATTCTCTCCATGCAAAATGGCACTGCAGAGATAGCATTCAAAGAGAAGGTGCATAGCAAGATCTGGGGCAGATAACAGCAAAGTAACCTGCAAGAATCTGCTTATTCCTGAGAGTTTTATCTCATCTGCAAACTCAGCTAGCATAAGGTTGCACCTGTGCTCTCAGATACCCACAAGACACTACAGAACATGAAGTGTCAGAGAAATTATTTTCAATTTCTCCAACAATCATTTGGTAATTTCATGAAGTGAGGACCAAATTCGTGTGGCTTTCCATAACCTTGGGTATATAGGAACTGCAACACCAAAGTGGGGAATTTCCAGAGGAGGCCTATACAGTGGTAAGGGTATTTCAGCTTGTATCTCTTATTAGAAAGACAGTCACATCATGTGTGGACTTGTGGCAGACTAATGTTCTCTGCTGATCCAGGTGAGTTCCTGGGTTTGTTAAAACTCTTGCGGAAGGAGGAAGAAAGATTAAGGCTCAGGATCTTAACTTGCAATATATATTAAACTTTAATATTCCTAAGGCACAGTCAAGGTTAAAAGTGAGACTTTTACATTCTTCTCACAGTATAAAGAGAATCTCCAATGATGGAATGCTAGATAATAAGTCTTCTTCATTGTCTTAAATCTTTCATTTTTCTGGGAAGCTGGTTTGAGAGAAAAGTCAGCATCTAGAAACAGTTTCATTTCACTGCTACCATAGTCTGGCTTTTCTTTAACAGTGAAAAGAATTGTAATAACATGCTCCTTTCCAGGCACCCAGAGGTAAACCAGAGTGCTGCATTTGGATCTGTATGTAGGCTGAAAAGTCACTTCCTTGGGAAAATCTAAATTAGACAGTCCCAGATATATATAGGATAGGGTCTGACAAAAGTATTGATCAGTGCTAACGCCTAAGAACATGTGCCATACAGTCATTTAGTACAAACACATGTTGCAGTGGAGTCAAACTGCCCTAGAAGAGCACAGAATCAGCTTTTAGGAGTAACTCCAGCATTCAGTTAAAATCATGTAAAAATCAAATTACCCAAATTAAATTGCTAGTTTACATAGCCCAATAGTCACAGACTTGTAAGTAATAAAATGTAATAATATAACCATATTAAATGCTGAGAGAATTGTTTACTTTGCCTCTGGTCACAACAATATGAGTCATTACATAAAGCATAAGAAGTGAATTTTTCTCTTTTTAAGTCTGGTAAATTGTTGCTTGTCAGATAGCTATGCAGCCTGGAAGTAGGGTTGAGACAGAAAAACTGATCCAACTTCAGCAATAAACTGGATTTATTGCCTGCTCTTCTTGAAAACTTAGGTGTTTCAAACCATTATTTAATAGTGAGTCGGGCTTAGAAGTCAAAATACTTACTGAGGGGGTGTGAATCAAGAACACAGCACTCTTGTCTCTGTGTGATGGCCTATTTATCAAACATAAGGTCATATTTTTGGTTTTTTTCATTTTGAAGCTCTTGTTAGCAAACACTAGCAAACACTCCAAATTGTCCTACCTTAAATTACATTAGATAATATTACTTACTTGTTTTAAAACATATTAATACAATAGATTACTGGGTGACACATATTAGCATGTTTTTAGCCAAGACTAATAAGACCATATTATAAACATTCATATGTAATGTATTTCCTGATACACTTTGCTACTGTAGAAAGTCTATTTATTTTCAGCCTCTCTAAGTAAAACACCTCTAGTAAAATATCTAATGAACTTGACATTGTTGATATGGCTTCATAAGTTTTCTATAGTCTGGTTAAGTAGAAGGCATCTCTGTTGCTCTGTGCTCAGAGACTGCAGTGAATCCAGAGGAATGTTTTAGCACTGATTTTCATTAGTGATATATAGCTTCATCTCATGTTGGCAGAAATTCATTCTGTAGATATTTATGTGGTAACCCATAAGTGGAAATAAAAAAACTGCAATAAAACTCTAAGTTGATTTGTATATCCTAACTAAATAGTTGATTTGATATCACATTCATATACGTTTGTTATGATCTGATTATTAGGGATGTCTCTACCTGAATTAAGATGCAATTGAGACCATATGCCAAAGTTAATAGGAGGTATTTTATTTAACAGTAAATGTGAACAAGAGAGAAAGAAAGAAATAAAAAGAGAGGAGCTGGGGTCAGCGGAGAGAAAAGGACAGAGACAAATAATCACTACCCTTGTGAGTCCAGCAGCATCCCATAGATCCTCTTCTTCTGGTCTTCTCTGTGGTGGGAGTCCCACCAAACACAGATTTCAATGGGTTAATATACATTCAGGTATCTGTGGTGCCTGGGGGCGAAGTTTCATACTGTGCTTTGCAGCAGACCCAGAATCTATTGCAACACGGGATCACATGCAGTCCTCTGGTGTAGGGCCTCAAGAATGGCTCTGGGCACTTCAGGGCTCTCTGATGGCTTATGACACCTTCTAGGACATGACAGATGCCTCTTAAGCAAGTGTTGTTGGTGTGAATGTGACCTTCCCGGGGCAGGGCTGTGGGGGAGTTTTACAGCTGAACCAGTTTGTGCAAGGGAGGAATCTCCACAGGCCCTCCTGCTTTGTCTGGCTTGTAGCCTCTGGTGGTGGGTGTTCACCCCCTCTGTACCAAAGGCTCACCCTCAGACACCCAAACACTCTCCTCCTATGCATTTGGGGGAATGAAGGGTGTACAAACCTGGCCTCAGCAAATGGGTCTGTGCATTACGGCATCCCTCTGCCCAACCCAGACAAAGATGATTTTCAGGACTTCTGCTGGGCTTGGCTTTCTTGTGGACAGTTCTTCTCCCTCAGCCTAGTTTACTTCTCCTTAGACCAGGAGATAACTGGACAATAGTGTCACCTTTCTTTTACACTGTGTTCAGGAGTCATTTTAGAGGGGGGCCTTTGGTGTCTGCAGATGAGCTGTTGCTTCTTTGCACAGTTTGCTACACTGAGGAAATTATTTTGGTGATTTTAACAATGTTTGAGCCAGTAATAATTTCACACTCTCACAGTTTGATTAAAAAACTAATTATTAGTATATTCAACAAGAGATTGTTATTTATCTATATATGCTTTCTTTCTATATAAAAACATTCTCAAAAACATTCACTAATTTCCTTTATTGTTATGATAGTGAATAAGAATGAACTGCCGGTGATACTTTTAAAAACTTACACTTTTGTTATGGTGCAAACTTGACCAAAGTATTAAAAGACAACATGAACACTGGTAGAGATGAATTTCTAATTCTGAATTATTCATACTAGTATGATTTACTCTCAGATGTTGCTCTATTACAGTTTGTTTCAGGTTTGGTCTTGCTATCACAGTGATGACAGGTACTAGATAATCTCTTGATCAATTTCTGAGCCTGTTTTGAAGGTAAAGTAGAAAAGAAGAACTTAATCAGCAGAAATATCTGACTGTGCTTCACTCCCTCTCATTCTTCATATCATGCTTGTAAGGGGATTGGGTACTGGCTCATGAAGTCAAAAAGCTCAGAGGATGGGTAAGGAGTTGATGGGGTGGCAGATTGTTCAGCACTTCATCAGCTCTTCTCAGGAACATCACTCCTGACAATGCATATTATTATCCTTACTCACTGTGGATTTGCCTGCTTTTTTTATTTTTCTCAGTGTTCTTTTTCCTTTAAATCTGGCAACATCAAACATTTGGTTTGCAGCTGTGTTTGTCTTTGTGAACCTTTACTAAGCTATTTGTTCACCCACTCCTACTAAAAAAAATACTGTCTGAGTGTAACATGATGCATTTTTAATTAACTCAATGCAGCTCTTCTTTACATGTGAGCATGTAAAAGTCATGTGTTTCTCTAGAGCTCACATCACAAATGTCCTAGTTCAAAATCTGTCTTTCTTCTTTGAGACAAACCCTTTGAGTAATTTGTATACAAATATACTGAAATTATTATCATATTTGAAATTATTATTACTGTGATTAAATTGTGTGAATGCCTTGCACTAAACTCATGTGGAATTTAATACAAATATGAATGGACAAGGTAAAAATTTAAGTTGAAACAAAACAAAACAAAACATATATTTCCTCTTATTCTGAGGAGTAGAAATTTGATGTTTCAATGAGGTTTGGCACTTATTAAAGCCAGATAATGTTCTTATCCTGGAATTCATTTTATTCATTTATACTTGGTAAAGAGAAACTCTTCAATGTTCGTATGCACTCTGTACAGTAGAAGGTAGAATATTGCAGACAGGCATTGCAGACAGGACACAATATCCATTTTAGCACAGGTCTTCTTCGCATTTCTAGACTTTCCAGATTACTTAATAAGGAAGATAAGGTTCATAAATTACCTTTATCAAGAGGAACAAAACAGCTGCCTGTCAAGTTGCTCCATCTTGAATGTTGGAGGGATCAGTCTGTAAATTCTGTTATCAGGTGCATGGGGAGTATAATATAGTATGTTTACACAGAGGAGGCAAACTAAAATTATACGAAAAATTCTCACTTCTTTCATTTTCCAGATTCTGAGCATTAGAATTTGCAATACTCTGTTCTCTTTAACAGTGTTTTGTGTGTCACTTCCTGTTTCTTTTTTAAAAAGAAAGCTGAAAAAAATGCTAGAACTTTATGTAAGTTTTATGCTCATATTGAAAGCCATCTGACATCTGTAGATGCCTGCCAGCTGAATTACCACCATAACTGAAGTCAGTGGTAGGTTATTCTCTACCACTTAAAAATGAGCCCTTTCCTCTAAGGTTTCACAAAAGGGACCTGGATTCCTCTCCTGTCCTGTCCTTACTATTGTTCTCAGCCTCTCTTCTATCTTATTCTGGTCCTTTTAATGCCTTGTCCCTTTTTGTACTGCTTATCTCAACTCCTTTTTGTTTTTCAGTGTTCTACTACCCTCCATGCCCTTGGGGACAACCCTGTAGCAAGCCACCCTACTTCTCCTTCCTTGGCTCTGGGGGAAATAATTTTGCTGTGGACCTGGCATTGTTATGTTTATGGCTGGAGTAGATGTCTTAAGAGTCTTCTCCAACCTAAATGATTTGGGGATTCTAGTCCGTGATTCTTCCCATGTCAGCTTCCAGCATGGGCCTTCTCCAAAATCCCAACTCCAGTTTGCAGTGTCAGTGATCTCTTATTGGCAAGCCACTACTATTTCAACAGGAAAGGTCTCTCAGTTTCTCTTCATCAGTGCTTTATGGTGCAGTTTTCCATGAGTGAAAGATTGTTCTACAGTAAAGTCCAATGTCAGCACAAAAGGGGTTAAGGTTTTTTTCCCAGATTACAGTTTTTTCCCAGTTCAAAGAAGTCTTTAAGAAGGTGTTTTGGGCAGACTTACTAAGCAAAGGTGACGCCAGGTGAGACATATGGTAGGTTATTGGCACACTATGTTGCTCCAGTGGCACCACACAAATACAGACTAGTTTCTGTTTAAGTGAGGCATTAATGCCTTTTCTATCCATGCAACAATTTAAAGCTAAGAGCATGGATGGATCTTAGCTGCACGTTCATCTAGATATTGATATATAACAATATGTATCTGTTAAGATAATGTCTTTATTATTAATGACTGACTTATGAGCAAGTTCAGGATGTTTTGACTGGTTATGGATGCTTTACAAGGACAGTCCTTTCCCAGAAACTTGTATGCAGCTTCAATAATGACACACAATGCAAACTATGGCAAAAGGTCATGTCAATGAATAGTTGTAACATAACCTGCCAGACTTTACTGACCAGAAGTTACCCTTCACAAAGTTGTATATCTTAAGCAAGTGAGTATATCAGTGCCCGATATAAAGTTAGGTGTACTAAATCATACTTGGCGTCAGTAGGGCTGCTTAGATAGCCTCAAAAGATAAACTAAACCTGCTTTTCACTTCCAGAATTGTTTGTTTAGTGACATTTCCACAACAGGCCACAGTGGGAAAATCATCTGACACTTGGGAGTAAGTGGTGGCTTTCCTCAGAAACCTTTGAAATAAAGGAAGAGACTCCAAGTAAATGAGTGTGCGTACATGTGTATTTATGAACTTGTTTTTTAGATAAATTTTAAACCATGGAAATACTTGCATTTACCAAGATTATGAATCTTTAGATTGCATATAGTAATAGTGTTTTACATAGTACTTTAAATCTTCAATTCACAAAAATGCATTCAGAATCAAATAACATACCCCATTTAATTAATCTTAGTAACTCCTCTGGTGTGTTTATGCTCTGAACTGAATTTTGTCTCTTTTTTTTCACCCCTATAATTTCTAGTCTCTCTTCCTATGTAACAGCTGCATATATGAACTTCCATTAACAGCTGCCCTAATGTTGAGAAAACAAAAATACAAGCTGAATAACTAAAACAGATAGTATTGTTTCATAAAGCAGGGCAGTGCTTATTATAATTATTGGGTCATTTCTTTATTGCCTGGTGAAGAGAGTGATTAGTAGGCTTTTGTGTAAATGCTTACTGATCATTAATGTTTTATCTTTTAGCTGCCACCATTACCCTTGACGATGTTCACTTAAAAATAATGAGCTCACATAATTCAGCATCACAAAATGCAAGTAACGAAAGGATCATACTCTTTCAAATAATTCAAGTGCTAAGGACATTCAGATCAATAACTGAAAAAACATGTGCAAATAATGAATTTTCTTCTTTGTATATATACATTTGTGTGGGTGTACATGCAGGAGTGCCTTTTTCATTTTAAAAAAATTTAGCCAGTTACATATTCCCTTAAAAAATACTTTGTTCAGAAAAAGTCTTGCAGAATCAAGTACTTCACTCCTATTAATTGTAAATATGCTAGGCAAAAAATAAGTTTAGTCTTGCTGTTGCATTTTCTTTTAGCACAGAACTAGAAGGGTTATATATTACATTTGTTGTATAAAACATAAGATATGAATGATAAAGATGATATATATCTTCAGTCCTTGCATTCAATGTGTCAGCATTCTGATGTAGTGCAGTGGTGGAGAGCCATGCACGCTGTGTTTCTGTCCCCTGGGATAGGTACTGGTCAATGTCTGCAGCAGGCTGGGAGCTCTGACCTGCCCTGGAGCCCGCCAAACCCACAGCGGAGGGGATCCCCTCAGACTCTGGCCAAGGCAAGTGGAACCTAGGACTTCTCTGTGTGGGAAATAGTCAGGTGTTGCTTGGCTTGAACTTTGGTTTATATTAATGGGAAAACATCTGTTTAAATGTCATCAAAGCTTGGAAATATAGATATTTTTAACACTGGTGTTAGCAAGCCTATATACAAATGATCTATTTTGAGGTTTTTTTTCAATATTTGAAGCTACAAAAAATTTACACAGCCTGTAAGCAGACTTCTTTCTGCTGACTTTCTTGGATTTTATATCAGAAGATGTTCAATTAATTCAGAGGGACAGCTTGTTTTCATTTTAGATGGTCATGACACTTTCATTTCCTTCTGAGGGGCAGAAAGAGACTGGGAAACTCTTATGCATTTAAGTTCAAATATTGCCCATTCAGCACACTGCTATGCTGAAGGGGCAGATAGCTAACAGGCAACTACAGCGAGTTTTGCTTCCTTCTGTATCCCACTCCTTGTCCTGTACAGTGCCCCTCTTCCCACGCTGCCAGCTGTGCTTCGTTCAGGCTGGCCCTGAAGTGAACAGTTCACACTTCTGTCTCTTGCAGGTGGCACTGGCTCCTTCCTGGGGATGGGTCTGAGGGCACACAGAATAGTCAGTTTCACAAGTGACAGTCACAATGAAAGGCAGAGCTAACAAAGCCTGTTTACCTGCTGGGCAGTGTCTTTCTCCTTGTCTATTCTTCCCTCTGACATTGTCTAACTCCCTCCACACCCCTAACAGCTTCATTCTGTTTTTCAGCCACAGAACAGATGCTGTTGAGTCTACTAATCAGAGTAACTGCTAATACTGTAATTTAGTAAATCCTTGGTTGGTGATGCCTGAACAACCTGTTGCTAAATTCTGATTAATAAAAGCAGTGCTAAGTCATTAGAATGTTTATTCCTTTATAAATGAGAATTTATTTCAGGTGTACTGTGAGGTGATTTGAAAGCAAAATGAAGTGCTTTGGAGCTTATTAGATTTAGAGCAGAGTTAAATAGCTTTATTAATGCAGAAAGTCGGGATTAAATACTGTATTCCTTACCTGCAACAGTAAAATGTGTAGGAAGAGGTCAGAATGACTAATTTCCAAATGCATATAGGTCTAGTTACACAGTTCTGGGTGTTGAAACATCTTAAAACTTTCGGGTTTATGCTTTGTGTCAGACATTTTAACTATTGTGAGAACATTCTCAAAGTTAAGCCACAGAAATGTAGGAACAAGCACTTAATACTTAGAATACATGTTAATTCAGTTCATGATCTAGAGTCATCAATTTGCTGTTTAAGTTTCTCAAATAAAACTTGACTATATTTCAGACCACTAACTTCACCCTTTCAATTTCAATCCTCACTTCTTTCAAATTGCTATCTGTCTGATCTCCCTGACCTACATAAAAACTGTGCTTGTTTTAAATTAGAATGTCTTGAAAAGTCAGGTAAAAATTGTAGAGATTTTCTGAGAGTTGTGACTGTTTTACCGAGTATGCTGAATACTTCCCAAAATCTGTACAAACTTGTCAACTGGAACAAGAATTTATTAGTTTATATCAACTAGTACTCTTAAGGCATCTACCCCAAGTGATGCACAGTCTCATAAAATGGATGGTCAGAAATTTGTGCAGTGGGTGAGGGAGAAATCACTGCTCACTCTTACTCAGACTGTATCTGTGCATGCTTGCCTGTGTGCACAATTTTGTGTACAGGCACTGTTTTAAACACTTGAAAATACTAAATATTACTGTCTGAGCCTGTACAAGTGATTATCAGCTCTTCACCTATGACATCTATTAAAAATATTTGACCACAGAGAAAGCTTGAAAGAGAATAAACAGACTGTAGAGGATTTGAACTTGAAAAAATATGTCAAGATACAACCATTAGACTTAGTTTCCTGGAAACCCTAACTTTGTAAATGGTTTGAATATGAATGGCTTGAACCAGGTTTCTGGTTTGAACTGGTTTCTTTCCAATGCAGAGAGATGACATCCTGCTGAAGCAAGATGCACTTCAAGTGACTAATATTCATTTCTATTTCTTCCCTGTGATCATATTCACCAAAACTACTGTACTACTTATGTGTACTTGCATAATTTGCAGGGGATTTTAAACTCTGCTGTTAACTAAACCAAGTTCTAGCTCATTACCTTTTCATCACAAAGAAGTCCAAAGTTTGAATTTCATGTCAGAAGCACAGCTGAATTGCTTACAAATGAGGCACTACTACTTGCAACTCACAGCTCAGCAGGGTCAAGGTTAAGGGAACATACATGTTCTTCAGTCTTCCTTTTGTTCTTTGCAGATCTTGAACTATGCTTAATTCTGTATTCTGGAAGGAAGATAGAACACTCCAGTCTCAATTACAGTTTTCCAATAAGTTGTCCTAAAATTGCTCCAGTAAGGTCCTAAAATTTCACTGAAAATCAAACAGATGACAGTGAGAATTTAATTTAAATACTGTAACAGCAAGTGACTTCATACAATCTGGATTATTTGTTTTGATATACAATGACCTAAAAATATAATTTTGTATTTTCAGAATTCTCTCAGGATGCTGAGAAACTCCAGGATTTTTTTTTTGGTGGTTTTTCTATGCTCTGGGATGCAGTTTAATAGAGAGACACATAGTGCTTTTCCTACTAATAAAGAATTTAGAGTTAGTTAAAAATAAGGGTGAGTTTTAGAGGGTTTTTTGTTACAGAAGAATAAAAAAGGAAGTAATTGTGAACTAGGCCTTATGTTCCCCACTGTTATGTTCCTTAATACTGAGCAGCTTCTGTCTAGTTTTAATTTAGTAATTATTACTGATTATTTTCATACAAATTTATTAAAGCTGAATTATCTAATAGTTCATCTAACACCAAGTTTTCGAACTCTAATACACTGAAACAATATGTAAATGGCCACATTTCTACTGGATCAAACACATTTTCTCTCTTATTTTAAGCCAGCTAAAAAGTATAGCTTTATTTAATTGAAACCTCAGGTTGTAACTCTGAAGTATAATTTCTCTTTTCACTTCAGAACTACTTACCATTTATAATATGCAATTCTCTGTCTCAGTTATGAAATATTTTTGTCTAAATAAATGGCTGGCTACAGAACTTATTTGAAGCTGGTTCCCATAGAAACAATTGAGGAGGATTCATGGTTTTACCACAGAAGTCTTTTATTTTTATTTAAGAGAAACAATCAGCTCTACTGATTGCTGCCTGCAGCTGTATAAATGCCAGTGTTATTCTCTGGTCCATCTCCCAGTGTGTCCCCTGTGACACTGCATTCACAGACCATGCTGGCAGAGTTTCTCAGCTCTCAAGCTTAAGCAAAAGGATTGCAGGTAAAGCTCAGCTGGACTCAGTCATTGAATAATCTTCATGCTGAATCCCTGCAAATGAAGCTTTGTCATCATATTAGAACAGGCATCTAAAGTTAAAAGGAATGTTTTGAAACAGACAGATGAACCAAGCATGGATGCTGCCATGCCCTAGTATTAAGACCAGCCCTTCAGCTCATCTCCTAGGCTTCAGGATGGTTGCTTGCAACACAGACAAACCAGCAGCTCTCCAGCACACCAGCAGCTTGACTTAAAATCTGGCGGTTGTGTTGGACTTCTTCAGGCTACAATATTGTGCTCCAGACATCCACCAGGCTTCTGCTGGAAGTGTGAGAGCAAGGAGGCCATCTTCTGCTTCTGCACAGACCTGAAGGGAAACCAGGGTACCACCAGACCAAGGCTGCAGCTGTTCAGATCTTCCATAATTTCTCTCTTTTCCTTCCAATTCCTCACGAGTTTAATCAGTTAAAAAGATAAAGAGATTCCTTTATCACCTGATGTGAAGGGACGTTTGCCTCTGCCACAGAAGAGCTTATCTGTTCTGCCTATCAGCTGGTGTGATAGCTCAGGGCATCTTCCCCCTTTAATTGGTGAGACTACCCAGACAGATGTGCAGCAGTGAGTTATCTCTGGCACCAGGGAAGTGGCATTCCCAGCTGACAATAAACATCTTGCCTTGAAAACAAGACTGAAGAATGATAAGCCATGAATTTCTCACTGACAGACACTTCACTTTACAAATTATAAAAGCTACACAAAACCCACAAGTAGCCATAAGCACATTCCCTGGAAACGTGTAGGGCTTTTCCTTGAAGCTGTGATGCAAATTTCATGGTTACTGCTCTGGAGGTTGAGTGGAAAGACTGTGTGCACCCCAAAATCTATTCAGTGGTAAGTTACGTTGACTCCTAATCTATACTATTTCTTTGCTAGTTAAAATATAGGTACCTTTATGTTGTGCACTCTTTTATGTAAGTCTACAAGTAGTTCTTTGTTTTAATCTGTGTAGTAAGTAAATATGTTTAAGGCCTATTGTCTGTTAGTCTTCTGTCTATTCAATAAATCTCATTTTCTAATAGACCTGATTTGCCATTTTTAAGAACTTGTGAGCCAGGGAAGTCTTGGTGTGTGTCACTTAAATTTAGGGTGCTGCCAAAAATCCTGAGGCAGGGCTTGTCTAACGCTTTCTCTAGATCCATAACACCTGGAAAAGCTGGACATTGTGGTTTTGGACACAAATAACATGTTTTATCTCAAAAATTCTCAGTATTAAACTTCAATGTTGAAAGTAATTTTTAATGTATTGTTGTAAAGAGGCAAAATATCTCATTTGGTCAGTCTAAACTGCTTTACTGATTTGGGTGAAGAGTTCAATTCTTGAGTGTCTGTGCAACAAATGTACTTCCTATCTTCACTTCTGTCTTTTAAAACCTCTAGTTTTGATAATTTCTGTAACATTTACTTCCTTATCACAAAGACCTGCATCATTCTTGTGCCTGAGTCAAGAAATCCTTCTCTCCCAATTATCTGAAGCTCTTCTAGGAAAGAGCCTATTAATTCAAGAATTATCACTTGAAAGATAAATATATTTTTATTGTAGTCAGTAAAGATTAATTCTTAAAACAAATAGCACCAGACTATTAGTATCTCATTTATATGGTTAGAGAAAAAAAGTAGGAAAATAGGAATATAATCCAATAATTTATGTTATTTTCTGCTATACATGCAAAGGTGTTTCAAATTTTTTTCTGCATTTTGCCTTTATTGTTAAAGTATGGCACATTCTGCTATAGCTGCTGCTGCTGCAGCTGGTGCAAAAGAACCTTCTGAAGAATAAACAGCTTCACTGCCTATTGAGTGGCTGTGCCTAGGTAATGTCTTTGGTAAGTAGCATACAAGTGGCACAGGGCAGTTTTAACAATTAAATATTTCAGCTTCTTACAGATTGAACTCTCTGATCTACACCTCAGTTTTTTATTCTCACATATTTCCGCACAACAAAATTTAAGAGTTTTTTCTGAAAAAAAATCTGAATACACAGCTAGAGTATTCTCTCCTCCCCAGCATATGTGATGTACATTCTAGGGATAGTAATACTTAGTCTGTTTGGATGAATTAACCTATGGCCCCAAACTTTGTTTTGTACACTTTTTGTACAACTCATTCTGAGCTCAAATGCATTTTCTTCATTTGTCCCACTATTGATCTTAGTATAGGTTATCTTCTCTGAGGTAGCAGAAAACTCCTAACACAGGAAAGGCACAAATTATTAATGTCTACTGTGAACCACTTCTGCAGGGCTAGATCTACAAGCCTGGCTCCAAGAGGTGTCTCAGCAGGCATGAGGAGCAGGTCTCTGCATTCCCAGAAAGGCTTCCTCAAATGCTGCTCTGTAGAACTACTAGATTAAAGTGAGATGCCCTGTGTCTACAGAGAGCTCAAGAAATCGAGTTTTCAAAACTCTTCAAAACTCTTCAAAAAAGAAACAGTCAGTGTTTGTATTCTAGAGTTCATAATGCCACGTGCAGACATCCATTTTCATCATTGGTGAAAACTATCAAGGAAGAACACATCCTTCCTTCTATGGTGGGCTAGGAGTTGCATTGTACTGCTGTGGATTTACAGCAGAGTTCTATCTGAAAAGTGTTTTTGTCCTTCTATGTGCCTGTTCAAATGCTGTGTTCAAGAGAGGGATTTGATACTGCCTCTGTTGATACTAAATCAAAAACTCATTTGGCATCAACTGCTTCAGATTAAATAAATTTGATTTGGAGTCACTAAATTAATTTGAAAAAGCATATGCATTAATAGGAACAAGAAACTCTGAATACGATGCAACAAGTCTTCCTGTGGACACAAAGAAAGAGAAGCAGGAAAGTGTTCCAGCACTGCTGCTCACTGAAGTCTCCTGACTGAGCATTGCACCAAGGGGCAGCCTCCACTCAGCTTCTGAAATGTGAAGGGGCTCTGCTGATTGATTGCCCAGCATGAAACTTTCATTCTGAGGTGTCTGCCTGTTTCTGAGCTGTATGGGTTTATGCATATGCTATTAAATGCTATGCATTTAATAGGCTGAGAAACATGTTTTGTGTTTGAGATTGAAGAAGTGGTCCTATCAAGCAACTCCTTTACTGCCAGACAATGGCCATAAAGAGATTTTTCACATCGTTTTGTATGAAATCGAATGAATATGCATTCACTGAAAGTACATTTACCTCTGTTTGCAGACAGACAACTCTAATTGTGTTTCCAAATAACTGGAATTAATGCAGACATCGTTGATGCAAGGCAGAGCTCATGTTAATAGGTTCTACTGCTTGGAAAAGGATTACATCAGCACTAAACAAGCCAGACTCCAACAGGTTCCCAGAAGCCTGATGCATGTTTAGCATTTACCTTAACTGTGACTTGGGTAAAAGCAGTCCAATATTTTTTCCCACTTCCGATGCTTATTTTCTTATCCATAAAAAATGCTATTATCTATACCTATGTGTCTGTTTTAAAATGCTTTCTTATGAAATAATACAAGCAAACAAACTTAAAAGCCAGAAGTAGGAGTTTTATTGTGAAGATATTTTTGTGTTGAGGATAAGAAGAGGAACATATTGCATAGAAAACATCTTTGAAGGCCCTGCATGGCCATTCGGAAAAATTTGGAACAGTTGCAGGAAGAAATTGCATCCTTAAAACTGACAAGCCTATTTGAGACATCATCTCATCTGTATTGACAGTGAGCTCTGCAAGCAATGCAGCCAACTTGCTTCTTACAAAATAAAATTTCACAGCATGCTGGCACAGCAGCAATGAACTTTTCTGTGCAAATTTTAGCCTTCGGTACATCAATCTGATATTTCAAAACAATGGAATTATTTTCTTGACAAATGTTTTGTGGACAAACTGAGAATAGAAGCAGGCAGAGGAATGTTTCATTCCTATTAGCTCATTTGTAACCAGGTATGAGCTTGGAAAAATCAGTGGTTATTCTGGTAATCCTTTTATTTATACAGTATAATTCTATTAACTTTAGAGAATAGGACCCTGCTTTACAGCAGTCGTTCTCAGGATGCTTTACAATTTCAAGTGCAGCCCAAGGTAACAATTGACTTCAGCTGAAATGTCTGTATCAGTGCAAGGAACCATCCCAGACAGGCTTACAGTAGGACATGGTGTGTTCAGGATTGTGAAAGCTGTTGGTGTAGCAGCGGAATTCCCTTCATTAGACCTGAAAATGCAGGGTTTCCTTCATACATGCATTGTAAAGACTTTCTGCTTTAACTGTCCCTAGAGTAAAAATGTTTTGTAAGCAGAAAAATGATACTTTAATATGAACTACTATTCTGTAACATTTAATTCTAATGTGCAAAAAGATTATTTGCATCTCTATGTACCTAATAAAATATGTTTACATAGTAAATATGTGGGACGCTTTGTGAAAAGAAAGCATGCAGCTGATGGAAGAAGAATTCTGATGGGTGTGGTATACCAGTATTTTAACAGATGAATTATTGTTTCTGTATAAGCTTTCTTACAGCACTCTGACAGTCTGTTTTGTATCCCAGTGAAACCTGTGTATGACTGAATTCTTCTAAAAATACCACTGTGTCCTAGAAGGCATTGAAAATGTAAATGTTCTAAAAATTATATCTGCTTCAAAGAGTTTATATACTGTATTGCAAAAATAAAGTGGGTTTTTGTTTCCACTGACTTTTGCAGACAGCTGAAAGTACAATTTATAACCTACCTAAATTGTTTAAAAATAATTTGTTTGGATAATTGCATTTCTTTATATGATACCGTTCCATTTTAATGTTGGATGATATGTTCAAAAGGATAAACTTGAGAAATCAGAAGGAATCTGACAGCAAGATACTCTCTTTGAGGAAATCTTGACTTGGCAACCTGGTTCAAAACACTGGCATTCATCATTCTCCTCATGCTGAAGTCCAAACCACTCTTAAATATTCTGTCTCCTACAGAGAAAAAAAAAAAAAAAGTGAGTTTTTCTTTAGCTCTGTGGGATTTGCATGCTTGGTGCTTAAATTTGGGCTGTCCTATCAAACTAACACATGATAAGGAGAGACACAAAACAGCTATTTGAAAGCATTTGCAATCATTTTAATAGTTAGAATTGAATTATCATTAAGTTATTAGAACTTCCAAAAAGTCATATCTGTTTGATTT
The DNA here is from genome assembly GCF_049639895.1 of Pseudopodoces humilis. Taxonomy (NCBI): domain Eukaryota; kingdom Metazoa; phylum Chordata; class Aves; order Passeriformes; family Paridae; genus Pseudopodoces; species Pseudopodoces humilis. The sequence continues at coordinate 57,403,274 of NC_142203.1, read as the reverse complement.
AGGATGAAAGATAATATATTAAAAGTAAGATAATTGGCATGTAATGCACAGAGGATTCTTGTTTCGTAACTCTAGATAAATGATTTCTCAGCATTCAAAATGTGGTTTAAAAAAAAATTATTGTTAGAGCTCTAAATACAGAGCAAAAGAGGAATTGAATCTGTGACTGAGTTTCTTAAGTCAACTGTGGAAGAACCTTTGCACCTTCCTACTTCTGCCCAGCTGTTTTAGAAATCCCTCATGGAAAACTTTTTTGTAAAAATCCAAGTTGCTGAGATTTTAATGGAAAAGAATATATTATCTTTGACATAAACATTGCCTTGACAAGTCAAAAAATAGATGTAGTGTATGGGGCCATACTGATGGTTGAACATTGACAAATTGATACCTATATAAATATAGGTATAAATAACCTATATAAAACACAAAAAGAAAATTTTTCATCTGGAAAGGAAAAATATTCCATCTGTAGCAGGAGCTACATTATTTGTTGGTAATGCTGATTTCTCATCTTTGTACTGCTTACTCTTTTTACCTCTGTTCCTCTGTTGGTTGCTCCTGAGGCTCTAAAGCTAAATGCCACCTCTGGCTTGCAAATGGAAATAAATTGACCACCTGGCATATGTGCTTTTTTCATCTGGTGCTTAAGATTTTTAATCTTTAAAGTTGACAGAAAACCAGAAATTATAACCCTAGCTGTCAGGTAACATTTTGAAAACCTGTATGTTCTCTCTGTCATTGAAAGCAATGCTTTTTCCTATTAATCAAATCCAGCAAAATGAATGCAAATACACAATCATATTTGAGAAGTTTTGTTTTCATTTCAAAATTCAAAAATATGGAAAGATTTCTAGATAAGTTGGAAGTCATCAGTATTAACTGTGTGATATCATTACTGTACTGTAGCATTTCACAGGCTATCTTTCATCTTAAAATTTAGATTATGTTTTGTGAATTAGCTCTTTCACTTTCATTTTTAGTACGGTTGTTCTACCGACAACATATTACTCCGCTGCATAACACCTCTCTTTTTGTGTCATTGGACCCAGTTCTGTGTCACTTAACATTTCCCTGGGAGATATGATTTGACATTCCATGATAATCACATTTTGTTTGCTTAATCAACCACAAATTTTTGAGTGTACAGAGCAGAAACCCTTGTTTCAGTTCATTATTTTTATATCTTCTGTGAGAGAATTGAGATGTGACAAGAAAAATCTCTTTTGATTTTCATCATACTTTTCCTATCAATGCTTACTAGTGGGAACCATTAACCTCCAGTTAGAAATTTAATTCTATGTTTTGTTATTGCACTTTCCACCTCCTTGCTGACCCCTCAGCTGAGTAAGTTCAGCTGCTTGCATTACTGCACCCTGAACCTGGCAGTGGAACCATCGTAACCTGAGAACTCCTATTTTGGCCGTCATACTTTTACCTACCATCAGTGCCCCAACCTGGTTCTTTCTGTTGCTCAGAAAACACTTACACAATATGCCACTAAAACAAAAGGACTTTTAAGGTATTTAGTTCGATTTTCTGCTGTTTCCAATGTGCAGCCTTCTCATATCAATCTGTTTGGTAGCGCTCTGGCTGGAGTCTCACTTCAGCTCTGCTTTGAATAGTTGGGTCACAGCTCTTTTGGTCTTGGAGAGGTGCTGTGGTGAAAAAAAGAATAAAAGGCAGAGGTGGGACTGGCTAACCATTGATGGAACCATAGAATACAATGGTAGAATAATTAGGATTTGAAGGGATCATAAAGAGCGCCCAGTTCTGACCCTTCCATCATGCACAGGTATGCCACTTGCTAGACCAGATTTCTCATGGAGCCATCCAGCCTGGCCTTAAACACTTCCAGGAGTGGTGCCCTCCACAACCTCTCGAGCTATTTCGTTCAAGTGCTTCGCCACCCTCTGAGCAAAGAATTTCTTCACAATACCTAATCTAAACCTTTTTTATCAGTTTAAAACCACATTTCCACCATTGTTCTGTCACTATAAAATGTCCCATATAAATAGTGCCTCTCCCTAATTTTTGTAAGTTTCCTTTAAATTCTGAAAAGCTGCAATGAGGTGTCCCTGAAGCCTTCTCCTCTCCTTTCCGATCAACTACAGCTCTCCCAGCTCAGCTGTCTCAACCTATCTGATTAATGCTAAAAACTCAGAGAGAGGTTTTACAGGAATTTACTCAGAACCAGAGCAAGTCACTCAACGTGCTCTGTCCTGTTTGGCATTCAAGAAGTATATGCTTCTTCACAGAGTTAAATAAACTGGAAGAGACAGATGTTGGCTTTTTCCATCTGAAAGCAGTGAGCTTCAAACATTCCACTTCTGGCACATTTCAAACTACCAGAACTACTGCTAACAGTGCTTATAGGAATGTTACATATTCAAGAAAAACTGCTGGTAGAATATTTGTTAACTAAAACTCAATTATGTGTTTTGCAATACTGCTGTCAAAAATTGTACCAATTGCCCAGAACTAAACATAATTTCCCCTATAATTGTGAATCAGATACACAAAACTCACTAGAACCAGTATATTCCTTAATGAGAAACTGTAGGAGTTGGAAACTTTTCAATAACGTTTTTCGCCATGGGAAAATTCAGGTTGCTCAGTCTAGATACTTCATTGAATATATCTACTTCAACAAAACTCAGCTATAGAATATTTCATGGTTAAGACATTTTTATATATTTTGTCATTGTTGTTGACCATTTTGCCAGTTTTCATTCTTAGCAGTTTGTACTAGAATTACTTGCAAAATGCCAAAATCATATTTTTAAGAGATAGAAAGCTTGCTTTCTAGCTAGTTTTTATCAAACCTTAAGGCAGTCTTTGAAATTTAATAAATTCAATTTCACTTTGAGAAAGGGAACAGAAATATAAGTACTGCAAGATAGATAAGCTTCTTTTAACTAGAATCTTACTTTTTTTTATTATGATGATTTTGTATATCTTGGTAGGTACAAAGAATATTAAATAACATACAGCATCTGATTAGGGATCATTATCTGAACATAACATTAGAACAAACTGCTCCTTACTGCATATTTTAGCATTTTTTCTTTTACTTTGTATTTCCATTTCAAAGGATACTTCCATTTATATCATATTACTATGTGTTAATAGCTTTTTATTCTTTACTGATTCAGCTCCTCTATTGAGTGTTCAGCATAAGAAGCCCAACTCTTTCTTATTTCATTCTGCTTCAATGACTTTTTAGAACTCTGTCACAGGCAGTTTATGTTTTTATTGGTGCTTTCTTATCAGGATTTACTTTAATATAAAATTGGAAAAGAAAATTGCATGCTCCTGCTTCTTTAGGAAGAATGTTATTTTTAAAAATTATAATTCAGGACACAGGTGGAGAAATTCATCCTGATCTAAATAAAGTGATCAAGAAAGTAGCTATTGTCACATAGTTTGAATGTATGTTCAATCACTCATATAGCCTGATTTTACTGTCTCCAATACCTGTTAATATTCCAATATCTCTGTTATGGTTTAATACCTGAGATAAATCAAAGGACAGCCATAACTGCTAGAATTAACAAAAGTAGTAAGAAATATGTTTAATGTCATTTAGAGTTTAAACTTAAGTGCATTAAATCACATGGTAAATGTAAAATAGCTTGAAAAACTGAAGTACAGATTTTCTTACCGAGAAATACATGCTAGTTGTATTTCTGGTTTTAATTTCTTTTTGCTCTTTACACTGTGAACAAATAACCTCCTTTGACGACTCACACTTTTTTAATGAAGTCTTGACCTGTGTAACCCATTGACTTTGTTGACCTGTGTAACCTATTAATATGTTACATGTACTGTCAACATGGAGTCATTCACAAGTCACAGATGTGTAGTTCCTTGATGTGTAATTCATAGAAAGACAGAATAAGTTGAAATCCCAAATGTCTCCAGGAGTATTAAAGTATTGGAGGAAATTCTAGTTCTGTTTACTTCTTGAGTCACTAGGCAAATCTAGAATAAGAACACAGATATAAGACAGTTGGATTTTCCTAGCTTCTCAGAAGCTGTATTGAGGATTTATTTTCATATGTAGATATAATAACTGTTTTGCATGAGAGGTATTAGTTCCCAGTATTAATGCACTGCTGGAATGTATTTTCTTCTTTCATGGCATAGAAACTTCACACTGAGATAGGATTTTCTTGATATGTGGGGTGATCATCACATTTCTTCAGAGATTACAATTGTAGAGACCATGCATTATAATTCCTATAAAAGTAAATATTGATCTTTGAAAAGTTTTTTTCACAGTTCCTTATAAAGGACTGTTATAATTTTAAAATAGGGGTGTCAGAAGAGCTAGGAGATGACAGCATAAGCAAGCACATTGTTACCACCAAAGAATCAATAACTGAATCCATAGTCATGGGATCCTCTTGTATGCTGTGTTTGTGTCCCAGCATGCACTTAAGCCTCATATTTTCACATAGGAATGTAGTTGTAAAATAGATACCTTCTACTACTGCCAAAATGTCAGATGTCAGCTCACAGATGAGAGAAATGGTATTTGCTCTTTAGCCTGACAGAAATATTACTGTCAAAGAATGGAGACTAGATGTAAAAGGACCAATTTGCATTTAATTAAAACAAAGACTACACTAGAAAAAAAATTAATATCACTAACAGATAACTCACAGAGAGACCATGGTTATGCTTTAGGCAGAAGAAAGGTACTTAGCACAGTTTTGAACTGTACAAAAGGAGTATGAAATCAAAACTGGGAACTGTTTGGGCACTGGCAAAGTCAAAAATGTTGGTGAATATCCTGAAAAACAAAAAGTCTGTTCTAAGAGCCAGATAGTGAAACAAAAAGAAAAAAAAAAAAGCATAATATCTTAGAATCCTTTTTCTATTCTAAAAATGCATTCATCCAATTCCATTAAGCCATCTACTATCAGTGCAAAGAAGAAAATAAATACAAAAAGTCTAGACCTCATTGCTCATTAATTTGATGAAAAACAGGCCCTTAATATTTAAATTTCTGCTACTTCAGCATTGATTAAAGATGGAGAAGAGATCTTCTGAAAGACTAGAAACAACTCACACAAGCAAAGGAGCAAATAGCTATTATTCAGAATGGTTTACCTAATCTATAGCTCATGTTTAATAGGACTGCTATGTCTGGCCAAAATTCTGCAAAAAAAAGACATAAGGATTTGCAAGCACTCTGCAGTAAATAACCAAAACAAACAAACAAACTAAAAAAAACAACAACAAAAAAACCAGCCAAACAAAAAAACCCCCAACTTTAATTTTCATTCAGCTACTCTGTAATATATTCTCTGAGTTCTGAGGGGCTAGTTTTAAAGATAACGACCTGTATGGAGGAAAAGGGACTGATGGAATAGTATTTTTTTGCTAAACAATGCATTAATACATTTTTCCAGCTGCCAGATTTCTACATAATTAACTGTTAGAAGTCTTCTAATTTCATGGATATTAAACTGCATAGATAAAGCAGTGAAAATACCAAATTAGCTACTTCATATATTCTGATACAGTGAATATATTCTCCTATGATTTGTATTCTTAACACAAACTGAATCAAATTGACATTTTGGCCAGTCATTTTTTATTAAATAATGTAGTTACAGAAAGGTATTCTGAAAAGCTAATTTGATGATTGTTGCATTCTTGGCCAGAAAACTGAAAGACAAAATGGTTTTGTCATAGATACAATAAACAAAATTAAGTAAAACCTATTGAGCTTTTATGTTTATTATGGATTTTCTCCCACATGTCAGATGTGAACTTCAGTGTCTGTTTTTAAAACTATATTCATATTTGTTTGGGTACTTTTGGTGAGGAAGGAGTCAGATAGCAGTTACAACAGCTCTAAAGATGTTACACCACCTGTGTGGTGTCTGGCATTTAGTTACAGTCAATCCCTGCCACCCATTTCTTAGACAAACAATACTACTGAGGCAGGGAAAGCAGCTTTCTTTGCTTGGAGGTTGACTTAAACATGAGAACCCTTGGAGGAAAAGGATGAAAGATGAAGGTTTCAAACCCTCCCATTGTACAGAAAGCTTTTGGGAAGGATTTCCACCTCAAGCATAAATCAGTCAGTTTTCCATCTCCCTTTCCTGTCCCAGAGAGGCCAATTCTTATCAAGGTTGAATAAAACTGATCTTTAGGGCAGGAGAAAAAAGCTAAATGAGTGTAAAGGGTAACAGAATCCCCATGGGATTTAGTCTGGGCAAAATTGAGCAGGTTCCACAGCAGATAAATATGATCCTTCTGATTCAAGCACTATTGGTTGTATGGAATGGCTCTAAAACAAGAAATCTTTTGTCAAGGCTTTGCTCCTTTCAGAAAGAGAGAGAGGATTGATCATCCCACGTCAGGTGATTTCTCCAAGCACCATCTGATGAGTAAAGTGGGACTGAATGCAGGGAGATCTGTTTTTCCCCTAATTGACTTGAACTCAGGAGCTTTGAGGATCCTGCTCAGAGGTATTCCCAGTGATGTGTAGACAGAATTTCAGCCATACCGTAATTAGTTGAGATTGGTAGATATTAGGTGTGAGATAATAATGAATTCACTGAGTAGTTAAAAAGCTGAAGACATTTGAGATCTTTGGAAGAATTGGGGCAGGGGGATAGACAGAAACAGATGTGTCAAAGGGATTTACTCTAGGAGAAGGCAAAAGTTGTGAAGATCTAAATTTTACGCAAAAATACCTGAATCTCTATTGTTTGATTTTAGAGTAGCCCATTAAAACCAATACAGTGGCATTTTCCATTTAAATTAGTGGTTCCCATGCAAGGCTTTCATCTCAAAACACTAGGGAACTGATTTCAGGAAGAAGACCAAAAAGTAGGACAGCAGAAAATCTTCATGTACACACCTGGTGTCTGAAGCCAATGGAAGGATCCATGGAATAGGGATAAAACATTGGTAAGGGCTTTTGAAAATCACACCAGAGCTTTTTACTGAAAGACGTAACAGATGGAATCCCATAAACTGCTTTGTTTAGTGATTTCAAACAGAGGCGATTCACAAAAGGAAAGAGGATAGGGTGTCTTCTTTTGAGGAGTTTGTTTTTCTTTTAAAGATAAAGACAAACTTGCTGCAGAAGTTCAGATTAAAATAAGCATGTACCATTTCATGAATAACACAGGGTTGAAGAAAACCTACAGTCTAAAATTAGTTTGAAGGATGTTATAGCAAAGACAATAACTGCTCCTTTACTTTCTCAAGCATCTCAAAAGATCTTTTCAGAATAAGTATATTAACCTGCACTGTAACTGACTGTATAATTAGATTCCAAATTAATATGAATGAACAAGAAATGGTGAACTCATGATAGAAATGTTTCCCAAGTCATTATCTTTCTTCTTCACGCATGAATCCAGAGAGCTCTGAAGAAAGCACTGACATTATCATTGATTTGCCATTGAAACACATATTATATACTGCTAAGTGCTGACACTGAAAAATCCAATTCAATGAAACCTAGTTGCTGTCAGAAACAGCTATATAATAGAAAAGAATTTGGGAAAGTATATCCTTCGGTTTTAAGACTGACTTTAAAATATCTGTTTGCTTTATAGTAACTAAAGGCAGGTTTCTGATTTAAATTATTCCAAAGTAATTGGATTTTCCAAACATGTGTCAATCATTTTCGGTCCTCCAGCAGCAATAATGGAACTTGAAACAGAGTACTACATTCAGGAGGATGAATATAAGCTAAAATGGCTGGGAAGGGTCAATTGTGCTGTTTAAGACAGAACATAGGAGATCCCTAATTTCTCCTCCTACTGCATGTCCAACAGTGGTTTAATCAGAATAAGGAAATAGTCTTTCTCAATTGTACTGATATTCAGAGAAAGTATATTTGTCAGAGCCTTGGTGAACTTTAAAATTACATATTTTTAATTTTAAAGTCTTAAATTTAAAATTTTAATCTTATAAAAATATTAAGAGTTTTTTCTGATATAACATACACACTTTTCTGGTGACAACATACATGCTGTAACATTTGCTCAAACTGAGCATATCAGACCTCAACCTCCTACATGAAATGAAATGACAGAGTTCCCTGAACTGGTCACTATAATGACACAACAACCTGAAAGCTCTCATACTGAAGGGAGGAGCACATTCTATGTGTGGTTAGCTTGTTCCATACACAGAAAGCATCATAAAGCTTGTGAAGTTAAATTATCAACAGCAATACTAGGAACATGTAATCATTGATGCAATTTAAAAACTGGAAGTCATATAATGGAAGCTATAATCTTGCAGATTATATAAAAAACTGTAGCAAGCAGAGGCGTTTGGGTTTAAAATGGGCCCTAGAGGGAAGCCCAGAAGACAGTCTGCTGTTTGAACAGTGCTCTGCAGACCAAGACACGAATATGACTTTAAATTTTGGGACAGTAGTGAAGACAAGAGAGCCAGCACAAGTCAGTTTGTACAGATAGTCCCTTGATGCAAGCAGGTTACCCCAAGGTTTGACTGGGCTCATGAGTAAACACAGAGTTATTCAAAAGAGCAAGATCAGGCTTCTAATGGCTGGATTGGAAGCTACAGGTAATTACTTTGTCACCTTCTTTATATCAGCCTCATTCAGGTCCAACAAATAGATTAGAGAGATACCACAGATTACACTGTAGATGTGACATGCAGCAACCTTTTAACTTCTACAAGCTCCCCTCAAAGTTCAACACCACCACCCCAGGGTGTAATTTCTTATTTCCCACAACTTGTAGAGAATATTCAATTAACTAGTCCAGAATAAGGAGATTTAGGATTTAAACTCATTATTTTTTTCTTTTTCTGAGGGAAGAGGCAATCTCGGCAATCTCTTCTGTCTGTGATGTGGGAAATAAATATTAAATTGAAGCCTATAAGCAGGCTGAAGTAAAGCTATGCTGTGGTGCTAATACAGTAAAAGGTCTATAATACACGCTCTGGTCCCAAGTAGGGAAAAGGAACCAAACCCAAAAACTAACAACAAACCCTCCCAAATGTTTATTCTAACATTCAAAACCTGTCCCAGTGTTGATGGTCAGCTATATGTCCAGATGAAAGGAGGTATTAATGCACATCATGCAAAAGCTGGGATTGTATCCTGTATTCATACACTCAGTCAAATTCTAAGATCAATAAAGGAAACTTCCTGAAATTTGGAATCATGCCAGAATTCAATATTTGTAAGTTAATCCACTTTGGGATTTACATCATTTAACTGCAAAAAAATTAATGCAGACTATAGTTTCTATCCTTTTCAGCACTGGAATTAGAACTGCAGATAATTTTATAAAGAGTGATAAAGATTATAGCCTACCAATATCAGCAAATAAAGTTAATACTTTATAAATCAGATTCCTGCTTCATGCAGTCCTCAAGTAACTAGATATGAAGCCTTTATTAATACTGTATGCAGTTCAAGAAGGGTTTTCCTTCTTGTGAGGAAATTTTACTAAAATTTAGGGCTGGGGAAGGTAAGTGGAACAGAAAGGAGGGAATTAGCATAACCACTCACAAAGTGCAAACTATATGCTTTGACTAGACATTTCGTGTTCCAAAAGGGCAGCATTTGCAGGTATGAAAGTTCCTTTTCTTCTTCTGAGGAAAAATGCAGCATGCTTACATTTAGGTCCTGACACACTCTAGGGAAACAGCTTAAATGGGACATTATCATCATCATTATGGGAGACTCTGGCAAGCTCTAAAAAGCTTGTTACCAAGCTGTGTTCTGTCAATGCTGTTTTGGATTCCTTTCATTCATTATACAATACTCCTATTTCATATCTACTTTTATTCTGTCCTGATAACCTGCCTTCTGAGCAGCAGAATAGCAAGTGACCACTTTATTCCCAGTATGCTTTCCAGTGATTGCAATTAACTTTTCTAGCCCAAAAGGCGGCTTTCTTTCTAACTATACTCAAAACTGCAATTTGTGTGCCCAGACAACCCTTGTTTGTCATAGTACTGATGGTACAAGATTATACTGAATTGTACCTTGATTATACTGCTGAAATTTTAACTGACTTTTTTTCCTTTTAATTTCACTAATTCTTTCACAAGGACAATTTTCTTAGAGTTTAGGTGATCATTTTGCAATGTAATTTCTCAGTGTAAGACAAAAAGCTACAAATATATGAACTTTTTACAAGGATGAATCACCTGTGCTTGGTATGCAGTCATGTAAGACCTATCATTTATATTACTATATCTGAGACTGATTATAAGCGAAAATCGTGTATCAACAAGGATCCAATATTATCTTTAATTCTCAGAAATCATATCTGCTCTAAACTGATGTTAAACTTCCATGTTACATTCAGAAAAGTGCTGATCACCACTTCATCTGATGGTGAGAAGGAAAACTGAAGCCACTTGTTAAAAAGGTCAGAATTTTTCATGTGGTTCCTTAGAAGTAATAGAAGAAATAATTGAGAAATGCAGGAAATACTAACTGAGAGATAGAAAATAACCTCTTTACATTGCAACATTGCAACTCTGCTGCAATGGAACTATCTCCTACCAGGACCAAGACCTTTAATCTTTTTGACATCATTCCAGCATAGTCAAGAACAGGCTGAATTGCATTACCAGTGACAATTGACACTGTAAATATTTTATTCTGGTTGTCAGCTTATTCAATTGGACCAGTGTTTCCAGACATTTTTTGTTCTTGGAACTGTTTATTTTTAATGACATATAAAGAAAACCTAAGAAATACCTAATAAAGAGAGCATGCCAAAAGTAAGAACTAGTGTCTGAACTTGAAGACAGGAGAGAAAGGGAAATATCACCAGTGAACAGAGAACAATAATCAGAGACTGAACATGAAGTCTTTGTCTTGTTTTATAGGAGCAAATAAAATCACCAAATTAGTAACTCCATAGTCTGCATCAGATGGGGATGGAATTTTATTTAAAAACCCCACAAATGTGGACAAATATCTAATATCTTCCTCTAGCTCCTAGCTGTAACATACAGAAAAACTATTCACAGACATTTAAGTCCTTTATGAAGTAAGAAAGTATTTTTGTTTTTATAGATAAGGGAAAAGTAAAGAAAGTGGCTTATAAGAAGATTCATATACAATCATAGAAAACAGGTAGACTTTGGGGATTCTGTGAGAAGGTCAGATGAGGAGAGAAGAGCAGTTGTTTAAAACCGAACACAGAAGGATGGACTTGATACTAGAAGGCATCTGCCAGAATTCTATAAAAAGTTAGAACTCATGGTATACTCTTGATTAGTGTGGGATATAGACCTTTGTTCCTTGATTTAGATGTTCAGGAATACCTTGGATTCAGAGGATTGGGAAAACAGAATGCCTAGCTATAATAGAAGCATTTCCATTTAAACAGGGCCAGGTGGTAGCTGTGGTTGAATTCTTTTAAATAAAAATATCTTTGAAATCTGTGTATTTTTTTTCAATTTGCTAAAAGACATACAATTCAACTGTCTTAAAGGTACCACTTGCAGAAATATTACCAAGGACATTGAAGTCTCCAATGACTAGGCCTCATAAGATTCCTAGCTGGATTTATTCCAAATGTATTTTAACAAGGGTTTCTAAAACTTTGTGGAAACTTGATTGTTTCCTATCATTTCACATGCTCAAAACTCATATAATTTCAACACGAAACAGTCCTTATATTATCTTTACACCTAATTGTAACCAGTAAGTTAATGTTGACAGGTTGACAATTATGGGAGGTAGTCAAAAGTGCCTAAAAATTTGTAGGTCTCCATGATGACCTGCAACAATCTAACTAAAATGAATGCCAGAGAAAACTAAATTTATTACTATATTTTCATTTAAAATTTCCTCTAAAGAAGCAATGCACTGACAGTTTCTTCCAGTAGCAGATGGTATTTTTTCTCCTTCTTTGTACAGAATTTGAAACAAGGCATTAAGTGCAGTCAAACACAATTTAATACATAATAATCTATAATTAAATTTATCTTTTGTTCAAATAATATTTTCTCAATGAACTTTAGTTGTCTATATTTGCACAGGAAAAAATGTCCTTTCAGTCTCTGAAAAACATAACACTCTCTCTGGTGGTTGTACTGATGTAAAGGACATGGACATGACACAGCTCCTGTTCTACATTATTTAAACAGTAGGGTTGCTGTGGTTCTAGGCAATTTTAATACTTCACCGGGTTTTCATGGGGCAATTCAAATAGTCACTTATGTGTAAAAACAATAGGAGGCCTGACAGGCAGGAACCCTTTATAACAGCCTACCCTTATTTAAAGTCCATTGATCCATTGATCTCTGTAAAAGGGTTACTTCTGATTTATGCTAGTTTGAGTCAGAGAAGAATCAGTCTTCCTAAGTTTGCTACAAGTGTACATATTTCCAGTAAGTTCAATAAATCTCTGTTATTGCAGAAGAGAGTTGCTGGATCATATAAGTAAGCAAGATCTTATTACCAATTATAGAGAGAATTGAAATGTACTGTTTTAATTTTTTTATTATTTCTCCAGATGAAGTAATCAAATTAGATTAACCTGGATTGATGTATCTAATAGGCAATTATGTCTAATTAAGTAACTCAGTTTTGTCTCAAACACTTACTTATTGGAAAATGCATCAAAAACTTCATGTGATCACCATTGAAAAAAAAAATAAATTTTGAAGCAAAATTACCGAACAAACATAAACGTAATGCCTTGTGATAAAATAAATCTTTTTCAATCTGAAAAGTGTTATGAAGTCAATTCTTTAATGAAAGTTGGTACATCTTGTCCCTCATTAAGATGAGCCCTTGTTCCATCATGCATTATGACCTGAATATTTGTCAGTTTAGTTAAAACACATACACATTTGTTACATCAGTGCTATACAGTCACTCTGCAGTTTTTTTTAAGAGTTTTACATTTGTTAGTACAGGTAAGGAAGTGGAAACTTTCCAGGACTTAGCTACCAGTAATAACTATGAAGGACATTGTGGAACTGTCTATATGGTGACCAACATGTTTTGGTAAGTTCTCACAGGTCTGATCTTGCTCTAAGTGTGTGGACATAGTAAAACTCCTGCATATTGTGAGTAAAAGCTAGAATTACAGCCCAGCAACAGGTCTTCCTGGGAGGGATTCCACCTCTCCAACTGACATTGCTATTCAGCAACAGAATGCCACCACTTGCCTATGTCCTTGGATCCAAACTGAATAATTGATAAGCTAGGAAAATTCCACATCTTTCTAGCAATATTGCCACCACCCACGCTAAAGCAGTGTGCTGGGTTTGGCTGGAATAGGGTTAGCTTTCTTCATAGCAGCTATCATGGGACAATGTTTTGAATTTTTTATGAAAAGTGTTTTAGCTATTGTCAAGCAGGGCTTACATAGCACCGAGACCTGCTCCTCACCCCTCTCTCCAGTGAGAAGGCTGTGAGTGCACAAGAATTTAGGGAAAAAGACACATCCAGCAGATGACCCCAGCTGGCCATAGAGATATCCCATTCCACACAGCATTATGCTCCACAACAAAGCTGAGGAAAGAAGGAGGAGCCTTTGGAGTAATGGCATTTCTGTTCCCAAGTCACTGTTACATGTGATAGAGCTGTGCTTTACTGGGAGTGGCTGAACATATACATGCCCAAGGGAAGTGGTGAACAAATTCATTGTTCTTTGTTTTGCTTTGCTTGCATGCACAGCTTTTTCTTCTCCTATCAAACTCTCTTTATCTCAACACATGCGTTTTCTCCCTCTTATTCTTCAGATGCTCATCATGTCACAAGGTCTTTTTTGGCTGAGGAAAAGCAGTAGTAAAAGAAGTAGCTGGAAATTCTAAAATAAAAATGAGCCCACAAGTGATCTCCACCTCCTGACTAGGGGCAGATGAAGCATACGATCTCCAGTCAATGTACAGACTAGAGGATGTCATCACAAGCTACCTTGCTCTCCCCTGAAGATCCCTGTGTTACCTTCTGAAGATCTGAATCAAAGAAAATTTGGAAAACAAAAGAGCTTTCCAGTGTGGGGCCTGGCAGAACAGAAAATAAGATAGCAGAGTCTGCATTCTTCTCCTTCAGGTATTTTGTTCTGATCTTTAGATTTTGCTCTTTGGGGAGTTCCCTGATAGCATTTCATAAAGCTCATGGCATTGAAGATTTTTTACAGTTTTTGGGTAAATAGCCCAAAGTCTGAATACATACTTTGAAACTGGACAGTAAAAGGAAAGTGTTCTCATTTTAATTTACAGCTGAAATAGAAACATTTATTGCTGCTGCAGGGAATTCTTTCTCAGTTACCTGAAGAATCAAAAGCAGAATGTATTTGTGGCTTTAACCTTTCTTAATAACATGCCAAAGATGTTTGAATTTGACACCCGCTACAGATATGTCAATAGGATACATGGAACCTGAGGCATACTCTTGGCCCAAAAAATCAGGCAGTGGGTTAATAATCTGCTACCAATTTAAGCCAGTGTGTACTTCTCCCAGTGACAGGGCTTGTGTTCCAGACCCCTCACCAACTCCGTTGCCCTGTTCTGGACACACATCAGCACCTCAATATCCTTTTTGCTATGGGAAGCACAGAACTGGACACAGCACTCGAGGTGGGGACAATCCCTGCCCTGCTCCTGCTGGCCACACTATTGCTGAGCCAGGCCAGGATGCCATTGGCCTTCTTGGCCACCTGGGCACAGCCTGGCTCAAGTTCAGCTGCTGTCACCAGCACCCCCAGCTCCTTTTCCACTGGGCAGCTTTCCAGCCACTCTGCCCCCAACCCACGGCAGGTCATCCAGTTTTTAAAAACCCAGTGAACTGAACATCCATCCAAGCCACAAGCAGCCAGTTTCTCCAGGTGAAGGCTATAGGAAATGTTGTCAAAGTCCACTAATGTCCAGGTAGAACAAAATCAACAACCTCTCCATCATCCACTAAGTGGGACACTTTTAATAGAAAGAGATCAGGTTGGTGAGGCAGGGCTGCCTTTTACAAACCAGTGCTGGCTGGGCCTAATCACATGGGTTTCCTGCATGCACCATGTCATCACACTCAAGATAATCTGTCCCATAACCTCCTCCAGCACTGAGGTCAGGCTGATGGCCTGCAGTCTCCCCAGCCTGCCATCCAGCCCTTCCTGCAGATTGCCATCATGTTTGTGAGCTTCCACCCTGCTGAGGCCTCCAGTAGTGATAAAATGCAGCTTGGTGAGCACTTTCATAATCTCTTTCAGTACACTTGGATTGATCCCATCCAGATCCATAAACTTACGTTTATGTGAGGTCTAGCATACCTCTGACCTTTCTTCCTTGGATTATAGGGGTTTATTTCTGCTTCCCTTTCCTGTTTTCTAGTTCAGAGGACTGGGTACCTTGAGGACAACTGGTCTTATTATTAAAGACTGAGGCAAAGAAAGCATTAAACCTCAGCTTTTTCTTTCCCTTTGCATCAGTAATGATGGAGATTCTCCTTAGGCCTTGATTTGTTGCTGATGTATTTACAACATGTGTTGGTCTTTACAGTAGTAGCCAGTTCTAGCTGGCCTTTGACCCTTCTAATCTTCTCCATGCATAACCTCATGATATCCTTGTAGTTCTTTGGAGTTGTCTACCCCTTCTTCTAAAGGTCATAATCTCTAATTTTTCCCCTCCTGAGTTCAAACCAAGGCCCTCTGTTCAGCTAGGCCAGCCTTCATCCCCATTGAATCACCTTCTGACACATGAGAACAGTGTTCCTTTGCTTTTAGTATTTCCTTCTTGAAGAATGTCCAACCTTCCTGGAATCATTTGCCCTTCAGGACTGCCCTCCAAGATACTCCGTTAACAAGGTTCCTAAACAGATCAAAGGCTGTCCTCTGGAAGACCAAGGAGGCAGTGGCAGTCAGCACAGCTGCAGGTAGCCTCACACTGTGACATACTGAGACCAGGGCCATGCCCACCAGAAGCCCTGTTTCTCCAGCCCTCACTAAGATAGCATGTGCCACAATGAACCCATGAGAGTGACCAGCGCCCTCAGGGCCCGGAGAACACCACTAGAGATTGCTGATGATAAATGTGAAAGGACAGGTCCCTTCAAAGATGAAGAAAAAATAGGAGAAATGTGTTTAAAAAATTCTCCTATTTTTCTTCTTACAGACAGGACCCAAACATTTCTCCTGTGCCAAGCAGTTGGCTTCTGGAAGCCTTTTGGCGCAAATAGCCCCAAAGTGTGACGTTTCTACAGCATTGCATGGGCCAGAGCTGCACAGAAGCCATGAGCATGAACATCCTGGAAGGAAATGGTCCATAGCTCTTAAAGAACTGAGAAAAAAGTTATGAAACATTTGGAATGCAAATATATTATTATTATATTATTATTGTATTATATCTAAGATCTTTGGTTCATAGAGAATGAAGAATATTTGGTTCCATTGATAAGCAGAATATTAAAAAAAAAATTTTAACTTTGCAATAGCATAAAGCTCTACAGCTTTTACTATCAGAGCGTCAGGCAGTTCTGTATTAAGTGCTGGAACAACAAAATGGTTTTGTATGGTTACAGGTGGGCTTCCTTTGCCAGATAGGTCAACATAAAAAAGTTCTATATTCTGGTAAATATGTATATATGCACTAAAGTATCTATGCTTTAAACTCAGACTGTGTGATCACAAAATATCAGTTTAGAGAGAGTATTTAATGTGAAAGAAACTTGGTGTTCCAAAATGAAAGTCAAGTCTTTTTAATGGAGCATAAAATTAATAAAATGAAGGTTGAGTTCAGTGGTAGATCATATTTTCGTGGTTATTAAGCCCTGTTGCAGAAGATAATAAGTATTAACTATTGTACAACACTGTTTCCTTGCTTCATCATTTAAACACAAAGCAGATAGAATTGTTTGTAGCATATCCTACTCATAGAACAGTAATTTAGCTTATTTCATGAGAGATTACATCAACTGTTATCTTCACTTTCAGAAAAGGGATTAAGTACTGCATCAAGTCTGGGTAATAACTTTCACTGTGGTTTGTCCGGCTTGATGTGACGTCATAAGGCTGAAAGCAGCAGGTCCTGCCTGTCAGCCCTGGACTTGAGCTACCAAATAACTGCACTTTAGCATTGGTTATGTTCTGCCCCTTCAAGGACATCTCTAAATGTTTCTTGTTAAAATGGTCTGAGGCAATCAATATATTATGAAGGTGTGAATTTGCTGGTTTTATGTATCACAAGTTTATAAACCACAGTGATTTAAATTGGAAAAAAGATGAGTTTTGCTATTTTTTTTTTTAAT
This sequence comes from Pseudopodoces humilis, assembly GCF_049639895.1. Lineage (NCBI taxonomy): Eukaryota > Metazoa > Chordata > Aves > Passeriformes > Paridae > Pseudopodoces > Pseudopodoces humilis. The sequence continues at coordinate 57,386,047 of NC_142203.1, read as the reverse complement.
CAGGTAAGTACCTTTGTGTAATAAAAATGGAAACTAAGGCAAGAGTAATGATGATGGCTATTTTTTTTTTAATTGAGGTTATAGCTTTCTTTTTTACTGCTACTTTTCCCTGTGGGATCAAGGTCATATAGGCCAGTGAGGAAATCTTTTTTAGTATACATTATATTTACTCCCGTGTGGAATAAACCTTTGAAATTTTTCTTTTTTTCCATAAAGCCATTTGAAGGTACTTGCTAACAAGTCTGTTTCTTGCTTATTTGATGTCTCTTTATTCAGAAGCTGACCTGTTTCTGGCTGCCCTAAAGGCCTGTACCTGTGTTCCTCTGCATAGACAGTCCTTCTGAAACTGCACCCTAGCTCAACACCCAGAGAGTCCCGATAGGATCATAAGTGGGGATGTCAAATGTTTGGAAAATCAAAGTGTTGGAGTTTTATTGATGATGAAACCTCAGTAAGTGAGATTTTTCAAGCAAAACGTTAAGCCTGGAGCTAGGAGTTGGAATAGGAGGGATGGTAGCCAAGACTGTAGGCACCCAGCATAATGAGAATTAAACATCTTCCACTTGACCATGGTTCATTTACCAACAAATGAACCAACAAATCTGCACCTAAGCAATTTCAATTACCTGAAAAGAGAAAAAATAAAGCAGTTAGTTGCTTAATTTTTATATTTTCATACCAAAATCTGTATGTTGTCAAGGTGGGTGAGACTCCTTGGACTCTCCTAAATTTCAGGCTTCAAACTTGAATATACCAAGGAAAGTCTGTATCAGAGTAAGGGGTATAACATTTATTTTGTAGTTTGGAGGCCGAATGGCATGACCAGTCTGGTCTTGGACAGCTGCATATTCTCCAAAGGGCAGCAGCCAAACTGTCTGTTAGGAAGAATCCCTGGCACACGCTGTTTTCAGACTGGGCTTAGACAATGTCTGAGAAAGCTGCAGCAACCTCAGTGACTTTGCTATGGATAAATGATATATGGGTGATCCAGCCCTTGCCCCAGTCCTGTTTTATTTAGTTTTATGACATACATACCTACCTATATATCTGTATATATATATCTATATACATTGTATACTGAGTATGTACCAGTCTTTATGCTGAAGCACTAAATGAATACAATCCACTGCATTGCTTTCCCCTCCTGCTTGCAGGAGTCTTTTTGATTTCATTCAGCATCCTTTAGTTCTGCAACATGAGAGTTTCAACATGAGAAATGTCAGTCTCTGGAAGGTAGCAGTGCAGTTCACAAATCTACACAGGAGGAGTACTGAACACATGAAGTGCAGACCAATAGAGACCTCAACCCATTCAGTTTTGTGAGATCTCCAGGAAAGACAGTGGTCCTCAAGGCACTGGGAGGTCCTTGCACATTTGCTCTGATCTGCAGAGAAAGGCTAAAGAAAAAAGTTGTAAAAATGAAAACATAATTAGCCACTGAGGTTGTTCTAAGTCCCTCCACAAATCTTATTCCTTTGAAAATATGCTGCTGAAACCTCTGGGGAATCATCACAGGAAGGTAATGTTCTATTCACTTTGAAAATATGACCTAAGTAGCAAAGTGAAAAACATCTTTTGCTTTGGGAGCGGTGGTAAGAATTGATTCTCTGTTAAATGCAAAGGCATTTTTTTCTGTCCTTCTAAACAGTTAACAGAAATTTGCAAACACTATTAGCATATCTCTATTTCAGAAATTACAGGAATACATCTATGTCATCTGAGATCTACTATTATTAATACTGAATTAATACTATTATTAATACATAAGCAAAGTATAAAATTTAAAATTACTATGTTTAGCTTCAGCATATATGACTGTAAGATGGATTGTTAAGCCCAAAAAAGCTATATAAGAATATTTTGAAACAAACCTAAACTGAAATAATTTGAATTGATGAACATGTGCCTGTACCCTGTGTACCACATACAGCATTTCCTAGCAATAGGAGGGAACTCCTGTGAATGTTCTGCACATGAGCTGCAAACAGAAATCCCATATAAGCCTGTTTTTGGGGGCTGAGGACTGGGCAGAGTCCTCTTTTTAGAAGGCTTTACTGTTAATGCAGCTGTACACATAAAACACTGCACTGGAAGACACCAATGAGAAAAAAACAAGGCTGGACGGTCCCATCTTTTCTATCTTCCTATCTTTGACCCCAGCAAAGGCGAGAAAATAAAGCATCACCTCAGCCAAAAAGATTAAAATAATTGAACAGAGGGGCCACGCTGCATGCCAGATCAACTTCTAGACACTGCTCTAACCATTATCAATAAAGCCTCAAGGTACTGTCACCTCTGAGCTTTCTATTGTGTGTCTTTCCCTATGCTCAAAAGCAGGATTATTTGGGATCCAGAAAGGAGCGAAGTGTGAATGCTGTTGCGTGTCTTGGTACAAAACAGACTCATCTACACACAGGAAACAGGAAGATAATCTGTTTTCCTATGTTCATGTATATATTGGGTCAAATGGCATTTAATACGTGTGAAAAATATGCTAAAGTCCTGAACAATTTAGTGCAAAATGTCTCCAATAAGATATTTTTTTTCTAAATGAGAATAATGACACTTCCAGACAGGTTTTTGAAGAAAAGAATTACGTAGACTTTGCAAGAACATAATTTAGATGCATCACTGCAAGAGAGGATTGAGAACTTTAAGTATTGAGGAAGTGTAGGTGCCTCTCTGATGCGTAGGGTATCTAAGCTGTGAAAAGGCAGAGTTTCAGATGAAAGCTTGGGTATTCCATTGACAATTTTCCTTGTCTTTAGCTCTCACTCTGTTTTCCACCCATACATTGTAGACCCTAACTGTGAAATTCAGACCTTGGATTTTGTTATGGAAGCCACAGGAAGTCCTACACAATATAAATCCTTGCAGGCCAGACTGTATAACAAAGACATCACTTACTGAAAAAAGTCAAAAATAGAAGGCAAGAAAGGCAGTAAGAAGAACTTGGTGTGGGCAGCATATCACAGTAATTCATATGAAGACAACCATGTTGTTTGACAAGTTAATGTCCAAGATAAACAGACAGAAGTATAGATACTGAAAGCCTCTGCCTTAAACTTGCTGTAGCCTTTAAAACTTTGTGTGTAAAACAAAACCCTAGTGTTAAGTAAAATAAAATCCTACTACGTATTATATAGACTTATTACAATATACAATATACCACAAACACGTTATTACATTATATTACGTTTTTCAACTACATTAATGATTTCAAAGATATCAGGTTTGGGAAAAAACTGAACAAGTTTAAAAGGATGTGAGAAAAAGAGAGCATAAGGGACATTAAGAAATATTAAGGATTACTCACATACAAACACACACAAAGTGTGTCTGTATCTTACATGGACAATAGTAGAGCTCTGCTTGAACCAAATACTATATATTTATCCATATCTCTCTTAATTGCAGAAATTATTAAAGCTATACTCAAGAACCTCTACAACCAATGTCCAGAGTGTGCTGACGGAAGCTGCAGCCAATTGCCTATCAGGGGAAGCATAAAACTTCTGGGAAGCTCCTTAGATTGGTAAAAAAATCCCCTGGGCTTTTACCCTCAGAAAAATAAAGAACAAAGAATTCTTGCTTGGGAAGCCTTTTTTATGCCAAGTTCTCCTAGTCCTGCTGCTCTGCAGCTATTGCACTGTCTGCACAGTTTTTTCTCCATTTAGGGATTAGCTATACCAATTATCAGATGCAGCCAAGCCTAAGAAAGAGTGTGACATCTTCTGAGTGGCTGCAGATTGCAAAGTAGAAATCCCACCAGCAGTCACTAGTCTTAATGGACATGGCAGGAGAGAGAGCTCAACTTCATTTTAAGTAGGAATAAAAATGTATGCTTAAACATCTGAGAGAAAAGTATCTTTCCACATTAATTGAAATAGGATTTAAAACTAAGGTATTTTATCAAAAACACAGAAATCTAAATCCCTCTGTGTGACTAGTGTGTATGCTGTACTTTTAACAGGTAAAAATGGACATCCCTTTACTCCATATACAATATTTATGTCACTGGAAAATTCTTGGTAGATTTTGTATGCCTCACACAAGTAAAGGTAAGCAGAGAGGGTCATCACCATTGCAAGATTCCGATTGCCCAAAGAAAAACACATACAAGCTAGGATTTAGTTACTCTAAACTTACCATATGAGTCATCACACTCGACATTTTTGGCATTTAGAAAAGCCCTTACAACTCTGCCACTTCCAGGAAAAGAAGAGGGAATACAGTCTAGATATCAGAGAAAAAAAAGATGTTGCGCACATTATACACCTTTTTTTTTTCTGGCTAGATTAAAATTACCCAGAATCTAAGAAGCAGGTCAAATTAATCATATTTCTCAAGAAAACTATTATAGAAAAGTGTTCACATGTCATCTCCAAGGTACTTTTCTAATAAGCCCAACCGCAGGGCATATTTTGGGGTCATTGGAATATAGTGCATTGCCAAACCATGTTATTAAAGCCATTCCATCTAGCAGTGATAAATAAAGAACAGAAGTTTTCTACTGAGGAGGAAGCATAGACAATGACTGTGGGGTCCAAATAAACCAGGGCTTGTGAAAGGCACGTTTTCTCCTTTCTGTCATTCATTTGTCATCTTTCTCTGGCTCACCTTCCTGGTCCCTGAAGTAATGCTTAGGAAAATATCAACATCTGCTTATGACAGAAAAATGTATCAGTGGGTTCAAAAGTAGAAAGGTGTGAAACCACAGAGTGCTATCTAAACAAATAATAATTTTACTGAATGAAGCTCAACATGTTTGGAGAAGAGAATATTTGTAAATACTCTCTGGAATTTCAGAAATGCAATGAGGTATTGTGCTGGCTTTGGCAAACGCAGAGCTAATTTTTTTCAGTAGATGGCATGGGGATGTGTTTGAAATTTGTGTTGAACACAGGGTTGATAATGTGGACATGGTTTTGTTCTTGTTGAGGACTTGCACAAAGCCAAGGCCTTTTCTGCTTTTCGCACTGACACACTGGCAGGGGAGACAGGAGTGGACAGGCAACTCTATGTCTTGGTTTGAAAAGACAGGCGTCTGCTAAGTAATGCACAAACCTTCCTTGAAATAAATAAAAATGTAAACCATGCGCGCCCCCCCCCCGCACCCTTCATTCCCGCAAGAAAAGAAAGCAAACAAAAACAAGCCACTGACAGAGTCAGAATAAAAACTGACACCCTGTTGGTCATGGTGTTGGTAGCAGTCATTAAATAGTGGCCACAGTTCTCCTGGAGTGACAGATGTGGTTGTCTTGAAGTAATAATCCTGTAGAAGTGTATAGTTTTCCTCTGAAGGTCCTGTGGCATAGACAGGTCTGGTCTCTCTCTGGAAATCCAGTGGAGAAAGGCTGCTGTGGTGTTTCGAGCCCCCGATTATATTCAGGTAGGAATGCTTGGCTCCTCCCCCTGGGTGGAGCATCTCACAATGGGATGAGGTAATTTTACCAGTCATGAAAGGGAGAGCATTAACAGAAATACCTCCCTGGAGGGAGGATGGGTCGTGGAAGAGATAAAGAACACTCCCACACCTGGTTTTAAGAGCTGGCCCATTAACAGAAGATATCCTCCAGTTATGAGGGGTGGGTTATGAAAGAGATAAAGAAAACTGTCACACCTGGTTTCAACAGAGTGTAATAAAATATGTACTTTTGGTAACATCTTGCATTGCACCCCAGGACACCCCAACTGACCAGAGGGATATTCCAGACCATCTGACATCATGCTCAGTATGCAAAGTGAGGGAAGAAGGAGGAAGGGGAAGAACATTTGGAGTGTTTGTCTTCCCAAATCACCATTATGTGTGATTGAGCCCTGCTCTCCTGGAGATGACTGCACCTGCCTGCCCATGGGAAGCAGTGAATGAATTCTTTGTTTCATTTTGCTTCTGTGTGAGGCTTTTGCTTTCCTTATTAAACTGTGTGTATCTCAACCTGTGAGTTTTCCAGCTTTTACCCTTCTGGTTGCCTCCCTGATCCTGCTAGTGGGGCAGTGAGCAAGCAGCTGTGCGGGACTTGGTGTCTGGCTGGGGTTAAACCATGACAAGTGTGGTAGACTCCAATGGATAAATTTACTTTAAAGGATTCAATAACTGAATATTTGCATTTTCTCTGTTCAAAGAGGTTTAGATTTGAAGGCTGCTAAATAGAATAAAGCTGATTAAGAGGAAAAACAGTGTATCTCACCTTCTCCCACCACTTTGAGTGTTAACAAGATGCGTTTACAGGGGCAGCAGCTAAGCCAACAGACAGTAATTCAAGTGAAAAAAATCTTTACATTAAGACTTAAATTCCAGTAACATATTGTCTCTAAAGTTACAAATCAGGAAAGGGTTTCAGTGGCAATTAAATATGCCACATATTTTGAAATGAGAGCTAGTAACACTTAGCTATAAGATTAAGAGCTTTTGATCAGAGCTTTTTCAAACAGCTTTGCAAAAATAAAAAAAAAACAAAAAAGCAAATATAGTTGTAAGGCTGAGCCATCATGTTCCAAGTCAGCTAAAAGGAAATGTGCATGGACAAACCCTAACTTCACAGACTCTAAAAGGAAGTGCTGACCCAAGTTTAACTATAGTGATGTGAATAATACTACACTAATGTAGCATTACCATATGTATTATAATTCCACAGCCATAGATTTTTCTTGAAGAAAACAGCTGCAGTACTGAAGTTTTAATCTTCTCAAAATTACAAGGTAGAAAAATTACGCAGGCCTCAGAATCCAAGTATCACAAAAGGAATGGTTATGAAGACTGTCATTATGACAACTATTCGCTCTTTCTTTTTGCTAAAAAGATTTTTAGTCCTCAAATTTAGTTGTGATGTCTTCCTGTAATAGGCCACTGGTATATGTTTTTAAGTGTCCATCTATTCTTTTCAAAACAATAGCAAATTTTCTAAGGTCTGTGATAGAGAAGGGTTAGGGAAAATACTGTTCCAGGCTCACTTAATGACAGATCTTCTGTTCTGTTAAAAAAATACCTGGCATCTGGGTGAGATGTTAGAGTAAAAAAGAAAAAAAATATACTTCTGATTAATCTTCAAATATACTAAGGAATGAGTGCAGTCAGTAATATATACCAGGGTCATCTGATTGTCAAGTGAGGAATCTGTTAGAAAGGTACTATTGATTCCTTCTGACTTGGATATCCAAGTTTCTTCTGAAGAAACCAGTTCCAGAGAAACACTTGTTTCTCATTTCATTGTAGTGCAGATGTGAGAAGGTACATCCTTGGGTCAAGAAACCTGGGCATGCCTTCAGAACCACTAGGTTAAATACAGTCATACCAAGGAAACTCCAAGTGGGTCCTGTAAGTTTCAACTATGAAAGATATCAACTTCCTAATGTGTACGTCTCCCTCCTACACATGCAGTGATAAAGTTTCTCTTGTGATTTGGGACATCATATGGCAGATCTGTCTGGAGAACATTATAGGGAAGGCTCATAGAACAGCAGAAACCTTCCAGCATTGTGCAGTCTGTATTCTGGTCACCTCATGAGAGTTCTGTGAAAATAACTTACAGAAAATATGTTTTTATTACCTCCTACTTTTGAATCACCAGGATTCCCTTGAGTAATTTTTCCAGATTTAACCAGTACTTCTCTTCCTACAAGATCATTTTTCCTTGGGAATAGGCTGTTTTAAGAAACAATAAAAGTGAAAAAAAATAAAAATGCAAGATTCCCACTATAAGCCTCAAAGCAGACTAAGAGTTTTGTAGCCCAAGAGGACAGTGAAAATTACATGAACTTTAGTCTTGGTTGTGTTAGAACTGAATAAATGGGTTTTAACTACCACATGGTAAAGCATAAGATGACAGTTTATATAGAAATCATGTACATGCATGAGTTTAGAAAAAAAAAAAAAAACAACAAATTTGCTGTATTTAACAAAGGCTCACCAATAAAAATAGACACTTCTGCAATAACTTCTTTGAGTTAAATCTGAGTTCTACTATTTTTCAGAAATCTCCACAGTGGGGAAACATAACTTCAACAAGAATATTTAAAACTGGAGACAATTATGTAATGCCTTTCCTCTACTCAGCATTGAATGCTTTACTTTTATTGTAAATAACTACATAAATTTGTATGTTTGAAATACTGTAGAGGGAAGTCTCATAACTTGTGTCCACACAAAACAGGGCAGGTATTTACTGTTAGGTCCATTCTGTAGGTGGGTTATTTGAAGTGGGAATAACACTCCTCAGAGAGCTGAGATTATTAGAAATGTGTTTTCATGGCTCCCAGTGCCCATTCTGGCTCCAGTGCCCACTCTGACTCCAAGATAAAGCAGTGTAAAAAGAATACCAGACAGTCTTAATCTCACTTGAGGTAAATTGCAGTGCAAAATTCCTAGTGTTAGGAACTCTGATTTCTGGAAACTTATCTCAGTATTCTTGTTAAATCACTAATTATTCAGAGCTTATTTTGCCCTATGTTGTCTGCACTTTGAAATCTCTGTGATGATTGTCTTTGCAGCAGTCTACAGAGGTGAAAAAAAAAAAAGAGAGGCTTTGTTCAGTTCTCTCTAGCCTTCCAATCAAATAGGGCTGTGCTGAGAGACAAATGCAGCACAGGTCATCTGAGACAAGATGCAGAGATTACAAAAACACCTCAGGTCTTGACCTACCTACAAACTTCTCTATATAGCCACAGTTCACTGACTAGCTAGTTTGTTGTCAGTAACAAAACTATGTGCTGGCAAAGGGTACAACAGAATTTGTGGGATGGATAATATTTTAATTTAACTCATAAGTAGTGGGCATTACTGCAGGCCTAGGATCTGGGTACCTATTCAAACTAGTCCATTTCCTAGCTCTGCCTCTGCTTTTACTTCTCTGCTTTTGTTTTGCCTCTTTCATCCATCCCCTTCACTGTTGCAGTCGTATAGCCAGAAAGGTGTAAAAGCCTGCTGCTCCTTAGTCATAACTCTCCCTGTCCGAAACCCAGTACTCCTCTTGATTTATGCCAGTAAGAGGCAATTCTGCCAAACTTAGTAGAGTTAAATTAATGAAGAAAACTTGGTATAAGCAAAAAGAATAAACCTCTACAAAGCTTTTAGCGAATATTCATCAATACAGCCTGTATGTTCATTGCCATTTCACTTATGCAACCACTCATAAATTCAATTAAATGACAAGTTAGCCAGGTTTATAACTAATCTGTGCTTGTGAAAAAACCAAGGGACACAAGTTAATTAATCTGTTTACTATTTCAGACTAATTAGTATCTATCTGACATAATCTGTTTTTTGTTCTAGGTACAAGTGTAGGAGTTAAATTTACTACAAGGTTTATAACCTATAATCAGGAGCCTGATGGTGGTCTTTTCCTTTTTTAAGTGCACCAAATAATGGGAGGTTAATGATATGTTCAATATGAAACCACATAACTGATGCATCAGGTTTTCAAATGACCATAACTTATTTAAAATATCTCAACCAATGGAAAGCAACCAAAAAAGTTTTCAAATAATCTTAAATAATCTTGGCTTAAAATTAACCCAAAAGACTAAGAACCACTGTCAGTGATAATGTTATTTTAAACCATATCAAATCAATAGATTCCATTTTGAGTGGAATATTTTAAAAATATATTCTGATCTTTGTATTTTAGTGCAAGCAACAAGTCCTAGTGGTTACAGATGACAGCATTAAAGACTTTACAATGGCTAAAGCTCATTACTTACTGGTATACTAAATGCACAGTATTGTTCTATTTATTCATCACCTTTTGTTTATTATATCTGTTCTGTAAAATACAGCTAATAACGACACTTTCTTCATGCAGAATGTGTGCATTTAACCTGATTAATTTTTACAATATATATCTTGTTCCTTATGTCATTTAAGGTTGTTTCATGTGTGATTTCATTAAAGTTTGTTGTCAGCAACATATTGTTCAAATTCTATTATTAATTATTATTAATTATTAATTATTATATCTATTATTAATATATATCTATATTCAGTAGAAAAGAGATGGAACCCTGTAAATCTCACTTAAGTAGGAGACACTCTCCTATTGACCTATGAATCCCGGCTGCTCTCCAAAACTCTCATACCCAGCTAATGTGATCTGCCTGGAAAGTGGTCCTAAGGGAGACATAAAACATTGGACCAAGATCTTTCAAGAGAGGCTCCTAAAGTTTTCAAACTTTCCAAAAGTTTCTCTGCAACCAGTGGCTACTGCACAGATCAACTTTCCAAGGGTGTGTATTTTTGCATTTGCATCAGACATGATTCAGACATGTCATCAGACACAGACAGGGTAGTGTTTTAATAGGACAAAGTAATGTATCTAACCTAAAAGCTTTGTAATGAGAAAAAGTCAGATATTGAAAAAAAATCCATCAGCAAAACTGCTGAGCTGCTGAGTTTACCGTGACTAATATACTATATTCTGAAAATGAGTATGTAATGTCATGCTACACATCCTCTGAAATGGTATGTGCTCTGTTGTGAAACTTCAGGTGGTATAATCTTTTATGGTCTTCTGAAACTTCCACAAACTGAAAAAGTGACATCTGAACAGTTTCCTGAGGGATTCTTGTAACTTCTTTGACTTACAATCTCTTTTTAACTTTACTCTTCGTCTTCCTGGAGGGAGAATATTCCCCTCTGTTCATATGATAAGTAGAAGCAGTCATATCTAGGTGGAGCAACTGACTTGGAAGGTGAGGTGAAAAGATAGTATCAGATAGCATTAGTCCCATAGAAAGAGCTGGTCACATTTTAGAAGAATATTGTGCTTGGTCATTTGCAGCTGATTGTAACAGTGGGAATTACTCACAGTTCAGTTTTAGGTAAAATTAATACTGCTGGGAAGTTATTTTGGGTAAGAGTTATACCTCCCTTTATGACTGGGGAGAAATTACTAATTTTCATACTATGGCACAAGGAGGCTGCACTCATGCAGGTTTCTCCGCATTTCTGTTTCTCTTGTAGGCCTTGATTAATGTATTTGTCATTTTTCTTCATGCAGTGTGCTGCTGTTGGAATAATACTCTAAATCTTATGTGGAAGCAGCATTTGCCTTTCAGGAATGAGCTAAGTATGTTAAGAATCATGTCTCTTAAAACCTTACTGCAAGGTCAGGGCCACCAGAGTTCCTCATTTCAAGTTGGGCAGCAGGCCATAGCTATACGTAAGGTGATTGCTATCAATTAGTGTATGAAACTGGAAAAATCTGTAGTGCTCAATTAGCTCCGTATTCTGTGACTGGAAGTAATGATGGAAGAGATACTTTGCTCTGGACAAACAGTGCACATGCTCCTGTACCCTACAAAACTTCCTGGTGCTTCATAGCAGTCTAAAGGCCTGAATCATAGCTATGTATCACAGAAGGAATTACAGGACTTACTTTTATCATAACTCTCCACAACAGCAAATAACTTGTTAGGAGCACTTCCACCAGCAATCACAAAGGAAGGCAGAAAGAACCAGAGAGCAAAAGAAAAAACAGTTCTAAAGTTGCCAACATGGCTTCAGGCAAAAAGTATTTCTTACTCTGTATCTGCTGCAAAGTGCAATCCAGGAAAACACCTATCTCACCAATAAATCAGTTTTGCAGCAAATAAACCTTCTCCCGCTGTGTTCTGGACTTTCTTTAGCTGAGGAAAGCCTCCACTCCTATGGTGTAGCTGCTAAAGATAAATGTAGTGTTTGCAGAAGTCCATAACTGAGCCATGATAGCAAAATTCAGGCTTCATTTCTCTGGACTAGGTTTTCAAATTTTATAGATAGAGCCCAGTTCTCTCCTTAAACAAGCTTACCATTAATGCGATAATGATGAAGTTACATGGTCCTGTGCTGTTACTCAGTGACCTCTACCTAGTGAGAGTGAGAGGGACTCACAGCTACAAGCTGTATTCACATACAAGGAACCACTGTGCAGAAACCAAAATTATTCCCAGTAAAGTAAGTCCTTCTTTGACTTAGAAGGGTTACAAAGACCAAGGAAGAGAATAATAGACAGAAACCTTATCTCTCTGCTAGAGACATCACTGGAAACCGTGAGCTCTTAGTGAGTTAGTTTTCAGAAAAGGTCTAAAGAAAAGTTTATTTGTTTAAAACTAAAAAAATCTTGAACTCTAGAAACTGTACTGGGTCTGGTTCTTCTATTATTCCACTACATGCTCAGTCAGCCTTGATGTTTCATTCCTATATTTAATCTGCTCTCGAATTGAAAATAAAGAACCTCTCCGTTTTACCTGCACTTTGTAAGATGATTGCCACCAAGATGTACACTAAGTTGCATACAGCAACCATCATAGTAATTTCAGGGTCTAGTCTGCTGTTTTGGTTCATCCCAGAGGGCCAATGGGCCCCTCCACAGCCACTCACTCACTCACTCACTCGCTTCCTGGTAGGATCAGAAGAGAATGTGAAGAGTAAAAGCGAGAAAATTTGTGGATGGAGATACAGACTCTTTAATAGGTAAAGCAAAGGAAAAGTGAAACAAGGAATTCATTCACCACTTCCTATGGGCAGGCAGGTGTTAGATGTTCATCCATCCCCAGGAGAGCAAGGCTCCCTCACATGGTGACTTATGAAGAAAAATGTTGTCACTCAGAATGTGACACTTCTTTCTCCCCCCAGGTTTATATGCTAAACACAGTGTCATATGGGATAGGATACCCCTGCACTCAGTTGGGGTCAGCTACTCTGGCTGTGTCCTCCCCAAACTCCTTGTGCCCTCCCAGCCTCCTGGTTGGTGGGGTGGGGTAAGGAAAAGAAAAGGCCTTGACAATATGTAAGCCCTGTTTAAAAACAACTAAAACATGTCTGTTCTATCAACACTGGTTTCAGCACAAATCCAAAACATAGTCCATGATTGCTACCATGAAGAAAATTATCTCCATCCCAGCCAAAACCAGCACATGTGCCCATTTTCTTTTCTAGTGTGATTTATATCCTTATGAGTTAGATGGTTTTTCAATTAGAGAAAAATTGTTCTAAAAATGCAATTGAATATGTTGTTGTAGCTTAATAAACAATAAGACACCACTAACTCTTCAGTCTATATATCAGCATTTCACATTGCCTTCTAGCATTAGCATTTAATCAGTTTATATAATGTGATGATTCTGAAGGATAGTCACTAGACATGATGATTCAGGAGCTGTTTTTATTTAGGGAGCTGTTTGGTAAAAAAATCTAATGCATATCAACAAGTGCCACATGCAGTTGCCTCTTGAACACTTTCAAAATGGTGACTCCACCACCTCCCTGCAGACATATTTCAATGCCAGTGAATTTCATTCACTGATTTATTTTTCTAGAACCTCACCTGGTGCAAATTGATGCCACTTCCACCCTTTCACTTCAGTTATGGCAGAAGATGACAATCCCCACCTCACTACCACCTCCTTCCAGGTAGTTGTAGAGAGCCATGAGGTCCCTCCTGAACCTCCTCCAAAGTAAACAACCCCAGTTCCCTCAGCTGCTCATCATAAGATTTGTTTTCACATCTGTCAGCCGTGGATTTGTTTTCATTGCACATAACAGATTTTTGGGATATTCAGGATATACTGCCTAATCACTGACTGCTTCTCTAGGATGGTGCAAAACTCTCACAAATCTGTTATATCTGTGACCTCTGTGAAGAAGACTCAGATATCAATGCAAAAGGAAATTATTTCATTAGAGTTGCTTTGCAATAGAATGCATGAGTATTTTATGGATATAAAGATTGGAGGAACTTGTCCCATGCCTAGTAAAGCCAGGATTCTGAAGCCATAGACCAAACTATCTTTTTCCTCATATTTGTTTAATCCATTACATCTCTGGACTTCTTGGAGATGGTCTTTTGTTTTTATCTCCTGTTTCTGTTGTCTTTTAACAATCTTTCTCAACTGTTGGTTCACCTCATAGATCAAAATGGAGTTTCTCAAAATTAGATAATGAAACTAAAGTATGAGTATGTTTTCAGAAAAAAAAAAAAAAAAGGTGCACTATATGCCTATGTACTGAATTAACCTATGTAGTAATTTGTCTTCAGACTGACATGACCTGTCCTTAAGGACAAAAGCACATCACCAAGACCCCAAACTGACTTCCATCAATTCCCTTCCAGAAGCTTCCATTCGTAACCAGTTAACTTGAGTGAAAGAAGGGTTTGTCACCTGGTGAGCTACATACAGTGCCACAGCAAACGTGTAATGGCAGGCACAAGTGACGCCACAGGAGCCATCAGGTAGTAGTAGCTCTGGACACAAGTGAGAAAAATAATGTATCATGGCAATTGCTAGGAGCTGAGGAAGGGGAAACTTCATTTTTCTTAGGGGTAGTACATTGATTAAGTCCTCATGTGAGTTCCACTAGCCAGATTCTGGAAGTTTCTTACCTAGCTGTGGACAACAGCTAATGGGGCCAAATGTGGAAAATGTGAGTATATGACAAAGTAGAGATCAAATTTCTGAACCTTTTACTATAGTATCTAGATAAACACCTAAAAAATCACTTCTTCCTAGCAGTGGCAGGCGTTCCTAGCAGTGGCAGGCATTGTTCATCCCATAAATTATGTAGTTAAGTTTGCATGCTTGTGCTACACACTCTTCTGTACATCTTTTCAGGAGTTTTATTTCAGTAGCACTAAAATGCACAGAGTGAATTAGAAATAAATTGAAAGTATATAGTGGGTGTCCTAGGGTGACTTTATGATGCTGGTATCCCCTGTCGCCTATTCTGTTTATGCTGGATATTAAGTTCTGTACATTTAAGACTGGTTCTGAGAGCAACAGGGGAGAAAAAGTAGTGTGGGGTAGGTTTGCAGAAGTGCAGAAACTGCACCTGCTGCCTCGCATTCCTTCTCAGGAAATCTTTTCTGAGAAAAAGGGCTCTTTTCCTGAACTAGGGCCACTTGAATCTGCTTTCTAGAGGTATCCCTTTGGAAGTTTCCTCACAAATTTGTCCTAAAAGAGTACAATGGGTTGTAAAGGTTTTTAGAATTTTAAGAGGTGCTTCTGGATACATTTCAAATTAAACTAGATGCAAAGCAGGGTTTTTTTATATTTCAGCCAATGCCTAAAGATTACAAAAATCGTACCTTTTAATTTACTTGAAATAGGGGAAAGGCTGAACTTCTCACATGTATCTGTTTGGTATGAGTTTCTTTCTGACTGAATGCAAGACTGCCATCTGTTAACACAGGTCAGCTGGGAACCAGCTTCATCAGCAAAGAAAATTACACCATTGTGTGGCTTTCCCCCTTGTCTGCTATTTAAAAATGCAGTTCCCAGACCAGAAAAGTGGAGCTGAAGCCTCTGCAGAAGATACATGAAATATACGTAAAACACAGAAGCATCCCATCAGGCAGAACAACATCCCCCCTCCAGAGCACTCAGCAAAGGTTTTGAACCCTGAAACCTAGCTATTCCTATATTAGTAGCAATGAGCATTACAGCAATTCCTAGAAGTGGAAAATGTCTGCCCACCTACGGAAAATTGTCATTGATGTCTCAGAGTTAAATCCTGCTTTCAAAATTACTGCTTGAGATTAATTTCTCCTCATGTTTTCCATTATCTCGGTGGATACCTTGGCTAATGGCCCTCCCAACTGTTTTTGCACCTCCCAGACTACCTGCAGGAGTGCTTTCATGCTCTAGAACAAGTTATCAGTCTCCCCATTCCACCTCCTTACATTTTTGCACAAGCCAAGACACTCTTGAGCTCTGATATGAAAAAGACTGTGTCCTAGCAGTGGTGCTTCCCATTTACTCTGCCACCTTTGAGACATTTTTTTGGTTTGCATTACAAGGCTAACATGAAGCAAAATGTGTCATTAATTATTAGGCAAGCAAAGCCTAGTAATTAAGCATGCCATAGGTGCTCATGGCAATTTTTGGTCCTCTGGGTGCTCTGGAACAGAACTATCATGCTCAGAAAGAAAACTAAGCTGAAGTAGGCTTATGTGCATTTGTTCAAGATTTACATCATTTACAATTGCAAATATATGCATTATTTCTACAAGTAACTGTAAACTTTAACATCAGTCAATGAATGTCTAGTATACAGTTGTTAATACCAGATATTTTTAGTTAGAAAAGCAAGTAGAAAAAGATGTATGTAGTTCAGGTGGACATTTTTTTCTTCTTTATAATTAAAGGGTAAAACCAGACTAAATAGACATGGCCCTTTTATCTTCTGAGTAGATCTGTAAGTAGGCAAGACTCCTCAGAAATCTGAATGATAAATGGAGTATGTTTCTCTCCTATAAAACAGAATGAAATTGTCTTCACCCTCAGAACATCTTCTTTATGCATAAATTAGTAACATTTTCTGTCAAAACAGTAACAATGTAAGCATGATAAAACATGTGGAATTGTCTCATATTGGTGTGTGTGCTAATCCCATTTATGTTTATAGTGGAACACACAGTTTTAAGTGTACAAGAACATTGCTTTGTGAAAGGTCCCTCAGACAAAACAGCAGCCAGTGTCAGGTATGCAGCAGAAAATTTTATGCCACATTCTACTCCATTACATGAAGCAAAAAAATGTTTATAAAAAGATAGAAAATGGATGAAAAAAAATGGGTCATATGAGAATTTTCTAGTCAATTAGTCGTTGAATATTAGAAATCTATTTCCACAGGTAAGACTCTGCTTTAAATCAGCAAAAATTACTTACTACATGGGGCACTGTCTAAATCCATAGCATTTATTACTCTGTAAGCCTAATCCAGTCCAGTCTTTTATAGCTTTGAGCATTTTCAATTTTCTCTTGATATCACAAGATGTGAATTAGTCACAAATATACAAAATCAAGTACCTTCCCCCTAGAAACTCACTTCATATTTGCAAAATTGTTTTAGAGACCCTGTCCTTTCTTCTCCTTATTCACCAGGGTGTATTCACTTGGTGGCTAGATGCTTTTAAAAGCTCAAGGTGGAAGCATGGCTAACTCAGTCCAATTCCCACATACAAATTTGCTTAAATGTGTCACCAATAAAGAAAGACACATCTCATTTGTGATTTGAAACAATGTATTTTTTTTTTTTCCAACTGAGAGTAGTCCTAATGTTTTAATAAAATGTTCCTGAGACTTTATGGCCTTTCCAAAAACTGAAACATTCTCACCCCTAATTGAGCAATCACATTTTTCTGCTGCCTGTTTTCCAGCGTTCACAGCTATGAGCTTATGAGCATGACATGTTCTTTCTGCACTGCACTTATATAATATCTTTGTATTCTATTCAGTGGTCTACACCCAGACAGTTCACAGATATAGGTATGCAGGGGTACTGTTTCTTTAAGTGATAACTATCTAAGCAGAAGCTTTGCTAGGGATGTACCTTCTACTAGAACAGGCAGAAAAATCTTACTCTCTTCCCAATACGTGGCTCCATTGTTACAACATAAAATAGTATGGAAAAACAGTTTTATAAAGGAAAGGTGCTTTTTAATGCCAAATGAATTCTAAAACATAAAATACAATATGAAAACCATTAAAAAGTCATTCTGTAAAAATTATAGACACAACAGTAAAGGTGAGTTTCTGCAGAATAGAACAGATTTGTGGCTCTGTGTTTTCACTAATCTGCAAGTAGTGCAACATGAGAAGCGCTGGGCAGTGATGCACAGAGATGGCTCTAGGAATTGCTGCTGTGTGAAATAATGGCTTGAACTGGCTGACAGAGAGAGCACGGCAAGGGAAATGGGAATGATGTCTTTCTCCCTCTGTCATGTCTTTGAGAAAGAGATGATAATTGGAGGTGCCACAGTAGCTGTAGTCGTACCTGGCCAGGTAGGACTTTGGGGTATATATACATATTGTACAACTCCTACACAGTCTCTAAGGTTGGAGTAGAATTCCACTGTAATAATAACTTTTGGAACATGACCATAAACAATAGGAAAACTGCGTAGAGAAATGTCATAAACAGTAATTGCAGACTCCTTTTTTCAGATTTTTATATTCTCTGTTCTTTCCTTTCCTAAAAAAAATCCTCATTACTGCTTGCAAACAATAAAACAAATCACTTATTCACTTTCCAAGACACCAAGGATTTTTAAATATTTTAGAATGTTCAAATTTATGAATATTACAGCCAAAACAAGTTGATTTTCTATAACTTTTGTAAATGTCATTAAATTACCTATGGTAGAAATTTGTCCCTGATAGAAACAACTGAAATAGAAATAGGAAACTAGTGGATTTTCATTCACAGTGTAAGATACTAGGTGGGGAAATTAGAATGCCTGTCCTTTAGGTGAAGATACTGGCATAGCAGGAACTTCAGAAAGAAGGTGGGGGGAACGCAGTTGATGTCATACAATAATATCACAATGTGAAAAATACAGAAAATATTACTTAGGTGCAATACAGCATGTTAGATACCTTAGCATCAAAACAAATTTAAAATTTTCATTACTGTGTAACATGGCATCTACATTAAAAACACAAGACTTACATGAAAATCGCAAGCCTAAATGGAAGGCAGACAGTAGAGAGTCTGTGTTACTGTGTTAGGCAGGGTCACAGCACTGCCTGAGATGCACTAAGAGAGATCTGGGGAAGCTTTAGGAGCAGGAACACAATTAAAAGTCTTCAATATTCAAGTCTAAGGGAAACAAACCTATGTCTTAGTTTAGGGCAAATTAGGAAGGAAAACTCCAAATGGGGATTTCCCCAGGGAAATGCCCCTCCCCACTAACTGGTCCAGGAAAAGAAAAAAATTCCTTAGAGAGAAGTGGAAAAAGCTGTTTATTTAACAGAAATTGAGTAATATTAAATAATAAAACCTCTTGCTGTTCGATGGGATGGCAAGTCTAGGAAGAAAAGTCCTTTTCATGTGGTGTAGCTCGGCTCGCTCAGGTTCTTATCAGTCCCTCCGGCGCTGGAAAGTGCCGAGGCCCAGGCCCCGGTGGGCCACAGGCGTGAGCTCCTGGGGTTTGGCTGGGTGTTCAGTCCAGAGCAGGCTTGCACAGATCCAAGAAAATTGGGAAAAAAACAAACAAAAGTCCAGGGAACTCCTCTGCCTCAGCTAGCTAAAACTAACTAAAAGCCAGAGAGAAGCTCTGTCCCGCTGTCTGTCCGTGCTGCAGACACCACAGTCCAGGCGCGGGATGTGTGGGAGTGATGTTTTTCCTTAACACAAACTGCGCGCTTCTTCTTCCCCCTCTCTTGCTCTCAAAGCCAGTCTTAAAGGTGCAGAACTTAATATATAACATAAACCAGACGATTGGGGATACCAGTATCATAAAGTCACCCCAGGACATTCCACCCCTTATCCCCATATCGTCAACTTATTATCAAAATTAATATATATATATTTTAACCCTACAACACATACATTATATACAGACAAGGGCATTTATTCATGTTTTTCACCTAACCATCAGATCTCCCTGAGGTACACATTGTGTTGTTCCATCTTTCCGCATTATCCACCATGTGCAACCCGGTCCTTGAGCAAAAACAACTCCACGAATGGGTTTGTCTGTACTTGAAGTAGAATTGATCCAAACTGTCTTTCATAACAAACCTCTGAGATGTACTGCTGGGACTTTGTCTCCGTCTACTTTATGCAGGGGCTCGGATTGGGCTGGGCCTGCTCGATTGGTGGAACCTCGCGTATTAACTATCCAGGTGGCCTTTGCTAGATGCTGCTCCCAATTTTTGAAAGACCCCCCACCCAACGCTTTCAAGGTAGTCTTTAACAGTCCATTGTACCTCTCCACTTTTCCCGCAGCAGGTGCATGGTAGGGGATATGGTACACCCACTCAATGCCATGTTCCCTAGCCCAGCTGTTTATAAGGTTATTCTTGAAATGAGTCCCATTGTCTGACTCAATCCTCTCAGGGGTACCATGCCTCCAAAGGACCTGCTTTTCAAGTCCCAGGATGGTGTTCCGGGCAGTGGCATGAGGCACAGGGTAGGTTTCCAACCATCCAGTGGTGGCTTCTACCATTGTGAGCACGTAGCGCTTGCCTTGGCGGGTTTGGGGCAGTGTGATGTAGTCAATCTGCCAGGCTTCCCCATATCTATATTTGGACCACCGCCCACTGTACCATAGCGGCTTCAACCTCTTGGCCTGCTTGATCGTGGCACACGTCTCACAGTCATGGATAACCTGGGAAATACTGTCCATGGTTAGATCCACCCCTTGGTCTCGTGCCCACTTATAGGTGGCATCTCTACCCTGATGGCCTGAGGCATTATGGGCCCATCGAGCTAGGAACAACTCTCCCTTGTGTTGCCAATCTAAGTCTATCTTTGACACCTCTATCTTTGCAGCCCGATCCACCTGCTCATTGTTTCGGTGCTCTTCATTAGCCCTACTCTTGGGGACATGGGCATCTACATGACGGACCCTCACAGACAGTTTCTCTACCCTGGTGGCGATGTCCTTCCACTCATCAGCAGCCCAGATTGGCTTTCTTCTGCGTTGCCAGTTGGCCCTTTTCCACCTTTCCAGCCATCCCCACAGAGCATTGGCTACCATCCATGAATCAGTGTAGAGGTAGAGTTTTGGCCACTTCTCTCTTTCAGCAATGTCCAGGGCCAGTTGAACAGCTTTGAGTTCAGCAAGTTGGCTTGATCCACCTTCTCCTTCAGTGGCCTCTGCGACCTGTCGTGTGGGGCTCCATACGGCTGCTTTCCACTTCCGGTTCATCCCTACGACGCGACAGGAACCATCAGTGAACAGAGCATAGCGTGTTTCTTCTGCTGGCAGTTGGTTGTACGGTGGAGCTTCTTCAGCTCGTGTCACTTGTTCCTGCTCCTCTTCATCAATGAGACCAAAGTTTTCACCTTCCGGCCAGTTTGTAATTATCTCCAAAATCCCAGGGCAATTTGGGTTTCCTATATGGGCGCGCTGTGTGATGAGGGCGATCCACTTGCTCCATGTAGCGTCAGTGGCGTGGTGGGTAGAGGGAACCTTTGCTTTGAACATCCACCCCAGCACTGGCAGTCGGGGTGCCAGGAGGAGTTGTGCTTCTGTGCCAATCACTTCTGAGGCGGCTTGAACTCCTTCATAGGCAGCTAAGATTTCCTTCTCTGTGGGAGTGTAGTTGGCTTCGGACCCTCTGTAGCTTCGGCTCCAGAATCCCAGTGGTCGGCCTCGAGTCTCCCCAGGCACTTTCTGCCAAAGGCTCCAGGACAGACCATGGCTCCCAGCTGCAGAGTAGAGCACGTTCTTCACGTCTGGTCCTGTTCTGACTGGGCCAAGGGCTACTGCATGGGCGATCTCCTGTTTGATCTGAGCAAAGGCTTGTTGTTGTTCAGGGCCCCACTGGAAAGTGTTCTTTTTGCGGGTGACCAGGTAAAGAAGGCTCACAATCTGGCTGTACTCAGGAATGTGCATCCTCCAAAAACCTATGGCGCCTAGGAAAGCTTGCGTTTCCTTCTTGTTGGCTGGTGGAGACATTGCTGTGATCTTGTTGATGACATCAGTAGGAATCTGACGCCGTCCATCTTGCCACTTTACCCCCAGGAACTGAATTTCACGAGCTGGTCCCTTAACTTCGCTCTTCTTGATGGCAAAACCGGCTTTCAGGAGAACCTGGATGATTTTCTCTCCTTTCTCAAAGACCTCTTCAGCCGTCTTTCCCCAAACAATGATGTCATCAATGTACTGCAGATGTTCTGGAGCCTCACCCTTTTCCAGGGCAGCCTGGATCAGTCCATGGCAGATGGTGGGGCTGTGCTTCCACCCCTGGGGCAGTCGGTTCCAGGTGTACTGCACTCCCCTCCATGTGAAGGCAAACTGAGGCCTGCATTCTGCTGCCAGAGGAATGGAGAAAAATGCATTAGCAATGTCAATAGTGGCGTACCACTTCGCTGCCTTGGACTCCAGCTCGTACTGGAGCTCCAGCATGTCCGGCACGGCAGCGCTCAGCGGTGGAGTCACTTCATTCAATGCACGATAGTCCACAGTCAATCTCCATTCTCCTTCAGATTTACGCACAGGCCAGATGGGGCTGTTGAAGGGTGAGTGGGTTTTGCTGACCACCCCTTGGCTCTCCAGCTCTCGGATCATCTTGTGGACGGGAATCACAGCATCTCGAGTTGTTCTATATTGTCGGCGGTGCACCGTTGAGGTGGCAATTGGTACTCGCTGTTCTTCCACTTTTAGGAGTCCTACTGCAGATGGGTTCTCTGATAGTCCAGGCAAAGTGTTCAATTGCTTGATGCCCTCTGTCTCTACAGCTGCTATCCCAAATGCCCACCTAAGCCCCTTTGGGTCCTTAAAATACCCACTTCGGAGGTAGTCTATGCCCAAAATGCATGGGGCCTCTGGGCCAGTCACAATGGGGTGTTTCTTCCACTCATTCCCAGTCAGGCTCATATCAGCTTCCACTAAAGTAAAGTCCTGTGATCCCCCTGTCACACCAGCAATAGAAACAGATTCTGCCCCTACATATCTTGATGGGATTAGGGTGCACTGTGCACCAGTGTCAACCAAGGCCTCATATTTTCGTGGTTCTGATGTGCCAGGCCAACGAATCCACACAGTCCAAAAGACACGGTTTTCCCTAGCCTCTACCTGGCTAGAGGCAGGGCCCCTCTAAGCCTGGTTATCCTTCTTTTCTTGGGTATATGTCTTGGAGGTTCCTTCAAGGGAGTCAGACATGTCATCATCATACTTGTCAGTTTGACTACAGGCTACTGGAGCGGCTTTCTTTTTGGTAGAGTATCCCCCCTGAGTCTTGCTGTCTTCCAATTCAAGCATCCGTTTTGCCAGAGCAGCAGTAGATTTTCCATCCCATCTTTTCATGTTTTCTCCACAGTCACGTAGGAAAAACCACAGCTCAGCTCGTAGCTTTTTCTCTCTATCTGGGGAACTTCTGCGTTGAGTACCAGGGATCCTGGTCTGTACTGCCGAGACTGGAAGAAGGTCCTCCCTGAGTTTCTTGAGATTCTCCTCTATTTTGTTTTGGAAGTTTTGCATATCTGTTCTCACAGTTGCAATTGTTGCCTGCATGGGGCCATGCACGGTATCTGCATATGCTCGAAGCTTCTTCGCCATATCCAGCACAGTCTCCTCCTGGTCATCCCGCTTCATTGTTGCTAAAGCAGAAGCGTATTCTTGTGGCCCAAGTCGAACAAGTTTTCGCCACATCACAGATGTACATGGCACCAAGTCTGGATTTCTAGTACCTAAGTCACCCACAAAGACAATCTCTACTATTGCCATTTCTCTCAAACGCTGAATGCCTTGTTCTATGGTTTTCCAACGAGTTTGCTGTATATAGAGATCGTCTGCACACAGATATATTTGTGCCACACTTCTTAGGACCCGTTCCCAGAGACTATAAGGGTCAGCCCCCCTCATCATCTCCGGGTCAATAACCGGATCATGTGACAGGGACCCCAGATGCCTCGCTTCAGTGCCATCCAGAACTGTAGCCTCACCTGCAGCATCCCACAGACGGACTAACCAACTAATTATAGATTCATCAGCTCGTCGAGTGTAATCTTTTCTCAGGCCACAAAGGTCCTTCAGGGAGAAAGGTTCACCAGTGCCTTCTGATTTTTGATCAGTTGCTGGTCTTGAGGGTCCTTCCCCCGCATCACCATTATCATCACCTACTGGCCGATCGGTTTTGGTTTTGAATTTCATGCCTCTCGTGGCAGGAGCAACAGACACTGGCTTAGGCTCACTGTCTGGTTTGGCTGCTGGCTTGGCTGCAGCCTGAGTGACTGGGGTAGCTGCTGATTTACCTGCCTGCCCTACAGTATCTAGCAGCGTGCGATAAGCATACGCTAGGGCCCAGCTTATTGCAATGATATTTTTCTTCTTAGAATCATCACAGCAATTCTCTTCCAGATATTTCCCTACTTCATCTGGGTTCTGAATTTGTTCACGTGAAAATTCCCAGGCTGGGGGATCAGAAAATTCCTTCAGAGTCCGGCCCATTCTCTCCCATTCTCTACACCACTCAGGATTTCCCACACCTGAGTCTACTTCTGGGGCAGGGGTCTCGTTGGCTCCTCTGGATATCTCAGCCCTCACTCTAGAGAAGTTGCAGACCATATAGAGGAAGCTCAACAGCTGAACTACCAGGAAAGTGACCAGGAATGTGGTATCCTTAACACTCAGGGGAAACTGGATATTCTCAAAGAGGGACATAACAGATTCAAAGGAGAAGAAGGAAAGAAAAGGCTGAAAAGCCTCATCCCCTGGTCTTCCTCTAACAAACTGTGTGCAATTACCAATAAACTCCCAAAATGTGCTACTGGGACTGGGAGGCAGGGTCGGGCGAAGAAACCATAAACCAAACATACCTGACAGAAACTTCAGTAGTTCTATAAACTTCCTATAAATCATTATCACCGAGCCCAGCACAATAACCATTCTAATCCATGCCCCTCTACTGTGAAAGAGGGCAAAGACAGGTATTAAAACCTCAAAAACTTTTAGGGACCAGGTCCACATGAAGGCCTCCACCCCAAGAGACATTACGTATCCAAACAACATGGCTACTGACTGCTTTATCCCAATACAGAATAAATACAACCAACAATCAGTACAGGTTTTTCCACTTTCTCTTGCCCCTGTTCAGGCGCCAAAAAAAAACTGTATTTGTCTTAGTTTAGGGCAAATTAGGAAGGAAAACTCCAAATGGGGATTTCCCCAGGGAAATGCCCCTCCCCACTAACTGGTCCGGGAAAAGAAAAAAATTCCTTAGAGAGAAGTGGAAAAAGCTGTTTATTTAACAGAAATTGAGTAATATTAAATAATAAAACCTCTTGCTGTTCGATGGGATGGCAAGTCTAGGAAGAAAAGTCCTTTTCATGTGGTGTAGCTCGGCTCGCTCAGGTTCTTATCAGTCCCTCCGGCGCTGGAAAGTGCCGAGGCCCAGGCCCCGGTGGGCCACAGGTGTGAGCTCCCGGGGTTTGGCTGGGTGTTCAGTCCAGAGCAGGCTTGCACAGATCCAAGAAAATTGGGAAAAAACAAACAAAGGTCTAGGGAACTCCTCTGCCTCAGCTAGCTAAAACTAACTAAAAGCCAGAGAGAAGCTCTGTCCCGCTGTCTGTCCGTGCTGCAGACACCACAGTCCAGGAGCGGGATGTGTGGGAGTGATGTTTTTCCTTAACACAAACTGCGCACTTCTTCTTCCCCCTCTCTTGCTCTCAAAGCCAGTCTTAAAGGTGCAGAACTTAATATATAACATAAACCAGACGATTGGGGATACCAGTATCATAAAGTCACCCCAGGACAACCTAGTATTGCAAACTTCAGCAGTATTAAAATATCTGAAACAAGGTGCACTTCAGAGTCCTAAAGCACTATATGACCAGAGTACCTCAGGAGCATGCAGCAGATCCATCCTTGAGGGCACCCAGCAAAAATGAGACCTCTGCAGAAAAACTGACCAGGTTCTTGTTTGCAGTAGAAGAAATGTGTTGGTTTTTTTTTTTTTTTTCATGGTGGAAAAAATGAGTGTATTTCCAAGTAAAACCATTTTCTGAAGTGGAACAAAATAATTATTTTTTTTACATGATGGTTTCTAGTGTGTCCTCGCATTTCAGGAAAAAGAACTAGGAAAATGTGATCTCAGTAGCTGAATACAGTCATAGAACAAACAAAATGCCATGAATTATAGTTAGAAAGCACAGGAAAGAGCCCAGAAATCAGCGTCTGCTGCACAACTTTGAGGCTCACCACTCATCTCAGGTAGAGTGGGCATACATGGGAAATAAATCAGGAAAGGAAAACGAGGGTAGCTAGAGGCACAGGATAGCTGCCATGCAACGCCCAGTTGGGTAGGCTGGGAATCCTCATTGTGTAATCAAGACTGTTTGGGGAGAAATATGATTCAGTCTCTCAGATGAAGAGAAGTTAAAAAAGAATAGCACAGATAAGTAAGACACTAAATTCCACAGAGAGAAATAAACTAGAGCACAGAGAGAAAACCACAACTGGTCTCTGTCAAGACAAGAAATGGTAGTTCTCATATAAGGGTGGACTTTAAACTGACACAAGGAGATGGTATTTCACAGAATAGGCAGCAGATTGATGAATAGCTGCAGGATGTTGAGGATGCCATCTCAGTACAAATGAGGACAAAGAAAGTACTAGAAAAGAGAGCTACTAAAACTTTATGAATAGACAAAGAAAAATAGGTTAAGAAAATTAATCTTATGGAAAATATCATTGATGCCGGTACCATGGACATCCACTTTAATGTTGCAGACAGAAAACTGAGCAAGAGAGGGGCTCTTGTCCTGCTATGAACAAGGCTCTTGTCTTGATACAAACTACAGCTATGAATTTAATATTTAAAAAAAAATCAAAGGGCTTTGATTATAAAAATCTGAAGTCTGAAAAAGAAGAGCTGGCTAATCAGAAAGATTAATTTAGACAGTGGAATAGATGGAAGATCTCTCTGAAAAGATACAGTTATTCTTAATACTCATCAGAGGTACTTGGACTGGTCAATTGGGAAGAACATTCAAGAGGACTAAAATAACCCCAAAAACCCAGCTAATTTTAACAAACTTTACTATTGTACTTTAGTGTCAGTTAGAAGAAATATAGTTTCATTTTTCCATAATTATTGAGGAATTTAAAAGTACTTATTATTTCACCATTTCTAAGTTTTCATTTAAGTGTTATTTTGCATATTGTACATTTAAAATATGCTAAACCATACCAAAACATCTTTTTTTCCTAAACTTAACTTGACCTGAATCTGGAATTATTACATGGTTTAAGGGAAAATTTGGTGACCCATGAAATAAAATTCATCCTTCAAAGCAAAATATGTTAGATAAGATTTGATGCCTGCATCACAAAAAAAGAAACCTCTGAGCCATCTCACCTTCCTTTACCAATTCTCTGTGCTGTAGTCTGCAACAAAAATTAAATTTTCTGGATTATCTGAGTGAGTTTCCATCTTGATTATAAGAATTTTTTACAGGAAGAACAAACCTTCCTTGGAAGACTCTCACCAGGAACAGGGTAATTGCTCCTAAGCATGGGTACTTGATGAAATTGGCCAGTTCCAGAAAATCTTGCCAGTGTGTGCTCACATATTCTAGTATATATACCACATAGCATGTGCTGTACATATTCTAGGGAGACAAAGATTTTTTTTTTTAATGGGATACTTTTAAACCTGCATAGAGTCTTACTGATCTCAGTTATTTTAGTTTGACAACAATGTAATTAGATAATATTATCATGAAGAGAATGATACATAGCTATTTACTCTCTTATTCTTATCGCATCAGAAGACTATCTATGGAAAACACTAATTTGCCACAGTTGTAGTGCAAATAATTTATCTTTAATTGAAAGCCACATCTGGTATTTTATACGATAAAATATCCACCTACTAGTCTGCCACTTGATTTCTGTGTGTTTTTGTATGAACACGTTGAAACAGTTGCAGTCAAGGCACAGAGGCAAATTCAGATAAAGAGCTGGAATTTTCATTTAAAAATACATCCCTGTGTTCCCTAGAAGGCCGAAACTTGCAATTTGTTTATCAGTGTTTGCTTGCTATGCAACACTCCCACTGCTATCATTCAACCAAAAATCAGTGGGAGTTGCATGTGTCACACACAGCAGAAGACAGCATTACTCTTGCCTTTATAACCCACAGATGGTCACTTGCAGGGCAGTGATATTCTGCCATTTCTCTCTGGTGTAGTAGGGTGGGTAGTGTAGCTAATGTCCTAGCATATTGTGCCTGCACAAGACAAAACATCTATCAAAAGAATGACTGCATATTATTCTAGATATAAGGAACAAGCTGGTTCATGATGAGAGTGGTAAACCATTAGAACAGGTTGCCCAGGGAGGTGATGGATGGAAACATTTAACATCAGATTAGACAGGGCTCTGAGCAATGTTATCTTGTCTAAGTTGTCCCTGTTTATTGAAGGTGGGTTGGACTACCTGACCTTTAAAGATCTCCCAATCCAAACCTTTCTGAGGCTTTGATTCTACGTTGGTGTTACTGCAAGGAAAACCTAGAGTGAAGGAGTCTGTTGTGACATGATTTTAAGGCTGTGGCTTATGGTGTAACAAACTGTTGGGCATATATAATAGCAAAGAAAAGCAATGAGATGCTCTCACCCACACACCCCGATCCTGTCCTAAAATTAGCTAGCATTTTGTCATGGGGGTTTGACTAGTATGCCACTTCTGTCCTAGTTAGAAATATTTACTGACCAGTTGATATCTAGCCAGGTACAGTTCATTCTCAAGGGTTCTTTGCTAATATTTTCATTCACACTGAATAATTATTTTCCCTATCCACTCTTGCTACCCTGGTGTATTTACCTGTGTGTTTCTAGCTTATGCCTTACTAAACCAAATAGGCTACCACGTTTGGGAATATTTTAGCTGATTGCATCCTGCAGGCAAGTGTAAATTCAAATTGTAAGTTAGCTCTGGTATAAGAAACAGCCAAACCAAGGCAGCTTAGAGCCCAATTTAGGACAATTTGCTTTACTTCACACCAAGACCCTTTTCTTTTATTGAGTTCTCACCCCTGTTTCCTCTACTTTGACTAATAATTTCTATGTGACTTCCTATCAGAATCTTAGTGAAATTCAGAGTGAGGTTGCTTTTCTGTGAAAAATCTTTCCTTTTGAAAGATGAATACTGACACAGTCTGTCTTTCATATGTATTTTATGTTATTTTATATATCTGTAACTATTATTCTTCTCAGTATATCATAATGCTTTGCATGCTATTCAAATCAGGCCAAAATAATGGCAGTTATTTGGATCACCTTTCTTAATATTCTTCCTCTCCTATAATACAACCATGAACATTGCCATTTTTCAATCAAATATTGTTGTACTTTTCTCAGTAGGCTCTTGTAAACGCTTTTTTCTGTGCCTGTAATTCAAGCATGAGTCTTCTTAAAATCCAAAACTCTCAAATGCATCATCTCCTTTATGTTTTGGTTCCTTTTCTAAGCTAAGCTAAAATCCAAAGCCATACCCTCATTTACAGTTACCAGCCTACTTTATCATCACAACACTGCTGCATTTTCTGAAAACTGGTGCAAAATATATATTTGATCTTGGGACCATATGTATCCTCTTTCTAATGTGTACCCCACCATCCTTGTAGCTACATTCCTTCATATTGTTATATTCTTTTTCCAGACATCAATAAAATCTTCACTATTTTATTTCATTTCCTTCTCAGCACCAACCTCAACTTCTGTTGGGCAGGTATCACCTTGCTCCTGCATGTCTTGTTCTTATTTTTTATATATATATATCTATATATATATATATCTATATATCTATATCTATATCTATATCTATATCTATATCCATATCTAAATGGCTTCATTTATTGGCCTGTTGAATTCTGTCATCTGGATCCTTGGTTACTTCGTTTTGATCTTGAGATGACTTTTTTTCTTCTTCCTACGGTTTCTGGAAGCTGTATCCAGCATCCCAGAAACACAGAGATTTCATCACCATCATAAAGGAGACAGGTTAGTTAGTATGACTGGCAAGAATGACGAGAGAAGTTAGGGAAGGAAAATGTGGTGATTGTTGAAAGCCAGCAAGCTGAAGTATTTGTTCCTGAAAGACAATCGTAATGATGAGGTTCCCTTATCTGTAAAACTGGCTGGTTACAGAACGTTGCCTTCTGAATACAGATAATATTTTATTACTTATAAAACAAGATCATGTTCTTTTAAATCCTTTCTTAAACTGATAACTTTTTCAAAAATATGTAATATTGCTAGTAGAAAATGTTCCCTTCTGGAAGGCATAAACCTTTATTATCAGTAGACTTCTTCAGTGCAGCATATCTACAAACAAAATATTATTGCCAATAATATTTGTGGTTGCTATACCAGAAGATTATAATTTCAGAGGAAAAGCTGTAGGATTGTCAGCAATGCTGACAACAACAGTATGCAAAAAGATATTTCAATGTATTTTGTTTCAGAATTACTTTTAGTATATTAATTTTTTTTCCTAATTGTTGTATATAGCTATTTATTTTGACAGCAGTGGCATATGTCTTTTAAAGTCTTTCTGAAAAAAGTAAGTTTGTAGTACCATACTTTCTCATTAACTTTGGGCTCCTTCTCTTTCAACTTTTATTCCAATTATTTGCCATCTAAATTATCAGATTAGTTCACCCAGAAAAGGTAGCTCAGAAAAGGTGATGCTACTATCAGCTGCCTTGCAGCAGGAAACTTCCCTTTGCAACTTCCTAGTACTGCCACGCTAAATTTAGATTGGATTCATTGCAGGTTTATCTCCCTTAATCATTAATGGGTATTAATTTCAGCTCAATTTCAGTGTGATTGTCAATGTCCCATAAGCAGAAACCAGGATAGCAAGACAAAAAGCAGTTACTGCTATTCAAGATTAAGGGTTTGAATGGAAAATTGTGCAGGATCTGATTTACAGGACTTTTTTTCTCTACATACTGTTGTCAACCCTGTCATGGTAACAAGTATCAACTTTACTTAGCCTAACCTGAAAAATATGAAGCAAACTGCAAATTACACAGTGAACTTTTATATTACAAAAAAAAATAAATATTAACATTATTGAAGATTTAGTTCTTCAACTCAAGAGATTTTCAAAATACTTCTTCCCCACCTAAAAAAGAAATAGGTAACTTGATCAGAAATACTATGGCAGAAGCCACAAACAACGTTAAATTAAATCCTAAAACATTTTTAGGCTGTGTAAAAGGCAGGTCTACTTGAACTGACTATCTAGAACATGTGCTGAGAAGGAGCCTTTAAGACATCGATAAACCAATGTCTAAGAAAAGTAATGGTCTTAATAACCCTATATGAAATGTGAGATAGATCCATTCTATAGCTGAGAAATGGCCCCAGAGAGTTACTTACTAAGGAGAATATGATAAAAGATTAGGAAAAATGTTCTAAGGAAATCATTATAAATGCTTCATTTATTAAAGAAATAGATAACTTGTATGGTTTTGCAACAGATTTGTGGCCAGCTCAGAGGCATTTCAGTAAAGATGGCTTCAGTGTGAAAAATGGATTACTGACTTGGGTTTCCTTCACATAATATACATCTTCACAAATAGGCTTTTACAGAAATCTGTTATGAGGGGCATAGCATAGAATTGGAAATAGAAAGAATTTTTGAAATGAAAAAAAAAAGAAAATCAGTAATGATTTGTCTTTTTTAGAAAATCTTTCTAAAGCTGTGTCAGAGCTGCTGTGTCAGATGGGGCATTCAGAGCTCAAGGCAGGATCAGAACAGGCCGTTGACTGCGCATCTCCACTTCGGAGCTCACCTGAATGACTGACTTTGGTGATACTGGCTTAGGCGCAAGTGTCTGCACTGCTAGATCACAATGATGTTTGCTCCATGTAGTGGAGGAGAGCAACGCAACACAACATTTCAAGAGGGAATATATGAGTATGGGCATCCATGCTTATGTATGGATAGGCACAGGGAGCCATTCTCCAAGCACCACACTGCCTTGGCACAGATGATGAATCATCTGAGAAAGCACTGCTGGAGAACACGACTGTTTATTCCAAATACATAAATGGCCATAGTCTGCCAGTAAAACAACATGAGCTTTTTGTTTCTGTGTTTTTGCTTCTGTTCCAAATTCTAGCAGGCTAGGAGAGGATACTAGGACACAGACTTGCTCCAAATTTCATCATCAGCGTTAACCCAATGTCAGCAACAGTTGCAAGGCCTGTGATGTACCTGTGAACACTGTATCTTTGTTTTGATACCACAGGAGAAACTGTCAAAAGTGCCACACAGCACAAAAGGCAATTATTGTTGCATTCAGGGAAGATTGACTCAAATAGTTCAGTAAACATTAGATTAAAGATGAGTTCTTTAGCTATATTTTCTACTTCAATTTAGAATACTGATAGGTAATATAGCTCATATACATACTTTATAGTGCAAGAACTAGTTAAATCTCAATGTCTTTCAGAATTAACATAAGGTTAACAAGGCATGAAAGGTTATCCAAAACTAGGAGTATGAGGAGACACAGAACACTAAATATTACTTCTGCTTACGTTTTTGCTGAAGTTGTACCACCAGCCCCTTAGTCATGACATGAAAATCCAAACAGCTCTTAAATGAAAGTGGTTCCTCATACTGGTTCTCATGTTATGACAAAAAGACAACCAACCAATCAACCAACTAATTCCCAAATTAAAGTTGTTCTTTTTTTAATATGGCCTATACCATATTTTATCAGCATTTTCTAACTGTCTTTTATGTCTTTTATGAACATCAACGATAAGGGCTGGAAGACATGACTAATGTCCTGCAGATACATGTTTAAAAGGGTATCGTTTTCTTTCATGACTGAGTATTTCATTAAACTCTATCCTGAATGATCCACACAGGATAAGTAATATTTACAGGCACAGTTTTCCTCTGAACAGGTGTTTTTTAAATTGGGCTTCCAGAACTTTCCAGCTATAGATGCCATTTCCAGTATTTTATGAGACTTGTGGATTGACCCAGTTGGCAACTCAGGTTCTGCACCTGAATTTTCACCTGAACTTTGACTTCATTTCCTAAGGATGATAATTTAGCAGCAAAAGCTTCAGATCACAAGAGGGTGTTATCAATCCATTTCAGAACTCATATTTGTAGAACAAAAGCTGTCAGAAAAAGTTAATAAAAAGCTTTTCTATCATTTAAATTTTAAATGTCACTTGAAATTCTTGCTTTCCGTTCCAATTCATGTATCAATTTTCCCATCACAGATAAATATACAGTCATCTCAGTATTCAAAATCCTCCTCTGAAATAAATCAATTATGCATTTTTGGCATTCAGTTTGTCTGTTACTTATTTACATTTGGCATCAGAAAATGTTCTGAGAAAATCCTTTGTACTGATTCTGTCTGCAGTTCTCATCAGACATCTGCAGTGGACCCATTTTTTTATTTTAAAGTAATTTGTTATTATTACTTTATTTTGTTTCCTGAAGATCACCTCTGCTATCTGCTTCTTGGCCACCTATCCTCACTTAGATTCAATTCATAATAATGTTCTCTATTGAAAAAATTGGAGTACTTAGGGAAAAATCAAGACTTAAAAACTCACACACTATTTCTTATATCCTAGTGTGACTCACTATGAAAGTGTACAGTGGCAGCTTTTACCTACTGTATGCCACCTCAAGAAGTTCATGGGAAATCATGAATTCAGTAAAACCATCCATATCTGATGCCTGTTAACCACTTCTCAGCCTCATTTAACACCATTTGCAAGCTGACGTGTTAAAGTCACAGCTGATGCTGTCAGAAAGGGTTATCTTGATACAGGCATCCAGAAATTCCCATTGCAATAGGTGGGTTGGGAATGCACCAGGGAGTACTTACCTATTGATTTTCAGGTTACCAAGACAGTTAATTGTATACTCCATACAAGAATGCTACTTTGAACATATTCCATCTGTCAAAAAGTAGCATTATTTTTCCACAGGTCCACAAGATGTCTGTTTATGAGAACAGTTAAGAAGTAGATGGTCAAGAGAGGAAACAGAACAAATATCATTTTGCCTTGTAGAATAATAAATGTGAAAGTGCAGGTATTTTCATCATGATGATCTCATTATGAAGATCATGTCTAAGCCCTTAATGTCTAGGATTTCTTTACTTCCTTATTCAGCTCTAATTTTGAGAGGAATGGACAAGGCTTCACACCTTCATACAGTCCCATGAAGTGTGGTCAAATTTTAAGGACACTGAAGAACTGGAGGAGTGTTAAATTTTCTTTCATAAATTTCTTGATTGTGAAAAAGCTCAAACTTTTTGGTATAAAATGTGTTAGACCTTCAATTATATGGGCAGTTTATATGGTTTTGTCATTGTTTTCCAAACACTTAGAGCTTCAAGAGAAAAGAATTTGGATGTTAAGTTTGACCATGAATAAAAGTCTCTTTGTTGTACAGGTGTACAGGGATATGGTTGTATATGTAAAAATACAGTTTTTCTATACATACAATGTATATATTTACTGTCAATACAACTCAGACCATGATATATAATTCCATATAATATAGACCTGCATTTAAAAAAAAATCAGAGTGTAATTAATGCTTGTACTTGAAGCCCATTTGGGAGCTGAATGAAAAGTTTCCACAGAATGTAGTAGTTTATTGGTAAGACAGAATATTTTATTTTGAGTCAAAATTACTAGTGATCCACAGACTGTTTTGGCTTTCCACTACATTTGAGAGCAGTACAAAATTCTTAATGATGATTTATCACTACAGAAATTCACTCCTCCTCTACAGCTTGTCCAAAAAACAAGAAGGAATAGAAGTTCCTTTTTTTTTTTTGCTATAGTGTGAAGCTTGTTGACTGTACATAAAGAGGATTTCTAAGCCTCTTAAAGTTTGTGTATTGTATTTTTAACTGGTGGTGGAAGCATGCTTAAAGCCCTCATTAGATATCCTTCTACACAAGCTGTTGAAATGCAGACATCCTAGTTTTTTACCTAAACAGGGTAGAATACAAACCTTTCATACTTCTGTTTATCTGTTGCAAGACTCACATTATTTATACAACATGATTCTAATTCTAATGCCTAGTTCAACAAGATTCATGTTATATACTTAACTTGTCCCCTCTTCTTACATGTCTAATCAACCTTTTTGGTTTTTTTTCAAAAATTATTCACCTACCTTATCCTTTCACATTTTAAAGTGGACCTATTAGTTTATGCATTAAATTGGAAGAGTAATTTTTAGCACATTGTGTGTAGATTTAATTGTGCAACTCTCATTAAAGTTAATAGGGATTGTGCTGTTAAATCACACTGTGCAGAATATTTCATATTCCCTTAAGTGCCCTTAAAGTGCTGGACTGAGAAGAGGCCTGCACTGCCAGAGACATGCATATCTGTTTCAGTGAGAATCTCTCTAACTAGCTTAATTTCTTTATCAGGTCTGAGTTCAAAGTCCTTGAGTCATCTCATACATGTAATCAAACTAAACCAGGCTTTTTGACTTCAAAAGAATTATTTAATTAAATGGCCAGATCTGGTATTTGGCCCAAGAGAAAGGGTACCTGTATCAACTTGCAAACATGGTCCCTTCTAACTATTGTGCTAATAGTTATCTCTGGCAAACCTATTGAGGGAATTTCAAATGGCTAGAGCAGATTAACTATTTGGGTTAATATTTTCCAAGGTTGACTTCATTGCTTCCTGCTCTTTTTGACAGGGCATGGTATTTTTTGTGGTTTTATTTACTTAATAGATTTCTACACAAGCTTGGCCCTTAGAACACTGTTTCATTCAATTAAGAATGAGACTAAATGTTAGCTTTGATTATGTCATCTTTGTAGAAAAAGATATTTGATGATGATTTCAAATTAATGCAAACTAATGCTCATCTCTTTCACTGTAGGGGAAAAAAAAACTTTAAAAGTTTTTCTGTACACTTTGATCTGTAGTAGTTTTCCTTTCAGCTACACTAAATATGACTTTCACCTATCAATTAAGAGGAATCATCTCTAGATAAATGGATTCAACTGAGACACCTTCACTTGCTTGGTACAGAATATTTACTATAAGGTCTTACTGTAAAAAGATGCTATAACCCTGAATAAAACCCAATGCCTAGAATAAGAATAAAATACATAATATCAGAAAGGTGATCATGGTTGTGACTGTACAGTTTTAGCCCAAAACTGTACTATTGAGGATACTGTTTCCAACAAGATTGTTGAAACAAGAACATGAATTAGTTTTTGGTGGGTCCTCTGGTAATTTGTCATAGGCAATTCCAGCCTGAGCAGCTAAGGAACTCTTTTGAGACTGACAGGAAGCATGAGGAAGAAGTAGGGAAGAAACGCTCTACTTCATAGCAGAAAACAGGAATGTTAATTAGACCTCAAAGAAGTGGTCTTCAAGGGAACTTTTGGACATATCCAGGACACAGGGACCTCATCTGAGCATGAGAATTCTATCACTTTTTGGACTTTTTGGTGTGCACATACTAATTAATAACATATGGAGATTATGGGTAAGCCGTTGTTACACATAATTTTCCCTTAATTTTTTGGTGTCAACTATATATCTCAAATATAACCCTGCTATTGAGATATCTCTGCTTGACTTAAGGCTGCTCTGTTTCCCAGCCCAAGATACCAGTATAATGCTCCCTCCAAAGGAGGGCAATTTGCCACCTCCCTTGCTGCACCATAAAATACACATATAGAAGTGTACCATAAATAAGAAAGCCTCATAACTGCCAAAAGACAATAAGAATAAGGCATTCTGTATTGAGCCTAGAGGGATGAAAGCTAGGGATAGACATGATTGCTTGTATTGATTAGGTAATCTTGGAAAACTGCTCAAGATGCACATTTTCCCCAAGATTAAAGGACCTATTGAAAGGATCCACCTCCTGTAGGTTTGTTTTCCTCTATTTCCTTTTCACAGTATCCACTATCACACTTGCTATATCCCCTCAATTTTCCCTCCTATCACATCTGATGAGGCTCCTTCTGCAATATTTACCTTCTCCTGCCTCCTCATCCCTTCTTTTCCCTCACATGGCCCTTCTCTCCCACTAGAACCTTACAGTTCCATGCTTTATATATCTTCTTGCTGGCATGTGGACAAAAAGCAGCATCTTAGGGTTAATGAAGATATGCTGACAGGCTTCTATCAAACACAGTGAAAAGGGGCTGAGCTTCCCCTGTCCTGATGTGGTGGAAGAAGCCTCTCACTTCTGCAATCTACAGGATTCACAGGTACCTGTTGTCTCTGAGACAGTCCCCTGCCCACTCTCTTAGTTTCTTGAAAGACTCCAGCAATTGAAAACATAAAGCCCAGTTTCATAATCTCCATCTCTCTGGAAAACATCCTTTAAAAAAGAAATTAAAATGTTAAAACTACTTTTGGATATAAAATAATCAAGAATATATTTTAGACTGGGAAGTACAAGTGAGTTTGAGATTTTACAGGTGATTTGAAAACAGTCTTCTGACACAAGTTGTATAGAATAAGAAATGTGTTTTTAAGGTACAGCTTGATAACATTTCTAAATAAGCTTTGCACATTGTGACAGAAGATAGACTGTGATATGTGATATGTCAGGATATTCCTTCCAGTTTCATAATCTTGTGACATTTGCTCTGTGATTTAAACTGTGTCATACAACACAATTAAAATACAGCTGAAGCATAGGACTACCCTCTCACAAAATCAAATAATAAAATAGTAATTACTAGGAGGAGATGTACTCAACACTGATGAACCCATGTATCTAGACATTCAGCTGGGGATTAGGTAGAAACTCTGCACTTCTTACAAGGAAGACAAAGATCCAGCAGAATGCCCTTTCCAAAGAACATTTAGTAGTATTGTGTGAAACTTTAATTTTCCCTTGAATCAGACCTAGTTTTCAGCTTTGTTGCACTTTGTAAGTGGCAGAGGTATCAGCTGCCACTAACTTCCAACTGCTATTACAGCCCCAACTGAGTTCAGATATGTATCTTTACTCTTCCTTAATTGCATTGGGCTCATACACTTGTCCTGAGGTCAGAGGAAATATGAAATAGCTATGAGAAATCAAAAAGATTGAAGAGAAAGTCATAAGAACAACATATTCAAATGTGATTGGATACCTTAATAACAAGCAATTGAAATTAATTTCTATACTATCTAAGATTCTCTCTGCCAGAATTCTCTGTGCCAGATTTTATGGGTTTCTCTAGTTTTCAAGTTCCCCAATATTGCATCCAGGATGACTTTTAAGATTCCTGCTATCTGTAAGACCTCCAATGCTGTTTTTATTTTTTAATTTAAAAAAAAATCTCCCATGCACTTTTGTATATTTTTGTGCCCCTGAATAAAGACTTGAATAACTTTGGAAAGGAAATCACTCATAAAGCTTTCTACAAGCCATTTAATCAGCTTTTCTGTGGTTTATGATGTATGCAAAATCAATTAAAACAGTCTCTGATTCATGACTCATTGTTGTCCTCTGTTGTAAATCAACCATTGCAAAGTTTATAGCTTGCTTCCCATCTTATTTAAACTCAAGGTCCAGCTGGGGGGAATAGCAAACATTTTGCTGAGGTTTGTGCTTTCCCCAGTTTTCAAGATCTGTAGAATAGTATGTATTCACTATTGAAATATAAGTATCAGTTGAAAACTCGAGATTGCTGAAAAAAACCTTAGCATAACTTGGTAGGTGGCATTTTTCATTCTGCACTGATATAAATGAGTGTCCCATCTGTTGTAGTTAAGGCCTGGCGATCTGAAGATATCGGGATGTAACTGAAAGCTAGTAACCCACACCTCTCTGCTAGGATAGTAAGGCCCTTTGCAATTAGCCAATAGCACCTAAGTGTGATGTAAGCAGATGGGAGTAACACAGTGACCCCAGACTATAAAATGTTAAGTTCTTCTGCAATAAATCGCCATTAACGCCATCCATCACATTGATGTTGTGGGTTGTGGTCCGCCGGCTAGAGGTAGCCGCCGTGCTGGAGCTGGCCAGGGCGCCTACCTTGCTTGAAACCCAACACCCATCATGGTGCCTCTGAAGATAAGAGAACAGGTACTGAAGTACTGGAGCTAGTCTTTGGCTGAGATGAAGAACTGAGATCAAAAGCTACTCAGAGAGTTTAAAATTACCATATTGTAACCGAGACAGAAGGACTTGTCATTCACAAAACCTAGTTTATTTACCTCAGGCACCAAGAGAAATGCAGGCTGAATGAACATGAAATCATGGCATCACCAAACTGCTACGGTACACAAGAAGTGACTGATGCCCATGCTGTCCTGGCTTTGTTGTTCATCAGATCCAAGCTGCTTAGATCAAATTATCTAAGATTAGGCTTTTCCCAATCCTGGAATCAATTTACATAAAGATGCTGCGTCATTTTTTATAAGATGAGGAAGAGTTTACAGCCAGTATGACTACACCTCATTCATGTAAATGTAAACCATCTCTACAAACTGTGCCCTACTCCTTTATGCTGCTATATATTTTTCTTCAGTTGTATTTCAGTACCTCGTGAATTGATTCATTTGCATCTCATGCCTGCTCATTGTACTCATGTCTGAGATATGAAATTCAACACTTGCAATCTAAACCACAAAATTTAACATCCAAGTGCAGTGTTCATTTTGTGCCTCATTTTGGTGGGATTTTTTAAGAAACTGTATCTTGGTTAAACACTTGCAAAAATCTCTCATGCAACCTAATTTTCATATCAAAATATAAATAAGAATAAACAGAAACCCCCAGGAGAGAGCAACCAAGCACATAGCATTCTCAAGTTTTCTTGAGCTTTCAAGTGGGACAGGATTAGACTAACACTTTTTCTGTTCTAAGCTTTTCTAACTTCAAAAAGGTGCCAATTGAGATACTTAAAGCCATACTATCTCTATGAATATTTTTCTGACAATGCAGAATAATTAGTCTATGAATACAAATAAACCAGCAACAGAATTTTACTTGCAAAGAACCTTCTGCTATGGAAAAAAACTGGGCTACCATACCAAGGAATATATCAGAAAATGCAGTATTCAGAGGTGCGTAATATATACGGAGAGTACACTTATGGGTCTTCTCCCATTGTTCCTGCTGTTAGATAAAATAAAATCTAGGACTGTACAAGCTAGTGTTTAGTTTATGCTTTCTGAATTCTCCAAATGAAATCTGCTCCTCTTGTCTCAACATTTCAAAAAACCCAGCTGGAACTGGCATTTATTTGATAACATATGGCTATCTGATAAGGATAAAGATTCAGGAGAGGAGGAAAGCAGGGAAATTTCACAAGAAATTCATGGGGACATAAGGGAATACAGGCCAGTAAGCACCAAGAATTACACACATTATTATTGTCCTGGGGTGACTTTATGATGATGAATTGTATCCTCATTCATCTGTTTAGCCCAGAAATAAGTTCTGCACTTTTAAAACTAGATCTGAGAGCAAAGCGGGGGAAAAGGAAAAGCAGTGGAAATTTTTCACGGCTGTATTCAAAACCAGAGAGATAGGAGCTTCTCATCTCTCTCTCATGGTGTTGTCTGCAGCACAGACAGTAAGAGAGAGAGAGACAAGGAGGTTTTTTTTACTTTACTTTTTTACTTTACTTTTTTTTACTTTACTTTTTTGCTGGTTTTCCTCACTAGGTATGGCAAGGAGAGTTTTCCCAAGAGTGCATCTTTTTTCTTGGAACTGTTCAAACCTACTCTGGACTGAAAACCCAGAAAAACATTGGGAGCTCACATCTGTGTCCCACCAGGGCCCAGGACATGGCATTTTTCAGCACAAGAGGGACTGATAAGAGACTGAGTAAGCCAAGCTACACCCCACAAAAAAGGATTCTCTCTATCTCTGAATTTGCCATCTCTTCAGAACAAGAGGTTCTACTGTTTAATATTATTAATTTTCTCATGTTTGTTAATACTTTGCTTGTTAAATAAACAGGTTTTTTCCACTTTTCTTGATGAAGGTTTACTTCTTGAACTGATTGGGGGAGAGATTGCTCGAATTTGCTTTCTAAAAAAGACCACTTCAGAAGTTTCCTCCCAAAATTTGCCCTAAACCAGGATAATTATGCAATTAGAAGATATATGCTTTTACAATATGTTATGAACGCACTCAAGAGAGTGATATGGTAAAAATTTTATTAATTACAGCAAGCAAGCAATAAGCAAAAATCAGCGCTGGGCGGCAGGGGAGTCTCTACTCCTTCGGCTGCCGCACGTCCGATTTCCGTGTCTTCCCTTTCAAGTGGTCCGATTTCCGGGTTACGTGTCTTTTCTCGGGTGTCTCTGCGCATGTGCCTCCGGTCACTGGTGGTCGCTTTTTGCCTTCTGGTGGTCGTAGGATGAAGATCAGGAGTCTTCCTCTTTTGACCTTTCCTCACTGTTCTCCTTTTAAGGCTTATCTGAGTGGCTTAACTTTCTGGAATTCAAGAGAGCTTGCAAGGCTGTTCTCATAATTATACAGACGTCAGCAGCAGCCTTCAACCTCATCTCTATTACACAAAGCATAGTTTTGCAAAGCATCGTATCTTACATGTTTAGGCGAACAAAAGGGTCTCTATTTATTACAATTCCCCCCTTTTTCTATTGCTTACTTTTGTTCGTTAAATCTTTGTAGTTCTCTTTTACTTAACTCTAAATAATCTTCTGTCTCTTCCCCATTTAAGGCTTCATATTTAGCTCATATTAACATAAGGTGAGCTGCTTCTAACCTGCTTCTCACAATGCTAATGATTTTGTTAAAAATACAAGGTCCAAACATAAGTCCTAAGATTAGTAAAATTAGCGGTCCTGCTATAGTAGATATTAGAGTTGTTAACCAGGGAGAATAGTTAAACTAAGATTCGTACCAGCTTTGTTGCATTTCTTGCTCTCTTTTTCTCTTTTCCAGTCTTTCTCGTAATTTAGCTATGGTTTCTCTTACTACTCCACTTTTACTTACATATGCACAACATTCTTCTCCAAGTGCTGCACATAGGCTTCCTTGCTGTAAAAATAATAGATTTAATCTCCTTCTGTTTTGTAAGGCTACTTCAGCCAACGAGTCTAGGGAGTCTGTGAGGTCTTTTATAGATTTATCAATTCTTCTTAAATCTTTATCTACTGAAATTCTAAGCTCTCTGAATCCCTGATGCTGATTCATTAAGGATGCTACACCTGTTCCTAATCCAGCCCCTCCTATACCTAGCAATACGGCTACTGTTAGTGTCGTGAGGGGTTCTCGTTTCACCAACTTTGAATTTTGGTATTGTGTATACATATATTCTTCAGAATGATAAATAATCCGGGGAACTATTATAACCTGTATGCAAAATTCGTAGGTTTCATTAAAGGCTGTTATAAAAACACATGGGGTTATTCCTAAAATGTTACAAACCCATTTAGTATTAGGTGCTGGAATTAGCCACT
Organism: Pseudopodoces humilis; assembly: GCF_049639895.1. Classification (NCBI taxonomy): domain Eukaryota; kingdom Metazoa; phylum Chordata; class Aves; order Passeriformes; family Paridae; genus Pseudopodoces; species Pseudopodoces humilis. The sequence continues at coordinate 57,344,190 of NC_142203.1, read as the reverse complement.
GAGCTGGCTTACTAGGGTCATTAATCTGTAGTTTTGTTTGACATAAGTGAATTTTATCTGGGGGCACATTTCCCACACATTTTCCTTTTCCAGTAACTCGAGATAATGTTATTCCTGGGGTGTCTTCTCTTCCTGATTTCCATGAGCAGGCGGCAGGATTAGTGCCGTTTGCTCTTTTTGGTTCTGCTATGGAGCCTATGGCCTCATAAAAGGGTGGGTTAATGTTATAGCATAACCAACATTCTCTAGTTAAATTTGGGTGTGTGTCATTTAACACTTTAAAGGTAGCTTGCAAAATTTTCCCAAGAGCCTTGTTTCCATATTCTTGGGATGTCCCTATCGTGATTGTTATTTGGGTGCTATTTTCTAGTTTTTCTGAATGGTTATTTTGATTCCTTACGTTGGGGTCTACGGCTCCCCATACCACTGGATTCGGTCCAACAAATCCCGAATCATGGGGAACTACTTCTTTCTTTATAAGAATGTGCACTCCCCGATCCCTTCCAGGTTCCCACACCCTGAGACCCCAGGTTCGTCCTAATAACCACCCAGGGTCTTGGGATTGTGTTATATTGATGTAGTGAAATTTGCAAGTCTCAACATATGTTACTGACCCTGAGGGACCTATCCCGGGCTTTATGCATCCGTGTGGACCCCTTTCAACCTTTAGATACTTATCTGGGTTCTGTACCTTCCACCCCATGGAAATTGTCTCACAGCCCCAATATTTACAATAAAATTCGCCAGGGTAATTACAATATCCTCTGCTTGGATTAGAAGCTGGGCACATATATAGTACCTTATACCCAGGCGGTTTATAACTAGTACCCTTCCACTCAATGAGAGAGTCTAGTGTAACTTGAAAGCTAGGGGCTTCAGAGGTGATCTGTGATTGGATAACGACCTGGTCTTCCCATCGGATTAAGGACCAATTGAAGGGCTCGTGAGTCTTACTTGTACTAATATTAAATGTGCTAATTAAGATTATAACTGTTACTGACTTCTTTAATGAGCATTGGCTTCCCCTACTATAATAGAGGCTTTTCTTTTGTGGGGTGTCAATTTGGATTCCCTAGAAATTACTTCGCTGGGTTGTCTCATTCCCTCTTGTGGCATTTCCAGAACCATGATCCTTTGGTCCCATGTATATTGGAATGCTTCCCTCCATGGTTTTTTTACTCCTCTGCCTCCCTCGTCGACCCGGTTGCCTCGGGACACGGGGTGTACCATCTTCTTGACAGCAAAAGTACTCTTCAGGAGGGGAATTATTTCCTCTTTTATTAATTCTTTGTATGTATTTTTCCCAACTTTTATGCTTTATTAAAGGTGTATAACACCCTAATTTCTGGAGCCACCGTCTGCACAACCCAGCTACTATATTTGCTACAAAAGGCGTAGGTTCGTTTGGATGATAACAATAATACAAGGGATTGACTCCTTTTGAGTAGATGGCCCACCACTTCTCTGATCCCTTTTCAAATTCTCCTGCTTGTATTCTAGTTACTAGAGCCTAATCAGTGAGATCCCTCTGGGCAGTGTAGCAAGAGTTACACACACCTCTTGGTGGGTAGCCTCTATGACAGTGGGTCCACCAGAGTTCTTCACATATTATACATTTAAAACAGACAAAAGGGTAACAATTTTGGCATAACGTACAGCCTATTTTAACACCTCTATTATATATTTTTTCACTACTAGATGGAGGTATCTTATATTCTATATAAAAGCCTTTATGGAATTTATTATTCATAAGTTTCTAAGCAAATTAATAGTTTTGGGATGTTATTTTGTTCAGGATATCTTAAGTCTCAAGTCCCAGCCGGGCTACCCACTTCTCAGTTATTAGATTTTGGTGGTTTCACAGGTCCTTTTATTCGACTCGCATGTGTCCAGCCTTTTTTCCGCTGTTCGAACTGCAGAGTCAGTTGTTAGTAAGACTTGATACGGCCCCTCCCACTTCGGTGTTAGGGGATTTTCTTTCCAACTTCTTATCAGCACCCACTCTCCGGGTTGTACCTGGTGCAATATAAAATCTAATGGTGGTTTTTGAGCTAGCATCCCTTTTTCTCACAATGCTTTTTTAAACTTCATTAATTTTATCAAATACTCATTGATGTATTGATCACTCACATTTGGATGTGTTTGAACTTCTTCTATATTATAGGGCATACCGTATAGCATCTCAAAAGGGGAAATTCCCAAATCTGCCCTTGGCTGGGTTCGAATATTCAGAAGGGCCAGTGGAATACACTTGACCCATGATAGTTTTGTTTCCATTACTAGCTTAGTATGTTGCTTCTTTATTTCTCCATTCATCTTTTCCACCTTTCCACTTTCCCTGAACTTTGAGGGTGCTAAGGGGTGTGTTGTTCCTACTTTATTCTTAATGCTTCTGGTATTAACAAAAAAATTCCTCAACTCAATTTTTGACTCTGATTCTATCATCACATTTTTAATAACCCTCACTTCAAAGGGTTCCCCCTTTGCCCCTACTACCATAGTAGTTTCTTTGGATATACTACATCCTTTAGGTAAAAACTGAATTGTTGATCTCTCAGCTCCAGTATCTACCAAGAATGTTATTTCTTGGTGCTGGGGACCCACTTTTAACTTTATCAAGGGCTCTTTCTGATGTTCTCGGATCCCCATAATAAAGAGCCCCTGACCCCCCTAATCTTCTTTAAACATCTTTTTATCCTGGATTCTTACCCTACATTCTTTCTTAAAGTGTCCTTTTTTTCCACAGTCCCACATCTGGCACATCTAAATCCTCCTCCTCGGGGTTCGGAGGGGGAGGGACCCGTGGAGGAGGTGGTGGTACAAATGGAGGGGGAATTATCAAAGTATTTTCTTTCCGAGGTTTCTTTTTCTTTCCCTTCCCCTCCTCCGAATTCTCTGTCAGCTTAAATATAAAACCTCGGGATTTACTACCCAGATCTCTGCATAAGCACTTTCCTCTGAACTGAAGGGGAACTTTTTGTTTACCCAGGAATTTAATTTTTGTCTAACCCAATCTTCGGTTAATCTAAATATAGGCCAAAATACCTTCTTTGAAATTTCCTTTCCTCCTCATACTTCTACACAATAATGAATCATTTTCGCCTTACCTTTATTTTCTGTTCCCGGGAAATACTGCCAATTTTCTAACATATAACCTAACAGACTATCTCTAGGTACCGGTGGGAGTTTAATAGATACAGGGGGCTTGCTTTTCCCCTGCCCCATTCTTCCGGAGTGCCTTCAAATCACACAGTCTCTTTCGCTTCCCCTTGTTTGTGGCCCACGCCCTCGCGGGCTAATGGGAGACGCACTAATTAAGGGTCCGCTCTCACTTGGGGAATCTGGCTGCCAGTTCCCCTCTCACACACACACCACGTCGCCGCACTCCGGGATCCCGACCCCGACCGAACAGTTCCCCGTTATACTCACGCGTCCCACGTCCCGCGTCTTCGTCCGGACTCTGTGCACAGATTTTAAGGGGTTGACCGGTCTCCCTTTTGCTTATTGCTTTAATTTTAGGTTCGTCGGTGCAACCGAGGCAGAAACCGGCCCCCCCTGGGCCGCTAAATAATAGCGGGGTGCCCCCCAGGTAGTGCCGAGAATCTGTCCTACAGATTGCATCCCAGTCACGGGCACCAAATTGTTATGAATGCTCAAGAGAGTGATATGGTAAAAATTTTATTAATTACAGCAAGCAAGCAATAAGCAAAAATCAGCGCTGGGCGGCAGGGGAGTCTCTACTCCTTCGGCTGCCGCACGTCCGATTTCCGTGTCTTCCCTTTCAAGTGGTCCGATTTCCGGGTTACGTGTCTTTTCTCGGGTGTCTCTGCGCATGTGCCTCCGGTCACTGGTGGTCGCTTTTTGCCTTCTGGTGGTCGTAGGATGAAGATCAGGAGTCTTCCTCTTTTGACCTTTCCTCACTGTTCTCCTTTTAAGGCTTATCTGAGTGGCTTAACTTTCTGGAATTCAAGAGAGCTTGCAAGGCTGTTCTCATAATTATACAGACGTCAGCAGCAGCCTTCAACCTCATCTCTATTACACAAAGCATAGTTTTGCAAAGCATCGTATCTTACATGTTTAGGCGAACAAAAGGGTCTCTATTTATTACAATTTGTTATAAAACACTTCATAGATATGTTGGCACATCACAGTGCTCAAGCACTCACTTCCAAAATTTTAATGACATCTTTTTATTTTAAAATCTTTTAAACCAGATTTTAAAATAATTTACTCACATATGTACACACATGCCCATGTGTATTGCCAAACATACCAAACACTTCTTAAAATACCATTTTGGTTACACAGTCAAACATTGAAGACTTGTGAGACACATTAAATACAGCTCCAGGCAGCCCAATTTGCCCTCCTGTGTGACTGCACTACATGACAGTCAAATCAAAGCAGCTTCTAGGGATAAAGTTCTGCTATGTATATCAAGAGCAGATGAAATTCTTATGGAGATCTTTCCAGCCATAATGCTTGGGAGTATTTTTAATTAATTTGGTATAGAAGGAGAAATATGACAGTGCTAGTAATGCTGGAATTAGTTCTGGAATCAGTTTCAGTAGAAGTACTATGGGTGCCATGGAATGTTTGTCATTCATCTCACATCTATAGTGTGAACAGCACTATAAAATACCATTGTGTTTCTTTCTGAAAACCTTTTCTTACTGTTTTGCTTATGACAGGTAGTCTTTTTTCTTAATCCTATGGGATTAGGCCACTAATTTCTGCCAAAATTTTTTTTATATTTTCAAAAAAAAATTTCATTACAATATTTACAAAAAAAAAATCTTCATTATATGTTCTAGATGGTGATTTTTTTTTAAGTTTTCATGTAAGTTTGTGTATTAATATGCAAAAAACAGAGACATTTTATCAATCTATGCAAGAAATTATTGAAGATTAATTATTTATTTTTAAAAGTCTTTTATAAATTTATTTCCTTTATACAACATTCTAGACTTTGTGGATATATCTGTTTGGTAGCATGTCTACTATTCATGTGCAGATCCTTCATATGGCAGACAAGGGAAAAATACATATTCTCTAAAGTGAAAAAATTCAGTCAGTGAGGTTAAAAATATTAAGAGTTATGGAAACATGCAATACATTAATTTGACTCTGTCTGTGAGCATTTCCTTAAATGAAGCAAAGCAAGACTATTTCTTTGTCTATCTCAACAATAACCTTTGTGCTGCCCTGGCTCTTTTCATGTTAAATTTCTGTATTTATAAAAAACCAACCTAATTAGTAAACAAAAACCCCTGGCAGCTGCAATAGTAATTCAGCGTGCTCAACCATAAAAATAATTTTCCTCTTATGTTGGTGTGCCCATTGCTTTGAGAAAGTTTGAATTGAAGTGCAGACATATGCACACCAAATCAAATGCAAGTCTGACATGAATATGCTGAATGGCATGAATTTCACAGGTGATTACCGAATGTAATCTGGAGAAATCAGCCTGCACAAAACCAGTGGTCATTTTCACAGGGCTTCCAACTATGCAGAGAACATTGTAAAAATTTTTAAAACTTCGTAATATTTCCTTTTTAATTTCTTGCCCTGATACTAGGAAAAGCCTTTGACATGCTCTCATAAACCCCAGGCATTTTGTTGCATTTGATTCACAAGTAAAAGAGCACACAAAATGCACAAGATGGTTCTCAATAATTTAGATAGGATCTTTCAACAGAACAGACATCTTAGAAACACTCACAAAAGATTTTGAGACTAATGAATGAGCAAATTTCAGACTTTTTTGTCTTTCCAATAGCACTGAATTTGACCCATTTCTATCAGTAATGTCAAGTAAGGGCTGTCTTACACTCTTCATTAAATTCTAAAAAGAAAGTAGGTATTGATTTCAATTCCCCCTTTTTACTTCTACTATGTCAATTGTCATGAGGAACAATTATTAATGAATTGTGCGGTTCTTACATGCCACAATAATGGAAACCAGAGAGCACCTGCTGTTTGGTTTCTGTGTACTAAAATAACATTTCCACCTACATCTTAAACAATTTGATATAAAATATATTTAAAAATTCAGCAATGAACTTTGTGTTTTCTCAACTGAGATGCTTTACATGTGTTTTAGACTGAGTTTAAAATCGGTCTTTTTCTCAAAGAGAAATGAAGTCCTTAGCAAGAAGGTTTTTTTAAACCAAATTACAGCTAATAGTTAAGAAGTTGGGGGGGTTATTTGTTTCTTTGATTTTCAAAAACTGGACACAATTTCATTACTATTCTTATATTTTGAATATATGACTGATCCCAGAGTGCTCATTCCTAAGTAAGACAGGTACTTACTGGATATTTTAGTACTTGTCTCATTTACGTCTTGTCAACACCAGCTGCCTGGATAACACAGGGGAGTCTCTGCCTTTCTAGTGAGAAACAGACAAGAAGAAAGACTGAAATAAAGCCACCTGACAAACATTGCTTCCTGTCACTGTTTTAGTCTAGGTGCAAACTTAATTTGTGACAGTTGCCTGACATCTAGCATTCACTAGCAAAATTTCTTGTGAGTTTCAAAGTGCCTTGGGCTCTCCAGTGCGCCACATTTGTATATATCCTTTATACAGGCTCCAGGTCAGAGATTACCTCTTATAGAACATAGCACTGTGATTTGCACTTTACTGCCTACTTGAAGAACTGGAAGAACTGTCTGGTATTCAGGAAGACAACAGAAATGCTAGTCATGATTGACTATATGAAATGTTCTGGTTATCCCCAATGTCCTTGGTTTACATCTCCAGTTATTCTCAGTTTGCACTATTGTGACTGCAAAGAGCCTCATTAGCCATATACATTCCCCTTTACAAACCTTACTGAGCTCACATATTGTGGCAATCAATTCAAGAGGCTAATTTTATGTTATCATTAAAGAAGTCCTGCAATTAGTCTTAACACTTCTTGCCTTTAATTTTTTCCTGGATGTCATTTTATTCTTTTGCTGTAAGATGCAGCAAATATACTTTTCTCACTACTTCCTCTTTTGCATTTATTATGATCAGTAACAGTAATTAATCTTCTCTGCAAGGCAAACAAATCTAATCCTCTCAGTTTCCCAGAGGAGTGCTTTCTGGATCTTTGATTATTTCTTGTCACTTAACTGCACACGGTATTTTATTTGCATTTGGTAAATAACTTGGTTGAACTATCACATTCATCTCCATGCAGTCCGTCTCAAGGGGTAGCATAGCACTGGTTTTTGTATTCTTCTTGTGTCCTACTATGTCCTCATTAGCTGTATTTTCTTCTCAGGTTTTCTTTCTAAGAGGTCAAAGCTTAGTTTGGAAACCAAACTAATAACCAATTATCAGCAGTGCAGATTGGTTCTTTCAAGTTTTCTAACCCAGCCTTTTTAGTTCTGTTTCTGAAGATTTATTTTTATGCATTCCCTGTATGTGAAAGTTATTCAGTTATATTTATTATATCTAAAGTTAATCTATTTCTCTATCACTCACCTTACACAGAATATCTGAAGTGAAAATAATACCTAGATGGGAATTGCAGTACCCACTGCCAAGCCAGGTCTTGTGAAAGTCCAGTCACTGATCACTTACCAGACTTTTGCATGGAGTTTCACATACTCCTGTGGACCCAAACTCACTCGCAGCTCTTGTGATCTGTCTGGTGCTGCTCTTAAATCAATCTGTCTTACCACTGCCTCCATGACCGGTTCTGGCTTCTCACCTACTGAGAAAAAGTTCCTGAAAAACCTGTAGAAAGCACTGAGAAAACTGGAGTTTTATCTCCATCTCAATTTGAAAATTATGAGTTTAAAAGCTGTCTTGAAAGTTCTGCATTTAACAGTACAAATTCTGTGTCTATATAGGGGAACGTTAGTCTCAGCTTGGGAAGGTAGCACAGTAAACCCACCTGTCCTTTAATTCTATTAATGTATTATTTACAGCCTTTGCAGGCAAATTAATGAAGCAATGACAATTATAGCATTTACTGCTGAATGTGTCCCGCAAGGTATTTAAAAACAGGCAAATTTCCTCCCCAAATCTCCCTCCATCCTCACTTCTTGCAGCCCACCACTCCTAAATAGGCTTATGAGCTTAAATCTTTATGCTCCCACAAACCTGACATAAAGATCCAGACTACAGAAACAGCTATCAACTCTCCCTTCCTCACATAATACCTTCAATCATCCTCTAATATGCCAAAAAAAAAAAAAAAATTACTTTTTGTGGTGGTACAAATTAGCAGATGGTTTGCTGTGGTCTGATAGTCTGCAACTAGGAGAAAGAGTACAACATTTCTGGGATTCATGTACTGTGTTACGGGAATAACGTCCACTGCTTGCCTTCCCACATTACACACATATCATCAGAATTAATCCTAATAACTTTAGTCATTGCTGTAACTCATTTGGACAGGCTTTCCATTTCACATGGTTTGAATCTGGAGCATTGTGTATTTTATAAATCAAGAGGTATTTTTTCTTCCATATCAAGCTTTGTGTATAATAGACATTTATTTAAAAGCATTGCATTTAATGTATTCCTTTCTACTGTAAGCAAAACAACAGACGTTTTGGAAGAACTTCATCATTTCACTGGATAACAATCTATGGCTCCTGGATAGAGGCTGTAAAAACATTGAGTTACTGCTTCGAGCCAATATTTGCAATAATTTAACTTCTGGCTTAACTTTTATGTACAGTTAGGTCTCACAGCCAGTGTAACACCTGGATATTCTTTTTATCGTCCCTTACTTCTATGCATCACATACTGTATCTTCAACAGTTATTTATATTCCTGGATGTTGTTCATTCTAATGAAGACAGTATAAGGATATGGTAATAAAAGCATATTTTCATGTTGAATAAGCAGAGAGCTTTTGTCAGGGTAAAGTATAAATAAAATATCACCGCTTCACTTCTTCTCTTCTCAATTGTATATCAGTATTTAAATCACATATCAGTATTGAAGTTCATGATCATGAACTGGCAGTAAGCATCAGTGGATACAGCCCAAGTGCCTTGCCAGTCCAAAAATAAGGTGCCTCCAAATTTATTCAAATCATAGAATCACAGAATATTCTGAGTTGGAAGGCACCCATCCATATCATCACACCTAATTCCAGGTCCTGTGCAGGACACCCCAAGAATCACATCATGTGCCTGAGAGCACTGTCCAAATGCTTGAGGTTTGTCAGGCTTGGTGCCGTGACCACTTCCCCAGGAAGCCTATCCCAGTGCTCAACCACCCTCTGGGTGAAATTTTTTTTCCTGATATGCAATTTAAATTTGCCCAGTTCGTTTTCATGCCATTTCCTTGAGTGTTATGACTGACAACCTGCTCCTCCACTTCCCCTCACAAGTTTTAACAGCAATAGGTTTCTCTTCAGTCTCCTCCAAGCAGAAAAACTAAGTGACCTCTGCCTGTCCTCATATGATTTCCCCTCCAGACCCTTCCCGTCATGGCCCTTCTTTGAACACTCTCTAATAGTTTAGTATCTATTTAATATTGTGGTGCCCCGAACTGTCCCCAGCACTCGAGGTGAGGCTGCTCCAGAGCAGAGCGAGACAATCCCCTCCCTTGCCCGGCTGGCAATGCTGTACCCAATGCTCACAGGACACAAATGTCCTGGCTGCCAGGGCACTGCTGACTCATGTTCAGCTTGCCATGGACCAAAACACCCAGATCCCCTTCTGTGGCACTACCTTCCAGCCTCTCTTTCCCCATTCTATACAAGAAGCTGCCACATCTCTGGTGCAGAATCTGGCATTTGCTGTTGTTAAACTTCATACATTTGGTAATTTCCTGGAATTATAATTTGCCTAGGTCTTTGTGCAGGGCCTCTCTGCTTACAAGGACTTTGACAGCTCCTCCCAATTTAGTGTTGTCAGCAAACTTTCTTAGTATTCCTTTGAGTCCTGACCCTGGATTACCAGCACTAGCCAAAAGTCAGACTAAAAGAATGATCTTGCAGGTGTGATGTGGGTTGATCTGGGCTGGATGCCAGGCACCCACAAAAGCCACTCCCTTGGTCCTTTCTGCAACTGGAGAGAGGCTGAGATAAGGACTGAGAGAGACTGCTTACCAAATACTACCAAGGACAAAGCAGGTTCAACTTCAAGATATTAAGTGAACTTACTGCTGTGGTGGGTTTTAGCACTGGCTAAAATCACCAAGGCACTTACTCATTTCTCACTGTGAGAAATGGATTAGGAGAGGGGAAAAACAGGCTTAAAACTTAAAAGGAATAAAGCAACTTTATTAACAGGACTACAAGAATAAGAAACCAGAATAAAACCTCCAGAAACCTTTCCTCCCCCTGCCCAACTTTTTCCTTTCCCAACTGACCACAAAGAGACAAAACCTGGGATGGTAAAGCAGAATCAACTATACAATATTCTTTCATCAATCCCTGTAGGGAGAGGAATTTTCTCTTGTCATGCCATGGAAACTTCTCCACAAGAAACAGTTTTCTCACAGCTTTTAATTTCTATGAATAGCAGCCACCTGGGCAAAAGTTCTGCCATTGAGACATTTCTTCCCATTTTCATAGCCCTTCTAGAGGTGTGTCCATGGTCCATGAACTCAAGGGGTATTATTTTAAGGATGACTTATTCAAAGGCAAAGGTTATTTCCATCTGTCTCTGTGATCATCTCTTTGAACAGAGGTTTTCTTCTTCTCTCCCTAGGGGAAAAGGGTCCTCATCAATTCTCATCTCTCTGTCTCTGTTCAAACATCTCATGGGATCACAGCTACTCCAACATCTGCATGGCTTTATCAGTGGATGCCTCTGCTCAGATCTACAGCTTGAACATTTCATCCCCCCAATACTCTTTCATTAATTAAGGAGATATTTTCAGGATATTATTGTCCATCTCCATGGCCCTACCAAAAGAATATTCCAGCCCCATTCGGCATCTCCTCATCCCTCTTCCATCTGAGGCTTGACTTTTTCTTTTACTGACCTTGGTGTTTTCATGTTGTCTGTGTGTCGATCATTGTCTTTTTCTCTCCCTTGAGAGAGGATCGAGATCTGCAGGTCTATTCTGTAGAGAAAGGGTTAAATCTTGCCCAGGACATGACAGGCAGTCACAGTGCTGCATTTCAGGCCTCGCTGGTGCCTCCCTCAGCCTGGCAGCCGCTGGGAGGGGCGGACGGTCCTTGGTCTGGAGCTGTCAGTGGGGACCGGGGTGGGGGTTTGGGTGTTGGCGAGTGTCCGTGGGGACCGAGGGGGGTGGTTTGGGTGTTGGCGAGTGTCCGTGGGGACCAGGGGGGGTTTGGGTGTTGGTGAGCATCAGCAGCCGTGGCCCAGCCCAGCCTGGGGCTGGGCCCCCCGCCATCACCTCCATCCCCTGCCCAGGAGGCGCTGGGGCCCAGCCTGGCCCCACCTCCAGGCCACACAAAGGGGGAACTGGGCTGGCCTGATCAGATCTCTGCTACCTTTCAAGGCTGGAAAGAAAGAGAAAGAAGTTCCCAGGCTTGGGTTTTTAAAAGGTGGTATTCACAAAAGTGGACCTAATTTTCAATGGTGCAAAATGCTGTCAGTTCTCAGAACTGGACAGCCATTGGCCTGTCTCAGACACAGAGGAAGCTCCCAGCAGCTTCTCCCAGAGAAACTACTTCTGTGGGTGTTTCTTACTTCTTTCCGTAAATGTCAAACCACCACAATTACTAACAAAATCAGAGGAGGATAATGTCTCCCATGGAAGGAGTTCTCCATGAACTTCTCCAATGTGAATCCATCTCATGAGCAACAGCTGCCTGTCAGCTGCTGCAATGTAAGTCCATCCCACAGGCAACAGTCCTCCCCAGACTGCTGCAGCATAGCTCACTCCTCCATGGGCTGCAGCCCTTCAAGGACAGGCTGCTCCAGCATGGGAACCTCTCTCCACAGCTCTCCCACAGGCTGACAGCCTCCTCTCGGGCATTCACCATGGGACTCCTCCACAGGCTGCAGGTGGATCTCTGCAGATGGAGCTGTGCTCCAGGGGCTGCAGTGGCACAGCTGCTTCACCACTGGCTGCACCATGGGCTGCAGGGGAATCTCAGCTCTGGTGCTTGGAGCACCTCTTCCTTTCCTTCTCCACAGAACCTGCTGTCTGCAAAGCTGCTCTTCTCACATGTTCTCACTCTGTTCTTCTTTGGCTGGAATTAAAACTACACTACAACCTTCCTTCTGATTTCTTCTTAAATCTGTTGTCACAGAGGCATTACTACCATTTCTAATTGGCCCAGCCTTGGACAGTGGCACATCTGCCTTTGGAGGCACCAGGGACTCAGCTCTGCCTGACATCGTGGAAGCTTCCAGCAGCTTCTGACAGAAGCCACCTCTGTGGCCCCACTGCTACCAAAACCAGGCCATGCAAAGCCTGGTACATGGTTCCATCTCACAAACCATCTCTTCACGATCTCCAGTAGCCTGTTTCCTTCCAGGGAAGCTGGGGAAGAGCAATCTCAGTCTTACCTTCTTCATGCTTTGCTAGACAACCACCAAGTACAGGAAGCAATATCAATGTAAACCTAGTGTTTCAAACTTTGCTTGTGTAATCCAACTTTGTCTTTGGAACTGCTATCAAAAAGGCATAGTACCCTGAACCCTATGACAGCCACCTTCTGAGGTCTCTGCCATCTCTTTGCTGAGCTCTGAACTTGGCATTGCCAAAGGGTTCTTGCAGCTTCTCATCTTTATGTCTCAGCATGCACAGCTCTTAAAAGCCACCAGGTAAATCAAGTTTATCAGTCAAGTCTGTGGGGTTTTTCCAGATGAAAACTAAACCTGGGTTTATATTGAAAAAAGGCATGTGGATATTTTTCTCTTTCTTTACAAATATCTGTAAAGTTTATCTCTTCATAGCAAACTCAGTAATAAACCTTTCGTTGTAGTATTTTTTCTTGCAGCTGAGACCTTTCAAATAACCCTGTGTAACTTAAATTTACAGACTTTTACATTAAAGTTTTTCTTACTCAGCTTCTGCTCTTATGCTAAAAATAATTTAGAATTGGTTGTCCTTATCAGTGGCTTTTTGTACAACTTTAGATTCTGCTGCTGTGAATGTTTAGTAATTTCAAAAGTATTTTAGGTTTTCCAAAGACATTCTAAATATTCACTTTGCATTTTGCTTGTATATACAGAGACAGCATTCAAACAAATCCATGTTGCCACCCTCTTACACTTGTTCCCAATATATAGATACAGGTTAAAACTGTAACTTCATCTTTTTGCTCCCCAAAAACCTGGCATTCATGTCACCAAATGACTGATCTGGCAGCTGAGTATTTGGTCTTTCCTCTGTTCTTCCTGTGTGCTTTCTTGTGTGCTTCTTTGTCACACAGGAAAAAGCAGACTTAGAAATCTTCCTCACTCTATGCAGCAAGGTTAGAACAGTGCTGTCTTGGGGCTCTCATTCTCTGCTTCTTGTTTGTACCCACACTGGCACAGCAGTTTTATGCTTGTCCATGCATAAAAAGTAGTCATTACCATGAAACTTCTCTTAAAAACATTACATTAGCTTACAGGAGGTATCACTTTAGTATTGGGTGAAGCTCCATCTTGACCCAGAAAGTAGTTTTTGTGAATGCTTTGTGGCTATATCCTGCTATTTGTACTGAATTTTAAAGTCAGAGGAGGGATGTAGCAGAATATTAGGGGAATAAAATGTTTAATTTCTGTCACATAACCAGCACATTTCTGTCCATCAGTCAAAAGTTAATTTATTTTCTTCCTTTGTGGTACATAACTTCAATTGTTTCTTTCCTCTGCCCTTGTTTCTTTTAATTCTTACAACAGCTGCCAATTAAATTAATGTCTTCCAGCAGGTAGGAAGAAGATACAATTCATGTTGTGCACAGATAATATTAAGCATCCAGTATTGTGAAATTACACACTCCATTTAAAAATAGTTGAGAGGAGGAGGAGGGGGTGGAAGAACAAATCATTAGCAGCCTGTTTGTCTGTCATGCTGCTGATAAAATCTGGAGAGAAAATAGGAGAAGAGCTGTTGGGAAAGCAGTAGGATCTTACACTGTAGGAGGCTTCCTTGTGAAGCTCATGACATAGAGATTTTGCCCTTCCTGTCAAAAACCAGTTTGGTAACCACTTGCATACACCTTGTTCAACCTGGAAGAACGGCTAGTATGAAATATCCAGCAGGTGTCCACTTCAAAAGATTATGCTAGCTATACTTGGCATGTTATGTTCACCTGGAAATACATAGTATCTTTAAAGCACAAATTGGTTCTCAAAGGCTTCTCATCTGTTTTCCTCTCTGTTTTATGCAGGGACAAGAATGTGTCCTCTGGTCACAGCTGACAGCTGTGAATGAAAGCCATTCTATCAAATGCTATCTTCTCTGTTTTCAAGCCCTCCCTCATCATGTCCATGCCAATGTCTATTAGGCTCTAAGACTTCTTTCATTATTTATCTTAGAATCTGGAGTTCTTTCAAGGCTGGGAGTAAGTTTGGTCTCCACTAAAACTTCTCTAAAAAGGGAAAATCAGGATACCACTATGAAAATATAAAGTATCAAATCATGTTCAGCTGTAGCTCAGATTCTGCACAGTTGCCAAAGTCAAATCCAGGAGTTTGGGGTTATTGCTAGGGGTAAGTGAAAACACCAGTACTCCTATCTGTGCAAGTGAAACCAGCCTTCCCTCTGGAGTCTGCCTAAAAATATCCTGGAGGAGCATCCTCACTGACAGATGGACTTCATCAATTCATCTTAAAAATGCTGAAATTTGTTGATGAACACTGAATAGTTGTTGGATTGCACCTCTGCAAAGTCACAGCACTTAAAGAGTCACCTTTACCTTAAGAAGTAAATTAAGCTTCTCATCAGCATAACAACCTCATTTTCTCTTTGGGTGACTTGGATTCAGTAGAGTTTCTCTGTTTAAATTAATACATTTGCCTGAAATAATTTAAAAAAGGTTTTAGAAAGCTACACGAATATGATGAGGCAAACCACTGGTAAAGGCCATCACAGCTGTCCAATCTGTGGCAGCTTGCAGGTGACTTGAATGGTCCATTAAATTTCATGGTCTGATTCCTCTCTCTCCATGAAGTCTTGCAAATTGAGCTTCTGAGGAAACCAAGTAAGTAGCTACCCAGCTTGCATATCTAAAGCTGCAGTCACGCAGTCATTTAACACAGATGGCTCTTCACTCCTTTGTTGACCTCAGTAGAGCTGACTCAGGACCATAGGCAGAGGGTAGAGGGCTGGAGCCAACAAGGTTTTGATGATCTGACCTAACACCTCATGTCTACTTCTAACTTCTAACATTGGCTATTGCTGAGAGATGGTGTAGAAACCAAAGGACCAACTCCTGTCCTGACGACTACAGAAGCAAGAAGCTCCAGTCATGAAGGCACTCTCCTCTGATTCTCCCCTTTCCTCATGGCAAGGTATTTGGGTGGTATTCCTGTTTCCTCTCCCTTCCCAGAAGAGTCCCAAGATGAGAGGGAGCTGATGTGTGGGAAGTGGCATGGCTCCTCTCAGGGGCTAAATGTGTATGAGCAGAAGAAGGAAAGGTGGATGAAAGATTTCTGGCATTTGTCTTCGCAATTCAGTACCTCATGTAGGATAGCCCTACAGGAGAAGGAACCCTGCTTTCCTGGAGAAGGCTGAGGATCTGCCTGCCCATTGTAAGAGATGAATGAATACCTTAGTTTGGTTTGATTTGTTTGCAGCTACAGCTTACAAGCACAGCTTTGACCTATTAAATTATCTTCATCTCCACACACAAGTTCTCTCACTTTTACTTTTTGATTCTTTCCGCCATCCCACTGGGGTGAGTGAGCATCTCTGAAGGGCTTTGTTGTCAAATGGGGTTAAACGATGACAAACCTGAAAATCTACTTATCTGTACCAGCCTTTCTTACTCACTTTTACCTCCTGAGACTCCTGAACACTCTTTCCAATCCTGCCTTTAAACACTTTTCCCACTCAAATCTCTTCTGCTGTCACTGCAAAACTGAGTTCTGCCATTGAGCCAACCCTGATGTTTTCTTCACCTGTATTAACTGTACATATATAGATTCCCGGGTATTTGAGAGAATATGGTATGTGAATTTATTAAAACACTCTTCTGGCAACAATTTCTGCATAAGTAACAGACTGCAAATCCTGAAATACAAAACAATATTTTCCAAAATCAGCAATATAAAGTGTTTACCAGCTGTCCTCGTTACAGGAGTAGGGTGCCAGTTTAGGACTATGTGTGTGTAGCCATACTGGGTATTCTACGCCCCTCTAATTCATTTCTAATGAATTGCTAATGATGGGTCATTTGCAAGAGCTGCTCTGTGCACACCAGACACCTCAGGCTACAGGCTGGGTGTTAAATGAGATAATAAAAAAATGGCAACCCTGCAAGGCAGGATGGTCTTTCTTTTTCTTCACACCAATGACCCAGCTGTGATAGCTCCCTCTAAGGAAGCTATCTGGGAAGATGAGGGGTCATCTCTGCTGATGGGCCATAATGGACTCAATGACACCAGCAGAATAAGCAGCTGCAAGGACTTTGACCATCAAGGATTTCCAAATATCCCATGACCCACTGTATTACATCATTCCATTGTGAAACTCCCCACCCTGGGGAAGATACTGAACCTGATTCCTCATTCCCACCTGAACCTGAGCTACAAATCTGTGGATCTGGGGACTTGGAACAACACCACCACCACTTGATGGATGCAGAGGAGGACCAGAACTTACACAGGACTGCTGCTTCTGACAAGACTGTGACCATCACCTCAGAAGGACTGCAACCAATCCTTGATAGGACTGCGACCATCACTGATCAACATGGTGCCAGTTGTAGTCTGACTTTGTGGGTTTAAGCCAGTTCTCGATGTATCATTGCATTCATTGTAACCTTTCTATTCAATTGTAACTCCGACCTGAGATCTCTCTTAAGGTAAATGAATGGGATTAATTTCTCCCACCAGTTTACTTCCAAACCAATATACCAGTTCTTCTCCAGCTCTCTCAACAATCAGGCTCAAACCACCTTTTTACTTAAATCAATTACATTGTTTCTACACATTGGTGTTATGTCTTAATTCACTGTTTCATATTCTCAGCAACAGAAATTGTATAAAAAGCTATGCTTTAAAGCTAGAAGAATTCATCTGTAACGTACAATTCTTAACTGCCAAGCTGAAGTTAAGTTTGAGCTGAAAGTGTTTGGAAATATCCTCAAGTGATATTTCTCTCATCACATTTTCCAAGTAAATTTATCTTTCATTTCTGTTGTGGTTGCTGTTGCTCAGTTTTATTTATAAATCTTTGAAAATAGGAATTTATAATGAACACACAGTCAGTTTCTTAAATTAAAGCACTGAGGCACTAACAAGTAAGCACCACTATAATCAAGCTAATTAAAAGGCCACGTTAAGGATAGGAATCTGCATATGAAAAGGAACATAATTTTCCTGATGGTAGTTTTACTATCCTCTTATATTTGCATGCACCCTGTAGAGCCTTAACATCATTTGAAGCTAAGCTACTTAAAGAAAAATCAGGTTTTTACCCCTTAATCTCTTTAAACTAAAGCAATATTTCTGGTTTTGACCAACAGGTTCTGCGTTTTTCGAAGTTCATTCTTTGAAGAATTGAAATACTTTAATTTATCCAGGGCAGCAGATGCACAGCACACTTGGGGACAAATGAGATGAGTGAGCTGTGTACTGAATTTTTAATGATCTTTCCCTGGTAGAGACTTCAGAAAGTACTTTTGAAGACTACAGTCTAACTTGGTAATGAGTTTTCTTCATTTCAAAACTATATAGAAAGATTACTATGGGCTTCCGTATTCAGAAGCTACTGCAGGACATTTTGGTGTTAGTTGTTTGTTTTTTGGGTTTTTTTTGTTGGTTTTTTTTCCTTTTTTTTTATTGACAGGTAAAAAAGTGGGATGAGAAAGACACTAACAAAAACCAGCAAACATTGCACACAAATCCTCTTTCCATACCCAATAAAAACCCTTTCTGTGACTAACTTTTCCTTAATAAAATCCCTATTTTAGTGTCAACTTTTTTAAGCGGAACAGACTATTTAGGATATGAAACATTTAAAGGAGCTCGTAAGTTTGTGATGTAGACATAAATTCAGAGAGAAGGACATTGAGGTCACCTGGAGCTTAGCTGTTAAGGAACACGATACTCATACCTTAAGTTACTCATACCTTTTTCAGCTTTAGTTTTGCGATATATCCTTACAAGTGCCCGTGCTAAATAAACACTAAAAACTCAAGAAGTCATTTAATAATGTTTAGAATGATTGCTGTGGACTTGCAAACTTAACATATGTAGTGTCTGTCAATCATCACAGTCTCTCTTTAACTGCCCAGACAATGTCCTAGAGCTGGTAATGATCCTGTGAGTGATCAGAGAGTGCATGCATTGTGGAAAACCAGTCAGTTAGCTGTGGTTTACTTTATAGTGTTACTTTGATCACACCTGTTTCTTTGCTGGTTGTCTTTAATAAGAAATCTAAACCAAAGTTTTTCTGGAAGTTGACTACTGACATTGTGCAGATATGCAAGTATCTCCAAACGTCATTTCTCTGCTCAGTGAAAGACTTCCATGAGTAAGTCAACACATCCTGTCACATCCCTGCATTGCTTTTGTGATTTAAGTTTCCTTTAGTAGTTTTCCAGCAAAATCAGACATAGAAAACCTTTTGTCAACAATAGTTAGCCAGTGAAGTTTATTATAATCTTCCCATCATTCAACTGGATTAAAGTAGTTTTTTCTAAAGCAGTTTTTCTATACATTTTTCCTCAAAAGGAAATAAATAATTCATCACAAAAATACTGTGCTGGCTTCCTGAAGCGAGAAAGAAGAAAATTTTCACTTATGTTTTCCAGACAATGATTTCATATCCATCTGCATTATACTACAGCAACTTAAAGTTACCATAGAGCAAGTATAACACCCTGTAAAGGAAAATGTGTGGGTTGGCCCCAAGCCTCTACAGGTACATTGGGTTATTCCTTCCCAGGTGCAGTACTCTGCCCTTGCCTTTGTTGAGTCTCTGCCCATCTCTCCAGCCTGTTGAGATCCCTGAAGGGCTGCACAGCCCTCTGGGGTAAAGACCCTTGCTCCCATCTTTGTGTCCTCAGCAAATAAGTTAAGCAATACTGGACGTGGTACTGAATCTTGAGGGATGCTGTTAGTGACACGCCCCCCAAGTAGACCCAGTGCCACTGATTACGAGCCTCTGGTATCTGTCATTCAGACAGTTGTCAATCCATTCCACTGGTCACTCATCCAGTCCACACTTCCTGAGTTTGTCTATGAGGATGTTGTGATGGACAGTGTCCAAAGCCTTGCTGAAGGTGAGGCAGACAATACCCACTGCTGTTCCCTCATCCATCCAAGTAGCTGTTTCATTGTAAAAGGCAATCAGGTTGGCCAGACACCTGATTACCTTTAGTGAAGCCATGCTGACTACTCCTGATCACCTTCTTGTCTTCCATTTGGACAGAGATTGCCTCCAAAATGAGGTGCTCCATCACCTTCCCAGGGATCCAGATGAAGCTGACTGCCCCATAGCTCCCTGGGTCTTACTCCTCAACCATTTTGAAAACTGGGGTGACATTTCCTTTCTTCCAGTCCTTGGCACCTCTCCTGATGTCCTGGTTTAGGGAAAATTTGGAGAAAACCTCTGAATGGGGTCCCTCCTGAAAGCAAATTTAAACAGCCCCTCCCCCAACCAGTTTGGGAAAATATTTCCTTGGAGAAAAGTGCAAAAAACTGTTTATTTAATAAGCAGAAAAACTGAATAATGTTAACAATAAAACCACTTACTGTTCAAAGAGATGGTAAATCCAGAAGGTCCTTGTCATGGGGTGTATTTTGGCTCACTCAGCCTCTTATCAGGCCCTCCGGTGCTGGAAAATGCTGAGGTCCAGGGCCTGGTGGGACACAGGTGTGAGCTCCCAATGTATGTATGGGTTTTCAGTCCAGATCCAAGAAAAAGGAAAAAACAGTCTGGGGAACTTCTCAGCCTCAGCTAGCTAAAAATTAACTAAAAGCAAAGAGGAACTCTGTCCCGCTGTCTGTCTGTGCTGAAGACAACACAGTCTGAAGAAGCATTCAGAGGAGTGAGTGGTGTTTCTGCAGACAAACTGTGGCTTCTTCTTCCCCCCCCTTCACTCTCAGAACCTGTCTTAAAGGTGCAGAACTTAATATGTAACATAAACAGAACAGATGATTTGGGATATAAGCATCATAAAGTCACCCCAAGACACCTGATCTTCATGACCTTTCAAAGGTGATCATGAGCAGCCTTGTTATGGTGTGTAGCAGCTCTCTCAGCACTGTGCGCTCAGCACTCACTCATCCCATCAGGGCTCATGGACTTGAGGATGTTGAGTTTGCCCAGCTGTTCTCAGGCTCAATCCTCCTTGACCAAGGGAAAGTCTTCCTTTCAACATTTCTTTACCTTGGTCTCCTTGCTCAGGATCCCTGAGGCCTGGTCTTGTAGTGCAAACTGGTTCAAAGGGATCAGCCAGCCGTGTCTGCTTCCTCTCTTACCAGAGTCTCCTCTTCATTTACTAATGAGCCCACATTATCCTTTGTTTTCCTTTGGTTATCAATGCATTTGAAGGAACCCTTCTTGGTGTCCTTAGCATCTTTGGCTGGATTTAATTCCAGATGGGTCTTGGCCTTCCTTGTCTTATTCCTATTTACTCTGACAATCTCTCAATGTTCATTCCAAGTGGCCTGTCCCTGGTTCCATATTCTGTGTAATTCCTGCCTACACCTGAGTAATGATAGGGGTTCTTTATTTGTCCATGTAGGTTTCTTGCCCCTTCTGCCTGATTTCTTGTTCTTTGGTATGCACTGCTCTTAAGCCTAAAAGAAGTGAACCAACCAACTCTCTTGGACCCGTTTTCTCTGTAGGGATATTCCCATGGGATTCTTTCAAGAAGGTCCCTAAAGAGGGTAAAGTTAGCTCTCTGTAAGTCCATGGTTGCAATCTTATCTGCTGCCCTGCTTTCTCCACATCTGATACTGAACTCCACAATCTCATGACCACTGCAGTCAAGGCTGCCCCCAACTTCTACATTTCCAACAAGGTCTTCCCTATTTTTTAGTACAAGGACAAACAGAACACCACTCCTTGTGGAATCCTCTACTGCCTGTGACAGGAATGTGTCATCAGTCCTTTCCAGGAGCCTCCTGGACTTTTTGTGCTTTGCTGTGTTGCTTCTCCAGAGGATGTCTGGGCAGATAAAGACCCCCACAAGAACCAGACCCTGTGACTGTGAGGCTGCTTCCAGCTGCTTGTTTAAGACTACATCCACTTCCTCCTCCTGGTCAAGTGTCCTGTAGCAAACACTCACAGCAGTGTCTCCCATCCTAACATGAGCTCTTAACTAGCTTATCATCCTCGCCAAGAGAGAGCTCTATGCAATTCGAGTGTTGTCTCACAGAGAGGTCAACTCCATCACAATGCCTTCCTGGTCTGTCTTTCCTAAGCAGCATGTAGTACTTCTAGACAATATTCCAGTCATGTGAGCTATCCCACCATGTCTCTGAAATGGCACTGAGATCAAAACCCAGTGACTGCACACAGATCTATAACTCCTCCTGTCTGTTCTCCATACTGCATATGTTGGTTTACATTTAATTGCGTCAATATCCCAGTAGGATTGCAAAGGGATTCCCCATAACCCTGTTGTGTTACATCTTTGCCTGCTTGTGCTTAATTATCTCCTCTTAAGACTCCTTTTGCTAGTGGGGTAGTCACTATTGCTCTCCCCTTCCCATACTGCATCTCTTTGAGTCTGGCTGTGTCCCCGTCCCATCTCAAATTTGGTTTAAAGGTCTCTCAATAATGTATAACTCCTTAACTAAGATCCATTTTCCCTTTGAGACATGTGGACCCCATTGGCTGCCAGCAGGCTTGTTATTTTATGGACTGATCAAAAAATCCCATATGACTGAGTATGTTTGCTATAAATAAGTGATGTGATATTACTAAGTAGACATTACTGTTTTAAAAGTTTAAAAATTTAACATGATTATGTTAATATAACAAACATGATGTGTTTATTATATTAGATGATGAAGATTATGATGACAAGGATGATTTATGATGATAATGATAACATGATGATGATGATGATGTTACTGGGGATAGAATATGGAAAATGAATGGACGGAATATCTCATACTTCTTATGATACACATCTAAAAAGATCAGGGTATAGTACACTACTTATATTATTAAGAAAGAAGTTATGTAGGTATGTGGAAATAGAATAAAAACACCCCAACCACTAATTTTAGAAGAACTGGACTGTTCTAAGAAAAAAACAAAAAACAAAAAACAAAAAACAAAAAACAAAAAAACAAAAAAACAAAAAACCAAAAAAAAAACCAAAAAACAAAAAACCAGCAGATTTCAGTTAAGGAAATATTTTAGTATAAAATGCTTTGACTAAAATTTGGACTGGGTGCAGATATCAATTATTCAAGCAACTTAAGTCCAGTAATTTCTTTTGACAGTACATTAGTGTTGCTGGCATTAATGAATAGCAGGAAAAGTGAGGTTCATTCAAGTCGTGATAAATGTACCATAATCAGAATTCAAAGCTGTTTCCAGAAAGGTGTGCTGCTCTTCCTTTCCACCCTCCATGGTATCTTTGAACCAAATCCTATGATGAGATATATATGCATCAGGACCAAATTCTACCTTCTTCACTCACATAAAGAATCATATTGAGCAGTCACAGTCTACATGTAATTTTCAGCTATGCTGTGTGAACAATGATAGCACTAAAAAAACCCCATGCTTGCAAATGAAATCACATAAAATCCACAATATAAAGTCTTTAAAAGTATTTCAGAATTCCTGCCAGTGTTTGACAAGGCTTGTAAATTATCATCCTGTATCAAATCTCTCTTTTGCAAAGACAAAGAATATTATACTAGGGCAATTCTGGTTTTATGGTGAAATCCTTGTTTGTCTGTTCTTTCAATCAAGCTATAAATATGAGGATGATACAGAGACTGAGGTGGCCTTATACACCAACTCATTTTTTACCAACACAGAGTAGACCAGTGCCCATATGGATTTCCTTTTATCTGTCAGCAGATTTTTAAATGATTGGTCATAGTCCTTCATGGTAACTATCCCTCAGAATGTGTGAATGAGACACAGGAAGAAGTGTTGAAAAGATTTTAGTCAAGGTGTTTCCACTGTACAACATTTATAAATACAGACATACATACAACATAAGAACAAGCCACTACCTTTTCCTGTCAAATGCTGAGGGTTAGAAAAGGTGGAGCTGTCAGAGACATAACCCTCTTATGATGAAGATGATGTCAGCATGGAAAGGCAAGTCAGCAATGTTCCAGTTGTTCGTTGCTTGATCTTACTGTTCTTGCCAAGAATCAACCAAGTACTTACTACTCATTATAATCAACCAAGTACTGTTGATTGTAGGTTTTGCCATGCTCAGTGCATCATTGCATCCCTACTTTATTTTGTGTTTCCCACAGCTCATCAGTTTCATCTTCCATCTGTTCAGTGACCTGGGCTACAAAACCTCAAACATTGCTGCGAAGTCCAGGCAGGTAACTCAACAAACATCTCCATCCCTTGGGCACGTAAGAAAGCTCATTCATGCAGGAACAAAAGCTTCCTCCTGCACTGGCTAGAATGAATCTTTCACCACAAATGTTCTCCACCTTTTATCACTGCATCTCCAGGTTTATGGGTTTGCTTTCCTTAGCACAGGCACTGTTTTCATGGGTCATGTCCCACCATTTCTCCTCTTGCTGAAGAATGACAGACTGTCCGCAAAAATTATCTCAAAGGGCTCTTTTCTGCAGCTTACCCAAGGAAAAATGTTGCACAGTTTGGCATACAATGCCACATCAGCAAACTGGAAGCCTGATGTTAAAAGAGACAGTTACTGCAAAATGGTCTGGTTAGTACTCTTGGAGACTAAAGCATCAAAGTGTGATGATTATTCTATAAAAATGCAATTCTATCAAAATGAGTGGAATTAATCTGTATTTTTGTCTTTGTGAGATATATGGATTGAAAAATAGGTATACATATTTCCTGAATCCTTTCTTAACAGCACTGACTAGTCAGAACAAAGAAGACTTTATCAAGGAATTATTTTTTTTGCTTCAGTGATTTGAAAGTGATAATTTTATTAGGTGGGTTCTACAAAGAGTTTCAGATTAATACTCAGCCAAAATGCCTAAACTTGCTTTTGTCACTTCTATCCTGAAGAAAACAAAAAGAAAATATTTTTTTTTTGCTCTTACTGAGACCCATGTTTTGGGGTGGAGAAAAGGAGAGAGACTGTACACGGAGGCAGTGACTGGCATAGGATATGTACGTTAAGGTACCAAGATACAGTCATGTAGTTCTTTGAAATTGTATGGTGGTAGGACATGTTGAACACAAGAAAACTAAGGCCAGATGATGTTGAGGCCACAGGCACATGCAGCTCATATGCCTCTTAATATGTCTTCTTGCACCCAGTCCTTTCCTAGTATGGCAAAATCTGCTGGCTTACAGGTGGGTAGCTAACAGCTACAACTGTCTTGGCAAGAAGCAAGGGGCTCTAAGAGACCTTCCTTTGCACTTTCTCATGGCACTCACACTGCTCAGACGTATGAGAGCTCTGGGCAACATACTATGAAAAATCCTTCACAGATTATTCATCAGTGCCCAGCTCACATTCCACAGTAATCTTACTTAGAAAGAATCCTTAAATATGAGCTTCTATATTATTAATGAAGAAATGCTGTCTGTCAAACATAGTTGAAAATGGAGAACACTTGCAAGAGCTGATGAGTGCTGAGTCTGTGTAGATGTTGGTCTACAGAGACAGCCCAATTCACAGTGCTCTGCCCTCAAAAGAAGCCTTACAGGGCTCATTGAAAGGTAATTTGACATTTCTGAAATTGGTACTTCCCTTTTCCAGTTTTATTTCACTTTTCTTAATTTTAATGCCTTCAAAAATTTTGCATTTCTTCTACACACACTGTATTGACACCATTCAGATTTTTTAAAAAGAAACGTTCTCTACGTGAGAGAAAACTCCTGCCCTTAGTAGCAAGTTTGCCTCAAAATTTAGAAGGTAAATGAAAAATTTAGATATGAAGTAGCAAGTCAGAGAGGGGACAAAAAATTCAAGAATGACTTTTCAGAAGACAATTAGTTTGCTTTCATTTGTGCCGGGAATCTAGAATTTATATAAAAAAACCACACATATCCTGTTATGATAGAGTCTATCCTCACTAATGTTAAAGATGACATCTTTTTCATTCTTTAATCTCTATAAAAAGTACCTGTGGAATGACATGGTGATCTTACCATGTATGGAAGGTTTGTTGGAGAAATTCCAGTAGGAGCAGGAGTTATAGAAACCAGAACAAAAGAAACAGAGGACCAGTCAGTGGCACTCGCACCCTCTCCTGCACTACACAGTCCTTTGTAAAAAGGACTTTTTAAATTATTTTAAAGACAGCTGACTGTTGGCTACAAGAAGTGCTAAGTTTGAAAGTGACATCTGGAACATCAGATGCAAAGGTGAAATGGAAGATAGAAATGGTTGAAAAATACATCACTTCTGTTTTCTTGGAAAGCAAGAAGTTTGCCACCAACACATTTTTTGGTTTTTAGTTGCACATTCTGATCAGGTATGTCCTAAACAGGAAATTAATTAGTCAGTGGTAAGAAAATATCCAAACAAAACCAGTGAAGTACATCTGCATACTGATGAGACAGTATCTTAAATCTTTGTAGTCAGAGGCAGGATTTAGAAAAGAAATGACAAAAATTTCCAAATGAAAGTCTGCCAGGCAGTTGGCCTGGGAGAAGAAAAGTCCAGAGGGAATAATGTAATCTTGTATTTGACTGAGGAAACACCTGATTCAAAATCCATGAGGAAACATCACTAGCATAGCTTTGTGAAAGACAGAACATTAGTCTTGGCAGTGGTAATTATATTCTGTACCTGTACTTAAGGAACAGTTGGAAAAGCCACAATCAGGAAAAGATGCTTCCAAATTATATTCTCAGATCAAAATCAGAACATAAGAAAGCCTGTGACAATACTGGGGGAAATATCAATTTGTGTTCTTAGAGGATTTTTCAGATTTTATCAAAAATATTGCTGCTTGTTCTACATTTGTTATGGACTAAAGAGAGCTGAACATTAATGAACTTCCTCATTAATGTCACAACATGATCCTACAGGGATCCCCCCAAAAAAGCATCAAAACAACTCCTGGTCCTCACTAGCTTAAGTACTAGGTAAATTTGTGAACAAATATTTCACATAGCAGGGAGTGTAATGGTTTCTGGTCAGGAAACACAGTCATTTTTAAAAGACCATTAAAGAAATATTGATGTTGTTTTGAATTTTTTAAAACCAAACATTCTAGGGACTTAGTGCTGAAAGCTTGAAATGTAAGCAGGTAGCAGTAGTGCCGCATGTTAATTTGGACTGGGAAAAAAAAAAAAAAGACAACAGCTAGAAATTAAATTATACTCACAAAATCCAGCCAAAATAGCCTTATTAAACTGAATCTGGATGAAGCCCAAGGGCCTCTATGAGCATTGCTCTAAGTCTGTGCACAACTTGTGAGGAATAACATTAGTACTGTAAAGCCCTCCCTTGCACTGCCTAATTCTAGAAATGACATAGTATTCCATCCCACAAAAAAATATAGCTCAAAATATCTGAGTCAAAAATATTTTTTTTGGATCTACATACAGATCATACACTCAGCAGTTCTGTGTGCAGTACTAAGAGTTGGGGTAAGAATTACTGTAACCAAAGGGCTGATCTGCTCTTGTACAGGCTCCTTTCACCTTTTAATTTTCAAAACACCATCCTGTCTTCTAAGCTTTGCTCATGTGAATATAATGCAAACAAAAACAAGGCTAGGTATAACACAGAATACCGGAAACACATGGTAGAAATTGGTGCCCTCCCTAATAAATCACACCAACACATTTGTAACTATAATAAGCCTCTCCCAACAGCTGATCACTGTCACCAATAATTCTCAACATTATCCAATTCCTGAACCTCTTTATCACGATTAGGCAAAATCATGTGATGCAATTTGAAACGGAGGAGCTTGATTGCAAATCAGTGTTGGATGTTAAGTTTGAGGTGTTTTGTTACTTCTCAGAGCACTACAGGAGACAAGAGGAATGATTTACATTACCAGCTTAAACATTTATTAAAATTAGATAAAAGTAAGACTGACTAGATAGATAGAAATGAGACTAATTGACTCGATCTTCTCGAGTGTGGCCCGGCTAGCTCAGTGATGAGGTTTCTCTTCACTCGAGTTTCGAGCCAGTATATGTTTGTGGGGTTCACTGATTTTCTTCAAGAATCCAAGACTATAGAGTGAGTAAAGAAATCAGGGGGGGGACTCTCTCTCTGGTTTGCATTCCACAGTTTATTTCTGTGAAGGGAAATCCAAAGGGTGAAAGACAAAGGATTTGGGGTCTGGGGGGGTCTCTTTTAACAGGGTTTCTCGGAGGGAGGGAACATCAGAGAGAGAACCAATTATTTTTCTCAGTTCATACATCTTACAAACTTTCTACAAATCAAGGTTACACACACCAAGATAAGAAATAACAGACACCAACTTCTTCAAATGCCCACAAAGGTGTAGGAGTATTCTCCACAGAGGGGCAGAGGCGGAGGGGAGGGGCCTGGTTTCCGGGCAACACAGGGGGGAAAGAAAGGGAAGGCAAGGTAAGCATGCCCTCTCAGCTTCCATAGCTCAGAGGCATTCTGGGACAGGAAAAACAGAGTTACAAACTTCTGTGTTGGAAAGAAGGGTTCTCTTCTCCCAGCGCCGTGCTTTCCTGGGCTAAAGAAACTTCAAGCAGCTGGAAATGCCAGCGGGGTCCTCTCTTTACTCTATCCGGCCTCTCGTGGTGGGGCTGAGGAGAGAAACTTCAGTAACCATGGGAACTTGAGGCCAGGTAAACAATTAGGAGAAAGAGAAGCTGGGGATGGGGGGGAGAATCACAACTAAAAGATGGGAAAAGATACATTTCAGGCTATAAACTACAACATCTAATAGCACTGTATATCTAATCCCAGATTTCATGTTGCCGTAAGAACTAGTTCATTAAAAAGTATTTCTGTATCCTTGGTGTACTTTTAATGACAACAGGGGTTTTTATTCAAGTGAGTGAGCACAGAGGGGAGCACTTGCAGAACTTCTTTTTTGTTCTGATTACTTTGGTTATAAAGAAAAGATTTTGTCAAATTAATTCCTACTGAAAAGCTAATGCAAGCCTGGTGGAAGTATTCACAGACTGGGACTGTCTTATGCTCTGTACGTAGGCAAAACTCCAACTGGTTTATTACTTTAAAAATCTTTCCTTGACTGGCCTGAATATATTAGGTTTCATTGAAAAACACAGAGATGGTCTGGTTCTTTTTTTTTCAATTTCTTCTACATCTAACTGAATTTAAATGGAAGAGAAAGCAGCAAGACACAGTTAATGCCCAGCTATGGATAGCATGGAATAATGTCTTCATACCCCATGAAACCTTTGGTAGTATGGCAGCTAAGAACTCAGCCTTAATGCTACTTCATATTAGTTCCTGCTACGATCATAATACTTGCTTTGGTTATTTTACTTTGGACCACATTTTATGTAAGAGACAGAATAAACTAACCCATGCTTACAAAGGACTTCAAGAACTATAATGAGTACTACTATAAATTCTTTGTGTTCATCTGTTTGAAAAGTTTTGGTGACTCGCTATCTATTAAAAAACTCAATGTATCTGTATTGCAATGATTGGCAGAACATCACAAGGGATACTTGTAATAGGAAAAAGTCACAATCTCACAAATAGCATCTTATCTTCTTTCCACTGAAGTATAGGGGAGTTTTGCTAGTAATTTAAGAGGAAATCTGTCCATTCACATAGTATGCTTTGAAAATTGCACCCAGAGGAGAAGACAAGAATGATCTAAATACAGAAGGAAGGGCTCTTAGAACATCATTTGGTGTTATGGCAGCATCAACACTGGAAACTTGTTTTATTCTTTCAGTGCTGAAGAAATATAACCCCTTAGACTGAACATCACAGTCATACTCATTTCTATGTACACTAACATAATCTTATCAAATGTGTCTACCAGGAGGCCTCATGGAAATATGTGGCATAGATTGCTTTAAATAGTTTGAATGAGCTATTTTCCAGTATCTGAGCTATACTGTAGTACTAGTTCCCAGAGTTTCATTCACTTTGCTTCAATAAAGCCAGACTCATACTTTGTCCAGCAACTACTGAGTGGGATTCTGGATAGGTAAACTATACCCTTGTATCTCAGGTAGTACTTCAGTAGGTTCAACCCCTATTTCTTTTTCCTGACAGAACATGTAGGTCATCTCTGTTGGAAAGGAGAAGTAAGGCATCTGAAAATGGATATAATGAATGTAGCAAAAGCCTTCTGGGGACACCACTTTTCTGTGTGGATGGCCATGACAAATCCTTGTGACTAAAGTCACCTGAAACATCTTCACCACAAAGCAGAAATGGTGCAGAAAGTCTGAGTCTGCTTTCAGTTCTAGTTTATCACCATCTACAGTAACAGCAGCAGTAACTTTCCCTTTTGAGCAGGACAAAAAGAGATGTTATGATCAAAGGAGTGCCAAAGACATGTGGACATTTCAATTTCAAGATGTTACCCAAAGCACCAAAGTGCTTTTTAAAAAGAAACAGAGATCACAAAATTATATACTCCCACTCTTCTACTCTATAAAGAGCAGGAAGAATAAGGGACCAGGAACAAAGGAAAGACTGACCTATCTTCATGAAGGCAAAGAGCAAACCACTTGTCCTAAATCCACCAATGTTTTAATGCCCTCAAGATCTCTCTATTTCTGCATAATTTTAGTTTTTAGCTAGTAATAAATATGGTTAATCTTCTAAGAAAGCTATAAAAGATAGAAAGAACTTAGCAAGTCATCTTGCAACCAAGACAGTAAAATCAGAAAAGGAAACTTAATTTTGCCAGCAATCAAAAGGATACGAGTGTTACAGAGAAAAGTCTGTATTGCGTTTAAGGTGTGCCAAAGCTTGCCAGAGTTAAAAACATGAATTTAGTCTGGGTTTATAATTTTATTAAGACAGGATTTGGATTTCTCCTCCTTACTGATAAAGGACATGAGAGGTGAAACACATCAAGATGTCACTTCTCTCACAGATGCCTTCATAACAATTTGATCTGAATTGTTTGAACACAGTTAATTCCCCAGTTTTTCCATGCAGAGCACTTGGTTGGCAACCACTGAGAGCTAGGGTGCAGCAGTGACACCAAACTATTCCTGGGAGCAAAGCCAGTTCAGGCACCAGGGAGATTATTAGCTGAGGCAAATAGAAACATTCAGCCAGCCCAAAAATATGTGAACCAGCATTTGCCTGAGTGATTCTGTGCAGAAATTTTCAGCTCTTGGCCACGCTTTCTCGTTCCAAGGGCTCTTGTGGTGTCTAACAACACTGTGAGTATCTCTGGTGCGCTCCTGATCTCATTCATCTTACTCAAAGCACAGCACCATTTAATTTGAGCTGGCTTTGCAAACACAACTCAAAGTAAACACAGAAATCCCTGTGCCCAAAGAAATAAGCCCTGCTAGACATTAGTAGACCGTGGGCATCTGTGTCATGGTGGCTGCCATAAGAAGGAACAGATCCAAAGAGATCCTATAAATTCCTGATTTTCATATTTTCCAAAGCATTCTGGCCTCACATTTTCCATGGAGCTGAGGTCTGAACTGAACTCATTAATTCATCATTACGACATATGCAAATTTATTTTGAAAAGGTGAGTGGTTAAAGGGCATAGATTGGAATTCAGCAAGCATTGCCCAGTGAGGGAGGACTAGCATCATCTAGGCTCAGTGCCAAGGGAATTGAAGAGGCAGCTTAAACCAACAGGATTAAAAGCAAGCCTCAACTTTTTCCTTTGTCTTTGCATACAGGATAAAAAATAGAATGCCAATTACAGCAGTCAAAAAATAAAGATAGTCTAAATTTGCCATTGTAACCCATAATTTTGTGATCTCCAGTTTGAATTCTCAAACTGAAATATGGTAATTTATCTTTGAATGGTTTTTCACCTGTCACCTAGTTGAAAGCATGGATTATAAATGAGCAGACTATTTTGTGGTTTTGATTTGAAGGATGAGACTGAGAAATTCTGTCCATTTCAATGGTGATCCAATAGGTAGAAATAAATGCAATCATAAATTCAATCTTTCAAAAGCAAACATAGCCATATACATCTATGTAAAAACCTTTCTGGTTCACAGCAATGGCAGTCTTAGCTTAAGAGAAATAATGCCACATGTGTGAGAGACTGGACTGACTAATGTCTCAAACAATCGACCACATAACCTATAAGGGAAGAGATGATGAGAGGCAAATCATAGGAGGTGGAATTTACAATGCCAGTACCAATGCCCTCTCTTTACATATTGGCTCAGGTGTAAAAACTCCCCTCCAGTAAAGTATGAGGATACTTACACATAGCCTGAAGGTATTCACCCCTTCTGATGGGCCCTAATTGAACTGCCCTGACTCTGGCACCTTGAGAGGAATCTTGGACCGTTAGAGACACCTTAAGTGTCCTGTGATTGACAGCATTACATCATTCAGTCTAAAACTCCCCACCAAAGGAGAGATACCTGGGCCTTCCCACCTGAACCTGAGCATCTATAACCCATGGAACTTTGGTGCTTTATGGGCTTCCCCCATCTCGGATGGATCAAGACAGTGACTACCACTTCAACCAACAGACACTGGAATGGAATGATGCACTCTTCTCACAAGACCCAATGGGTGGTGACTATATACTTTTCTACTTTTATTCCTTCTCTTTATTTTCCCTGTTTCTTTCTTTCTACATCACGTTTACTCTAAATAATAATCTGTACTATTGACCTCAGCATATGATCTCATTTGTATCTTAATTCAGGCAGAGGCATTTCTCTAGTAATTTTAATAACTGAATCTTAACCCCATGATTTGGAAGCAGGGAGAGGTAGGCCAAATGGTGCCACCTCCTGTAAACTGGTGCTTCCAATAACAAGAGATGCTTTTGCAGATTTTTTTTAATCAGAAGAAATATTGGGGAAGAAAGGCTTCAGTTAAACCATACAACCTCAGTTTTGGTTACTTTCTTTCAGCTTACATAGTACAACAAGAGATTTCCTTTCTTTTATGGTTTTGGGATCACAGTTTTTACATGCTTACTTTAAGGCACAGCATCACATAGCATACATACTAAAACCTACATAGCATTATGTAGGCTGTGGGAAAATATGCAAACTAGATTACTTAATTTTTCTGTCTCTGAGTAATTGGTGCATTGATGAACAAATTTTAAACACATCATGTGCCTTGGGTAGCAAAGGAAATAATAAGACTGGTCCAGCTGGTCATTACTAACCATTACCAAAAGTTTACTTTCACCTCGTTTCTATGAAAGACAAAGGAAAGACCCAGATAATGCTTTTTTGAACCACAATTTGCATTACCAGCTTTTTAGCTGGGAAGAGAAAGAAATTATGTTTTGGCTTAAAGATGCTGGTTTGGAACTGCTCTAAGCAGTGTTCTAGCCAGATGTCTGTGAGTGAAAGCATTGCAGTAAGAAGATACAACTAGGTCTGCCATATTAACATAATAGGGAAATAGGTGTCCAACACCCAGCTCAACTCTCAATTTTTCAAGGAGATCAAGATAAAAAACACCTAGGGCACACATTTAAAGAAGCTAAATTGTGTAGCTTGCTGATAGCCACAGTAAAATTTCAGAAGAAATTCACACAGAAAGACTGAAAAAAAATTCAAGCTGATGATTCTAGGCAATCATCTTAGTGTTATGGTTACATCAGAAAAGAGTGTTCATCAGACCAATGGTGCACACATACTGGTTTTATACAAATAAAAGTAAAATATATTGAATTTAACAAGATGCATATGGTCTCTAGAAATGTAGTTTTGAAACCTTTCTTCTCCTATTTAAGTTCTGGTGTCAAATAGTATAAGCAACTCAGACACAAAGAAAGGTCAGCACTCACAGTTATAAAAAATATTGCAGATTCCCAACATGTCTAATGCTACATGGAAGGTAAGGAGCTCGTCATTCAAACATACCGGTAACTGGATTTGGTGGTTAAAGTAGGTATTTTGTAACTAACATAACAAATATATTATGGCCACAAGTTTCTCACCTCCCACATAGTGGCATTCACAAAAATATCTACCTTGTGAGTGAATCAAATAGAAGTGGATTGTCACACGAAATGAAATCATAACTCCCCAGAGGATGGGCCAACTACAGAATTCATTAATTGTTCTCAAATTATGAAATAAGTCGTTTCTTGGCATTCTGTGAAGCATTTGACAGCTGTCCAGTGACAATTAAATACAAACAGTAGCTGAATGTCTGGTGCAGCAGATATGGATTTAATGTTGAATGACTGACTAAAACCTTTCTACATCATTCTATAAAACAAAAGGTAATAACTATTCTCTTCTTATGCATGGTTGCATCTTCTGGACATACACTGGACTGCTTCAACTCAGGGACTATGCACCTTTCACCTGTGTAAATCTTGGTGTTCACCAAATAGGTGGAGACTCACCTACGGCTTGAGAGGCAGCCCTCTAAATCAAGTTACAGCACTTATGCACATAATTCTTAACAAAGAGGAAGCAGACCCATTTGAAAGGCAATGAGAGATCCCAGCCAGACTTTGAAGCAACATGCTCACAGATTACTCCAGAAGCTTGTGTTCTGGGGTCCACTGAGGTCAATACCAACAAAAGGAGGATTTTTGAAGATGTAAAACTTCCTGCCTCAAGGAGAAAAAAAAAATTGCTTGCCATCCTATACAATGTAGCACTTATCTATATCCACAGTAACACAGCATGACCTGGTTTTCTATATCCACAGTAAAACAGTATGAGCTGGTTGTTTTTACAAGCACAGAAATGAAAGCAGTGAATTTTGCTCTACAAAAGAAACTGGATATAAGCCAAACAGCAGCAGAAACACCAAGTATCTGGAATATGTGATAAATGAAACATCTTGCCAGCTCTGCAGGACGTCTTGAAACCCTAGTGCTATGGAATGGTCTCCTATCATATACCAGAGTAAACCAGAAATTGGAGCCTTTTAATACTTCCCCAGACAGAAGAGCTTGCTGCCTTACACTGTTTCATTAACACCTTCCTCTCCATGCCAAGGAGGAGGCTAGGAGTCCCTGGATCTCTGTCTGATTTAGGTGACTTTGCAGTTTTTTTGCTGTTAGCCCCACGAGGAATTTATCATGAACGACATTGAATCTTCAATGGTACAAAACATAGAGGTGCTGGAGAATATCCAGAAAAGAGCAAAGAAGGTGGTGAAGGGTCTGGAGAGTGAGTCATGGGGAGTAGCTAAGGGAGCTGGAATTGCCTAGACCGGAGAAAGGGGAGACCTTATCATTCTCTACAACTACTGAAAGAAGGTTGTAGAATTCAGGTGTGGTTAGTTTCTTCTTCCAAGTAACAAGTAATAGGACAAGAGGAAATAGCCTCCACTTGTGCCAGGGGTGGCTTTGAATGAATATTAGGAAAAAATTCTTCACTGAAAGGGTTGTCTAGCATTATAACAAGCTGCCCTGGGAAGTGCTACAGCCAACATCCCTGGAGTTACTTAAAAGATATGTAGACATGGCAGCCAGGGACATGGTTTAGTATTAGGTATACAGTGTTACTCAATGATCTTAAGGGGTTTTTTTTCCAACCTAAATGATTCAATGATTCAGTTATTTTTAACTTATAAATTTTTTCTCTCTCACAGTTAAAGACTGCACATTTTGCCCATGAGACATAGAAAGCATGCCATGTTTTATCACTCTATTTATTCTTGTATATATTTGTTGTGTAATCCCTCTTCTTTAGTGTGTATATCCCTGTATGGTTCCTAAAGCATGTTCATAAATGATTCTTGATAAATTAAAAGACGACTCTTAACTGGAAAGCATTGCATGATACTTACCTTTTAAAACAGCTTAACTTTATATATTTATATATATATATTTATATACATATATATTAATATATATATTTATATATATTTAACTGAATATAGAAAGAAAAACTGATTTTCACTAATTTATAAATTCAGCTTAAGAAACAGTAGATTTAAGAATGATCATCATAAAACCTTTTTTAAGAGGGCCCTATCAGCAATATTTTTGCCTAGATTAGTGCACAGTGCAGCATTTATAAATCAGTGAATGCCAAGGGAATTGCCAAAGACTTTACTGTCTTCCCATGAGGAGAGATAACTAATGTTTCTGTTATCTGTTCTGAGTAACATTTAAGAGCAGGAAGCAAACACACAGGTAGTGGAAGCATGTATCTTAGGAAAAGTATATGGATGCTACCTAGTTC
Organism: Pseudopodoces humilis; assembly: GCF_049639895.1. Lineage (NCBI taxonomy): Eukaryota > Metazoa > Chordata > Aves > Passeriformes > Paridae > Pseudopodoces > Pseudopodoces humilis. Next base: position 57,308,728 of record NC_142203.1, on the reverse strand, counting down.
TATAGGGATGGGGTCAGGAAGTCCAAGGTGTGGCTGCAGATGAAGCTGGCAAGGGACACAAAGAATAAGAGGGGCTTCTACAGGTGTGTCATCCAGAAAAGGAAGGTTAAAAAGAACGAATTTCCCCTCAGGAGTATAACTGGAAAACCAATAAGAATGGAGGAGAAGGTTGAGGTACCCAGCAACTTTTTTGCCTCAATCTTCTCTGGCAGCTGCTTTCCCCACCTCTAAAAAGGATAGACCGCAAGCGAGGAAATGAGGGAGCAAAGTACATCCCACTGTAAGAAATGTTTGTGATCCCCTGAGGAAAGTGAATATATGTAAGTCTATGGAAACTGGCAAGGTTCATCCCTCAATGAGGGATGAATTGGCTGATAGCTTTGCCAAGCCACTTTCCATGATATTTGAAAAGACATCACAGTCATAAGTCCCTGATGTCTAGAAGTAGAAACAAAACAATTTTTTAAAAGGATGAAAGGATGACCTTGGAAACTACCAACCTGTCAGCCTCAGCTCTGTGCCTGGGAAGATGATGGAAGAGATCCTTGTAGAAGCTGTGTTAAGACATGTGGAGAACAGGAATGTGGCTTGAGACAGCCAACACAGCTTCACTGTGAAGTGCCTCTGCCCAAGGAGGCAAAGAAAAAAAATTTCAGATAAGCCTTGTTAAAGTGAGAGGCATGGCTTTAAAGCCCGGGAGGAGTGGATTCCATCCCACTGCCTTGGGAGATGTGCCCTGTGAGCCCAGGAAGAGTTTCCCCACCCTGGGCCCTCGTGGGGTGGCAGCCCAGGGAGTTCTGATTGGTTCTGTGCCCCTGGGGCTTCTCCCTTGGCATGCTCCTATTAGACCCCAACCTTAAACTCCACCCTGGCTCTGGCCATAAAACCCACCACCTGCCTCTGTTCTAGGCTCTCTATATCTGGATTTAAGCTGAATAAATGGTTTCCTGAGTTCAACCAAGCAGAAGCCTGTCTTGTAGAATTCTCATGCCAGTCACCTGTAACTGTAGCCTCCCTGGACATGATTCTGTGGCCCTGGAACACAACACTTCACCAAGGGAAATCCTGCCTGACCAATCTAGTGGGCTTCTGCAGTACAGCAACTCCCATGAGTAGACAAAGGAAGACTGACTGAAAACTTGGTATACAGAAGAGAGTTCTTAGGATGAGTATGGTGAAACACTGGAACAGAAAGGTGATAAATGCCCATCCCTGAAAACATTCAAGATGAAGACAGGACTGAGAAACCTGACTTAGTTGAAGATGCCCCTGCACATGTCATGAGGGTTGAGCTAGATGACCTTTAAAGGTCCCTTCCAACCCAACACCATTCTATGATTCTACAGTTCTGACTCTATGATTCTATCCATGTATGTGGATAAATGTCATAGAAGAGGTGACAGAGCATGTGACTGACAGTGTCTAATCACATCCACCCTCATATGCAAAATGATTAATATATGTTGGGTGGTCCAGAGATTATTATCAATCTGCCTTCATAATGGGAAATATGAGGATGACATGAGTAATTAAATCCAGGTTCCAAAAGTAAAACATATAAAAACACTAGAAAAATTACTCTTAAGATTATATCACCCTTTTTCAATAGGTTTTAAAGCCATTAAGGCATTTTAACTTCTTAAGTACATATGAATATTTATTGTCTAAAACAAAAGGAATAACCTTGACTCATTCCCCTGTATTCTCTATGTTGTTTATCAATATGTTTTCTAAGAATGAAGGTGGGGAACAGTAATTTAATTTCATAGATGAATAATGCCAGGTTGAATGTTTTGTATTTTATGATAGTTTTGAATTATATGCCATTACCATATGTTGTTTCCTTTTTATCTACCATGCAAATCAATTAACAAATAGGGTAAGGTTTTACATAGCTTCTTCTAACTGTGGACCAAATTGTTATCATTGTTATAGTGTTGCAAATCTGGTCACCTGCACTGAATTCAACTGCATTATTTCAGAATGACACCTACTTCATTAAAATAAAATTGTTGCTGAACAAAGAAATTGTTTGACAGGCTTCCCAGCAGGACAAAATCTATAGTAAAAGAAGCAGGGCTCATATAAAGCAAATTGAACACGGTCTGTAGATAAGAAGGTGCACAATTAATTTATGGGCTGGATTTTTCAGCACAGTGTAACCATTGTGAATACATGGCCATTCTTCCCCAAAAGGCAGCAGTAACAACCTCATGCCAAGGAAAAGTGCACCTCAGTGGCGGGATGCCAGACAAGCACTCTCCCATGGCAGCACAGCAGGGAAAGGGGATTGCCAAAATAAGAGGGAATGTCTCTGCCCCAGCTCCCTATAAAATACATATGGTCAGCCACTTGAGGATTGTTTCTACCTTCAGGCTGCCCTAACTAAGCATAAAGAGAGCTGCTGTGAACAGAACTGCAGCAGAGCTAGGCAAATGATATGGGGTTATTTGCATTGTATGAAATTGTTTCCTGCTCCTTTAAAAGATTCTACTCTCTAAGGATCTCCTATATAATTTTTTTCATGATTTCTAGAAAGAACCCAACAGAAACAATTGCTTTCATGCTCGCTTTCTTCTTCTTTTTTTTTTTTCTCAATGTATTCTCAGTGCTCACCTCTGTTTAATACAGCTTGAAGAAATGGGGAATCAGTCCCATGGAAATGATTGCAGGAGGCATTGCAGTTAAAGGTTTTACTGTTAGTCATATAATAAGTGGGGGAAAAATAAGGAATGTAGATGTGACATGAAAATATATTTTCTCTGAACAATGTTGTCGTTTAAATTTGTATGTCTAGTTTAATATCTAATAATGTCTAATAATGTCTAGTTTAAATTTTAAGAGCAGCTTTTGGTTTTAACGTGCTAAGCATTCAGAAATTATTTTCTTCTTTTGCTGACAGTTCTTTATGTCAATGATCAAATCACCTTTCTATCCTTCTTGGTACTAGTGTCATTCATGCTTTTCAAACACTTCTGCCTTTAACATCAACTCTAATTAACTGGATTGGAGTGTAAAAAATGGACCCACCAGGGACTAAATAGCGAGAAGGTGACATTTTCAGAGAGAAAGCACATGTTTGAGAGTGCACATCTCTTTCAGTCAGGTAGCTTGTCCCTTCTAAGCTCTTTGCTTTCTGTACTATATACACATACAGATCACAGCAGTTCCTTCTAGCTCAGTAATGTCTCTGGAGACATGCAAGGGAAATCCTCAACGACCAGTGACTCACTGCTAAATTGGAAGGACCAGGTAAGGGGGCATTTTCAGAGGATTGGATCTAGGACACCCATCACTTTCTGTGATTCACTTGTTCCTTGAAACAGTGGGTAGCTGCGCCTAAACCTATTATAAACTGCTTTAAGCTATTAGGCAACAAAAGAATCTCAAATTTGCATTCTTTCTGACATAAAACCACTAATGCCACAGAAAATGTATTCAGTCTGTTTTCTCTGTGTGCCTAGTTTTCAGTATTTCCAGTCATTCAGGATAAATATCAGTATAGATATTCCCATTTCTATCTGATTAAATACTTTAAATAGAACTTTTATTGTCTGACAAATCCATGCAGGTGAAACCCTGAAAGGCAGAGTTCATGCTTAATAAATCTACTAATTGTGATTGGCAAATGAGACAGGGTTCTAATCTTCCTGATATCCATCCAAGATTTTTATGGCACTCAATTTATGGTTAATGCAATCAGAAGCCTTTAAACAGGTAGTTAGCAAAAAGCATTTATGATGTTTGAACTAGTAATTGAATACTAAAGGAAGAGTTGAAGAGAGACAAGGCAATCTGAAGAACAATTAAAATGTCTGTTTCAGTATATCCACATATTGTGGATAAACAAGGAATTATCCCTAGCAATAATGAAGTATTTGACATTTATAAAAGATTCTGAATCAGATTGCAGAAACATCTTTTTTTCTTTCAATTAACTGGAGGCAATGTAACTTCTTGCATTAACTACCAGAGATAATTCAGTGGTTAATACAGATTTCGTGTTTTAATTAACTTGAACAGGAAGTTTTTCAAAGTATAAAGGCCTGATCTGCCTTGCCTGAGCACTGAATGCACATATCTACCCAATATTGTGAGAGGTATTACTTAATTCAAGAATTCTACACGCAGCCAGCAGGTTTCATTTTCATCTGTGGACATGAATGCACTGCTGCATGCTGCACTGCCTTATGGATGACCCTTTTTAATACACAGGGACTGGATTTGCGAACATTAAATAGTCATTAGATAGATTTCTTTTTCTTTAATAAATAAAAAGTTTACAATTACCAGAGAAAATATTTTGTTTTCATTTACAAAGGGCTTCTGTAAATTCAGTGCTCCCTTATTTTTAATTTATATAGTCATTTCAATGTCTGTTTTTTGACATACACAACTGATTCTGCTTGTTCTGCCCATGGAGATTTCTCTCTCAGGTAGACAGGACACTGACAAGTTGAAGGAAGCATGTTAGCTTCCCTTAGCATGGCTGTGGGAAGTCCAGCTTAATGCAAGGAGGCATGAGGGATGTGGAGCTCTTCTGGCTGAGGAGTGCCCTGGGAGCCCCCATCACTGTCACTGCAGGGAAAGCTGAGGAAGGGACTCAGGATGTGAAGGCTTCTCAGGTTCAAAGGTCTCCACAAGCACTGATGGAAGCTCAGTCCCCCCCAGGCTCGGGAATATTAAAAGCCCAGACTTTTGCAGGAGAGGAGGGCTTGTTTTCCTCACTGATGGGGGTGAACAGCAGAGGCTAGTGCAGATACACTTCAAAATTTTCACTGAAAGGGAACCTGAACACTGGTAGAAACTCCCATGCTGCTAGTGTCTGTAGAGCAGCTCACATTGGTTAAAAGCTGTACTTATTATGGATCATTAGCATTAATTCCTGAAGTATATAGCTAATATATTCATAATGTAATTCCATAATGTTATAGAGGAATTATATCTGTCTTATACTGCACCTATGTTAGTGGATGATGGCTGAGGTATCTTATGACTGATTTTTGAGTTGTTTCCCACACATTAATACAAAGTCAGAGCCCTGTATTAGACCACTCCAGGAGTTTAGGAAAGAAACTAAAACCAGTCTGTGACAGACAGAACTGAAGGACTGAACATGCAACACCTAGACCAGTGATTTTTCTACTAATTCCGAGATACACATTTTACTATACCTAAAATATCTAAATATGGATTTTTAAATAATAGATGACAATTTTATTTCTTAGCAAACTATAAACCTATTTGCATACAGTTTGCCAAAATTAGTTTCCTTGAAAGGAGAATAAAGATGCACACATAACGAGACAGGAAGGATGGCCCAGCAATTACACCATCAGCTAAATGGGAGAATTTTTTCTAAGTTCTGCCTCTTCCACATTTAATAAGTGACTCAAGCACAATGTTTCCTTCACATTCTCCCTTGGCAAAATGCTCTTGCAGCTTTTTCCATTCTGAACACCAGTCTTACACAAAGTAATCTAGCGAGCACCAACCTGCCTTCATTCTCACTGTAGCTGCTTTGAAACTCATATTTACTACAGGGACTACATGAGTGTCTCACTTTTGAGGCAAATTTAGAAGACACTCTGTAATGAGTCATCTCCTCTCAAAGGGTTCCAGCAATCCCTTTCCACCCACAAGAAATTAATACTAAGGGATGAAAGTGAGAACAAAACCCCAACAGTTTATTAACCAACAGAAAGTCCATAAGGCAAAAGGAAAAAGTAAATAACTGATAGATATGAAACTGTCAGACCTTACCCCCTTCCCTCTGGACCCCTCTGCCCTCCAACATAAAAACCCAAAATGCCAGGGAAAATACCTGCTCACGACTGACACCAAGTACAAGATGGTGACAGCATCTCTCTCAGGTTAAAAAAAACCCCAAACAAACAGGAGTTTCAAGCAGCAGCTCAGGCAGCAAATGATAATCTGGTGACTCTCTGGCATCAACCTCCTCTCCAGGGCAGAGGAAGTAACTGATCTGAAGCCTCTGGGTGTGCTTTGTCTCCCCAGCTCAGCCTCCCAAGGTGTGGGAAGAATGGCGAGACGCTCTCCTGCAGGTCCTGTTTCCCTGGTCTCTGACTAAGAAGCTGTCCAGTTCACCTCAAAAGCTGCTGAAGTATTGCTGCTACAACTTCTCCAAGGCCAGGGAAGGGAAAAACCTTTTGCCCAGGTCAACAAAACCAAACCACACGACACCCCAGACACCTCAGGAGCAAGGCTTTGAAGAAAGCCCACCACAGAGCTCAAAGCTTCCCCAGGCACATACCTTAAAGATGGAATACTATTCTGGGGTATAGAGAAGAGGATTGGAATAGGCTATCATTGTAAATCACTCCAAGATACTGAGAGCACATCTTTTTCAGTGCCATTGAACATTAGCGATGTTTTTGTTGTAATAAGTCTTCTGTTCCATGATCTGCATGAGGTGTGTTGTAACCTCAAGTGTGTTGAGGTTAAGGCAAACAGTCCCAAACTCAGTGGCTCTCATGGATTAGCTAATTGGGCTGAAAATTTATGCAATTAATTTAAAAAGAAAACTAGCCTTGAAGTTTAACCTAAGAACAACAGTGGCTATCCTGACATTCCAACATAATAACTACTTCTAACACATTTTTTTAAATTTTTTTTTCCTTTTTTCTTTTTTTTTGTTTAGAAATTAATGTACAATGTATTTATAAAGAATTTTAGAATTTTAAATAACTTTAGTTCAGTATTATTAGAAAGAAACATACAAAATTTAGAGAACATTAATTTCATTTGCAGTCCTGGATTTCACTACATTCAATTTGATGCCTGAAGGACAACAAAATTACACAGTTTTTTCAGATAAATCCTCTTCAGTTTATATGGTTTTTCAATGCAAATCAATTGATTACACTGCTTTAAGAGCTCTTGAAAACACCAAAGCTCTTGCTGCCAGTTTCTGTGGCAAAGGCTGAAAAACTCTTGTTAGGTTTCCTAAGGAGAAAATCCCGAGGAGCATCTTCTCACCAGTTTTAATAGCAAGCCATGACTGTTTTCTCACTTTTCCCAGCTAAAAGATGCTGCAGTTACTTCCATACCAAGTATAAAACATGGGATGTTTTATGCATGTTACTTGGTTTGGAAGGAGGGGTTCCAATTTTCTTATGAACAAGACAAAGAGAATAATAGAGTCATAGAACCATAGAATGTTAAGGGGTGTGAAAGGATCTTAAATATCATCTAACCCCACCCCTCCCTGCCATGGCCAGGTGCACTTTCCACTAGATCAGTTTTCTCAAAGCCCTATCCAACCTGGCTTTGAACACTGCCAGGATTTGGGCATCCACAACCTCCCTGGGCAACCAGTGTCAGTGTCTCACCACTCTCACAGTAAAAAATTTCTTCCTAATACCTATACCTAAATTTTCCAATTTGTACTTTACAGTTCCTGATGAAGTCTGTCTCTGGCTTCCCTGTAGGCCACTTTCAGATACTGTAAAGTTGCTATGAGGTCCCCAAACAACCTTCTCTTCTCTAGGTTGAACAGTCCCAACTTTCTCAGCCTGTCTCCATACAGAAAGTGCTCCAGTCCTCTTATCACTTCGTTCATCTATCTATTGGCTCTCAATGGTGTGAGAACCAGACTGTCTTTTGCCCTTTGCCTCAGTTGACTCAGAAGCTCTGTCGGACGCAGGTAAAAAGAAGTCAACTCTGCAGGCATCATATCTATGTGGAAGCCACTTGGCCATTAACTTTCTTCCTCTACCTAGCTACTGTAAGGAACATAAATTACAAAAAGCTTTTTGGGACATGCTTTTAGTGGTGGGAATTTTCTGTTGTCAGCAGAAGAGCACTGAAATGATGTCTGCCAGCAGCACTGTAAGCTGGTGCACTGCCAGGAATTCTGACATAAACCTCAGAGGTATATTCACCCTTACGTAGTAACACTTATCATAAAGGATCCCGAAGTGCTTTGAAAGTGCACAAGATATATTCAGGGAGTAATTTATCACCAGGGCTTCTCCAGGGCACAGCCATCCCTACACATACCATCAGCTGCTGGGATCTTTAATAGTAGGATCTTCCATTTAGCTTTTCAAAGCATAGGATGGGTGGTGTCTGTGCTCAAATAACTCTTGCCTGTGGGGTTTGTCTTATTTAAAATAGAAAGAGGAAACAACAGTAATACTGAGCATCATTGTGTCTCAGTTCCTTGCAATTTCTTCTTTACAACACAGATATAAATGCTTGCCACTGATTTGAGACCAGCCTGGTAAAATCCCCTCAGCTGCTGAAATCTGATGAAACCATTAAAAGTTCTGAGCTGCCAAAATTCTCACAGATTCAAGACAGCTCAAATTACTGCTACTTTCAGAGCATTTTTATGACAATTTGTGGTTGCACTGTACATATATATCTCTGAATCTTACCTTAAAGTCTGGTGTAATGTTCAATGAATTTTACCTTGAAATCTGGTGTAATGTTTAACTCCAGACAGCCAGCAAATCCCACACAGCTGCTTGCTCACTGCCCCACCAGCAGGATTTGGGAGATAATCAAAAGGGTAAAAGCTGGAAAACTCCCAGGTTGAGATACACACAGTTTAATAGGGAAAGCAAAAGCTCCAAAAATAAACCAAGCAAAACAAGGAATTAATTCACTGCTTCCAATGGGCAGGCAGGAGTTCAGCCATCTCCAGGACACCAGGGTCCCATCACACATAATGGAGACTTGGGAAGACAAACTCCATCACTCCAAACGTCCACCCTGCCTTCTTCCTTTTTTTCCCTCACTTTATATAGTGAGCACAATCTCTTTATATAGTGAGCATGATGTGACATGGTCTGGAATATCCCTCTGGTCAGTTGGGGTCACATGTCCTGGTTGTGTCTCCTCCCAGACACTCCCATCTCCCCTAACAGTTTGCCAGTACAAAAAGCAGAAAAGGCTTTGGCTCTGTGCAAGTTCTGCTCAGCAATTAAAAATAAATTCAAAAATTCTATATCATCAACTTTGTGTTCAGCACAAATCCAAAACACAGCCTCACACCAGCCACTGTGAAGAATATTAGCTCTACCCCAGCCAAAATCAGCACACCTTGAAACAGCTTGTATAAACACTACCTCCCTCATTCTCTTCTGCTGCAAATGGTTAAACTGGACCAAGTATTTTGGAAATCATTTTCCACTGCTGCTTGGAATGAGTAATAACAATTATCTTCATTATGGGATGCTTCAGAATAGGAGAAAAGAGAGCACACAACTGCAAGATTGGGAGAAGCCTCATTAAAAGTAGTATCTATAAATGCTCATTAGAGTGAAACAAGATTATAAAATTGCAGGATAACGTTAAGGTTGGGGTTTTTTTCACTCAGAACAGAAATTGTCTGCTGTAAAAATTACCAAACTAGCTACCTGATGTATTTTAAAAAAAAAGACCAGTAAATGTTACTCATGAAAACATCCCAAACATATTAATAATCTGGTTGGACATGCCTCCTAGGACTGAGGGAATGATACCTTGGCACAAATAACAAGGCAAAGAGAGTTCCAGTCTCAACATATAATCTAATTTCATTCTGGAAAGAAAGCAAGTCAGTTTTAGGTGTACTGCACTCCTTTTTACACAAAGGTAAATCAAGATTTTTATGTTAAAAGAATGGAGAAAAATGTATTGGCAATGTTACTAGAGGCATATCGTTTTGCTGTTTTGACTTTAGCTTGTACTGGAGTTTTATTATGTTTGTGTGCTTAATGGAGTTTTTAAGGTACGATAGTTTACAATCAGTTTCTCTTTCTTTTCAGATTTGCGTATAGTTTAAATGGGACTGTTGAAGGCTGAGAGGGGGTTGCTGATCACTTTCTGGTTCTATACGGAGAATATGGATTATTTCACGGATGGGTATCAGTATTTCAAGTTGTTTTGTATTGGTGGTGTACTGTTGAAGTGGTAATTGGTATTAGTGGCTTTTTGTTTTTAGAAGTTTTATTGCAGATGGGTTTTTTAATAGTTTAGGTAAGGTGTTTAATTGTTTAACACTTTTTGTCTTTACAGTCATTATTTTAAATGCTCCTTTGAGGTTTTTTGAGTTTTTGAAATATTTGCTTTGGAGGAAGTTCATGTTCAAAATGTATGGGGCTTTTGGACTATTTACAGTAGGGTGTTTCTTTTATTCATTTTTAGTTAGGTTTATATTAGTTTCTACTAAAGTTAAATTTTGTGGGTTTTTTGTTACATTAGCAATAGAAATAGATTTTGCTTTCATATGTTTTGATGGGATTAATGGGTACTGTGCACTAGTGTTGACTAAGGCTTTATATTTTTTTGGTTTTAATATACCAGGCTAATGAATTTACAGTCTAAGAAACACAGCTTTCTCTAGCCTCTACTACCGGCTAGAGGCAGGGCTCCTTTAAGTTTGGTTATTTTTCCTTCTTGCTTTGGCTATGTATTTTAGAGTTTTTTTAAGGAGATCAGATATGTCATCATTATTATATTTGGCAGTTTGGCTATGGGCAATTGAAGCTGGTTTTTATTTAGTAGAACTTCTTTTCTGAGTCTTGTCTTTTCTCAATTTATGCGTTTGTGCTAGAGCAGCAGTGGGTCTTTTATTTTACTTTTTCTCATATTTCTCAAAATTATGCAGGAGAAATTATAGCTTATTTCCTTTTTTATTTCTTTTTAATCTCTATTTTTTATTTTTAAATTTTTATCTGTATTGCTGAGATTTGGAGAAGGCCTTCTTTAATATTTTCTTTTTTATTGTTTTTTTCTATCTAATCTTCTAATTTCTGCAGATGTGCTTCCATAGCTGCCATTCTTGCATGTGTTGGACATCTGCATATGCTCAGAGATTCTTCTCCATATCAAGCACAGTCTCCTCCCTGTCATCCTGCTTCACTATTGCTAAAGCAGAAGCGTATTTTTGTGGCTTAAGTTCTGTAAGTTTTCGCTACATCATGGTGAGGAAAAGAAAACACATGGGATGAGATAAGGATTAGGAGAAAATACTTTAAGGGACACACAGGCTTAAAACTTTAAAATGTATACAGGAAAAAAAAATTACTATCAGAATTAAAGAAGTGGAATGAGAAGTAAATAAACTTTTAGAACACCTTTCCCTCCACCCTAGCTTTTTTTTTTTCCTACCAACAGTGCAAGGAGACAAAACATGGGATTTTTAGATAGTTTGCCACTTTTTAAGACTTTTTTTCAGTTTGCTTAAGGAGAAGAGTACTCTCTCCCACTATCTGTACTGCAAACAATACAATCCATGAAAAAAGAATACAGAAAAGCAAGTGCAGTCTCTAAAAACAAGCTTCACACTTCTCTCCTGGCTTCACTCTCAAAACCAGTACTAAAAATACAAAACTTAATATCCAACATAAACAAAACAAACAATTACAAATACAAACATCATAAAGTCACCCTAAAACAGCGGCAATACCCACAGGATAAAAACCCAGTAAGAATTATAATTTAGAATTGCTAATTAAAGTAATTACTGATAGACCAAAAGCCATAGGCATTCTGTTGGAATTCCCGTCAGCTTGATGATCTCAGGTTTTCAGAGTCATAAAATGACAGAATCACAACACCACAACAATACCAGGGAAAAAAAAAGGGAAAGCTGTAATCTTTCACAGTATAATAGGAACAAAAAGTTGAATGCTCCTCATCAAAAAAGAATCAATCCAATATGTGATTTGAAAGGAAGTTCTGTCCTGTTAGCTGTGACATTGGTGTTTGACAGATAATCATTTGCATTTGGCCAGAATGAGGGAAATTCCATTACCAGGCATCCAGATCTACATTTATGACAATCAATTAAACAACAAGAAGAAAACTCTATTAAGCTAACAAATTCTTTTACAATATACAATTTCAAATCATATAATCTGAGAACACAACCAATTAAAAAGGATGGTATTAAAGCCAGTGTAAGAATTAGCACAGAACAGAAATTCTTGGTGATTTCTCCTGCAGGTAGATTAAGAAAAAACTGTAGGAGTCCAATATGATTTGAGACTTATTATTTCATTGTCTTTCAGAATTACATGAGGACAATCACAATGTTAAAAATGCTCTAGCAAGTTATCTCAAAAAAAAAACCAAACACTGAAATGTTTGAAGCTTTCTATTTTTAGAAAATTTATGGAAATGACATATGACGTGATGTTTGAATTTCAGAACAAAGTCAATTAAAAACTAGAACACTGTGTTTTTGATGCTTTCTTTCCCAAGGAGTGATATTTATGTACTTGTGCTACTTGCTCATCTCTGAAGAAGACAGAACAGATTCCTGCTATTTTGTAAAGAAAAATAATATTTTTAAGGTATTGTAAGAGAAAATAAAAATTAACCTTTCCTAAATGGATCTTTGCAGAATGAAAAAATGTGCAAAACCTCATGATTTATAGAAAACCTCAACCTGGTGAACCAGTGCCTTCTGATAAAACTGTTTCGGATTATAAATAAAATCACCTCTACATGTCACATGCAATCTCAGTGATTTGTTGATAATTGGTATGTTGTAGAATAAAATTAATTTGTTTCACATAAGTATTTGTAACTTACACTGAATAGGATTAGACTCTACTGCCCCAAACTAAGAAATAAAAGATACCTAAAAAAGATGCTATAAACAGAATCATTTAGGCTGGGAAAAAACCTCCAAGATGATAACAACCTTTGACCAATCATCACCCTGTCAATTAGACCATGGCACTATGTTCCACATCCAGCAATTTCTTAAACACCTCCAGGGATGGTGACTCCATGCCCTCCCTGGAAATCCTGTTCCAATGGTCAATAGCCCTTTACATAAAAAAGTATTCCCTGATGCCCGGACTAAGTAGCCCCTGACAGTTTTGAGGCTGTGTCCTCTCATCCTCTAACTGGTTGCCCAGGAGAAGAGACTGACCCCCACCTGGCTACAGCCTCCTTTCAGGCAGTTGCAGAGAGTACTAAGTCCTTATGAGCCTACTCTTCTCCAGGCTAAACACCCCCAGCTCCCTCAGCTGCTCCTCACTGGACCTGTGCTCCAGACCCTTTTCCAGCTATTTTCTCTTGATCTGCTCCAGCACCTCAATGTCTTTCTTGTGATGAGAGCCCAGAACTGGACACAGCACTCAAGATGAGACCTCACCAGTGCCCAGTACAGGGGGACAATCCCTGCCCTGCTCGTGCTGGCCACACTATTGCTGAGCCAGGCCAGGATGCCATTGGCCTTCTTTGCTACTTGTGCTGTACTGCCTTTGCATGGCCTGGTTTTGCTAGCAGTGGGGCCACAGAGGTGGCTTCTGTCAGAAGCTGCTGGAAGCTTCCACGATGTCAGGCAGAGCCAAGAGTCCCTGGTGCCTCCAAAGGCAGATGTGCCACTGTCCAAGGCTGGGCCAATTAGAAATGGTAGTAATGCCTCTGTGACAACAGATTTAAGAAGAAATCAGAAGGAAGGTTGTAGTGTAGTTTTAATTCCAGCCAAAGAAGAACAGAGTGAGAACATGTGAGAAGAGCAGCTCTGCAGACAGCAGGTTCTGTGGAGAAGGAAAGGAAGAGGTGCTCCAAGCACCAGAGCTGAGATTCCCCTGCAGCCCATGGTGCAGCCAGTGGTGAAGCAGCTGTGCCACTGCAGCCCCTGGAGCACAGCTCCATCTGCAGAGATCCACCTGCAGCCTGTGGAGGAGTCCCATGGTGAATGCCCGAGAGGAGGCTGTCAGCCTGTGGGAGAGCTGTGGAGAGAGGTTCCCATGCTGGAGCAGCCTGTCCTTGAAGGGCTGCAGCCCATGGAGGAGTGAGCTATGCTGCAGCAGTCTGGGGAGGACTGTTGCCTGTGGGATGGACTTACATTGCAGCAGCTGACAGGCAGCTGTTGCTCATGAGATGGATTCACATTGGAGAAGTTCATGGAGAACTCCTTCCATGGGAGACATTATCCTGCTCTGATTTTGTTAGCAGTAAATTCACGTATTATCTTGGAGTTGAACCTGCTTTGTCCTTGGTAGTGTTTGGTAAGCAATCTCTACCGGTCCTTATCTCAGCCAATGAACCCTTTGTTAAATTTTCTCTCCTCTCTCCAGTTGCAGAGGGGACCGAGTCAGTGGCTTTTGTGGGCACCTGGCATCCAGCCCAGGTCAACCCACTGCCTCATGTTTAGCTACTGTCACCATCACCCCCAGATAATTTTCTACTGGGCCATTTTCCAAGCCTTTAGCCCTGCCTGAGGTTGCTGTGACCAAAGCACAGGACCTAGGACTTGGACTTGTTGCACCTCAAATGAAAATATAACAGAAAACATAAAGAAACGAAATTAAATATAGACTATATTCAGCAGTAAAACACCTTGCAAAATGTATAGTATATGTAAGATTTCAAGAACAAAAAGAGCACACAGAGGTTAGAAAGTGAGCCTACATGATGGTAATGGTAGTTTTTAAATAAAATACTCCTTCGGCTAATTTTTTTGTTGAGCCCATACATTATCATTAACATTCTCATATAGAGTTATCATGGTCTAGGAAGAATATTACCCTCCAAGACTCTCCAAACAACATGGCCACTCTCTTTCACTCTTTCACTCCCGATTTTCCCTCTCCCTCCCCACTGCAGCAGGCTGGAGAGGAGAATTAAAGAGAATTAAAACCACTAAAGAAGGATCACAAATTGAGATAAGAACACTTCACTGGGAACATCGTTTAGGTAAGAAAATAAACAGTTACAGCAACAATAGCAATGGCAGGGTATAAAAAAAAGAGACAATTCACACAGGAAAAAAACAGCCAAAACGACCAATAACAGACAATACTGGACAGCTCCCTATGCAATGTTTTCTTGACCAGAAGGAACCCCTTCTCCGAGTAAGAGTCCCCTTGCCCCAGCCCCAGCAATAACATGAGAATAACCTCCATGTCTAGGGATGTACCCTACCAGCTACCACAAAAAATTAACCTTGAACTGGCCAGAAACAGGAAAGTAACAAATGACAACTTGCTGCTCCAAAAAAGGACGCCTAAGCAAACTGTATGGGAAGGGATGGTGCAGGAAAAAAGAGTAACAGTAGGATGAACTGAATACATCCATGTAAGACAACTTTCCACTGAACAAAGGAAAAGACTATATCCTTGTCTTTCATGGTGATTTTGCAAGGCTTAGAGTTTGGTAAGAAATGTATGATCAGCAGCCTAAGGGTCAGATTCCCAAAACATAGGCTCATACACTGGTTTTCTGATTGACAGTGCTCTCAGTACATGACAGATTGAAAAGACTTGAGCAAGCTAGAGAGGAAATGTCCCATGCTCCACCAGTGCGAATCAGAGTCTCTGGTATTGGGACAAGCATCTCCCTGACCAAGAGAGAGGTTACATGCCACAAGGTAACCTGTGGATTTATCTGCATGACCACACACAGGACATGAGATGTGACAGACATGTCACTACAGTGGTGGAACTTGGCTGCATAATACAATGAAAAATGATAGGAGTAGTTTTTCTCATGAGGCGAGATGGTCAGCACAAAGAGATTCACAAAAGTGTTGCTTTTTCATTCCTGTCTTTGACTCAGCATCAGCTGTAGATTTGAGTACAGCAGCTGGCATGTTTACAAGCAATTCAGAGAAGCAATGTGCTTCCTTCCAGATACATTTCCTAGCTAGGATATATGTGAAGACATGTATTTTACAGCTGTTACCTGGAGAGAATTCTGCCCTAGCTGAGCATAATTTCAAGTAGGACTATATCGCTTTATTATAGCAGTCAGTTTGCTTCATGCCATAAACAAAAGAGCCTTTTTAATAACACAAGCAGCCAATATGGCCACTTGCTGCCAGGAGCAGAGATTTCATGGGATGTCTGGTGTTAAGGAGACGAAAAACCCACTTTGACTTTGACCTTCTTATTGCTATTCAAGAGGGTATTTCTCAACTGTAAGTGATATGATGGCTAAGTAATCATACCATTGGCACCAAACTTGTTAGCAAGAAAAAAATCCTTGTGTACAAAAGGCCCCATATGGTTAAGTACATACTTTTCAAAGAGAAAAATTTTCAAAGAGAAAATAATGAAGCTGTCTCTTTCATTATACATTAATGACTTCTTTATTATGCGCAGGAAAATAATCAGCCACTAAAGAGAGAATATAGAATGAGACTCATTTATCAGTTAGTTGAAGATTTATTTTCAGAACTTAATATTTGTCTGGAGATGTTCATGTTAACAAATCTGTCTCATAAAATAATATTTTTTTAAGGATTTGGCAATTTGAATTATAACAAGAAATGCAATTTTAGAATAAATTTATGACCAGCTGAAAGCAATTCTGAATATCAAGATGTCATATATTGACTCAGTAAGTTAACCGACAGCACCAGGCTGTGTGGGGCAGTTGACACGCTGAAGGGAAGGGATGGGATCCAGAGGGACCTGGACAGGCTGGAGAACTGAACAAGTGCAAACCCCATGGGGTCAACAGAGAAGTCAACATGGGGTCAAGATCACGGCAATCCCAGCTGAGTCATGGCAATCCCAGACACACCAAGAGCTTGGGCAGAGAAGTGACTGAGAGCAGCACTGCAATGAAAGACTTTGGGTTCAATGTTCATGCAAGATTGAACATTAGCCTGCAGTGTGTGCTCACAGCCCAGAAAGCCAGTTGCGTCCTGGGCTACATCCAAAGCCAGCAGGGTGAAGAAGGGCATTCTGCCCCTCTATGCTGCTCATCAGACCCCAGCTGGAGTGCTGCACCCAGGCCTGGAGTCCCTAACAAAGGAAGGACAAGGAACTGTCACAGTGAGACCAGAGGAGGCCAGGAAGCTGGTAAGAGGACCGACACCCCTCCCGTGTGAAGACAGACTGAGAAAGTTGGGGCTATGCAGCCTGGAGAAGAGAAGGTTGTGAGGGGACCTCAGCAACTTTCCAGTATCCAAAATGGCCTACAGGCAAGTGTGAGGGGTTCCTCATTAGAAACTGTAATGATAGGACAAGGAGTAATAGGTAGAAACTGAAACAAGGAAAATTCAGGTTATGTATTAGGAAGAAATTCTTTACTGTGAGGTTGGTGAGACACTGGAAGAGGTTGCCCAGGGAGGCTGTGGATGCCCCAACCCTGGGACTGTTCACAGCCTGGCTGGATGGGGCTTTCAGCACCCTAGTGGGGGGGGTGTCCCTCCTCATGGCAGGTGTGCTGGTACTAAATGATCTTTAAGGTCCATTCCAACTGCTTAATATTCTATGTTTCTGTTACTTCAGATTTTGAACCCATCCCCATCAAAGCTGAAGTAACAGCTGTACTTATAATCAGAGATACACTAAAGAAGCAGCTTGGGGTTTGATGGTCCTTCAAAATAAACATGTTTGAGTATTTAAGAGTCTTGTCTTGCTAAGTTAATCACATACTTTTATTGTTTACAGTGTACCTACAGAAAGCCATTTCACTGATGTTTTTTAACTCTGAGTAAAACTGATTACACACCTGAAAGTAAATACTGAAAATTATAACATTTTTTCTTATTTGGCAATCAGAATATCTAGCAAACAACAGGGTTTCATTTTGTCAAAAAGGATCATTTCAAAAGAAACAGGATTTCAGAGGACTTGGAGGTCATTAATTCTATGAGCCCTATTTTTAATTCAGACATATTTGTCAAAAAAATTAAGAATAGAAGTGAGATTTTTAACAGATAGCTTGAGATGTGAATCAAAATAGATATTTAATATTTGCCCTACCTAGAAGAAGAAAATGAAAGAGAAGGTGATATATTCTCACAGTAAAAAAAATTCCAGTTAAGTGAAGACATTAGCTTTAAGTCTTCCAGCAGAAAGAAATTTAGTATTGCACATGGATTTTACTCTTCCATCAGTTTTAGCCATTTATTAATATCTGCTAAAGGTTTCTGACAATACTGATACCATCTAAACATGAGCTTAAACACATGCTTCTATAACTGGCTATATCAGCATACTAGAAATATAGCTATAATGTTATTATGAATTATAAAATATTCTGGTTTTATTAAAAGCAGTAAAATTATCTTGAGTTTGTCTAATTTCAGTAGCAGATGCATGTAATTCTGATGATTCTGACTGCTCTTGCTGAAGAATTCTTCCACTGATAAAAAAGATTTAGAAGTGATTATTGTGCCATATGAATAGAGCTGAAGGAGAGTAACAAAACACCTCCAATGATCAAAAGTAGATCTATTTCAACACTCAGTGTATTCATATAGATCAAAGAATTATTTTGAAAGTCTTCAACATTGATAACAATGCATTCCTATAAGTTATAAAATTGTTGTCTATTATTGTCTATTATTACTATTATTAGGTATTGTATAACCATAGAATTTTCTCCTATAAGATTGCTGTATCATTCAATGTTCCCAACAGACAATTACAGTAATTTTTACTCTCCATTACCAATTGTAATAAGAATCTAGGACCCAACTGTATTAAGAGTAGCAATCACATGTTTTTTAGGATGATTTTTGTATGTCATTTTAGCATTTCATAAAGTACCTGCACTAAGTGATATTGCTCCCTTCATTTCACAGATGGAAAACAGAAAGGGGCATATTAAGCCCAAAACATTTCACTAATTTAAAGTACACTAATTGTGGATATCTGACACCATTTTTTGGAATAGTTCTGCATTCTGCTAATCATTATATATGGAAAGCACAGCTCTGAAATTAAATTTCAATTTCAGTTATGTTTAGGTGTCACTGGGTGTTTTGAAGATAGGACCCCTCAAGATGAACTGAGTAGCCATAAAAGCCTGACAGCTACTAAAGGTCAGGGCTGGGTCAGCTAGCATAGAAAGGAATTAGGAGACGGTAACAGAGGCAGGGCAGCTGCCATTTCTTCCAAATTGCATCCAGCTGTATCAGGAAGGCTTCTGTGTTCTGCAAGCTGCTCTCACTTAGCAGGTGCCTCCCCAACCCTGCTCCAAACGAAGGGAAGTTCTGCCTTTCTTCCTTGCCCTTGTGTCATTGCTGTACAGCAAATCCATGCTCAAAATCACTGTGACAGAAGACAAATGAGGAAAAGCCATAACCATGAAATAAAAGCTAAAAGGAGTAGCATTTATAAAGTCTTGACGTCAGCCATGCTGGAAGTCTCAGTAGTGAAGTTTGGCAGCCTTTTGCCAAATTGCTCTGCACTCTTCATAATAACATATGATTATGCTCAGCTTAAAGGGGATATTTTCCTACTTGTACATCTTTAAAAAAATAGGAAAATAGCAGAAAGCACATATGGCTAAGAAAGAGTTCATATTTGAGCCTATTTACTCCTAGTTCTACAATAATAAATTTACTTCAACTTTTTATACTGTACATTTATAATAGTTTGTTTCCAAATGGAAGCATTATTAAGCTAGTCCTAACCTATAAACTGTATTAAATTTCTTTATATAGATCTATTGAATGTTCTGTGTTCTTTACCGATGAAGATAAATTAAGGTTTATTACATACATGAGACCATTTGAAATTCAGGTCATACTTTCTAGATGTATAAGTCATCCAGGTTTCTCTCCTCCTTTCTGACATGAATGCTGACTTGCAAGAGCCAAAAATTTGCTTTCTGAGAAGACCGCTTTGTCTGAATCTGCTGTCATGCATGTCATTTATTCACTTCATATTTTAATGGGTAACAAGCATGAAATAGGAAGAAGACTGATAAATCAAATTTGCCTAAAGTCTAAATGCATATTAATAGAAATACTTTCCCCTACAATCCTGTATTGGTGGTATTTCATTCAGGACACTTTCACTTCAAGTCTCTAAGAGCTTCAGAAATAGAAATTATTAATAATGAAAGAAAAGATATTTCTGAAAATATTGCATGACAAAATAGCAAGGGGCTCATGACCTTCTGGATAGGCATTGCACACTGAGGCTCAAGTTTTAGAAGGTGTATAAAGCCAAAGGACCACTTAATAAAAACAGTGGGACAGTATTTATACGTTTATGAGGGCAGTAGATGTCAGAGGACCATCGCCATAAAAAAGCTCAAATACAACTTAAAAGCACACATTAAAAGGCAATATGAAGTGCTAAAAAGCAATAACCCATGAAGTACTAACATCCAAATGCATACTGGACACCAAGTATTGGTTAAAATGCCCCAGGGACTTGAAAGCATCCTAGCAATATCAAAACTTGAAAAGTTGTTGCAATAGTTCCACTGCACTTCATGAAACTGGAGAGATGCATGTCTGTTGCCTTACCCGTCAGAGAAGCTGAAGCTGAACAGTTGAAGGCTGCAAATAAACTTCTTTATCACTTTCTGTAGTAGTGACAGCTCTTTAGATTTTATTACAGAGTGAGCAGAGCTCAAAAGAACAGCAGGAGCTCTGAATTCAGAGAGTGGCATCCACACTGAGTTTTGAAACTCCTGTGGCTAAAATTATGCAGAACTGAACTAGCAGTATTCCTGGAACCAAGTAGATACTGGCCTTCCCTAACAAAAACAAAGTTCCAAATTTACACAGAAAACCAGAAAATGTACACTGCTTCAGTTAAAAAACCCCACAACACTGTGCGTATCTTCAGCTGGGTATCATTGCTGCTGTTGTTTAATGCCCTGAATGTAAGATTGAGAATGAGTGTCAGAGTATGGCTGGTATGCCTACTGCACTGCCCTGGGTTTGCACTGCAGCTGTATCAGCAACCTCTCCTCTACAGGTACCAACAGTTCACAGCATTGTACACTTCTTACAGCTCCACAAAAAATACAGATCCTTTCAAAATCAGCCCCAGCGCTCCTGCAACTTCTCATCGCAGTAGCGAACAAAGGCTAAAGGTTGTATTGTCGGTTCTGAAGATCTGAAACTCCCTACTGTGAGCACAGCCTTCAAACCTGACAAACCTACAGAGTGGAGTTGTCTGTCCTGTCCCTTCAAATACCATGTCATGCCAACCTCTTTGCATAAGTTAGTCTCTTAGTTTGCAAAGAATGAGGCTCAGTCCAAAATCTACAGCAGTCATGATTATGATGCATAACTTTGTTTTGCCTCCTGCCTTTGCTTTTTGAACAGCTTTTTGCCCCAAGAAACATCCACAGGAACTGTTATTCTGGGGAGTTTTTTCCACTGACTCCTTGGAAGATGGATAGTAGCTTATAAGAGAAGGCTTAATTTTTTACCTTTCCCATATCATTCATCTGCAGAAAGATTTGCCACAATCAATTTATCTCTAATTACATCTCTGTCATTCTGATTAGTCACTTCATATGGTGCCAGTAGCTGGCATTTGAGGCATCAGACCAACAAAATTGATCTGATTTAGTTATCTTTCATATCAGACATCTGGTATTTGGCTGCTGTATCAGTTACAATCTATGTCATGCCCTGTAGCTTTCTGCACCATTAGGATGTACATTTTATAGTGTCAATCAAAGGCAGTCCCAGCTCTGCCCTTGAGTCCTCCTGAGAGGGATGCTGACAACACCTCTGCTTTGAATACTGGTTACAGTATTCAAATTAATACAGGCTCTGTGGACATATAGGCTTTACCAATATCTCAAATAAACACTAGTATAGTTCCAGTGGCTCAGAGTTCAGTTTTCCCTTTAGCTAACTGCTAATTGTACCGTTACTTTTTGAAGGAAATACCCTTTATAAAAGCTAAGGACATCCTGTCATGGTTTAGGAATGATACTTCCCAATCCAGTCCCTCCACCAAAACTTTTGCAAACCAGATGCCTCTGTCTTGCTTACTCCTCCTCCCCCTTCTCACTGAAGCGGGATGGAGTTGAGAATTGGATGCACAAAATATGAAGATCATGGGTTGAGATAAGAAAAGTTTACTGGAAATAGCACTGAGATAAGAAAGTGAATAGTAACAGCAACAATGTTAGTAACAAGTGTATGAAAGATAGTGTGGTTTACATGCAAAAATGTTTACTGTACATTCAGGACAACAACTGCCTTTCCCCCATTCCTCCACATTTGCTCAATAGCAAAGGCGACCCACCCTCCTAAGACGAGAGAGTTCCTTACCCCCCACCCCTGACAAAGATGTGCAGTGCTACAGAATAAGTTCTTTGCCACACCAATTTAGCCATCTACTGAAAAAAGCTAACTCTGTCCTGGCCACAACCAGGGCACATCCAAATCATACGTATCACTATATTTTTATCCTTTCTTCAGTTTAAAGAGGTGATAGCTGTAGTTTATTAATATGCATAGCTTAATCTATATCTTCTTCACTATTTCATATTAAGGCTGAAACACAAGAAATTATGCCCAAAATTTGGCACTGTTAGACACAAAATACTTCTTCCTTTGAAAACAGGATGGTTCTCCAAAATCATGTCAACAATGTGATGCATTTTGTTGTTGTGTCACTTACACTATTACCTTAGTTAAAATTACCTCTATACAAATACACCAAATGTCCAAATGGGATATGGTTCCAGGAAATATATCTTGATGCATTGCACAGTTCGTCTTTGTAATATGTATTTCTGGAGCTCTTATGGAGAGACTCTTCCTCAGCAAAGTGCCATATAGGAGGAACAAAGAGGAATACAACAAAAATTGTACAACCAAAAAAAAAACCAAAAAAAAACCCCAAAAAAACTAATAAAGTCTGAAAGTGTGGTGAAAAAACTGAATATTAAGGCTACCAATGAAAAAAATGAAAAAAGGTGAAATTAATATGAAAGGCTTTGAACGTCAGTGATCATGCATAAAAATAAACTATGACTCATTCGTTGATATTTTAAAAATTTGGGCAGATTTTTCTTCCCTAGGTCTCTGGGTAGCTGACAGCACATGATTTAAACAGAGATGGATTATGAAATTCTCACTCCACTGCCATACTTTCTGACATGTGTTTTCTTACTGTATAATCCATTAATGCATTCCTTTTAGGCAATCTGCTTATTTTAATATCCTTTCTGTGGTGGTCTCTTATGTAAAATGAGAACTCTTTTCTTCACAGATTCCATAAAAATTCCACTAAGCATTTGCATTTCTAGCTCTAAATATTCTAATTTTCCTCAGTTTTCCTTTGAAATTAAAAATCTTTAGCCTAGTGTCTGTCTTTCTATTTAATTTATGATTAAATTATCATTGTTCAAAGATTTTTTTTATTCTGATCCTTACCTGGGAAGTAATAGCATGGTTACATTTACCTCTCTAAGTAATATATCAGTGTCAGAAAGCTAGTCCCACCAGGCAAGAGTGGAAAAAGTCCTATCAGTTATCAGCTCTTCCAAAATATCTAAAGAGACAGTAGGAGCTCTGCAGCTATCCATCAGCCATTTCAAAGCATTAAGATCTGTTAATGCCACCCCTGTTTTCAAGTGATAGGATGTGATCAACGTATAATATTATCCTTTTTTAACTTATTTCTGTCTCTCCTGAATACTGCATATCTCTCAGCCTCTGTATTCTGGTCATGATACTGTTCCTTACTTACCAGAAGCTCTATTTGGTCCTTTCTGGTACTCACTTTCTTTATATTACTGAACAAATATGTCTGTACTAAGTGTACATGACAATTGCCCATTCCAAGTCAGTGCACACATCCTTTTAGACCTATAGTGATTTGCTAACATGATCACTTAAGAAAGGGTGCACACGTTGATTCTCTCCTGCCACACTTTCCAACAGAAGTCACAGGAACTTCCTGACCCAAAGGTTACATGAGGATCACTGTCCACAACTTCCAGCAATACAGACCTGTTCCACTACAGTCACTTAGTCTGAGAGCAGCAGTCACCCTTAGGTCACTGCCCATAGCACTATAAACACATCTTAGTGTTCTGCAATCTATCTGGAGCCAATATAGTTTATTTACTTCTCTGTACTAATGTTGGTATACTTCATTATCACTTTTGCATTTTCCAGGGTTTAGGACAGAGACAGAAATTCAGAAGGGCAAAAGTGAGAAAAATTTGTGACTCAAGGTAAACAGATTTTAGTAAGTGAAGGGAAGAAAAAAAAATTATGCTGGATTGTGACAGCTATATCAATTCCCTCCTATTCCAATGTAGTTACAAAATCTGATTTCTACTGTTTCAATAATATTTTTTTCCTCACCAGTGTCTACAATGCCTATCTGGTCTTCTTACATCCCTGAAGTCTCTCAGCTATCATATTTTGTAGTGTATTTTCCTTCTTTATGTCTTCTCTCTCTATATGCCTTCTGTGAACTGCAACTAAGTGCAAAAAAAACTCTGTGAGTCTCTCCTTAAAGCATTATTATGTTGTTTTCAAAATTAAAATTAGTTTTCTCTGTTACAATATTTAACAAAATTTTGTATCCAAGTGTCATGGGTTAAACACAGCTACCAACCCCAAGCAAGTGCTCACTCATTCCCACAGTAACAGAATCAGGGAGATAATCAGAAGGGTAAAAGCTGGAAAACTCCCAGGTTGAGATACACACAGTTTAATAAGGAAAGCAAAAGCCACACACATAAACCAAGCAAAACAAGGAATTAATTCACTACTTCCAATGGGCAGGCAGGAGTTCAGCCATCTCCAGGACAGCAGGGTCCCATCACACATAATGGAGAACTGGAAAGACAAACTCCATCTTTCCAAACATCCTCCCTTCCTCCTTCTTTCCCTACTTTATAGAGCAAGCATGATGTGACATGGTCTGGAATATCCCTTTGGTCAGCTGGGGTCACCTGACCTGGCTGTGTCTGCTCCCAACATCCCAGGCACTCCCTTCTCTCCTGCCAGTGTGGCAGTAAAAAAGAAGAAAAGGCTTTGGCTCTGTGTGAGCCAAATTTTGCTAAGCAATAGCAAAACCATCACATTCTCAACCCTTTGCTCAGCAAGATCCAAAACACAGCCCCCACACCAACCACTGTGAAAAACTTTAACTCTACCCCAGCATGACAAAAAAGTATGTAAGTCCTTAAAGATGAAGAAAACACTTCTTCACTTTCTAAAAGTCTCACTA
The DNA here is from genome assembly GCF_049639895.1 of Pseudopodoces humilis. Taxonomy (NCBI): domain Eukaryota; kingdom Metazoa; phylum Chordata; class Aves; order Passeriformes; family Paridae; genus Pseudopodoces; species Pseudopodoces humilis. The sequence continues at coordinate 57,283,841 of NC_142203.1, read as the reverse complement.
GTCTTTCATGTCCATAAAACAAATTTTACTGGAATTCTGAAAAATACTGTCACTTATAGTTCATGATATTCAAGAAGAAAAAACAAAACCAAAAATGGAGGGAAAAGAGAAACAGACATTTTCCCAGACAGTTAAGAAACCCAAATTATTTAAAAAAAAAAAAAAATCATCATTTCAAAATTTTGTAACCACTTTCATGTACATTGAATGATTCACATGTGTAAAACTGTACAGGATTGAAATTGTAATCTGGATCTCATTTCATTTTCCAAGGCACTATTACTTTCTTGACTCAGCACCTATAACTGTTGGCAAAGGATTAGGGATATGTTGGTTTACCAAAAAACTTTGTTAGTCTGCCAAGGATCTTCTTGAAGCAACTCTGTGAGCTGTACATTAACACACATCACAGATGCTGAAGCTCTGCACTTGCTATGGCAGGAACAAGCACAGAGGAGACAGAGGGAAGGAACACTGGTCCCAGCTGGCTGCACGAGCTATGAACAGCACTCATCCAGCTCTTCCTTTCTTGGCTTGTGAAGAATGGAGCATGACCATTCTGACCAAGAATCCCTGGCCACAGGGTCTTACTCTACTGCTGCACCATGTGCTTTTTCAGCAGAAAACATGAAAGTTAATCAGAGGCACTTTACACTAATACCTAAGTACTGAGCTCCCTTCGTTTGCTGTCAGGAGGAAGAAGGCGACAACCTGTTCCTTCCAAGGAACTTTAAATCTCTAGACGCTGCAGAAATGTTAGTTCTCTATTTAGACTACCAGCAACCCAAGTATAAACTCATCCACCAAGAGTCTTCCTATTTCCATAAACAGCTTCTAATATTTTAATACTCTGTCCATACCAAATAGTATCAGTTCTTGACAATAACCTTAGAATTGAGATATCCCAGCTATTTGAAAGGAAAATCATGTCTCCTTCATATGTCAGGAACCTCCAATAGCAGTTTGAGTGTGACAGGGCACATTTTTGTGCTGCCTTTATTCCCACTGGTTCTTGTTTAATAACATAGAGAGCAAGTCCTTTGCCATCCCCAAACAAGAACATATTTTGCTCCTTCTACAGTGCTCCCTGTCTGCAAAGCTGCAGAGCATACACTTCAACTGCTAGCTAGAACTACCATCCAATTTAACCAATGCTTGCAAACAGGAAAAAAGCATCAGCATCATTGCTGGCCATATCTCTGAGGAAAACAATGTCACACACCTAGAACTTCAGATTGACTGCCTTGTCCCATGGGGTTGGAAATTCTGCAGGAACTGCCAAAGGCCTGCTTGAGCTATTAATTTAATCAGGCCTTTTTCTGTCAAAGGATATTGTAATAGGCTCCTTCCCATTCCTGCTATGCAGCCAGTGAGCAGAATGCTTTCAGCAAAGGTGCATCCCTTTGAAAGGCCAAATGAATCCTGGGGCACCAAGAATGACATCCACTGAATGCTACTGAAAAGACTGCAAATAAAACTTCGTATTGCATCAACTTCTCTGCATAAGACAGGTAAATATAAAAAGAGGTGTAGTGTCTACAGAGCAATGCATGGCAGGTGGAAGGAAATGGAACAGAGTGAAAAGGAGAAACCTGCAGAATCAGGAGGAAAGGAAAATAAAATAATATTATTAATAACCTAGTTTGTTAAAAACAGAAATAAAAAGAAGAGAAAGGGCAGACTGCTGATGTAGATTTCTGCTTCTTTATACCTTTGAACGCTTTTATCTCCTCTGATGCTGTTTAGATGAACAATACATGCAGTCTGTACTAGCAAGAGCAAGGTGGAGCTATTTATGTCCTAGAACAAGCTCTGTGGATTTACACAAGCTATTTCCCCTAAAGTAAAGAATCCAGTCTCAGACTTGCCAAATTTCAGGGCCTAACTTAGGAACCAAGATATAGAAGGTCATATAGAAGGATAAACACATGCAAATGGCCAGCACTTCCAAGTTAACCATACACACTCAATACTTTCTAAAAAGAAATATATCCATCCCAAATCAGAAAGTTGTTAAAAAGGATTGCTGACACTACCTGAAACCTTTTATACCTAGATTTTTAAATTATTATTTTCTCTTTTCAATTAGAGCAGATATATTCTCAAATTATCTGTTGGCAACTAGATACCTGCTTGCTGGCCACACTAATTGGCACTTTTGGCACCAGTCTTAATATGTAGTCCAAATTATGAGGCACTATAGATCCTGTAACGTATTTCCAACTCTGCACCAAGAGGCAGACTAGATAATCACAGCAGGAAAAAAATCTACTTCCCTTGCCTATAAAATTGAGAAAATTCACACCCCTGAGCCAGCAGTGTGGCCATGTAGCCAAGAAGGCCAATGGTATACTGGGTGGTAGTGGGAAGAGCATTGCCAGCAGGTCGAGGCAGGTGATCCTGCCCCTGGGTTCAGCCCTAGTGAAGCCTCACCTCAGTGCTGTGTTCAGGTCTGGGCTCCTCAGGACAAGTGAGACATGAAGCTCCTGCAGCAATGTTAGGATCCAATTATTAAGATCTTCCTGCCCAAACTGAGGTACAAATGAGACTGTGTGCCAAAGTCAATAGTATGGATTTTGTTTAACAGTAAATGTTACTGTTAAACAAACCCCCATTTAGTCTTGGAATTAATCCCTTCCTGTTTGCCGTCTGTGCTTATCTTATGGGAATTTTTTTCTTGACAGTTCATTGTGCTCTTTAAGTCCTTACAAGTGCATCCAACAGAGGACTGCGAAGATGATCAGGAGACTGGAGTAAGAGCTGGGCTTGTTCAGGACCTCATCAGTGTACACAAGTATCTGAAGGGAGGGTAACCAGAGGACTGACCAGGCTCTTCACTGTTTAGCCACGGGCACAAAGTGAAACAGGGGAGTTCCATCTGAACATCAGGAAGAGCTTTACTGTGCAAGTGACAGAGCACTGGAACAGGTTGCCCAGATAGGTTGTAGATTTTCCTTCCCTGGAGAAGGCTGGCTTTCTGGACACATTCCTAGGTCCTGTGCTGTACGGGACACAACTTGAGCAGTGAGGTTAGACTAGATTCACCTACAGTGGTCCCTTCCAAACTCACCTATTTCATAAATCACTCTCTGTTAAAAAGGATTTCTGCTACCTGATTTCACAGTGTGGTCCTTTCACTTACATTAAATTCAGCTGAAAAGAAAACCAGAAAAACCTGAACTTTTAAATTTATTTTATTACAGCTTTTCCAATATCCTAAATTGACTTAAGTCAATTGACTGAAGTGGCTTAAGCATAATCTCTTACAAATTCAAAGGCTTTGTGACAGATATTTTAAATGCTGTATTTTGAGGCAATGTTTTCATGTATTTATTTTTAAAATGCTATTTCCCAGCCAAAATCAAAAAGTTATATGTCTCAACAGTTCTCAGAGCATTTACTGTGTTAAGAAACTTGAGCTACCACTTTGCATAGCTACTACATTGGCATATAAAATGTCACCCAACTAAACGCAAATTCACATTTCCATTTTAGTGTCTCACAGGCACATTTTAACTCTTTATTTAACATACTTGCTTTCTTATGTCATGCTAGATCCTGTCAATTTTTTTCTATTTTTCTATTTCTTTTTTGACTATTTAATGTGGCCAAATTTTATTGTAATTTTCTTCAGGGCAGTCTTATATGCAATCCATTGTCTTATCTTTAGCTGTGTTGTGTTTCCTTCTCAACATCTCAAACATACTGACAAAACATGTGGAGGATTGTTCTAGCTTTCAATTTTCTACAGTTTGTTTCCAGATCCTGTTGGATATATGACTCCATCAAAATAATGCAAGTTATAACACTAATGCAGGGGCAAGTATTGTATTCCTTAAAATTATTCTCCATGTCTTTAGAATACAAACACTTGAGGTGCAAATGAAACTAATGGCCTTACATTAAATTCCTCTGGCCAGTATAGGTATTTACATTTGAGCTACTAGTCCAGATCATCACCACATTTCTTATCTTAGATTTACTTTAAAATGCAATAAATTATATCAAAAAGTAGTAATTTTTCTCCTACAGGTGAACTCCTCTAGGTTAATTACATCCTTAATGTCCAAAGGAAAAGGAGGGGTTTGCATGCATGGTGCATAGATTACCCTGACGAGCCAATTCAGTTTTGTTATGCCTCAGCAATGGTTGTCAGAGCCCTGTGGGGAAGGAGCTGTACATGCGCCATGTCCAGGAGGCAGCCAGGAGAGGATGGAGGTCTCTGAGGAGACTTTGCCTGGCCCCAGCTCTTGTCTCGCATGGGACAGGCGGGCAGCAGGGGAGCACGGAACCCCCCGGACCCCCGAGACACTCTGCAGCCAGACGGCAAAAGGTCTCAGCAATGGGCTGGGCAATGGACTGAGCTGGGACACCGGACTGGGCCAGTGGTCTCCTGCCAGCAGCCAGGCTCGGCGAGGAGCCGGGGGCATGAAAAGGAACTGCGTCACAAGCCCTGGGGGGCTGTTCTATCCCTTGCCTTTTGATTCTTCTGGGGGCTTTTCGAACTTGATTTTGGAGTCCCGCCTTTTGGCTCTCCTGCCCTCGCTGGCTCTTGCTCGCCCTCGCGTCTCTCCTGCCTCCCTGTGTCCCTGACCGCCGCCCTCCCTGCCTGCTCCTTCTCTGTGTCCCTGCCTGAGCCACCTGTGATCCTGCGGCCCCGAGGCAGCCACTGCTGTGATCCTCACCGGGCCCTGTCCGGGCTCCCGGACCTCCCGCCCAGCGCCCCTCACGTCGCGTCCGCCGCCCGTGGCCGCAGGAGCCGTGCGCGGGCAGGCAGCGCCCGCCTCACGGACATGAGGGCACGCCCCGACCTCCACTGGAAGCGCCCTCTCTTCCTTCTCCCTCCTTCTCCCCCTCTCTCCCATTTTCCTTACCCTTGCTCTGTCGTTCATAGCCCTCTTTGGTAGGGTAACTCCTTTTTTATTTAGGGTTTTTTTTGTGTTCCAAATAAACAGTTGTCAGATACAATGTTTGCCTCGTTTGGCTTAATTTCATTCCTGACCATCCATTTTTAAAAGAGCTCCTTGCAGTTCCCCATATAAACTGGTGGAAGTTGGCAGACAGGGGCCCATCACTGCTGGGGGCCAGACTGGGCAGAATGAGAGACCTTATATTGTAAAGCATTTGCTTCTCTTGGGTTTTATTCTTCTCTCTCCCTCCTTTTCAATGCAATTATACCTATTGCAATTACTTTTATATTTTCATTTACTAAATGGTTCTTATCTCAATCCACGAATTTTAGATTTTATTACAATCCAAAAAAGGACTGTCATGTTTTAACTCCAGCCAACAACCTGGCTTATCTCAAGATCAAGATAAGAAAAAAATTAATTAGCATCAAAATAATATTATTAATAGTCATAGAATCACTGGATCTTTAAGGTTGCAAAACCTTTAAGACCTAGAGTCCAACCTTGATCAACCACCATCCTGTCAACTAGACAACAGGACGAAGTGCATTTTCAATCATTTCTCGAACACCTGCAGGGCTGGTGACTCCAGCACCTCTCTGAGTAGCCTGTTTCAATGCTTGACAACCCCTTACATGATGAAATTCTTCTTGATGTATATTCTGAATCTCCCATGGCATAGCTTGAGGCCATGTCCTCCCTGTCACTGGTTGCCTGAGAGAAGAGACCAACCCCCACACTGCTCCACTCTCACACAGTTGTAGAAAGTGATAAGGTCTCTCCTGAGCCTCCTTGTTTTCAAGAATAATAAAACCCAGCTCCCTCAGCTGCTCCTCACAGCACTTGTGCTCCAGACCCTGCCCCAGCTCCCCTGCCCTTCTCTGGACTCACTCCAGCCCCTCAGTGTCTTTCCTGCAGTCAGGGCCCAGAACTGGACACAGCACTCCAGGTGTGGCCTCACCAGTGCCCAGGACAGGGGGACAATCCCTGCCCTGCTCCTGCTGGCCACACTATTGCTGAGCCAGGCCAGGATGCCATTGGCCTTCTTGGCCACCTGGGCACAGCCTGGCTCATGTTCAGCTGCCGTCACCAGCACTCCCAGGTCCTTTCCAGCCACTCTGCCCCAGCCTGTGGCACTGCCTGGGGTTGTTGTGACCCAAGGGCAGGAGCCAGCACTGGGCCTTGTTGAACCTCACACCATTGGCCTCAGCCCATGATCCAGCCTGTCCAGATCCCTCTGCAGAGCCTTCCTGCCCTCCAGCAGATCAATAACCCACAAAGCTTGGTGTGGCCTGCAAACTTTGTGAGGGTGCACTCAACTCCCTCCTTCAAATAGTAAACAGGACTGATCCCAGTCCTGAACCTTTGGAAACCCCACTAGTGACTGGCCACCAACAAGATATGAGGCCATTCATCACCACTCTGGACCTGGTGATTTTGCCAGTTTTTAATGCAGGGAATAGTGCACCTCTTCAAGCCATGACCACCCAGAACACCATGGGAGACAGACTCAAAGGCTTTGCCAAAGTCCAGTTAAACACTTCCACACTCTTTCCGTCATCTACTGAGCAGGTCACCTGGTCATAAATGGAGACCAGGTTGGTAAGCAGGACTATTCACAAAGCCCTGCTGGCTGGGCCTGATCCTCTGGTTCTCCTGTATGTATCATGCACTCAAGATGATTTGTTCCACAACCTTCTCTAGCACCAAGGTCGGGCTGACAGGCTTGTATTTCCCTGGGTCCTCCTTCAGATGCTTCTTGTAGATATGACCGTTGGCCAGCCTCCCGTCACCTGGGACTTCCCTGGTTTACCAGTACTGTTGACAAAACATGGAGAGTGACTTGGCAAGCTGTTCTGGCATCTCCCTCAGTACCCTTGGATAAATCCCATGTGAATCACATTTAGACACTTACGAGTTTCTAAATGGCTCAGCAGGTCAATAACTATTTCCTCCAGAACTCTGGGGAGTGAAATCTGCTCCCTGTCCCTGTCTACTAGCTCAGGAGACTGACTGCCCTGAAGACCACTGGTCTTACAGTTATAGACTGAGGTAAAGAAGGCAGTAAGTACCTCAGCCTGTTCCTCATTCTTGGTGACAGTATTCCTCCTGCATCCACTAATGGATGGAGATTTTCTTTGTCCCTCCTTTTTTGCTGAAGTATTTAGACTTTCTAAAGTATATAAATATACACTTTTTTATCATTCACAGCAGTGACAAGATTGAATTCTAGCTGTATAATTTTTTTCTCTACATGACCTAAAGACAACCCTGTACACTTCCAGTTGCCTGCCACTTCTTCCAAAAATATAAAACTTGTGGGTTGTGTCCTGAGTTTGTGTAAAATTTATTCCGCTAGGCTGGTCTTATTCCCTGACAGCTTGTCTTTTGGCATAAAGGAATGGCCTACTCCTGCAGCCTTAAGATTGCCTTCTTAAAGTATGTCCAGACTTCCTGAATCACTTTTATTAAGTTCTGTTTTCAGGGGACTGTCTGAACCAGTGCTCCTAATAGGCCAATAATGTGCAATAATATATTAACAATAATATTGTGAAAGAATGGGAGGTAGAGAGGAATAACACCTATAAGAAATGATGTACAGTGCAGTTGCTCACCACCAGGATGACCAGCCCAACCCCCAGGGCAATCATTAGTACCCGGCCTGGTGTCCCCAGTACATATACTGGACGTTACACTCTCTGGTATATAATATCGCTTTGGCCAGTTTAGGTCAGCACTACCTAAGTAGTAGAATCTTGTGCTCCTGTTCACTGACAGAATGGCAAACTGAAGAGTCCTTCCTTTTGGGGAAGCACTGATTAGAGCAAGTAAATCATCAGTATGTTATCAATATTATTCTCATTCTAAGTTCAAAATGTGGCACTGTACCACCTACTAGGAAGAAAATGAACTCTATCCTAGCCAAAATCAGGACATGGGAGTATTCTAGGTGTAAAACCTGAATGGTGTCATAATATTCCTACAAAAAAAAGGTATGTAAAGGACTATATACAGTCATGTCTGTTGTAGCTAGGCCTGTAGTCTAGAGTCCAGCAAATCTTTTTACTGTAATACAGCTCTGCACCTCTAGTGTTGTATATTTTGAGACATGAAGCTTTGAAATACAAGTTAATTACTTTAAGTTTTATTTTTCAAATACTAAGTTGTGATTAGGTATAATGTAGAGAAATAAATTAGTCATAGATTAATTACAAGGTTGCTGCAAATTATGGTGCTGAGAATCGGATCAAGACTGGTCAAAAGGTCAGAATTCTCAAGGGGTTTTGGGTCCAAAACTGAATTCATGACTCAGCTCATTAATTTATATGGCAAATCAAAGGCCACTAATACTTGGATTACTGTGGTTTTTTTCAGCTCTATAAGCATTAGAAATTAAATTATTATGCAGTGTTTAAATGTTCCGTATCACAGTGGTTGCAATTACACATCTTGAAAGGACGTGCTGATCACAGAGTAGGGACACTATCTTGGGTCCTCCTTGGCGACAGAGCAATATCTTCTTGTGTCTGGCTGAAAGTCAATATCTATTTCATACTTTGCTGATAGTCAGGGGCCACCAGACTAAGTCCCAGGCTGCAAAGAGTTACTAATATTAGCTTGTCCTGATTTACAGGTATACAGGGACCACACTCTAGCTCAGAGTAGTCTGAATCAATGATCCAGAACTTGCTCCTCCTTGCTCCTCCGCATAATAGTGCTGTTTTTGCTGCAGGCCCCTTTCATGATGGCCTTCTAAATATCTGAATCTTAAGTCCACAGACTCACTCCTAATCTTGCTTGAGTTGCTCTGTTTCCTAATTCATTTAATTTACATGATTTGCATGGCACAAAGAAACCATAATCTCTGCAAATCCCTTTTGATCACTCAAATGTGCCTAAGAAATGCCAAGGATTAGATTGGTTCTCAGTCTTCCTGATGAGTGTTAACACCAACACAGAAACTCTATTCCCACAGTACTGAAGCAGAAATAAAATGTTTTTAAATTAACTTATCATTAACTCCCACTAGATATTTACTCATAAAAAAGTCCCTGATTCAAGAACATCTTTGAAGCTGACTCTTAAAAAGATGAAGCACATGAAGATCCAGAGCTTTTCCTAGGACAACTATGAAATCTGAATCACAAATTACTTCCTTACGAGGGCTGTGATATTGTTTCTATAGAAGAGTGTTTTACTGTTGGAATGTAACCAGGATTTGATGGAAAGTATTTATATAAACTTTCAAAACTGTTGTGTGTAACGCCTTGGAGGAAAGGCTGAAGGGAAGATCAAAAGAGCGACAAATAAGTTTCTGAAGTGATTACATCAGCTGGTGCCTGTGACAAGGAGAGATTTGTCCAGAAGGGTCAGATCATAGACAGACATTTTTTCAGAACTGCTTGGAGCCATCTACACAAGCTGAATCAGGCTAGAGCATCTTTCTGAAAAGGCTCATTGAAAACATTGTAAGAGATACCATTAGTGTGAAGTCTAGAAATTTTTTCCTGACCTCAGTCAGCTCACACATGGTGATGTCTAGACAGTATTAGAAGAAAAACAGGAGGCCTTGAAAGAACACACATTTTCTATATTCACTGGCATCTGTGCTTCATGCCTCTGTATAGCATTTGGTTCATAGCTACTGCCTCCAGAGGCAAGAGCGACCAATCAGTCACCTCCTCACACTGCTTTTGTAATGACTCAAAGTTATGCTCAACAGTCATCTGTAATTGTTTACTGTGTTCTGACTGATTGGCTTACACTGAGCTTGTAGCATTAGTGCTTTGATTCAGATAGCTCAAATCAAAAATTCACATTTCCCTTTTTCATGCTAAAACAGCCCAAAAGAACAAAAAATACACAAAATAACTAGAGATGCACTTCATCAGTGTTAAATGGCAACTTACAAAAGCATGGAGAGCACGCCAGCCTCTGGGCAAATCTCTGCAAAAGTGGAAGGGTGGAAGGAGAGCAAACCAGACCTCACCACAAAAAGTCTTTTGCACTGTCATTCAGAGCTATTTTTTTCCATCCATCCCAATAATCAATTGAGGAATAAATTAGGCTGTAACTCTTCTTTTGAGAAATATGAAAAAACAATAATTGTCTTTTGATAGTGTGTACCCTGAAATAAAAGAAATTAAATGTGTTGTAGTTCATAATTGTTAATAAATGAATACTGCAGTATCCCAGATTGATTGGGCTGGATGTACTCAGCTTCTATGCTTTTTATGGTCTCTTCCACCATCATAGGGAAATTTTGTTTTTTTCAGTTTTATTGGCTGGATTTTTTCCAGAAAATAATTTTAGTTTTATTGAAGTTGCTTTTGACTACAGAATTTTTTCCTGAAGAGTCTTTTTTAATCCCATGCTGGAATTGAAAGGCAGTATCTTGAAACCTCTGCTGGAAGTGCCAGGTGACAAACTCACCCCAGCCCATGCACCCATCATGCACCCACATGTTTGGCTCACTGGTGACTCTGCCCAAGAGAAGGAGCAACTCTAATCCACAGCAGCACTTCCACATGGCTGAAGGGTTACTGTGCTGAGGAAAGCGTGAGGATGTTGTAAACTACAAGAAAAGGAACAGTAGTTGAAATTTGGAACCAAACCAGAGAAAAGGATGGGCAACAAAGAAAGCACTGATCCCTTCACTTTGTCTCCTGACCTGTATCATAACTGTTTACACTGGCTCTTTTCTGGCAGCATAGCATGAGATAGCATCTTTCCTTCATGGTGTGGCTTTGGGCTGGCCAGGTGACAGACTACCAGGGACTAAGTCCCTTGGGGCTCTAGCCACACCCATCAAGGTATCATATCTCACTGTGGATCATCTTCAGATCAAAAGCATGGCAGCAAAGGACACTTCATTAGAAAAGGGATGAACCATTAGAATGATAGCTGAAGGATTCTTCAATTAATTACAAAGCTGCATGGGCAGCTAAGTACCACAGCTTTTTACTTAATTAATTTCCTTCCCTATGCTTAGCTACCACAGGCATGCCAAACCTTTACCAGCTGATACAAGATCAAAGTTGTAGCAAACAGTTGATCCCTATGCAGTATCTCTATAGCTTCAACTTGACATTTTGCAGTTTTTAAATAACAACTGTCCAAGTGTGAATAACTCTTGCATCAAAATTTATAGCCAGCTGTGCAGAACAGCAGCAAGTGGGTTTTAAGCAATGACTACCACTTTGTTTGATACATTTATTCTTAGTGAGAGTGAATCCAGTAAAGATGGTGTTTGTATGTGGCAGATTCAGCATATCTGTCACAGCAGCTTGGCAGAGTGGTGGCTTGCTCATGTCAAGTCTTCCCTCAGGGCAAAAGGCTGTTTTGGCAGCAATGCTCAGACAAAGCTGTGTGCAGTGAGGAGCTGATTAATAAGGTACCTTGCTGAAAGTGGCAGCTCTGCTGCAAAATCTCATCCACATATAATCCCACCCTACAGAAAGAAATTTAATTTAGGAGGGCCAGTCTTATCCACTCATCCATGATTTTAGCACCACAGGGCTCAGATGTTCATTGAGAGTAGCTGCAAAGTACAGGGAAACAAAATAGTCCACACTTTCAAAAAGTATCCAAGGCTAAAGAGGGACTAATAAATTTAGGTTCATCAGATCTCATGCTTGTTGGCAAACTACTCATAGGAAGTAAGTAGATTAACTACTTCCAAACAAAAGCAAACAGTTTCATTTCCCTGTTCTCCACTCAGAGGATCCAAACTCACCTTGGAATCCACCCATCTTCCTGCTGAAGTAGCTACCCCCCTACAGACACATCTACACATCTGTAAACACACCAGCACATCTGTAGATACTACTCCCAAATATTTAATATATGCAGTGCCCTTGGCTCCCAAACTCAACCTCCAGTGAGGATATAGATCTCAGTATTGGACCAAGGAAGAAATATAGTACTACTGGTGACGGAGAATGCAGAAGTCAGAAAATCAACGTGGAATTACACCCTGAAAGTGGCTATGTCACCCTAGTCGCACTGTCACCTCACTCTTGATACACGGACCACCTGATTCAGCAAATTGAGAAAAGGGGATGAGTAATTTCAAGAAAAAATATAGAACAACATCAAATTTTTTAAAAATAAGTAAAAGTAAATCCAGAAAAGCTCATGCTCAACAGCTTTTTTATGCACACTACTGTTTAGAAAGGTTTTCCAAAGTTTTGACTTTCATTTAGAAACTCCCTGTTTGCTTTCTATCATAGCCACAGGATCTGTCTTTCTGTGTTGTATAGACAGAAGAGAACTGCTCTAGGAAGTACAGTTAAAAAACTTTCAATCCTACTTTTAACACTGCTGTGGTTTTTGGGTTGCTGCATTAGTGTTAAGGGCAATCCTCTCTCAAAACTTTATGCCACTTTACTGCATTGAATTAGTAATACATTTGCTGAAAATCACCATGAGTCAGAGTAGTCTTTAAATACAATGCTTTACAATAAATTAATTTACTGGTACTTACAGCTGTGTTTTCTTGTGCTTTCTCAGGTACAATGGAATAATTGGTGCTTCCAAAATTAAAAGAGAGTTTAACCGAAAAGGGTTTGAATCACAGCTGTTGTTTCTACTTACCATGTGTTTAACCTTGACTTTTTGAACAGAATTCCTGGAACAACTCAGTAAAAGCATTATATTACTTTCCTAGAATTAAGAAGAAAACATGTGTACCTGGCGTTTAATCTTAACCTCTGGTATTCAGCTCCAAATACAGCAACAACAATGGAAAATGTCATTACAAGGTGAAAACTGATGAAGCTCTAAAAAGTAGTAGAGTAGTTTACAGTGCAAGAAATAAAGACTAGTTGATTTCAATTATCTAAAAGTTAATTCCTCATTATGTATCAACTAAGATACACCTATCAAAGCTGGGAATAAAAAGTATATACAAAGATAATAACAATGTCATTAGCATATGGCTCGGCAGTTTTCAATCTGGCTTTCTAAATTAATTCAAGTTGTGTAATCACACTTCTTGCATAGCTTTATCTGACTCTGCTCTTCCTGCAAAAATTGACCATTTCACATTAATTTGAGTGTAGAGAAAGATTTCAGAAATTATTGACTTCACATTTATTCTGTGAAAAAGAGTACCTACACAAAACACAAAAATCCAAATCTGTATTTCAGGGTAGAAAAGGTTGTAAAACAAGGGGTGGCACTTCAACTGGCAGACGCTGATGGCCACTCAACTTGTAAGTACTGCCTGTCTAATCAGAACACCTTCCTGCATCATCCCCCCACAGCACTTCAGCAAGTGCTGGCTTTTCCTGGCGAAGAGATCACAGCTGTGCTGGGAGCCAGGCACTGGGGAGAAAAAAATGTAAGGAAAATGGAATGTACATTTAAGAAACTAGGCTCTGCTGTTTTCTTCTTTACAGAAAAAAATCTGAGAAAAAAGTACTCCTTTACTGTGGAAAAGACCATCCTTTAATAAAAAAATATTGACATAGTCATATTTGCAGCAAATTCTACAACAGAAAACCATTTAAATGACTTTTTATTGATTTTAGGATGACAAAACAGAGAACCAACAGTATTTGTCTTAAAAAGAATATTTTAACTGCCAATGTCTACACTTCAAGGTTTAATTAAGTCAATTATATTGGTATGCTTTAAAGAGAAATCAAATTAAATGCCACATATTTTTGATGTCTAGACTTCAAGGTTGAATTAAGTCAATTGTATTGGTGTGTTTTAAACAGCAATCAAATTGAATGCCATATATTTTTGATAGAAAAGTTGTCAGAAGTTGTCATTAATATTTTTTTACAAATGTCTTGGAAGTAATTAATAGTTTTGTTGTATTCACAGTATCTTTCTAGGTGATACCAGTAATATGAGCATGCCTGAAATAGTGCCAAAAAATGTAACAGCATTCAGGGTGAAACCTTCCCATTTCATAAAAACCTTTTGAGTGCATCTGTCCAGCCAATTCCTTTTTTATCAAGTGGGCCATCTATCAAATTCATGTTTCTTGAATTTAGAGACAAGACTGTCATGTAAGGCAATGTTCAAGGCTTTGCACAAGTCCAGATATCTGATGTCAGTCACTCTTCCCTTATCCACCCCTAATGTAACTCTATCATACAAGGCCACTGGATTTGTCAGGCATGATTTGCCTTTAGTGAAACCATGTTGGCTGTCACCAGTCAACTGCATGTTGTGCATGCACCTTAGCAGTTTCCAGGACAATCTGCCCTATGGTCTTTATTGTTGGTTTAGTATATTTACTCCCTTTTCATATATTTTCACTGGTTTTTTTGGTTAGTTGGTCAGGGTTTTTTTGTTTTTGTTTGCCCTTTTATGGCTCTTACTCCTAAGTGGAAAATGTTCAAAAGAAAAAAAAGTTTAGGATTACATTAAATGTCTCAGTAGTATGAGGAACCCATTACTTTAGTCTGTAGTGGTTTTTTCTCTAAATCACAGAGCAATTCACAGAACAACATAAGTTTTCTATAAGAAGAATGGTTTCCTATATAACTATTTTTTGCAAAAGACTTACCTCCGCTTTTTAAAAATATCTATGTCACAACATTTCCTCTAAAAAACCCCCACAACTAAGATGTATACTGCAGATATACTTTCATAAAATAAACTAGAAGATTTGAAGTTCACTGACTTTATCACACTTTCCACTTCAGTGGGAACTGTACAGATTTGTTCCTTTATTCTCCCAGATAGATTTTTTTTACCTTCTCATTTAACTTATTTCACTGCATGAAAGATTTTTGTTTTGATTAACTGTGTGAAATCTATATAGGTCAGGATGTATTGAATCTCAGAAAATAGTATTTTTATCAACCTAATGACTCTTTTCTTGTATGTTGGAAAAACAAAACTCAGTGTAAACATGTGCAACATTTTTGTCTATGGCTTTTAAAAGCACTTTTAAAAAGTGCTTTTTTTTAAAAAAAAAAGTTTCCTGTGACTGATTGGCAAAAAAACACCCCCATATGTCACACAGAAAGTGTCTCTTTGGCTTCTAGAATCAGAAGTAGGATAAAATATCTTCAGTTTATTAATTTTAATTATACCTTTTCCTTCTTTGCACAATGTGATGCCATCCTTAGCTCCACAGGAACAAAACCCGAACAGACAGGCTTAAACCCAGCTCCCCAGCAAGTCTGATTCTTGGAATCACAATTTTAATTTTAAATTTAGTTATAGGTAAAACATCCAGCTAAAATGCATAATAAAATGAAAATGCATTGGGTAGTTCATCCTTTGTTTTGTGTTGCCTTACAAATATGCTCCTCTTTTTAAAGGGCACCGCCTAAGCAAGTTCTGTCATTAAACAGTACCACCTGAATGTAGACTTCATGCTGCAATCTTCTTGTTAACATCTTCTTCCAGAAAATATTGACACACTTATGTTTAAAAATTACACATTTTTCCCAGTATTTCTACAGCACTTCTTGAGTTGCCAGCACTCTCAGAAGCAGAACATATGAGATTTATTTACTATTGTAGATGAATTTTAAAAATATCAGTCTTCAGTATGCATAGAAAGTTCTTCTTTAGTTTAGCTTTAAAATTCCATTCAAGTGCAATGCTGCTAGCATTTTTCCTATTTCTTAGTAGTTCTATAAGAATAAGATACTACTGTTGAACATGCCATTGTATGTTTCTATACTAAGGCAAGCCTTCATAAAACTAACCACCATCCATAAAATTCTGAGTTTAATTTGAATTATAAGCTAGACTTTTTTTTACGCATACAACATAATAAGAATTCTACTCTGTGGAACTCTAAGAAGGAAAATGTCTTCATTGGCTTAATCTTTTCTATTTTCAGTTAACCACAGCTCAAAGCACCTGGACTGTAAAACCATCATCTTGATGAAGCCAGAGCCAAAGATCAGAAGATAATTTGAACAGTTTCCAAGTAACTGCACAGGTGCTCAACTTTAGACAGCTTTTTTAAATGGCAGACAAATAAGAAATGACTAAAAATTAATTTTGAAATTAAAAAAAAAAATTGCAAATATAGTCCAACTCCTTAGTGATGACTGTAACAAGTCATTGGAACGCAAGGAAAGTGGTTCATTAGTCATGAGCTTTAAATTGAATGTCGTTCTGAAAGATATGCTATAATTCTGCCATAAATTATCAAATTTTATAGTTTTCAAATATACAGCATGGAAAACTATAACATTCTCTGCAGGAATTACTGAGTAAAATTTTATAACTTAAGAAAGCATTATTCAGCCATTCAGAAGACATTGATCATAATCCTTTTAAAATTTGCATTTTAGGGCTGTGTTTTCTGACTATATAATCATATGGGCCATATGGAGCAGAACTGCTGAATTAGATGTTCCTATTATTTATATATTACTTTATTAATTATAGTTCCATTTTCATGTTGTTAGATTGCTGAGAGTACTTTTCATTCTGGAAAAGTTACATGCCCAGCTTCTATGTCTTTAACCTTCTTTTACGAAGGATATCCTTTAAGTCTAATATTAACCTGATAGCACTTCCTTAAAGTAGGAAAAACACTAACCAGAATATTGTAGATAACATTCAATGATATACACAACAAATCAGTTTCTCTCCCAGTAATTGTAATCATCTGGTTCTGCTTTGATTTGCCTTCAAATGTATTTGGCTATATAAAATTTTGTTTCCATCTACTGGCAAAAGTTCTTTAGAAGTATAACTCTCTGCTGATTTATTTGCAATATTCATAATAATTTGTTATGTCCTCATACTTAGATCAATTATCTGTCTTTAATATATTGCTACCTTCTAGCTTGATGTCCTAAGAAAATGAGGCTTATAAAATTATTTGCCAGTCCTCCCCAACAGGTTTTAAATCTGTTGGCCAGTTTAATTCAGATTTGAGAGACAGAGGTGAAATCTCTATGACATTATATTCACTCAAGATTTGTAAAGGTTGGTGATCTGTGGGAGGGAAAGGGACCCTTCAATGTATTGAAATTAAGTTGGGGATGCAGAGAGAACAAAGGAAAGCTGAAAAACAAAAGCTGGAGGTGATATCAGAAGAGCTGGCACCTTTGGAAGAGGGAAATTGTAACAAAAAGTAAAAATCTGAGGGAAAAAGCCCATTCTGGCCAAATATTCATTCATTTAATTGATTTGCATTATTTTCTATGATTTCAAATAGCTTCATTTATATGAAAAAAGAAAGGGAAATTATCCAGCCTGGCCTGACAAAGCATTTAATTCTGAAAGGTCCTGAGTGCCTCATCTGTCAGTTGAGCAAACTTGGAAACAGAATATGACTTTATTCCATTTGCAAGAGTCATTTCTGCATTTAGAATAGGCAACTGCTTTTAAACTACAGGTCATAGCTTTATTATAAGTGCAAGATTCATAATTGCATTAAGACTTTCCAAAAGCACATCTACAATAGAAACATTGAGGTTTAATTTGTATAAGCTGCAGCACTCACTTCAGAAAAGGAAATGTTTTAATTTTTAGCATAAAGTTGTTCTACTTATATTGTAAACCAAAGGCACTTACAATAATGTGGAGAAGCAGGAATATTATCCAAACCACTCTGACATGAATCAGTTCAAAGCCTTTTCAAATTGTTTTTATTTCATCGAGTAAAAGCATTTCATCTTATATCCCAGTAGAATCTGGCACACACATACACATTGCTAATTTACAGCAGAAACCAGGACTCCTCTCAGTAGTGGGTATGAATGAATCAAGGCCAGAGCAGGCATTTTCCTAGAACTGTGAGGGAAAGCAAGTGCTAACTACATCAAAGATGGCCTGACTGCAAGTAAAACACCAGCCAAGGAGAAAAAGCACAAACATATTTTCACTTTGAGATTGTGAAAAATGGCTCTACCTTCCCTGAAGAGAACAGAATAATGGTGCTTATACCTGCTGAGCAGCTCTGCTTCTTTCACCAGGCTTCAAGCAGAAGAAGCTGAGCAACAGTCAGCTCCTTTCCATCTGCTTTCCCTCGTGCATGCTTGGCTTACTCCTGGTTTGCATTTTTGAGAGACCTTTTCTCTTATTTTACTGGAAGACACAGTTTTTTCCTTGTCCTTGGTCTGTGAAGCTGCACTTAGAGTAACCAGCTTCTTTCCACAGCACATCAAATGAGTGCTCTAGAGTGACTACTAGTAGTTGAAAGCCCAAGTGGCACAAATAACAGCCATTATGTTTGTGACTCTCTAAATGGCAATGTAAGGCTACATTGTCCATCTGATCCCCACCTTTCCCATAAAGAGATTTAAACCAGCTGTGCTTGAGCTGGGGCACAACAACAGTGACCTCTGCTCAAGGTGCCTTTTTCCAAGCCTCTTTTTCCCTCTGATCAGAATGCAAACCACAAATTGCTTAGTTCACACCCAGAGGCATGTACATGAGGATGAAACACTGTACAAATCTGAGTAACCCTGGCAGGTCTGAAATCTTTGGCCAGAAGATAATCTAAATAAGTCTCTGGAAGCGTTCATCAGTAATTTCAGTGACAGCCTCATCCCAAAGGCATTTTCTAGTTATATGTACTTTTTGCTGGCCTCCAGCACAAGTTGTTAGAACTAATTCCCCTTCACCTCTCTAAGCCTGCCTCTAACCAGAGCTGAAGGTATTTTTAATTTATTTTTAGGGACTCATCAAATATCTGTTTCTTCTTATTTCTGTCCTGAAATCTACCCAAGAGTTTCAGTCTCATCCCTAATCAGGATGGATCATACCCATTCAAATCAAGCCCTGGCTCTACGAAGGATTCAGCTGTCTTTGTAAAGAGCTTAACAGAGTCACTTTGTGTCTACTCAGAGCTACTGGCAAAGCTATCTTTCTCAAGTACACACATAAGCAGAGCCTCACTCCCTTTGGTGGTGGAACACCAGCAAGCATCCACAGGGGTCTCTGGCAAGGACCCGGGTCATACTGTTACTACCTAGCAGAACATCCACCTTTTTTTTTTTTTTTCAGTGCTTATATGTATTTTCAAGCTTGACAGTGTTTTCATTACTCTATTCCTAACCATTCTACATCTCAGTTTCTGCCTGTTTACCATTTACACTCTCTTCAATACATTTAGGCGACTTAATTTTGGTGTCAAGCAGATGTTGGATATTGTTCAATCTTTTTGGAGAAGTAAATTCTAGTGATTTACCTTGGAGTACTGTACTTCAGGAAAGCCTGGTAAATCAGCACGCAAGTCACAGTATGTGGATTGGCTTCAGCTCCTTTAGAAACTAAGAATCATAACTTTTTAAAAAGCTGTTTGTACTCTTTGTTTGCGACTAAAGTGACCCAATCTATCCAATAATGATAGGTTGGAATCCACATCACATAGATATAAGATTTTTAAAAAGCATTTAAATCTTCATTATTCTGAGCTCACAGTATGATTCAAAGAATGAATTAGAAACCCTGGAGATGGATGCATAAGAGGGAATAATCTTTCCCAGACTGTGCAGTGTCTTAAACCAGTGGTGAAAGGATATGATTGACTCTGTGCAAGATCAGTGAAGGAATTATAAGGGCATAAGACTGACCTGAAAATTTCTATGAGAAAGTCTGCTTCCTTTAGGGACATATTAAAAAACAAAAAGAAAGTAATTGTCTGCAAAAGGAGCTGTTAGAGGTCATAGAGCTTTCAACTATAAAAGGACAGTTATTCATTAAAAGCCAGTAGTGTTCACATGCAGTGAAAAAGAATCAACCAGATCTATTTAAGAATAGTTCTGGACAAGGGGAAATATGTTCCACACCACATATACCTACAGAATTAGATGTTTGCTGATATTTATCCTTTCCTGTAGTTTTTTTTTGCACATAGTGCAGAGCATCATGGCCCTGATTCTTCTCCCCCTTTTTCCTCATCCCCTGATGAGAAGCCTGGGATTCATGCATCTGGATATTTTTTGGCTCCATGGAGAGAGGGAGATACATGTTATCCCTTTAGGTTCTTTCAGACAGGAAGTAATCAGAGTGGTAATAAAATAGGAGTATACTAGTCTGGTTCACTAGATGGCAATCAGGAGTAGTTTTGCTTTGAGCTAAGCAAAATTTTGGGACAACTGTTACAATTATTATGCCATATTGTAGTCCCAGTCAAACCCACAGAAGCTCTAGGTTTGAATTCTCAATCCCTCCATTAAGAGTTTTCATAATTTCAACATAACAGAATTAAACAGCTTTTATGCACAAAAATAAAACAAAAAAAATGTTTTAAGGGGGGAAAAAAAAGGTTAGCTGCATCATATAGTGATTTAGCTTAAAAAGAGGACCTTTCCCAAGAGGTGCTGGCTGAAGCTGGTGCTACTCTGTGAGTCCCCACCAGATGATACAGCACTACTGCACCAGGATGGCTTAAAAACAGAATCACACATTGGTGAGGTTGTTCCCTTCCAGTGGAAGGGACCACTGGAAGTCATGCAGTCCTACTTTACTGTTCAAGCAGGGTCCCTTGCAGCATAGTACTCAGGAGGTCCACACAGCTTTTTAATATTTCTAGGGAAATAGACAACATCTCAATTCTACAATCTCTCTGGGCAACTTGTTCCAGTACTCTCACTCTCACAATAAAGCTCTTCGTCATGTTCAGGTGGAACTCTCCTGTGTTTCAGTTTGTGCCTATGCACAAACATAATAAGGGGACAGGATCACCTCCCTCCACCTGCTGGCAATGCTCTTCCTAATGCCCCCCAGGATCCCATTGTCCTTCTTGGCCTCCAGGGCATGCTGCTGGCTCATGGACAGCTTGTTGTGCACCAGGACCCCCAGGTCCTTCTCTGCAAAGCTCCCCCCCAGCAGGTCAGTCCCAGCCTGTGCTGGTGCCTGAGGTGATTCCTCCCCAGGAGCAGGACCCTGCATTTGCCTTTGTTGACTCCTTTAATTGGCCTGAACACCATACTGGTGTAAAGCCTCAGATCAGACAGTGTTTGATGACCCTTACAGAAGACCCTCAGAATTCGGGGCTGTTGTACTTTGGGTCAGATATTTACTTTCCTATTAACTACAGGTAAATCAGAAGAGACAGTCTAGTGCTCTAATTAAAGATTGCAAACTCATCAAGATTC
Organism: Pseudopodoces humilis; assembly: GCF_049639895.1. Taxonomy (NCBI): domain Eukaryota; kingdom Metazoa; phylum Chordata; class Aves; order Passeriformes; family Paridae; genus Pseudopodoces; species Pseudopodoces humilis. The sequence continues at coordinate 57,262,888 of NC_142203.1, read as the reverse complement.
AAGACTTTGAAAAATGCTCAGGTTTCTCTTTCATTCCTTTAAAATTTTAATGAGCTCAAATTTATCTTGGCAAATATTCTTTCCTTAATACAAAAGTTATTTGCAAGAGTATCCTGTTTTCCAAAATGTAAAGGCAGATTTCACTACATCAAACCAGGAATTTTGAAATATTTATCAAAATTATACACACTTTTCTAAGTTTCAAAAACAGACTAAAGTTACTAAGAAGGTATTTTCTGATGCAATTTACTATTTTTTCCTTCCCTCCCTTGTGTCAGCTTTTCATTGAAAAACACAAATAATACCATCAAAGTAATTCTGATCTGAAGGCATTTAAATAAATGAGACAATCCTTAATTCTTTAGCTTGTAATAGTAATTTACCATGAGAAAAACTGTTATGTCAAATCTAAGCTCTGATTCTAAAAAAATTAACACCAGCATAAATGCAGCTGCAATGCTGTTTCCAGGTCAAATCATGAGCGGGGTTCATAAGGAATCGCAGCCCTGACAAAACATTACTAATTCTATCTATGGCATATTGATTGACTCCATGAAACACTCAGATTCTTGTTTCCCTTGTCTTCTGCATTGTGTTATTATCTGAACAGACTTTCCCATTCCCACAATGCAAAACCCTCCAAGTTAAACTAAGATAAATTCAGAAATCACCATACCCAAAATAAATTTTCAGAGGGACAATCTCCAAATATGCATCATACAGTGTGTAAAAAATTCCTTTTTTCTTTAGAATGGTGAATCTAGAATCCCAGCACTTTAATCAGATTCACAACCTCTGCATACAGCACAGCACAGACTGTGCCAGTGCCTCCAGCTTCAACTGAGTCTTTTTGTAGACAGTTTTTTAGGAAGTCAGCTGTAATGTTCTTAAGTGCATCTGCTGGCCCAGAAATCCCTGTCTCCATGAGTGTTCACTAGATATAAACAGAACGAAAGCCTTATCAAGGATCCATTACAGTTTGCAATCTGTTTTTTATGTGTGTTCTGGAAAAAAACCCTTCTGAGCTCATCTTGAGGTATTCTAAGGAGCCAAAGATGTCAATGAGCTTCCCAGATTCACAAATAATGTATCACAGTAGCTTTCAATTAAATCCAAAAATGGAATGCATTGAAAGAATGCGGAAAAATAAACGAGTCTTTAATCTCCTTGATCATTTGGGTAGGAGAGAAGCATAGAATGACTTGGGTTAGAGGGGATCCTGAAGATCATCTAGTTCCAACCCACAGCAGGGACACCTTCCACTGGACCATGCTGCTCATAGCCACATCCAACCTGGCCCTGAACACTTACTTCCAGGGATGAGGCACCCACAACTTTCCTGAGCAACCTGTTCCAGTGTCTCACCACCATCACAGTAACACAGTTTTTCCTACTATCTCACCTAAACCTATTCTCATTTTGGAATTATTGCCCCTTGTAATGCTTTGTAATTGCCCCCTTACATGCTTTTATGAATAGTCTTGCCCTATCTTTCTTGTAAATTCCCCCCAGGTAGTGGAAGTCCCCAGTTAGGTCACCCAATACCTCATTTCCAAGCTGAACAATCCCATTTCTCTCAGCCTTTCCTCTTAGGAGAAATCCTACATCCTTCTAATCATCTCTTTTGTACTTGCTCCAAGAGCATGTCTTTCCTGTGCTGGGACCCCAGAGCTGAGGCAGCCCTGCAGGTGGGGTCTCAGCAGAGCAGAGCAGAGGGGCAGAATCCCCTCCCTGGCCCTGCTGCCCACGCTGCTCTGGATGCAGCCCAGGACACGTTTGGCTCTCTGGGCTGGGAGTGCCCATGGCTGGGTCATGTCCAGTCTCTCACCCACCAGCACCACCAAGTCCTTCTCGGCAGGGCTGCTCTTGATCTGTTCATCTCCAGCCTGGACTGATACTGGGGTTTGCTCTGACCCAGGTACAGCACCTTGCACTTGGGCTTGTTAAACCTCATGAGGTTTCCATGAGCCACTTCTCCAGCTTGTCTGTGTCCCTCTGGATCCCATCCTTCAGGTGTGCCAGCAGCACCTCTCAGCTTGGGGTCATCTACAAATCTGCTGAGGGTGCATTCAATCCCCTTTTCTATGTCATAAATGAAGATATTAAATAACCCTGGTCCCAGTACAGACCCCTGAAGGAAACCACTTGTCAGTGATGTCCATGAGAATTAGGAGGCACTGATCATCTTCTGGATGCAACTATCCAACCAATGCATCAGCCACCTAACAGTACACCAATTAAATCTATCACTTTTCAGAGAGAAGGATGTTGTGGGTGGCTATGTCAAAGACTAGAGAATCCAGATAAATTACACCTGTAGCCTGTCCCTTTTCTACTGATGGAGCCACCCAAGCACAGAAGTGCAATGTGTTGGTCAGGCAGGACCTGTCCTTGGTGAAGCTGTGCTGGCTGTCTCAAATCATCTTCCTGTGCCTTAGCACAGCTTCTAGGAGGATCTGTTCCATCATCTTCCCAGGCACAGAGCTGAGGCTGACAGTCAGTAGTTCCCAGGGTACTTCTTTCTTCCCTTTTTAAGGACGGGTGCAATGTTTTTCCCTTAACGAGTCACCTGGGAGTTCTTCTGACTGCCATGGATTTTCAAGTATCATGGAGAGTGACTTGGGAACTACATCAGCAAAATTCCTCAGGATTCTTGGATGCATCTTGACAGGTCCTGTAGACTTAAGCACATTTAGGTTCCTCAGGGGGTCATGAACCTGTTCTTCTCTAGCTCTCTCAGCCTCCATCCTGCTATTCATCCACTTGAGGATGTGGGAAGAGAAGGCTGCCTGTGAAGACTGAAGCAAAAATTGTTGAGTAGCTCTGTCTTGTCTGTTTCTACCTGTTCACCAGTCTTGTTCATTGGAGAGGATACACATTTTTGATCTTTCTTTTCCAATTAACATACCTGTAGACACCCTTCCTGTTATTCTTTTTGTTCCTTGATAGATTTCGATTCCAGTTTTGCCTTGGCCTTCCTCACTCCCTTCCTACACAACCATACTTCTCTATATTCTTCCTGATAGCTGTCAGTTTCCACTGCTTGTGCATTTGCTTCTTTTCCCTTAGTCTGATCAGCAGTTTCCTAGTCAGACATACTGATCTCTTGCCTTACTTTCCAGATTTCCTTCTCCTGGGAATCACTAGCTCTTGTGTTCTGTGGAAGACTCCCTTAAAGATTTGCCAGCTTTGTCCTGCTACCTTGCCCCGTGAGCAGTCTCCCAGAGCATCCCACTATCTCCCTGAAAAGCTGGAATTCTGCCTTCCTAAAGTTCAGAAATCTGATGTTACTCCATACCTAACTATATTCTTCCATACTGCAGACTCTACCGTGACCACTGCAGTCCAGGCTGCCTCCAACCTTGACATCCTTGATTAGCTCACTTACACAGGTGACCATCAAACCTAGTTTGACTCCCTCTAGTTAGCAGGGCTGCCGATCACCTGGCCGAAGAAGTTGTCGTCCATGCATTCTAGGAGTGTCCTGGATACAGCTCACCATGCTTCTTTTCCAGCAGATGACAGGGTGGTTGAAGTCGCTCAGCAGAACAAGAGAAGGGTGGTCATGACATCTAACTCAGATTTTCCCATGCAGCATGGTTTGCTTCATTTGATACAAAATTAGATTTCATCACTTGTACAAACAAGAAAACACATTTTTGTCCCAGACAGCACATAAACTGTGTCACAAAAAATAAAATTTGAGTCAGGACTCAAGGAACCAGGGATCTACATGAACAGTCCACTCAAAAATAATTAGGATTTTCCAGGATTATAGTGTTTACCCTAGATGTTACAGAGTCAGGACATGTTCTGCTTCATGCTTAGCAAGCTTTCTTAGAAATTTATTTTGGCTGGACATAGATTTCTAAGGAATCATCAGATATCTTTTCTAATCTTAGTTTCCATGTTATTTAACATGGAAAGAACACTATAAAGAAACTATTTCCTTTGATAGAAACACATCAATCTAATTGAAACTAATGGAAATTATATGCCTGCAATAATGAGAAAACAAATAGAGTCCCTGTTTCAAGTGCTACATGCCATAGCTAGAACATGTTCTTATTCCTTCTAAGGCTAAAGGAAGCATTTGACTTTGAAGAACTGTAATTACATACATTATATACATACATATACATATATACATGTATACATATATACATATACACATATATACATATATACATTTTATTTAAAAATCTAAACAAACTGATTTTAATCTAGCTTTTAAAACCCAAACCACAGAAATCTTTCCAACTAGAACAACATTCCAGGCTTGAATTTCCAACATTCCTGGTAGGTACTCACCAAAACAGTGAAAGCACAAAGTTTTATAACTTAAAATTATTTACCTACCTCAAGTAGCCTCTGTTATGTCAGATAAGTCATATGAGCTTCTTCAAATGTGCATGTTTTATATTCCAACCATATTACTGCTTTAGCAATCAGAACTTTTCTCAGGTGCAGCAGAAACATGAGCAGACAGCCATGGACATACAGCTGAGGGTTCTGTACAACACATTTTGCTCCAATAGCCCTGCTGTTTTGTTTGCTGCTATTTTTCCACTGGCTTTCAGTAAATCAGTTCACAATTAATTCCCAATCTCAAAACCCTTCTGGGAGCACTGGTGTGAATATATGAAAACTGCTCAGCTTTTATCTGACAGTATGTGTTTTAAGCTCTAAAAATTGCCTTTTGACTCACAAAGAGCTGTGTTGCATAAAAACAAAGGCTAGAACCTGCTGTCAACTGTACCTTTTTTATCTGTAAACTTTACTGCCATTTAATGGTATGAAAAATTTTAAACATATTACTGAAGTTCTGATGTGTGGAATTTTCACTAGGGTAAGGGGCAGCTTAGGCAAAATAGATGTAATTGCTGTGTAGGTGCATTAGTACATAAAATCATGCACCATGTCTTCAAAAGTATTGTGTCAGTATCTTTAAGAGCCTTGGCATTGATTTCTGTGAAAAATAGCACTGAAGAAAATTTCAATGGAAAAACTATGGTGTTTTGGGTTTCTTCAGTTCAAGGCTTTGAAATCTCATCTTTTTTAAAGATACAAAGAAAAGAAAATAAAATAAGGGTTAACCTACTGCTGGCTCATTAGAGTGTAAAATACAGCATGGTGGTTTCATGAGGCATTGAAGAATGATTGTTTTCAAAGTGAAAGATGGTGATAACTAAAGTTGTGCCTTTCTAGAGCTGGGCAGGGCAGCCTGTGATCAGCAGTGGAGCAAGCTGGTAGCAATGGTAGGTTTCTGGATAAGCTCCTTTTGTTGAATCAAACTTTCTGATATTCCAGCAAGTATCAATAAAAAAACCTGTTGCTCCATATGCTTCCTTGACTGACCTCTTCAATGAAGAAGCCTATACTTCTCTAATACACATTTTAAGAAATTTTAGGAAAGAATTACGGGGTGCCAAATGCTGGGTTAAACCTTAGAGGCTGTCAAAAGGCTAGTTTTTTAAAGCAGTAGAAAATTGTTAAGCAGTTACAGGCATTTAGCATACACATACAGCTAAACATTTCAAATAATATCTTTGGAGGTTGAGTTCTTGTCCCTTGTGTATTATTTTCAGGTTTGCCATGGATGTATTTGAGCCACAGACTTGTCTTGAATAACATGCTAAACAAAAGCCATAGACTGTTCTTCCTACACAACCTTTTGCCCCTACCTCACTCTCTAATCATAATATAACCATTATTTTTACCAGCAAACGTTTATAAAATTTTTTTTTCAGTGCTAAGGTAGTTCAGATAGCACTATCTTAACTGATTTCTAGCACAAATCATATGGATGCATACTACTCTCACTACTTAGCTATGCCTAAGTAGGCAGCTGTAATCTGACAACAAATAACACAAATTAGAAGTTTAATAAGCAGGTGTAATTTCTTATGTTACCTGCCATTTTGGTTTTAGTTAGTTTTTCTTCTTCATTTTTATCACCCTTTTTATTTTCCTCCTGGCCTTAATACTATAAAAGCTTAAGATTATTTTGCTCCTAGAATTTTACTCTTCAGCCACCCCTTAAAACTTTATTTTAATCCTTTAATCCTCTAATTTTCTTAATTAAGTTCTGAGTATTTAAAAATAGTTTTACAAATTTTCAGGAGAGATCATTCATACTCTCCTCTGATGAATTTGGAATGTATATGATCATTGCAGAGTCAGAAACAAAATATATAATTACAATTATAATCGCACATAAAATGCTGCATAAAGTTGGAATGTGTCATACAAAAACAGAGATGGAAACTATTATTTGTAAGGAAGTCAATAAGTTATTTTCTACTTCAAAAATACTAGGTTACTACTCCTTAATTACTCAAAAATTTATCATACACCTATAAATCACCTGGTCTCAGTGTTAAAATTAACACATTGAGATATGTAAAAGGAATAGCTCCAGGCTTGCTGCAAAGTCAACATTCTTCCTCTGTACTCAGGTTAGCATTATAGAAGAGCTGTAGTGAATTCTTTCTGTGTCTTCATTGATCTTGAGTTATCATTTGCTTGCAACAATAGCAACCAAGCTCTTCCAAGCTCCCATTTTTTCTTAGCACCTAAAACTGTGTCCTCTTATTGTTTTCCTCTCATCTCCACAGCCAACCCTGTGATGTGTTATTCAGAACATCCTCCTCATCTCTTTTCAGCTTCCTGTAAGAGTTCTGTCCCTACTACCTTTCTCTTCCCTCTGCTTATCTCAGAAAAACTCTCATCTCTAGAACAGACAGTTCACAGAGCTACGTCTCTTCTCCTTACCCATTCCTTCCAGAGCAGGTTGAAATCCTGGTCTCTCCAACACTTTTCATTGATACTTGCCTGACAGTTTAAACAGCATGTTGCCAAGGGACAGCCTTTAATATCTTTTCAATCCACACTGATGTTTCAGGACAACACTGCAGTCCTGCTTGTCATCAGGTCCATAAGCTGTGTTTTCCTTGATCAGGCCTCCCCCCAGGTCTCTCTCACTTCCTAGTTATCTGGAAGCCTTGTGTTTTATTTCTGCCTTTCATACCCCCTCATATATAACTGGTGCAAGTTGATATCTGATACTAATTGCCTTTACAGTACTGCAGGAACTTTCCTCTGACCTAGACAGAAGCACCTTTCCTTTGCTCATGTCTATTCTGAACACTGTTGTGATTGTCAGTTACCTTGACTGCATCTTTCCTGTCTTTGCATCTCTCCCACTCTCTTTTTTTTTTATAAAATCAATTGTGTTTCTACTCCAAGTTCAAGTCCTTTCTTGGTTAGTTAATCCCCTAGCTATCTCCTCTTTGATAACACAAGGTCAGCTCTTTACTTACTGTACTCAAAGACCAAAAATATCGGCCCCTACCTGGCACTTCTGTGTATCTATTCTATGCTTTCATGAGTCCTTTGTGTTTTATCCAATACTGCTGCACATACATACACATACATAAAGAAGCTTCTATGAATACACATCAAAATTAACTTCTTAATCATCTTCACACACATACACCCTTTCCCATTATTTCCACACAACCTCCCTTTAATGATTAGGCTGTTTATTAAGATACCGTTATTATTATTACCTTTATTATGATACATTGTTTCTTTGTTTTCTTGTTCACCCACAACTATCTGTCATCTCAACCACTTTTTCAAATTTTTGGGGTGCCATAGAATCAGAATTGCGGTCTTTGCTTAACAAAAAAAACAAGTTCTTGTTTCAGAACGGTTGTTCAAAAACTTTACCAAAATAGAATAAATATCAAACCATAAAAGTTAATGTGTGGTCCAGGTGAGAGGCATTGCCCACTCTGAAGAAACTAGGGACGTCCATGAGGCCAAACCTGATTCTGCCTGCAACCTAATCTCTTAGTCACATGTAAACTTTGTAAAGCCACTGGGGTTTTTAGTGCTGTCAGTTGACCCATAGTCTAGATGTAGAAATTGAAGCCATAAAAACAAATCCACTCCTGTCATCACTTTACAAGCAATTATACAGTGCCCATGGAAATGAAAATACTAACTCATAAACCATAACACTGGAGATTGTGAAATAGTCCTGATAAGATGTGCTGAACCATGACAGGGTAAAATTATGATAGTGGCTTGTCCTTATTTTTTTCTTGCCCATTCAGAGACACTGGCGGAACAGCTGTTTTCAGGATGCACTGGGTGGTCACTTCTAAAAATCAGGCCCTGATAAAGATTCTGCCCTTTTCCAGATAGGGTCTAGATCCCACCACAAAGGTCATGAATATTCCTTACTTTGCTCTTCCATCAAACTCCTTCTGCTTCTGAGGGTGAGGCCGCAGAATGTATCAGAAGATACAGCATGGAGTAAACCCTGCAACACAGCATCATGCAGAAAGTTATTTGCACCCAGAAAAGGTAAGTTGCATGTACTTGCACTATTTTGCTGTGCCGGAATGTTCTCACTGACATAGGTAAAAGTGGCAGTGAAGGCAAAGAGAAAAAAGCTTTTTTCCATATAAGCAATGTAGATTAGACGCAAATCCAGAATGCCCAGACAAAATATGTGCTATCTACTCAAATCTACAAGAGACTGACTAGGACCTTCATTCTGTGGTGAGCCACACAAAGAAGCAGAGTAAGATCAGGCCAAGCAAGATACCTCTGTGTTCCTGGGACAGATAGCTGTCTGGAGGCCACTGGAAGGCAGTGATTCTCCCAGAAATAGAGCTGTCAAGTGTTTAAAGTGAAGGCAAAGCTCATTCTATCTGATAAACCAAGGTTATACCTGTGGGGTGACTTCTGAGGTGAGGCTATTTCTAAGGCTCGGGTTTATTCAAATCACCTTCATAGCTGTTGACACTAGTGTGTTTATGTGTGACAGTTTAATCTGCTATCTATCTGAGTACCGTAAAGATGGTAAAAGATGTGTTTTCATAGCCAGGGACATAAATTAATTTTTTGTGGAGGTCAAGAGATGCTTGTCCCTCTCATGTACTGCAGCAGACATGAATAGTTAAGGTCTCTTGCATGTTGAAAAGCAAGATGGGATGAAGGTTCTTAGATGCTCAGATACAGCAAATGTGGTAGTCTTTTTTCAGAAAGGCAAGTGCTACTGCCCAATGTCATTGATCCCAACCATAAATCTGGCATTGAAATTCTGACATATTGCAAAACTGTTAAAGTTGGGAAGTTACCTGGGAACATCCATGCACATTTGGAATCGTGGCTGTGGAATGAAAGAAAAACAATTCCAAAGAATGTATTTCAATCAAATGTGCCATAAAGGATCTAAAATTTCTGAAGGTTTATAGAGTTTCATAGTTTGATAGAGACACTGCCTTAAAGCTGTTTCTGTGACATGTTTCTGTGTAAGTTTGACAGAGCAGACCCATATATTACATATTTTTTTCACGCTACTGCATGGACAATCTCAAATGAACCTGCCCCCTCCCATCACCCTCAAACTGAAAAATAGCCATGTGCTGACCAAAAATGGATCTCTGCACCTCGGGGGGAGAAAAGGTTCAAACCTCAACATCCATGTCTACAAGGAACCCAGCATTATCCCACCATGCCACCATGCCTTCCTGACCCCTGCTTCCCAACCTATCCCCTCTGCAATGTGTGCAAGTCCCAGCAACCTGGAAATCTTGCCAGGGAAGGAAGAAAGTGGTGCAGCAGAGCTAATGAGCCTGACTTGGCCCTGCTGAGAAAGTATTGGGGTTGCAATTTAGGTGAGCCATAAGAGCTCAATTAAAAATGGGTTAAACGATGTGGCCCAGTTAAGGTCTGCTCAGGTTTAGACAGAGCTACTTTACTACATGCAAATTATTGTCATGCACAAAGAGAAAACAGGAAGCAAAAAATTTATTTCCCATATAATTTAAACCTTACCAGCTGAATAACTGACAATAATAATAATAATAATTCATTATTTCAGAGAAATAAAAGAGAAGCCTGAACTTGCCACTTCCCTGATGTGCTTCTTTGGTTATTATTCCATCACTTCATCCCACACACCTGGGCTGTTTTTGCTGAGTCCCCACTTGCAAGGCTCTTGCTATCACACCATACCTGCTCTTCTCTATGTATTATCAGCATGCCATGGACATGGCATTGTTCACCCTGAGAAGAGAAGGCTCTGGGGAGACCTTATGGAGGACTTACAGTACTTAACAGGGCCCTTGAATCACCAAATCATTGAGTTGGAAAACATCTCCAAGTCCAAGCCCAACCTTTGACCAAACACCATCATGTTAGTCAACTAAACCATGCCACTAAGTGCCATGTCAAGTCCTTCCTTGAACATTTCTAGGAATGGTGATTCCACCACCTCCTTGGGCAGCACATTCCAATGCTTGGCAACCCTTTTTTGACAAAATACTCTGTGAACTCCCCTGGCACAGCTGGAGACTGTCTCCTCTTGTCCTGTCACTTATTACCTGGGAGAAGAGGCTGACTTCCACCTGACTACACTCTCTTTCAACCAGCTGTAGACAGAAATAAGATCCTCCCTGAGACTCCTTTTCTCCAGGATAAACAACCTCAGCTCCTTCAACCACTCCTCATATGACTTACTCTCTAGAGTCTTCCCCAACTCCACTGCCTTTCTCTGAACTCATTTCAGCACTTCAGTGTCTTGTCATGAGGGACTCAGAACTGGACACAGGATTCAAAGTGTGGCCTCAGTAGTGCTGAGTACAGGGGGACAATGGCCACACTATTTTTTTATATAAACCAGGATGCCATTGGACTTCTTGGCACCTCAGCACATACTGGCTCACGTTCAGCTGCCATCACCAGCACTGCCAGGTCCTTTTCCTCTGGGCAGCTTTCCAGCTACTCTGCCTCAAGCCTGGAGTTACTATCACCAAGGTGCAGGATGCAGCCCTGGGCTATGTTGAACCTCACACCACTGCCTTTGGCTCATCAATCCAGAATGTCCAAATCCCTCTGCAGAGCCTTCCTTCACTCATGTCCAGCTTGGTGTTTTCTGTCAGCTTACTGGGTATTCACTCAATTATCTCATCTAGGTCATCAACAAAAATACTAAACAGTGCTGAGGTCTGGGAAATCCCCAGTGACTGGCAACCAACTGAACGACTTTCTAGACGCAGACAGTTTTTAACACAGTGAAGAGTACACCTATCCAACCAGGACTAGCCAGTTTCTTTAGGAGAATACTGTGGGAGATATTGTCAAATGCTTTGCTAAAGTCCAGGTAGACAACATCTAATTTTTCATTATCCACTCAGCGGGTCACCTGCTCATAAATGAGTATCAGGTTGGTCAGACAGGACCAACTATTCACAAACTTTTGCTGGCTGGCCCTGATCTCTTTGTTGTCCTACATGCCTACAGTGTGAAAGCACTCAAAATTATCAGTTCCATAAAGTTCCATAACCAAGGTCAGGCTGACAGGCCTGTACTTCCCTGGATCCTCCTTCTGACCCTTCTTCTAGATGTGACCATTGGCCAGCCTCCAGTCTCCCTGGTTTACCAGGACCAATGATAAAAGATGGAGAGAGGCTTGGTGAGCTCTTCTGTCACCTCCCTCACTACCCTTGGATGAATCCTATCTGGTCCCATTTATGAGCATAAACTTATGCTTTAGCAGGTAAATGACTACTTCCTCCTGGGTTTCAGAGGGTCTTTTCTTCTCCCTGACCCTGTCTACCAGCTCAGGGGACTGATTGCCCTGAGTATCATTGGTCTTACAGCTATAGATTGAGGTAAAGAAGGCATAAAGTACCTCAGCCTTTTTCTCATCCACGGTGACAGTGTTTCCCCTTCATACAATAATGAATGGAGATTTTCTTGGCCTTCTTCTTACTATTAATGTTTTTGTAAAAGCACTTTTTATTTTCTTTCACAGCAGTGACCAGATTGATTCTAGCTGAGTTCACCTTTCTAATTTTCTTTCTATAAGACCTAGCAACATACTTGTACTCCTCTTGCCTGCCCCTTCTTCCAAAGGGCAGAAAGTCTCTTAATTTTCCTGCAAAAGCTCCCTGTTCAGACAGCCCGTTTTTCTTCCCTGCCAGGGGATGATGGAGGCAAGTTTTTAGCAGTGTCTGTTGTGACATGATGAGGGATAATGATTTTAGACTGAAAGAGGGTAGATTTAGTCTGAATATAAGGATGAAGTTTTTCATGATGAGGATTGCTCAAACACTGGAACAAATTTTTCAGAGAGATGGCAAATGTCCTATCCCTGGAAACATTTGAAGTCAGGTTGGATGGGGCTCTTAGCAAACTTACCTGTTTGAAGATGTCCCTGTCAATTTCAGGAGGGTTGGATGCAATGACTTTTAAAGGTCTCTTCAAAAACAAACTATTCTATGATTCTATGGTAATTATTTCATTCTACACAGAATAGTTCCTGTTACTAGATATCTAAAAACTATGGTTATATCAAATGATTATAAACAGAACTAAAAAAAAATTAGTTGGCACAAGCCATCCAAATATTAGAAAAAAATTTGCAGCAATAACTAACCAGGCTCAAGCAAAGCTGCAGTCAACCCATGTTCAGAAAAAGCCTGTGACCTTGCTGGGTTAGTTTACCTGCTGCCTCTTTATTAGTGATAATAAATCCACATTTACCAGGCTACAAGGCTACAGCTAGGCCAATCCTGGAATACATATATATGTATGTCCAGATGTACATATGTACACATGCAGTGTTCTCATCCAGAGAGATTAATGAGGTCTAAATTGCCAAAGACTACGGAGTTACTATATTTTCTGTAGAGCTGTGTCCCATTTCATTCCAGTGATGAAATGCCAGCCTCTGCCTAATGTGCTTTTGGTTTTTCCACGCCAGGCTTTCCAACAGACCAGAGTTCAACAGTTTTGGAAGAAATCTTAATTGAATGTCCTGATGGAAAATACAGGTTTTCATCCCCCCAGATTAGAACTGTCATTTCTTTTGTTGTCCTTTATAATTTCTGTTCTATGACCTATTCATGACCATTTTGTCCTCTTGTTTTCTACTTTAAAATTCCTAATTTCTAATTTAAAATTCCAACCCACTTGGGAACTGCTTCTTCTTTTTTCCTTTTCTAAGGTATCATCTCATAAAATGAAACACAATTACGGGTTTGGATGTTTTGAACTGTGACCTAATGACCCAGCCTACTACACATTGTTTCTTCACATTTCTCAGAAACATGCTCTCTGGAATAGTTTCTAATAAATTTAGCCCACAAACTCATGTTCTAAAGCACAAAGCAGGGAGACCAGACCTTCTGCATGAGAACTTGTGGACTTTCCTCAAAAATTTGGGGGTGGAAATAAAAGGTTTTTTTCAAAAGACATGGTAAGAGATGCAACCTCCCAGACCCAGCTATTTTGAAAAGGGATAAATTTTAAAAAATATTTCTAAGAAACATTATTGCACTTCCCTATTAAATTTCAATTCATGTAATTCAAACATTGTCAAAATTGACTGGTTTATTTGAAGATGTTCTCCACAGAAGAGTTTGCAAATTATGATCTTTCATGCCTGTAATGTGGCTAGAAAAGACAGTAATTGGCTGGAGCCCTCTCTTAATTTAGAGCCCTCTCCTAAATCTACTTTATTAAAATCTTTGTTAGGAACTAGTTGAGAAAACAATTTGCTCTCCATGTGCCAGACATGACTATCATCCATCATGAGGCTTACGTGCTTCCCTTTTTAAAGAGTGACCTGTCTATTCTGAATATGAATTCATCTCTTGATGCTCTCACCACTTGACTGGGATTTTCCTCAGCTTACAGGGCTTGTTTCTAGCTGGGCACAGCAGCTGAGGAAGTGGAAAATAACTGTTAGAGTCTCACCACCACAATGAAACACAAGACTCTCATTCTGGCATCATCTTGGAGGGTTCTGTTTCTACCAGTGAGGTGGAACAAATCCTCTGTAATAAACTTTGACTTCAAGAGACATTCTTTTATTGTGCAACTTATCTGGATGCAGACATATGTAGAGGACTCCAATACTCTGGGAAAGAGGAACCTCCTTGGCTTAGCCTCCACAGTGGTGTGAAGCAGAGCCCCACTAATCCTAAACTCTATTCTTTAGCATGCAATGAAACCAAGGGAACTACAGCAGAAGGGCCGTATCTAGATATTGATATTAAGTGTTAGCTAGCCAAGAAAATAGGCTAGCTAACACTTGAAGCTTAGAAGCTGTTATTAAAACATAAAACAAGCTCCAATAATTGTATAGTAGCATAACAATCATGGATTTGCATGGTGGAGCATGTATCTCCTTACAACACCATTCAAGTAAGAGAGTGAAATAACCTTAAAATGACAACAAGACAATGCAAATGTGCACACTTTCATCTTGCTGAGTAATCTGACAGATTCTGTGACTGAGACAGACTGAACCTGCTATGTGTTACTAAAGCATAGTCCCAGACATCATTTAGGGTAATTCGGTTTCTAGCTTTCACCAATTCCTTTTCAATGCATGGTTTTATTCTGCATTTAAACAAAAACCTCAAACTTCATTATCTACCTCTTCACATACCTTGAAAAGAGCTTTCCGTTTCCTGAACAAGTTCTTTAGCAGTGTCTGCGAGGTTTTTATTATTTTTTTATGTTTTCATCAATTTTTGCAGGTTTATTTATGAGGCCTCACTGCTGTGCTGCCTAAGAGGTTAACAGATTACTACTATTGTAGTCAGTGAAATAGAGTATTGGTCTTAGAATACAAACCATCCTCCTGGGAGACTTATTTTCAAGTAAGTCTTTAACTCAGAATAGATTTCCCTTACGAAGCCAGACATGCATAGCATTACTTTGAGCCTATCAAATAATTTTCTGGAAACTGAAATAATCTGTCTTAATAAATAATGATCTAGCTCAAAAATGTTCCTCATTTTGAAAAGACTTGGCACTACAGATTTTTCTTATATATACTGCATTATGAAAATAAAATCTGCTTTAAAAATCATGCTTACCTAACATGTTAGGAAGTACTCTCATCATTTGTATTGTGGATTTTTCTTTCATTTCCTCTTTGTAGACATATCCATCTAATCTTCCTCTCAGATGGCACTGTCATGTAGACAAGTTCTCAATACAGCAAATACAAGGCAGTAACAAAACCACTCAGCTACCTAAGATCAGAAAGAGCAGTCAGTATTTTCCAAAACTCACAATGGATGAAAAAACATATATCAGAATTACCAGAAGAAACCAGTAATGTACCAGATGGAGAGGACCACTTGCTGGAAAAAAAATAGTGAATAATTTTTTAAAAAATAATTTCATTATCTGTTCATGAACTTGCCAGGAACATTACATTTGTCTGATGAATAAATTATTCATTGAAAAGTATTTCTTCAGTACCATCTGTGACTAAAGTTTCAGAGCATTGTACTGTTTGTTAATTCACTAAGGGTTTAGAATTATTATTTAAAGCCTGTCTATAATAGAGGCTGTGGAAAATGTTATAATAAATACAAACAAATCACTCCAAGGATGAATTAGATAAAAGACATAACTATACCAAAACTATGATTAAATGGCCAACTTTTGGTGTTTAGGCGCAGAAAATCATTAGTGACTGACATTGGAGAAGGATGCAAACAAGCTAAAATGGGAGGACACATCTCTCTCTCCTGCTGACACGTTGACACTCCTGCCTGCCATTCCCCTCTACTGACTATCCTACAGGACATGAATTCTGCTGCTCACACTCTTTCCTCCCTTTAGTCCTACCTATTTTCTTCCTTCCACATCATTGTCCCTTGGCACTTAGCTCTGTTTCTCCTCTGTGAGATCCTCTCCTGCACAGATGCCTTCATTCTCAGTGCTACTAGACCAAAGTTGCCAACATTTTAGTAATTTGCTCATCTGAGCTGGGTGCTACCGCTGCTTCTCCCTTTGTCCTTTGCCTCTCACTTTCCCCGAATGTGAGAAAAGACCCCACATATCAAAAGGGGGAGGAAGTGACAGCACTCTCACCACTTGACTCAGTTAACATTCTCCTCTGTCCAACACACCTTGAGGAGTAATTTGGAGGAATATCCCACACCGGGCTGGGGAGGAGCAGGAACCACACTATTCCTTTTCAAGCTTTCTGGAAACAGCTGTCCTAGTTCACAGCATTTTGTTTCCCTTAGTACATGAGCCACTTCTGCCTCCCACATTAAGGGTGCTGATATGAAATGTGATTGCTAGGATTTAGGGGTTACTCTAAAACTATTCTTTGTGTATGTGTGTATGCATGCACATGAACAGAAAAAACCCACCCAAAACCTAGCATTTGCATTCAAAAGGTCCAGGCTCACAGAAAATAAGTGCAACACTATTGTGAGTCAACTCCACAGAAGAACTTGGCACTGTTTATTTTTGGCGTTGATCATTTTTCTTCTGACAGAACACATCAAATACAGGCTGAGGTCTGCACAATGTGCACAATACGTCCTAGGGGAATAAAAATCTTGTAAAAGAGCTTTTAGAGTGGTGGTTGGAAAGCAAAGAGGCTTTATATTCTTGTAAGAGATGGTCCGAAGTTTCCCTCATCTGTCTCACAACCGTCTCAAGGACAGAGACTGAGATCCTGAATATCACAAGGGACTTGGTTTAGGAGTTTGGGCCTAGCTGAGGCGGATGTTTGCTAAGTGATTGTTTGCAGGTGGTTGCATGGTACACTGCCCTTGTTCCTGCTGGTGAGCAGAGACTTGTGGGTGGTACCCTGCACAAAGGGTTTCCACGACACATTGCCGTCGTTCCTGCTGGTGAGCAAAGACTTGCAAGACATGGATCGCTCTGTACCCTACACCTGCTCCCCACGCAATGGAATTCATCACAATGATCATCAATCTCCTCTGGTTTTGGCCCTGCGCCCCTCGCTTTGCAAAAGACTATAAAGTTATACCCCAAACTTACCTTCCTTTGAGATCTTCCCAACGGACAGAAGATTCTGCGTCGTTGGACGGCTGAGTGGACTTCGACATTGGTAGCTATAATCCCCTTACTCTCTTTTCCTTATGCTTTGCTTTCTCCTCTTTTCACTCTACCGCATATTAGTGCTGATGAGCACTCAATAAAGTGTGTTTTGCTGTTTAAGTCCTTGGTTTGCTGATAATCTTTTGTACTCAGACCGACTGAAAGAACCACATCACAGATCCCACCTTGCAGATCGTGACAGTTCTCTCTGCCTGTAGTTCCGAAATGTCTACTATAGAGCTAACTTTATTTCCCAACACGTCTGCTGGAACGTATTTCAGAAAAGTAATGCTTCTTTCTTCACCCTCTCAAGAGATTCAAGGCACAATAACTGAGAAAAGCAAAGATTTGCAGATGTTTTAAGAGCCATTGTTGCCCTGCTATTTGAAAATTCTGACCCAGATGTAAGAACTGCTGTTGCAAAACTTGTACAGAGCTCACCAAGGTCTAAATCCAGCCAGTCAGGATAGTCTTGGCTCTTCAGGTGCATCAAGAACCTTTGAGTTGGGATATATCTCAGCTGAACTCTGAATCTGTCTTGGAATTGGCTATGGCCCAATCCAAAAGTACATAACAAACTGAGACAGTTTTGCTTGAAGCGTGTGGTAAAAGTGAGGTCTTATTTGAAGGAATTTAGGAAACCTGAGACAAAGCTGAGTTAAGTACCTGCTGGGAAGGATTTTTCTTCACTATTCAGTTTTTACTATTAATTAATGGGATGACAAACCAGCATCACCTCTTTTCAGCATCTGCAATGACAGAAAACTTACCTTCCTCATTGCTAAACAGGTTCTATTCAGAGAAGATTTTAAATTCCTGATCCTACAGTTTATTTGGAGTAGTGGCTCAACAAGTCACAGATTATGTGATCACACCTGACAAAAATCTACATCAATTTTAAATTCCCTGTGTATAGTAATCTGAAATTGTTACATAATGTCTAAAACTTCTGCCTTTAAATTCTGATTTTTCTGTACTCCCTGGGGGGTTTTTTTCCTAATTTTTTTTTATTAAGCAAAAGCTTTGGACAGTGTTCCTGTAAACTTATTTTTGCTGAAGCTGATCTGAGGAAAATAAATAATCCTTTAGAATGTGCATATTTGTGTAAGAAAAACATATTCTCCTCCTGCTATATGGCTTGTGAAAAAATTACAATATTATTGGTACAAGATAGTACTTAAACTAAAACCTCAAGATTAAATAAACAAGTATTTAAATTTCTTATATTTAAATTAAATGTAGAAGAAAAAATTACTTGTCATTCCTTTGGGGCCTTGCCATAACTAAAATTTAAGAACAGCCACAGAACAGAAAAAAAAACCCAAAGTAAAGAACCTAAAGAAGTAAAGAAGTTTATGAAAGTCCTAGAAGTATTTCTTTCATTGAGGCTCTCAGATTTTTTTTTTTCTCTGATCAGAATTCCTGTAGGGAAGAATAACATATGAGGAGTTTAAAAAGAAGCAAACATATTTGTGTAGAAGCTTATAATTGAGGGGGATTTTTGATAGGATTATTCTTAGCAATGACTGAAGATGCCTAGTTTCAAAAATGAAGGTACTTCAATACATATAACACAATATTTATGAGTTCCTAGATCCATAGAGTATTTATGAGCAAGATTTTTAAGACATCCCATTGTCCTGTGTCAGGCCAGGAGAGGGTTAATTTTTGCAGTAGCCTGGAGAAGCATGGCCAGGACCCAGGGGTTATTCTATACCACCCCACGACATACACAGAGGATAGGAGGAGAAGGGGTCTTTTCTGGCCAGGTGGGCGGTGCAGCTCCAGGCTCTGTGTGGTGAGCACTCACCCTGGAGAATTGTCTGCCTCTCTTGTATGCTGTTATTCCTTTCGCTGCTGTTACCCTTCATGTCTTATTTCATTGCTGTTACTAGTAATTGTATTCTTATCCCAACCCACGTTCTTTACCTTTTGAGCCTTCAATTCTCCTCTTCATCCCACTGCAGGGAGCAGGAAGACTAAGCAAGCAGCACATAGTTCACAGTGTTTCAGTAGGAGCACTAAACTGAAGAATAACATCCCTAAACCACAAGACTCATACGTTTATCGGAGCATAATTCATTGACACATCTACCATAATAAAGCAGACCTGCCAAAGCACATGGAATACCTAGCCAAAGTCTGTGTATTAGAATTCATGCCACCCTCTAAACACTGTTTACATTAAAATCAAGTGTTCATCACTATCTTTTTAGTATACTTAACTAGAGAATATAGAAGGTACCAAGGTATGATAAAAATTCTGCTAATGTACATATTTCAATTAGAGGAAAATAATCTTTTCCTGGCCTCATCATTGTAAATATTGCATTTTCAATAAGCAATAGATATGAAGGTTTTGTTCTCCTTAAAAGTCAGCAAGAGATGTTGAAAAGGACACATGTTGTTTCAGCTGGAAGTGTCTGTGCTAGCTTTTGAGTGTAAGAAACTAATTCTATGAGACAAAAAAAAACCAGTCTTTCTCATATTCGTCACATTTCTCTGGGAAGACCTCAACATTTTTCTTCACCCCAGCTCAACTGCATTGCTCTCTCAATGGCCCTGCTGTAGTCAGTTCCTGCTGATCTTACAGCATAGCCCTACTACAATTCAACTGAGTACAAATTTGAGACAGATGATGAAACACGAAGTCTTGGACAGTTCTCTTCTGGGTATTTGCATTTGCAGGAACAAGAAATATTTTTGAGAGGAAGTTCCAAAACTTATCACTCAGAAAAAAGGTCCAACACAAAGCTTCAGACCTCAGAATTTTCTTATGGAGGCAACCTCAAACCTGATGCCAGTAGGAATTGCCAATGACTACTTCTCCATCCTTTGAACATAAAACTTCTGAAACAAATATACATTGTCATGATCAAAACAAATATTCAAGGTCTCACGATCTTAACTTCTGCAATTTGCATTCCTTCTGATCCAGTCTGCAGTTACATCAAACCATTACTTTTTAAAGTTATGGTTTAATAAACTTTTTAAAAGTTATTAGATGGATAACTATCCCAAATCTACATGAAGGTACTATCCACATTATTATATAAATAATGTTATCTGCTGCCTTGAGCAGTACTTCACAAAGTACATGCAATTTGAATAGGCACTCAAAAATACTACTTCTCAAGAAGAAAACTACATTTTATGTGTCCACACACTATTTCCATTATTCTTGCTAATAAGAAGGGGATTACTTTCATTATTAAATATTCATAAAATGCATGCATACCAGTAAAGTAGTTTTATGTTCCCAGCTGTTACAGCATAAATTGGAATAAAGACTAGCTCACTTGAATTAAATGGCATCCAATCCACTAGGGCAGAGTGCCTAAATACACGGGGTTTTTTGTGTGTTACCTCAGCCAAAAAGAAATGCCCATGTAGAGGAGAATCAAAGGGACAAAACCAGTTCCAAGTCTGAGAACATTCTGAAATTCACAACAAGGTGGTATTTGGCTCCCCATTGTGCCTCTGAGCACAGTCAGAGGCTTTTTCTTATCTCAGAAGAGATTTTGTAGGATGCAAAATAATAATGTCCTGGTTCATCAGAAAGAGAACCTGACACAACACCCTCTGACCTGACAGGGCTTTGCCAGTGATTTACAAAGCATTTCCAACATCTATTGATGTGTTAGGAAACCTTAGAATTTTCCTGTCAGCTGGAGGCCACCACTTAGCAAGTGGCAGGAACTCACACAGACAATGCCAATAGACTCTTTCTTTAATTGCTTTTCCCTGACACATTAACTCCAGGGATTCTTCCTCTGATGGGCTCTAGGGGCCACAGGATTAAAAACCACTGAATTTTCAAAAGAAACAGGAGAAGAGCCAAAAAGAATAGTTATTAGCAGCTGATTCCAGCCAAGTTTAATTTTATTTGTTGTGTTCAGTGTGGTTCAGCAGGTGATCCTGCAGGTGGAGGAGTCAGTGCAAGGCTAGCAGGTATTTGTTATCCATGATGCTATCCCCAGGATGCTGTCAGCCCACCTTACATGAGCAGGACAAGAAGGCAGCATTTTGTCCACCAAAATGGTCTGAGACAACCAGCTATCCATACTGATGCTATTTATCACCACTACACATTCATAAAATCCATGCCTAGTAAATGAAAGTTTTCAGTATTAGCAGTTGTTAATACTGACATCTCTTCCCAACGGCCTGTTAGTGATTGCTGTAAACAAAGGAATGAGTTCTACTGAATTAAGAAATTTTTCAGCTGAGTGTTGGAAGTATGGTTTCCACTGCAGTTAAGCAAGACAAATCCCCCAAGAACCCCACCTAAACACCTACATTTTTACATTTCAAAGGCAACCCCAATGACTAATAAATTACTATTGAATTCCTATGGGGTTCTTTTCCACCCTCTTAGAAATCACAGCAGCACTCATATCAATATGATCAATATGATTATAAAGAAAAATCAAATCAGAGGTAAATAGTAATGTACTTCAGGCATTAATATTTATGGTGGGAATTTTACTTTCCATTTTAGGCACTGAAAAATATGGCAGAGTTTTCTCACAATATTCCAACGTCTAGAAGCAATCAAAAACTGAAGGTAGCTCTGGAGGAAGATTTACTGCTCAAGTCCACAGCCAAACCAGGAAACAAAACCCTCTTTCAAGTACTTGGCTTGTATTGCTATCCTTCTTTCCCTCCATCTGTACTGCTTGCATTTTGCAGCCTACAGAGATGACTGAATAACACAAGAAGCTATTCAGTAAGATTTTCACATAAAATGTATGGTTTCATTTCACTGCTGCTCTTTGCTCGGCTTGGGGCTGGAACAGCTTCTTTTGAGCATACTTAGGACGGTTTGCTAACATGTCCTGGTCTCAGCCCAATCCACAGAAAATGTCAGGCTACTAAAATCAAGAGGAGAAAAGCAGTGTTTTCTGTAGCAATTAAAGAAAATTCTGCACCAAACAAAGCTACATAGGGCCCCACAGAGCAATCAGGCAAATACAAGGATTTTGTCATGGCAAATCACTCGCCCCATGGCAAAATCTGGGAGTCAGAACTGAATGCCAGTGGCCCTATTTACAATATGTGGTAGAGCCTTAACCCAGTCAGACCCAAGAGGGGGCTGAAATCAGAATGATCATGCTAAAAATTTGCTCCTGAACAGTGGATGGCCTCTGGGCCATTACCAGCAGCATCCTCAGACTCTGCTCAGGAAAGCATAAGCAACTTGACAATAAGGCACAGGCAGTTTAGAAGAAGTGAAGGCAAGAAGGGATAGGAACAACACTTCTACCTCTGCTTATGGAATAGAAAGCACAAGAGAATCACAGAGAAGTACAGTGCATTTAGTGACCCTGCATTGTTGCATTAAGTCTATGCTGAAGACTGTTTCTCTGGTTCAGTCAACAATGTGCCAGCAGTGAATGAAAATACCACAAACCTGAAAACGATGAAGAGTTTGCACCTTTCGTGTCACTACATGCTTATGCTCTGAGCTTGCTGGCACAAGGCCTGTTGTCCTGCAGCATGAGCACACTCTGCTTAAAATGCTGGCACCATCAACAGCTATGGTCATAAAGACACAGTGCTGAAAGTTAGAGGAGCACCACACAAGGAAAATCTTAGCCTAAAATTAGTACACTTGAAACTTTCTCCAGTTGCACTCTGTTTACAAATCATTTAAGATAACGCTAAAAATATTCCAGAAACTGATTCACTGTCCATAATTATGAATGGTTCCATTATCTCTAACAAAATTACACTGTTTTATTTTAGCAAGTTCCACTTTCCACAAAATTGTGCACTGGCTCTTTAGAGCCCTCTCAAAAATAATATAATCTCACAGTATTTTCATCTTTTTATCATTTGTTTTTATTATTTTCAGAATATAGAAATACAGTTTCTTTAGTTCTAATGCTAGGCTTTATTTAGTTTCTGTCCTAATACCTAGAATCATATTAGCAAATTCAACATTTTTTTTTTTAATGCATAGCATTATAGAGTCAGACAGTGCCAGAATATTAAAAAGAAGCACCAAAAGTTGATGTTATTTTTATGGCATATATCAGTCTCTGATAAACTATAATAGTTAAGTGATTAACCCGTTCTCCAAACTGTAAAGGCTTTTTCTGTCTTTTTTGATACAAAAATTCTCTCTAGTAGCTTTCATCTATATTTATAATAACACTTTGCTCAACTGTTCAGTTAAAGGATAATAAAAAGCCCACCTCTCATCATTAAAATAAGCAAAACATCACTTCCCAAAAACACAATATGCCGTACATACAATACATATAATTTTTGTCTTCATACTGTACTTTTTAATTAAAACAAGTTGTTACAATGCAATTTCCATTTTCAACTGTGTCTTCCTTTCTTTCAAGTGTATTGACAATTATCTTGTCCTTTTGAGCTAATGAGTGGAACAAATCCAAAGACTAATATAAAACAACCTGTGGATCTTTTCAACGGAGTTATAGTGTTTGATAGAAGAGCATTTCCCCATAGAAGGCCTCTCAGAGGTGCATTGGCATTGGTAGCTGGAGAGGTGTTGATAACAGGTCTGTGTTTGTACTGCTGGGCAGAGCTAGCACTTAAACTGTCAGCCCTTTCACCCACAGGCTGCGTTTGGGCAAGATCATGGGAGGGGACATGGACGGGGCAGCCACCCCACACCATGCCATTTCATGGGATGGCTGCTCAGATATAAAAGTTAAGAGAGAGAAGGAATGGGGGGGTGGGCAATTGTTATTTTCAACAGTCATTTTCTATAGCAACAGCTACAGAAGCTGAAGCCCTGTTTCCCAGAAAGTGGCTGGACAGTACTTGCTGAGGGGAAGTAGAGAATAACATATTTTGGGTATTTCCTCAGCCCACACATACATGACTTTTTGCTTTAGTAACCCACCTTTATCTTAAGATGGAAATAACCCTAGTGAGTTATTTTGTGCCCCCATCCTGCTGAGGATGGGAGTGACAGAGCAGGTTGGTGGACACCTAGCATGCAATCAGGGTCAACCGCCAGCAGTCTTTTTTGACATCCAACATGGTGCCCAAGGAATTTTAAATAAGGACAGAAATTGGGAGATGTAACAGACATGGGCTGAACAATGTTAGAGTGGAATGATCATGGGAAATTTCTGTTTTTGTAGTTGTGGGGAAAGGATGAAGGGTGGATTTTTTTGCCAGTTGTCCTCTTTCAATATTGATGATGTTATTTTGATGTGTGGATTTTTTTTTTTTGTTTATGTGAAGGAATCATGTGAAGATTGTGTGATGAATATGGATTTTAATGATAATTCTTAAATATATGAATCACAGAGGCAAGGGGTTTGTATGGCAAGGTTTTGGTAGCAGGGAAGCTTCTGGGAAGCTTCCCCTGTGTGCAACTGCTGTGAATGAAAGTTTTAAGGTTGCTTAAAGAATCACTGACAAGGCTACTGGCCAAAACAGATTTAACATTAAAATTTAAATATTAAAATTTAATACTGAAAGCACAACAAAGGTATTTGCCAAGGTTCATTCTGCTAGTTAACTCAATGGCTAAAGCATGTAGAGAAAAAGAAAAAGAAAAAAATTCCCAAATCAATCAAAGCAAAATAAACCCAAATGTAACTGGGCGGTGCAGGAAAGGTAGAGAGAACAATAGGAAAGCATAAAGGTAAAAGGGAATATGGGATACCCTCCTGCTAAGTTCCAGGGTTCAGAGTAGATCCCATGCTAAACTGAGCCCAGAACTGACCAATAGTTTATGCCCAAAAGTCCAACAGCATTAAATTACACTTGAACTTAACTACACTTAATCAATAAGTTAAACAGTTTAGAAAATGATTCATATAGAATTTACTGTGTCACAACAGTAACTCACAGGTCTGACTTACTACAAATTTAAAATACTTAAGAGTCTAGTAAAATATTCCTAGTACATTCGTTTCAGCATATTCACAGTTGCACGCCCACAGACACAATCTGTACAAGGTATACACCTGTGAAAAATTCCCCCCAAACTCGGCGAAATACTCACTTTGGATGCCTCTGCATCTTCTCAGTGGGCAAAGGGCTGGACTTCAAGCTGTTGGGAGTACCAGGCCAGGATCCGGTATCATCATTCAGTGATCCTATAAGTACAGCAAACTAGAGACTTCACTGACTCTGAGAGGCCCCACTCAGGGGGAGTTTGCTGGTCACAGCCACTGCTCCAGGACAGCTCAAAGGGTCTCACTTTGGACTGCTATGTATGGGTCACAAGAGGGTGGGCTTTAGTCATTGTAATTTTCTGTCCTGGCTGCAGTTCAGGTTGATAACTGCATTTGAAGGTTTGATAAGAAAAATATTATTTGACTTGGGTTGTTATTCAGGAAAGAAAAATAAGCTTCCAAGGCTGTTCATTAAAAACAGGAATTCATTAGACAGCACAAGTTCCTGGTAGCAGACAGGGTTTCTGATAAGCCCAAGAGGGGCTTAGCCCAGGTGCTGTACATCAAGGCCAAGGTCTAGTGAGCATTTCTCATTTCACACTGTGGCATGGGAGGGAGAAGAGCAGGCAATGCACCACCACACCAACAGAGCCACTGCCAGCTGGCTCTGGCCAAGGCTGAGCCATTGACAACGGTGGCAGCACCTCTGGGATAACATGTTTAAGGTGGGGGAAAAGTTATTGCAGATAAAGAGGAAAAGAGGGAGAAATAGGAGAGCAACCACTCTTTACACACAGTCGGTGCAGAAGGGGGCAGAGGTCTTCCAGGCACTGGAGCTGAGATTCCCCTGGAGCCCATGATAAACACTGTGGTGTGGTAGCTGTGTCCCTGCAGTCCATTGAGGACCCCACAGCTCGTTAAAACAGCTGCAAATTCCAGCAATGAAGTATGCAGATTAGCATCTACCCTCAGATTTGCCTCTTATAACATTTTTCGCTCTGCTTTTACTGTTGTAAAACATGAATAGGAAAGTTGTGGCTGCCTTTGAGTGGGCAATGAAGCAAATCAATCACTTTTCACTCAGCAGAAGTAGTCACAACTGAGTGAAGGGTTGTTGGTTTATTCCCAACCCTTGCAAGACAGCAACTATTTGAAGTATTACAAAGGCAAGAGGCAGAGAGATTTCTCTCAGGCAGCCAGGGCTTTACAGACAGCCCAGGCCGTGAGACAGTAAAAATTAGGGAATAAAGATTAAAGGCCACAGCTGGTCACTGCCAATCACAACATGAGGCAAAATAGCCTTGGGTTGTCTTGACACACCATCTTTCTACAGGGAAGTGCATTTTTCTAAACAGTAGAACCTCTTTTGGTGCAAAAAGCTCAACATTAAGCATCACAGAGGTTAATACAGAGCACTGTCCTTTGCAGCAGATACAAGGAAACAGATACTGTTATTAAATCTTGGAATAATAACTAGATTCATTTGAACACAGAAAAAGACTGATTGAATAAATAATGCTTTGACAGACCAAAAAAAAAAAATTTAAAAATACCCCAGAACATTTGTAAAATATGTTATACAACTCTCTGCAGAGGCAGTCACATCATTTCACATGCTTTGTCAAATGGTGAGTGAGAAATATTGACAAATTTCAAAAGTGTTTTCCAACTAATTAGAGTAATGATACCAACACATTCTCTATCATTGTATGACATAATTAATGAGGATAAACTCATGGGAACTCAAATCTGATTTCTCTGATGGCGGAGATTATCCAGTCTTATCACTGAGTTCACCACCAGCCAGGAGTATTGCAGATTACTTAGCTGTAGTTACCATCACAGCTTCAGGCTCTGGTTAGCTGGATGTGTATTAGCTTGCACTGTGACTTCTGATTCACAGGAAAAGAAGAAAAATATTTAATTGTGACCTGTACTGTAAAGACCTGGGCTTGGTCCTGAATGGGTGCTGGACCTACACACAGGACTCCTGAGGATGTTACCAGGAGACAGCTCTTATTCTCCTGCAAAGCAGATCTGTGATTTTCAGTTCTCTCTCTTCCACGAAGTTTTTTTATGTGCTTCAGATCAGAATGAGATTATGTCAGTTCATGGTTGCATGCTGAATCAATAGTTTCAGAAAGCAGAAGTTATTTTCATTTCTATCTCTGATCAGCAGGATGACTGAGGTAGCACAGGGTCAACAACAAAAATAAATCTGCCAAGGAAATCTTTCAGGTCTTCTTTCTGGATATACCTGTCCTAGAAAACACTCTGCATACCTGCATCAGGAAATATTCTTCAAAGTCTCCATAAAGCTAAAGGGACAGGCAAGTGAGACTTATACTTCCTCCTCTGGCCATCTTCACCGTTTTAGAATTATTATAGCCCAATCCCTACTGGCTTTTAAAGATTTTGGGCCAAGCCATCATAGGGTATAAGGGAAATTGGATTATATAGGGCCACATTCCTTCTGGTACAATAGAGAGGACAAGAATGTTGCAGTGTTACTCCTGGTTAGGTACATTTTATCATAAATAGGTTTTTATCTTCAGGAAGACAAGCTGCCCTTGGAAAACCTCCAAAAACTTTTATATAAATCCTTTACAGCCCACACCTACTATATTAAAAAAAGGATAAAAAACAAACAAACCATCATTAGAAGCAAGAAAGAGAAGCTATGAGCAATTCTTTCTCTGCTGAACCTGAAATGAAAGCAAATAATAACCCAAACGATTTCAGGAGCTTTCAAGATAATTTTTCTATTTTTTTCCACCTATATTAAAATGAACCCATGTGTTCAGCTGTACTTAATCAAAAATAGTTTCTATGGTTACAGAAGAGTTTTTCTAAATGTAGTACAGTATATTAAGTAATCAACCAAAATGACTATGTATAAACCAAAGGCAGGTGGGCACGCCATTTAAAAATATCAAGTAAACAGAGAAAAACCTCAGTAAAAATAATTCCTCAATATTTATACCATTATTTTATTACATTGTAAATAAGAACATGGTAGTGGGGAAAGAGGGGTTGAAAGTAAATCCTTAAATAATCATCCATTAACATTTTTAATACTAGCTACAAAAGAGCTAGTTTTAACATAATATATAGAGATAAGCAAATTAATATACACTCAGACATAACTCAAGGGAGCTACTCTTTATAGAGAGCATTGTTTGAAACATAAGGAATTGCATTAACCAATGCAATTATACTGATCACAGACAGAGAAAAGAAAACAAACCAGATGAACTATATTTTACATGCAAGACCCTGTAAAGGCTCAGCAGTTTCCTTACAGATGACCCTTTCCTTCTCCATAAGGGAGAGTCATATCTGCATCTGTAACATGAAAATGACTATTATTTTCAGAAATAAAACTTTGTTAACAAGACTGACTTTCTTAAAAAAGTACTTCCCAACCCTTTCACCTTTTGTCCTTTTCTTTGTTTATAAATAAGATCAAATGTTGTATTGTGTGAGAGGTATCTAATACTTTGCTGAAAAGGACCTAATAATTTACAGAAAACAAGCACAGTGTGAAACAAGCTTGCGAAAATCTTGTTAAGTACTATGGCATTAGATATTAATAGGAGTAAAAAGTGATAATAACTTGCCCTGGAAAAAGAAGGTAGAAAGCAGTCTCACTGTGCCTCTCACATTGGTGAGAATTGCGGAGCATGACAGAAACCCTTTACCCATACCAATCACCAAAAAAATGCAGTCTAGTAACAGGGAGAGGCCCTTTCTTCCCCTAAGCCCCCTAATAAATAGAAATACCTTCTCACAGATAACAGGTGTAGTTAGAGAAGCAGCTAATGGGTTAGGAGAATGGAGGATTTCTGACAGCTCACCTGTCACGGGTGAGTGAGAGAATCTAAGCCTTGAAAATATCCCTGAATAGCTGCTTGTTATATGTTTTCCTTGCTCATGACTTGATATGCCTAAGAACAGTGAGTGATTGACCTCTCCTGTGTCAAGAAGTCGATCTGGAGGAGGGTCTCTGCCAGCAGAAAACGCTCACTATGCCTAAGGGACAGTGCTGGGAGAGTTTTGTGCTATCCTTGCTTAGAAGAGCACTCAGTGGAAGTTGACTTCTGCCTTCTGGTTTATCTGCCTGGTACTCCCCAAATTCTCCTTCTCGGAACATAACATGAAGAGCACTTCTGTGAGCTGGCTCAACAACTACTATGCTGCAGGAGAAAACTGGAGACCTCTAATTTGTAAGGGGGTTCAAGGAATCCAGAATTCCAGAGGACCAGGCTCACTCAGTACTTGCTGTACTTGCAGTACTTGCAGTATTTGCTGTCATGAATTGAATTGATGTAGGCTCTTCTAGCAGTAGTAATAGTACTTGTTCATGCACTGGGTCGCATCCTGCCAGAAGAGTGCACTCACTTTGGAAATCCTTGCTGAAAGGCCACAGACTGACAAGTAGTTGTTCTGGGGGAAAAAAAAAATTAAAAATTGACTGACTGAATGACCAGGAAACCCACAGTGAGTAGATAGTAAGAACAGTACAAAGATGAGGAAACTTCATGGAGGGGTGCACTGACTGCAAATTAAATAGGCAAAATTAGCTTCAAGTTATGGTATATTGTAACAGAAGAATAAGTATTCCATAGTGTTACATAATAGCTTTTCTATAAGGGCATAGATGCTAGCTCAACTATAAGTTATCTTTGTATATGAAGCTGAGAGAGAATGCAAATTAGGAAGATTTTGTTACTTCAGAACTGGAACTGGTTGTAAGAAAGATGTAAGAGATGAAGAAAATTCTCCAGCTAAAGATCTGGACCAATAACTGACACAAGGGTAAACAGAATGGAAGCAGAAGACATAGGTGCAAGGACTTTCAGAGCCTCAACTATCCTATCAAACTACAAAAAATTTGGTGAAGCTGGATTTTATAGTATCTTCAAAACAGCTGCTTGAAATCTGTGAGAAAAGCCTGAATACCACATGAAAATAGAACTAAAGTAGCTCTGTTTACTAGATGAATACCTAAAATAAAATCTTTAATACAAAAATATAAGTTAAAGAAGTTCTAGTTGTTTCAGAGACATTGGAAATAGTGGAACTGTAAAGCTATTAATTATTTTTAGCACAAATTATACAGAAGGTGATGGTATTAGTACTGTTACTTATTTCCTGATTCTTTTGAAAGCAACAATGGACAGTTGTCCACAAATCTGATTTTTAGTACTGGAAAGGGTTAATAGGCTGAAGGCAGAAGGCTGTTGATTTGCAGGTAAGAAGATCATGTTATTCTTCCTATTATTTAAAAAAAAAACACCAAAAGACCCCAAAAAAACCCTAACAACAAAAAACAAACAAACAAAAAAACAGAGAGGCAGGGACATCTAGATAAATATTTTATAGGCTGAGATGTTAAAAGTTTTCTTCTAAATGAAATTATTTCAACATACTTTGAAACCACTTTTGTACATAATGGAGAGGAAGTCCAAATAAAAGGCTGTATTTTTCACTTGAGGGTTATGTTTTAAGACCAGGGTGTTTGCCAAAATGATATTTACAGTGGCAGTATTATCCTTAGAGTTGAGACATTTTTTTATCCTCATCTTATTGTAGCAATGGTGCTACCAGCAGCACCAAAGGTTTGCTACCATTATTGATCATATCTGTTTTCTCTTTCTGTGTTGCTTCCTGCACAGTTTGAAATACTTTACACACTTCTGATAGGTAATACAACATGGGGAAATTCCCACTGGGAAATCCTTACCCTAAAAATATTAAGGCCACCATCTAATCAGCTGGTCTTAATGCTCTGAGGCTACACATGGTGTTCCTAACCAGAGCTATCATTTGCAGATAACTGCTAAAGTTCTTTAAATTAATTTACTGTTAAAAGCTGCAGTGTCTTGATGTTGTCCTAAGATTTGGGAAACTACAGACCAGACAGTCTCACTGACGTGCCAGGCAAGATCATGCAACATATTCTCCTGGAAACTGCTAAGGTACATGGAAACAAAGGGGTTGGTAACACAGTTGGTAACAGCCAACTAATGGCAAATCATGCCTGACAAATCTGGTGACCTTCCATCAGGGGTAACAGCATTGGTGGATGGGGCAGAGCTACTGACTAGGGGACTACTAGACATATACAAAGTGTTTGACACTGTCCCACACAACATCCTTATCTCTAAATTGGAGAGACATGGATTTGAGGGATGGACCACTGAGTGGATAAAGAACTGGTTGGAAGGCCAGCCACAAAGGGTTGTGGTCAAGGGCTCATGGTCCACATGGAGACCAGCAATGAGTGGTGTCCCCCAGGGGTCAGTGCTGGGGACAATACTGCTCAATGTCTTTGTCAGGGACATGGACAGTGGGATCAAGGGCACCCTCAGCAAGTTCACTGAC
Source organism: Pseudopodoces humilis (assembly GCF_049639895.1). NCBI lineage: Eukaryota > Metazoa > Chordata > Aves > Passeriformes > Paridae > Pseudopodoces > Pseudopodoces humilis. Next base: position 57,231,704 of record NC_142203.1, on the reverse strand, counting down.
AGCACCAGGCTGCCTGGAGCAGTCGACACACTGGAGGGAAGGGATGGCATCCAGAGGGACCTGGACAGGCTGGAGAGCTGGGCCAGTGCAAACCTCATGGGGTCAACAAAGGGAAGTGCAAGGTCCTTCAGCTGGGTCATGGCAATCCCAGACACACCAAGAGCTTGGGCAGAGAAGTGATTGAGAGCAGCTCTGTGGTGAAATATTTGGGCTGATGGTAGACGGAAAACTCAACATTAACCAGTTCAGAAAGCCAAGGAAATCCTGGGCTGCATCCAAAGGAGTGTGAACAGCAGGCAAGGGAGGTGATTCTGCCTCTCTGCCCTGACACCCCAGCTAGAGTGCTGCATCCAACTCTGTTGCTCCCAGTATAAGAATCACAGAATCACAGAATCACCAGGTTGGAAGAGATCTTCAAGACCATCGAGTCCAATCCATGCCCTAACACCTCAACTAAACCATGGCACTGAGTGCCACATCCAGTCTTTTTTAAACACATCCAGGGATGGTGAATCCACCACCTCCCTGGGTAGACCATTCCAGTACTTTATCACTTTCTGTAAAAAACTTTTTCCTAATATACAGCCTGTATTTCCCTTGGCACACCTAAAGACTGTGTCCCCTCATTCTGTCAGTTGCTGCTTGGTGAAAGAGACCAACCCCCACCCAACTACAGCCACCTTTCAGGGAATTATAGAGAGTGATTAGGTCCCCTCTGAGTCTCCTTTTCTTCAGGCTAAACTCCCTCACCTGTTCCTCACAGGGTTTGTGTTCCAAGCCCCTCACTAGCCTCGTTGCCTCCTCTGGATGCGCTCAAGTGTTGGTGTGGCCTCACCAGTGCCGAGTACAGGGGGACAATGACCCCCCTGCTCCTGCTGGACACACTATTGCTGAGCCAGGCCAGGATGCCATTTGTCTTCTTGGCCACCTGGGCACAGCCTGGCTCATGTTCAGCCACTGTCACCAGCACCCCCAGGTTCCTTTCTGCCTGGGCACTGTCCAGCCCCACCATCCCCAGCCTGTAGCACTGCAGGGGGTTGTTGTGACCAAAATGCAGGACTCGACATTTGGATCTATTAAATTTCATCCCATTGGACTCTGCCCATCCTTCCAACCATTCCAGGTCTCTCTGCAGAGCCCTCCTACCTTCCAACAGATCAACACACACACCCAGCTTAGTGTCATCTGCAAATTTACTAAAGAAAGACTCAATACCTTCATCCATGTGATCTATAAAAATATTGAACAGGACTGGCCCCAGCACAGACCCCTGAGGGACACCACTGGTGACTGGCCACCAGCTGGGTGCAGCACCATTCACCACCACTCTCTGGGCCATCCAGCCAGTTCCTAACCCAGCACAGAGTGCTCCTGTCCAAGCCCCGGGCTGCCAGCTGTTTCAGGAGTGTCCTGTGGGAGACAGTGTCAAAGGCCTTGCTGAAGTCCAAATAGACACATCCACAGCCTTTCCTGCATCCACTACGTGGGTCACCTGGTCATAGAAGGAGATCAGGTTAGTCAAACACAACCTGCCCCTCCTAAACCCATGCTGGCTGGGTCTGATCCCCTGGCCATCCTGTAAGTGCTGCACAATGACACTCAATATAAACTGTTCCATCACCTTACTGGGTACTGAGGTCAGGCTGACTGGCCTACAATTACCAGGATCCTCCTTCCCACCCTTTTTGTGGATGGGCATCACATTGGCCAGCTTCCAGTCATCCGGAACCTCACCAGTGAGACAGGACTGTTGGTAAATGATGGAGAGCGGCTTCATGAGCTCATCTGCCAGCTCCTCCTCACCCTGGGATGGACCCCATCTGCTCCCATGGATTTATGAACATCCAAGTGGCTCAGCAGGTCTCTGACTGCCTCCTCTTGAATAATGGGGGGACCATTCTGCTCCCTGCCACCATCTACCAACCCAGGAGAACAGTTGTCCTGAGGACAAACCCTCTTCCCACTAAAGACTGAGGCAAAGAAGGCATTAGGCACCTCCACCTTCTCCTCATCTGCAGTTACTTAGCTTCTTCCCACATCCAAGCGAGAACAAAGGCTGGTCTTACTCTTCCTTTAACCATTAATACATTTGTAAAAACAGTTTTTATTATCCTTTACAAAGTTGCCAAATTAAGTTCAAACTGAGCTTTGGCCTCTCTAATTTTTTTCCTACATGATCTAGCAACCTCACTAAATACTTCCTGAGAGACTTGACCCTCCTTCCAAAGATGATACATCCTATTTTTATTCTTAAGTTCCTTCAAAACCTCATTACCTATCCAGGCTGGATGTTTGATTGACTCATCTTTTGCCACACAGGGACAGTCTGTTCCCGTACCCTCAAGATCTCAGTTTTGAAGCATGCCCACCTTTCCTTTGTTTTTAAGAGCTGCTTCCCAAGGAACTTTCTAAATAAGTCTCCTAAATAGGCCAAAGTCTTCCCTCCAGAAGTCCAATGTAAGAGTCTTATTGATGTTTCTCCTGATATCACCAAATATTGAGAACTCTATGATGTCATGATCACTGTGCCCCACATGGCCTCCAAACACGACATTTCCCACCAGCCCATCTCTATTTGCAAACAGCAGATCCAACATAGCCCCTCCCCTGGTGGGCTCACGCACCAGCTGCAACAAAAAATTGTCCTCCATGCACTCTAAAAATTTCCTAGGCTGCCTCTTTTCTGCTGTGTTAAGTTCCCAGCAGATGTCTGGCAGGTTGAAGTCACCTACAAGAACAGGGCTGGTGATCCTGAGATGTTCTCCAGCTGCTTCTAGAATAAGTTGTCCACCCCTTCTTCCTGGCTGGGTGGATGATAACAGATTCCCAGTACCATGTCAGCCTTGTTGGCCTTCCCCTTAATTCTTACCCACAGGCTCCATCATCATTTCAATATCCATGGCATCAAAAACCTCCCTAATATAAAGGGTCATCCCTTCTCCTCTTCCCCGTTCCTGTCTCTTCTGAAGAGCTTGCAGCCATCCAGTGCAGTGTCCCAGCAATGGGAGTTGTCCTGCCATGTTCCATGATGGTGACTACATCACAGCTTTGTTGATTGTCATGGGGTGGCTTTACCTTTAAGGTGGTTTTGAGAGCTAAGGAAGTTGAAGCTGCTGGTGGCTGATGGGAGTCTCTTCTCCTGACCAATTATCGGTCATTTCTAAGATTTGGCAGCAGTTTTGATCATTGAAAAGTGAGATCAACCTGTGAACACCACCTTAAGATGTAAAGCCAGAGCTCTCTTGTTCTCTTTGTGTTTCCGGCTTCTGACAAGGTAACAAGGCTTTATCTCAGCCTCCTCCCCCCTCCAGGCCGGACAAGGCCGCAGGGGTGGGGGGGGAGGGGGGGAGAAACAGAGCCGGCCGGCCTGGTTTAGTTTGTAGTTTCTGCTGCTGGACTGAAACCTGACACCATGAACATCTGCAGCTTTTCCAAGACTTTAATTCTTTTACTACCTGGATAAAACGTACAGATTACTCCTTTTTCCCAGAGAGACAGATACAATCAACATTAAGAAGACATCATAAAACCACCAAAAACAGTGAAAAAAAGAGTTAAGTTTTAGATGGGGAGAGAATAAGGAGATGCTTTATAAGCTGAAAATATCTTTCTGTTAAAGCTATGGAGATGGACAATAGTGGTTTGAAAAGACTACTTTAATTCATGACAGAGTATATTGGGAGGAATGGAGTGTTCAAAGTGTGGATTTTGAGCAAAAGAGAGAGAATAATTGTGATACAGTGAGGTGCTGGAACAGAGTTGAGCGAAGATTTGAAGCCTTGAGGGCAATGAGAAAACTGTTTCCAGGGAAGCTCACAGAGACAGATGAAGAAGACTTTTGCCTTTGAATAACTCATCCTTGAAATGACATCCCTAGACTCATGGCCTATACACACCTCAGAGTGATGTGAAATGGGAGGAGTGAACTCTGATGACAGGATTTCTGGGCAGCTGACATCAATAGAAATAGCTAACAGCTGGGAAATAGAAAACTATAACAGAAATAGTTTTCTCGTGAGAAACTCCATAGATTAGAAAAAGAAGACTTCTGTTTCTCTACAAAGACTGATGAAAAGACTCTAGCAGGAATTGGGACTGTTTTAACCACCAAAGTTCTAAAGTTTTTGTCTCTATGTTGTCACGTGTACAAAGAATGGTCAGGTAGTGGGGGATAAAAGAGTATTCTGGAAGTTTATTCTGGTGTTTTTATTCTTGTAGTTTTGTTAATAAACTTTCTTTATTCCTTTTAAGTTTTAAGCCTGTTTTGCTTTTGTTCTAATCTGTATCTCACAGCAAGAAATAAGTAAATTTTTTAGTTACTGCTTTAAAACCACGACACTGATGCACCCTGGCCTCCAGCTCTTCTTGTTTGTTACCCATGCTGTGTGCATTACATGTGTACATGTACCTCATCTGGGCTGCTGATCTCACCCCTGACTCAGGCTTACCACCCTTGGGCCTGCTTCCGGAGAACCCAGCTCCATCCCCTTCCCCTTTCAAACCCAGTTTAAAGCCCTCTAAATGAGTTCTGCCAGTTCATGGGCTAAAGTTCTTCTGCCCTTAACAGAAACACAGAGCCCATCTAGTTCCAGCAGGCCAGGGGTGCCAAAAAAGTTGCCCCATGATCAAAGAACCCAAAATTCTGCTGATAACACCAACCTTTGAGCCATTTATTAATAATGTGGGCTCTCCTATTCCTTTCAACGTTTTTCTGCACCACCAACGGGATTGAGCAGAGCACTACCTGTGCTCCAGCCCTATCAACCACTTGATCCAGCGTCCTAATGTGATTTTTTATTGCCCTGACACTCCTCTTTTCAATCTCATCGCTACCAGCCTGGAGTATCAGCAGTGGGTAATAATCACAGGGAGTCTCTTGGTAATATCCCGTACCCAGGCCCAAGAGAGGCAGGAGCCCTCTCTGTGGGTTGGGTCCTGTCAATATATGGGGCCTCTGTTCCTCTCAGAAGGGAGTCACCCACTTCGGCTACCCTTCTTTTCTTTTTTATGTCAGAGGTGGTGATCCATCTGACAGATGAAGTGTAATTGGAAGGCCCACTGGGCAGATCATTTTCTTCTACATCCTCTGGCTGTACCCTCTAGATCCAGGGCCTCATATCTGTTCTGAAGTGGCACCAGGGCAGGTGATGGGAGTCAGGAGGAATTTTTATTACCTCTCCAAGCAGGGACCCATTTCCACTCCCCTTCATCCACCTGTTGTCCTCCTATTGCCTGACAGAGGGAGGCATGGGAGTCCTCTGGCTTCTGGTGGGCCTCCCTAGAGGATGGAAGGGTGGAACTCCACCAATCAATAGATTCCCTTCCACTTTCCCTCTCACTTTCCCTAATACTCCTTTAGCCTTTCAAGGCTAAGAAGGACAAGGAACTGCTGGAGCAAGTCCAGAGGAGACCATGAAACTGATAAGAGGACTGACGCACCTCCAGAACTATGAAGACAGACTGAGAAAGTTGAGGCTGCTCAGCCTGGAAAAGAGAAGGTTGTATGGAAACCTCATAACAACCTTCCAGTATCTGAAGGGGCCTCAGGGAAGCCAGAGAGGGGGTCTTCATCAGGAACTGTAGGAATAGGACAAGGAGCAATGGGTAAAAACTGCAAGAGTAATTTTAGGTTAGGTATAATGAAGAAATTCTTTACTGTGTGAATGGTGTGACAGTGTAACAGGTTGCCCAGGGAGGCTGCGGATGTCCCAACCCTGAGAGTGTTGAAGCCACATTGCATAAGGCCTTGAGAGATCTGGTCGAGTGAGAGCTTCCCCTGCCACAGAAGCAGGGATTGAGACTAGATGGTCTCTAAGGTCCATTCCAGCCCTTACAATTCTATTATTCTGTAACCTCATTTCTAACAAAACATCCTATATTTTGCTCCTTGATAGACTTTTTACCAAGGTGTGATATGGGCAAATATTTAAAGAATTTGGCTTCCAAAATTGCTTAACATTGGCTTATTTACAGTGATGTTTGAATTTCTCAAACAGCAAAAATGCAATGTGTTCTGTAAGATAAACTCTCTTGGGTTGGTCAGCAAATTAGACAGAAAAGCTGGCTTAGCCCTAACAATAACATGAATTTCTGCAGCTCATGAATGGTGATGACATCCTATTCATTTTGCCAGAACTGTGGTTTTGCAAAGCATAAAAACTACAGTAGCTTCTCCGGAAGTGAACTTAAGTGGCAAACTAAATAATAGTAATACCTATTGTTACCATGGTCTAGGGCTCAACTTCAGTATCAGGAAAGGAGAGCAGGATGGAGCCGTCTTTCTCAATCCCTTTCTTCATCTTCTAGGATACTCAAATAATCTTGTTTAAGAGCCCAGGGTCTTCATCCTCACAATCTTGACCAAAGTAACCCAGAAAGCAGGCTCTCCATAATATTGCTCCTACCCCTTGAATCAACTTGAATAATATTTGAAATGTGGAAAAATTATTCCTTACTTTTTCCTTTCCCACATTTTATTGTTTCTCTCCTGTTTAATAACACACAGCAGTGCCATGTTCTCTGCAGTGCTGTTGTGAATATCTGACCAGAAAGACAAAAGTCAATCCCTTAAGCAGCCTGTTATTGAACAGGGTTTCACAAATCTTTGGATAATTCACTTTGTATGTTGTGCTAGTCTTTCTTCAGCAGTCTTGCTGCCCATGGGACACTGAAAGACAAGCCTTAGCTGTGGTTTCTCTCAAGGTTTAAGATATTACCACCCCCACACCCCTCAAAGGCCAGCGCCTTTACTAGAGGTTACTTCCCACACAGCAGGCATAGTTCAAGGAATGTATATATGTATATATATGTATATATGTACCCTGCTTTCTTAGCTTAAACTGATGATAAAAATGGGTCAGAGCTAAAACATCACACTGTAATTCAGGGAGGAGATAAGATGCAAGTGCACATTTGCTTCTGCTTCAAACAGAGGGACACAGAAGATAACCAAGGAAAACACAGCAAATGGCACAGCTAATCTGAGATAGCTAGCTGATAAAATCACATTTTATTTTTATTTTGTGAGTGATTTTCTTGTTCTGTTCTCCAGGATCCAGTTCATTTCAGTCAACTTATTTTTTAAGCAAAAACCTTTTGTTTTTACTTTAATACTGTATAAAGCCCCATCAAATCATTAGTCTGTTTTTCCATAATAGAATTGATTTCTACAGAAAAATGAGTCCCCATGACTTTAAAACAAGAATCTAAGGTGCAGTAAAAGAATAAAAGAGAGGCACTGTAGCTTGTAACAAAGCTTGTTGTTATAGGAAAAGATTCTTTCTTCAAAAAAAAATATTTCTCAGAAAGATATTTTCTTATTTCTTATTAGGAGTCAAAAGGAAGTTTTTCATGATAAAAAGGGCCTTCTCATCTCTGAAAAATTTTCTAATTTGCAATTATTATTCAAAAGGTGATTGTCTGGCCCTTTCACAGGGACTTGTTTATAGGCTCACTCCTTCAAGAGTGTTTGCAGTGTTCTGCAGCTTGTTATCTCACTTGGTTGTTGGCCTACAGAGAGTATGTCAGGCACCACAGAGCAGCATCCTGACAGCTTGCCCTGCCTAGAATCTCGAAAATACAGTCAAACCTTGCCATTTGAGTTCAATAACTAAATTTTAACTAGTCTGTAGAAACATATAATTAGCACATCCGGCAGTACAATATTTTAACAGGGAATCAAGGAAAGGGGTGGAGCAAGTATTTCTGTACAGATTACACACATCTGGAAATGCAGAGAGTGATATCACTGCACTGAATCTTCCTCCCACAAATAATCATTTTTGCTCATTCCTAAGGAGGACACTTTTCCCTATTACATCCAAGCAATATTCATGGGTGGAAAGCTAATGACTGTTGATTGGCATTCTCCTTGCATAAATTTCAATACATTTCCTTGCATTGTACACTGTATGTAAATTTACTGCCTTGGTCCTAGATTGGTTACCCAGACATAGAAAGGGAACCAATTGACAACTTTTCATTTCAAAAGTCTTTGTATGACTATTACAATGCAAATAGTCATGCAACGATGGGCCAAACATCAGAGTAATTAGGAGCCCATCAAAAAAAAATTATGCCTATATAAAGAACCATAAATTTACCTTAACAAATATAGGCAGAAAAATTATTAATTGTCTTTGAGACCCCAAAATTATGTCCTGAAATCTTTTAGAGATAATTTACAATGAGGTAATAAAATGTCTCTTCCTCCTGTCAAGTTTTCCCTCCATTCCAAAATCTTTTCATCCACCTTTCCCTCCCCTGAGCTTATAGAGCATATTTCTGAGAATTTGAGGCTGTATGGTATCACTTTGGAGTAGTTTTGATCAGCCAAAAGAAAGGAACTGGATGCCCACAGTGACCACATAGCAAATGGGACTTACAGGAAAACACCTCCAAGATCTCATCTGCCATCTCATTTCTCAACAGAAGGGTGACATGGGACATGGCAACAGCTGAGACTCTACAAAGAATTTAACAGCAGTGTTTTCAAGACCATTCATATCGTTTTAGACACGTTTGTTTCTCTTCTGGTCTCCAAGATAACAGCCTGCAAAAGAAAATACTTGAGGTAAAATATTTATTTAGTGGATAACATAATAGTTTCCAAACACATAAGCTCAAAATAATGTCCAGCTTCTTTGGAAGTGTTCTGTAGAATTACAATGTCTCTATTATTTTTTTATTGAAGTATTTGGGTCGATGCTTTTTTTAACAGGAAAAAAAAACCCAAAAGTGCATAATGGACAAAAATGAAATCATCTACTTGATGTGATAATCACTTTATATTACTTCCTCTGACTTGTTTTTGTTTCTGTTTCCAGTGTATATTGAACTGCCCTTTGGATGTGATTTTAGTCTTACACTAGTTTAATGCCTTTTTCAGACTCAAGGATATTACTATTCTACTGGAAGAAGCAATACTGTAATCAGCTTTTCCATCTTTCTTTATAGTACAATTGTCATATAGTATTTGTTGCCTCCATAGCTCACAGCTTTCTTTCTTGGTCAATATGCACTGTGATTTCTGCCTTTATGCCCTGTTCTCATTAGCTGGTCTCTACTGATTATCTTACATTTGGATGACATTTTTTGTTAAAATAGATAAAAAAATTAAGTAAAGGTATCAGAAAACCACATTGTAACCCTTCCCAAATAGCTATAGTTGATGTTTTGGAAGTTATTTGTGAAATCAGTGCTGGAATTTTAAGTCCCCTACAAGTGAAATAACAAATGTTAAAGCTGCCTCTGCAATAAAGAAAGCATTTCAAATGCCAGGAAGCAGAAATATTAATAATCTGCCATCCTACCAGGAAAATAACAAGAATTGCAGGGGCTACTAAGTAAATCACATATAACTAACAAATATACTCAACCATTTGGAGAGACATAGACTGTGTAGCACATGGATTTAAATTTCACTGGCTGCCAAAGAAAACATGCTAGACTTTATACCTATAAAGATTTCTATTATAGAGCTTGATTGAGGCTTCTGATGTGTATGTAGGAGATTAATTCTTCTTGACCTGCAAATGCACCAAGAGACTTAGTTTACATAAGATATTTAAGAGACTTGTATGCACTGAAAAAAATGGAGCAGTTACTAAACACAAAAAGTATTTTTAAAGTGGGTATGTATTCTCTTGATATCTGATTGTGAGGCAGTCAGATATGAAGATGAATTGAAGTGACAAATTCAAAATCATATATATTGACATTATTCATCTGTATTCATGAATAGTATTTCTTATCCCATTTTCATTTTAGTAAGAATTTAGATCTAAAATTTATTTTAATTTTACAGCATTAACAATAGAACAAGGCATTTAAGGAGGGACAAAAGCTGCATATGAGGAACTAGGAACTACGGTACCATCACCTCTAAATTTTGTCCTGTACTCTTCCCTTGGGCCCAGGCCATGGAGGAGGGAGGATTTCAGCCCAGTACTGTTCTGTCTAATCTTGTCCTCCTGGCATGAGGAATCTCTGTCCCAAAACAAAACACAGATGGAAAGGTCTGAAATCTTTCCATCTTTAAAGATTCCCACAGAACAAAATAAAATGGCTCTTTTGCACATTGTAGTATTGAGTTTTCTTTCTCAGACCTTTTTCTTTCTCCCAGAAAACTCTCCAAAAGGGGTCACAAAGTTGTCTTGTTTTCCTAATATATTACATTGAACTTCAGGGCTTGTCTTGTGGGGATTTTTCTGGAAGAAGTGTGCTGTGGGAATTTGTTCCACTGTGAGTTTTTTTCCTGGATTTCAGAGAGAGAGAGCTTTCAAACACCACCCAATACTACAGCTGAGAGATGCTTCATTTGCTTTAAGCTATTATGGTATGTCCATGGGACCTGCCTGAAAAATGAACAAATTCCAAAAAACTTCTTTTCTAGAAACCTATTCCTTGGCAGTCTGTTCTTCTGTTGCAGTAATTGACTTTTCCCTTTAGCACTAGTCTGGTGAAAATGTTTTTAAAAAAACTCTTGTCACAGAAGGGCTGTGTAACTTTTAGATTACATTTTCAACGGCTCCTATTTATTCTTTTAATTGCCTCTCTCGTTCCAGACTGTTTATAAGCAAAACCACATTGCTTTTCCTTCTCTGTCCACCTTGGTGAGAGATGTAAACTCTTGGAGCATTCACTCTTCTAAAACACAGAGGGTTTAGAGACAATTTATCCTGTACATTAACATTAAAATAACCAATCTCTGTGAGCAGTTTTTAGCATTCAAGTGCTAGTTACTATAAACTAAGCTTGCAAAAAACTGTTAAATTAATTGGCATTCTATGTCTTTCTGTGCACTTTTCCTATTTCTCATTATTTTTTGAAAATATTTTTAAACAAAATCAGTTGGGACTGTTTTGCCTTCAGCTGGCCAAAAGTCAAGACTGTACATTTATTTCTGCTGGCTCTTTTTCCGTTGTCCTGCTCAGATAGTGCCCTGAACATCAGAGAAATCTAATTTTGATAGGGAATTTGACATTTTTAGAAAGCATGTTTGGTCCAGGGAGGGCTTTAAGTAAAACAATTAGAGAAAAAGAGAGAAAGTATTCATAAACACAGGAGTTTTTATTCCAGGATTATAAAAGTTCTTTTCTTCCCTCCTTTCCCTAAGGAATGGCTCACAGTTAAAACAAGAGACTCAACTAACAGCCAGTTTGTAGGCTTGTTTTTACCTCATGCAGATGGAGAAGTCTGCAGACATTTTGAAGCAAGCATGGAGATCCATACTCCAAGCTTCTCATTTCTAGCAAGCCCCATTCTTCTGCACCTCTTTGCATCCCTGACTGAAGTGCTGGGGTATATCTGCAACAGTGTCAGCTCTTGTAACTGGATTTATGTTGCCAATTCCTGCCCTGAAGACACAGTAATGTTGTGCCTGAGACATATAATTTTAAAAAAATCCTTCACAAAATATAGACATCTGCATCTAAAGTCAGAAAGACACTCTTTTCACCACTCCCACCTCTCTCCTAAAACCTGAGTGACCTCTGAGAGGTGAGGGCATAAACTGATTCTTTCACGCTTCAGAGAAGAAATCTCACCCATCAGAAAGGCTGGTCACGGGGCATAGTACAAGCTTTGTTTCACAACACAAAGACTGTCACCTTAGGATGGGAATGATGCAGACCAAATTGTGTAATGGCCTAGGCCATGTGCTATGGGCTTCCCGTTGCCTGCCTTGCCCTGACTCATTACTTGTTTTAAAAATCTTTCATTTTGGATTGCAATATTCATGACTTATGCCCTGATTCTGCTCCCACTGAAGTTCAGAACAGCTTTATAATTGATTTGATACAAGCAGAGTGAAGCCCTGAATCTTTTCAGTTGTAAATTCTGTTAGTCGGATGAATAGTTTTATAGTATATGAATTATCCATCCAAATACACACTGGTTCCTCAAAGCAGTTTTATCCATTAAGCCATCTTTAGTTACAAAGTTAGTATAATAAGCTTCTTCTCACCCAAATTCTGATCTCACCCTAATCATCAGCAGTAGAAGAAAATATGGAGGGTAGAAGATTGACTTTGACTAGATGCATTAACCCTTTTGAAATTTTAATTTGAACTGCTTAATGATTATGTGCATAACCTCTCTCTGTTCCTTCTGTGCAATACTGTTTTCTCATTTTTCAAAGCTTTATCCAAATTGCCTTCACATGAGTAGCTTGAGGGAAAACTTGTAATTACTCTCATCTTTGGATAATCCTACTCTTTAAAGAAAATCACAACAGTTACATCCCTCTTCTGTGTCTTGAGGTAATAAAATGGAATATACTTGAGAATTCTCCAGTAAGAGTGGCTGGGGCATAGATGCAGCCCACCAGTTAGACATCTCCATGGGGTCCAGGCTCCTGAACATTTACCAATAACCTTCAGACTTTAGCTCTTAAGGAAAAACTTATTCAGCAGCTACTTGGGCAGGAGTAGTCAGACCTTATCTTCTATAAATCAAGGAACACCTAAGGTTAGACTCCTCAGGAAAAGCAGTGAGAACTGCCCCATATGTTATACCCTTTTATTATTCCCTATAGTCCTTCACATCTGCCTGCAAGTCCTCTGGCTGGTCAATCTCCTTCCCATCAGATACCTATTTGTAGAAATTTTTGAGAGTTGAATCCTGCAAAATTTGCATAACTTCAAAGCTGTCTGGTCTGAATGGTCTCAAAGTCCATTCAGTCAAGCTGATAAATAACAAATACTGCTAAAGATGGTAGAGGTCCTCAGCTTTCAGTCTATATAACAAACTAGGGAAAAAAAGAAAAGGAAAATCAGTTATATCATTGAAGATTCAGTATTGTATCGACAATCAGTGAGTAACACTGCAGGTATGATAGCTAGCACAGAACTGATGTGTCTCTTTAGGAAAAGCAGTATACTTCTTTCACAGGCCAGAGCCATGGAAGCAAACACCCTTCTTTGCCTGCAGGAAGAAGCTGCTGGTAGAGCTGCATGATAGCCATGTTTCTGTGCCATCCTGCTGCTGGGGAAGTAGTGAGCTGTACTTCCAAGGTGACAGATGCTCAGAAAGGGTGCAGAGAGATTAGTCTAGATTTGTAAGGAGCAGAGAATTTCCTGGACAGTCTTGTCTATCTGGCCCTGGACAGCAGTCAGCATCTCCCCTCCTTCCAGGGTATCAGGCAGAGTCATTTCAAATAGCTCTAAGCATGTTTCACAGAGGCACTGCCTGCAGAAGTCTAATAGCACCCGTAATCTTTCTTTGAATTTCTTAACATGATAGCTCACGTTTGAAACTTACAGGACTGACTTCCATGTTGTTGCCTTTTTGCAGCTCAGTGACAGCTCCACTGAAATCAGTGATGCTCCCTTTCTATAGAAACAAAATCATGTGGGTTAGCATTAGTTTCCTCAAGTATTCCTGTAGCAAAAGATTCCAGCCTAATAAAGAAAAGGATATATCTCATCCTTAAGGAAAATAGACTGAACCTTTTAAAATTTATAATGTGAATTTTCCTAGATAGAACATTACAAGGGTTTCAGGATTAAAGGTTTCCTGTAAGTACATAAATTGCCATGTGACATGTCCAAAGATTCTGATTCTGATTTAGCCTGCTCTTTGACAGACACTGTCTGCTAAAAACAGGGGAAAATATAATTGTTTCTAGCTTCTGTCAAGCAGTTAATTTGTAAAAGGCAATTGTATTTTGATGATATCATGTTCAATTATATACAAGGTGTATAACAGAATACAACCTTTGCATTCAGCCTTTTCCTTGCATCCTGAGTGTTTCTGTAATAAACAAGCAAACATCCAAAGCAACTTGATAACAGTGGAGGGTGCTCTTTTTAATTACTGTTTTACTTGTCTCCTTCATCTCACTGAATAAAATAAAATAACGATTCACTCTGTTGTAGTTTAATTAACATGGACCCTAGAGTATCCACATATTTAAATTAGGTTCATCTCTTCATCACTTAACCATAGGTAGGCAAGAGAACAGAGGATCTCCTGGTACAATATTCCAGGTGTGCTGACTTGGGAGGACTGCCTTCAGGCTAGGTAGCAGAACCAAGTCAAGTTTCCAGCTCTAAGCACTCTGCAGCTACTTCAAACACTGCAGCCTGATCTAAGCAATTTGTTTTTTAAGAATTGAGGGGTAGGCATCTTCACAGGAGTTCTCAGGACCATGCTAAATAAACACATAAACAGAGGCTAACAGTAAAAGATGCTCACATCCCAAAAAGCCTGTGAACTGTGTAGTTTAGAATGAGGATGTTGGAGGACAGTGATACAGCAGATTAGCAGGAAAATAGAACAGCACCTCACCAGTATAGTTTTTTTATTTTCTGCAGTTCTTTCTTTTTGCTTCCCAAACAGGACTCTGAGCATACATGAGTGTGTGACCATAAATCTAACTCTGACATTTTAGTTCTTGCTTGGTTGCTGTTTGAGCAGAGGAATGGAAAGGGAATGCTGCTGCTTGCTTTCTCAACTTTTTTTCTTCTAGTAGCACTACTTCCTTTATTGGAAATTGCCTGGAGGGCATATTTGAATATCTGGTAGCCAACCAGCAGAGAGACATAAAGGTAACTTTTTTGCAAATAGAAGGGAGAAAGATACATGTTGGAAGTGAAGTGGAAAAAGTTGTCCCGCAAAGTGTTTGCAAGAAACACTCAGTAGAAAATTAATGAAAACAACTAGAAAATATAAGGTCATGATGGAACTCATCTGTGGGCATAGATCTGCTAATGGAAAGTACAGATGGTATAATATTGGAAATTATTTTTAATAAAGAAATATTGAAATATCATGCAGAAATTTCTACATGACCTCAAGGGATAATTCAGACTGACTCATCAATTAATTCATACAAGGTGAAAATTATGAAAATGTAAGAAATTCCTAGAACTCCTTTTATAACCTCTCAGAAGATCATTTTGAAATTAAAAAGGCATGTCAGCTAATGCCAGACTCTTTAATAGCATCAGTGAAACAAAGCCACTAAACAAAGCAAATGCTTTCCTAGAATACAACAGAAAATATTTTGTGACAGAATTATTAGTGCCATTGCAGCAAATATTAGCTGCAGCACTTCTTGAATTCTACCTACAGTGAATGAATGTGAAGATTAACTTGGGATATGAAAGGTACTGAGAAAGGCTGCCAGGATGCAGATAAGACTAAATGAGTCCGGACCACTTGATCTACTACACTGAAGGATGAGGAAAAAAGGCAACTGATGTCTGTCAATAGGTTGATAAACCAAAATGAAAGACAAGAGCAATTTGAGAGGGAAGATGAAGCTGTCATTAGGACACCAGTAAAATTGCCATGGATAAATGCAATTTTAGCACAGGCAGTAAGTTGCAAAACTATACCTAGTGCAGCATGTAAGCAGGCATCTTGATACCAGCAGAAAAAGTGATGGCAATCAGATGAAGTTCCCAGTGACTAGAAAAAGGGGAATATTGTACCCATATTAAAAAAAGGTAGAAATGAAGACTCTGAAAATTATTGGTGTCAGCCAATAGTCACCAGCCAATAGTCAGCCCTACTCACCTTGGTGCCCAGGAAGACGATGGAACAAATCCTCCTAGAAGCTGTGCTAAGGTGCATGGGATGTGGTTTGAGACAGGCAGCGCAGCTTCACCAGGGGGAAATCCTTCCTGTCCAACCCTGTGGCCTTCTGTGGTGGAATGACTCCATGCACGTACAAGGGAAGGATTACAGATGTCATTTATCGACTTCCATATATCCTTTAACATCACCCCATAACCCCCCACAATCTTCTTCTCTCTAAATTGGAGGAATTGGATTTCATGGGTGTATTGTTTGGTGGATGAGAAACTGGTTGGATGGAACATCCAGAGGGCAGTCATCAATGGCTTGATGTCCAGGTAGAGGTCAGTGACAAGTGGTGTCCCTCAGGGGTCCATACTGGGACCAGGGCTTTTTAATAGGCAGTGGAATCTAGTGCACCCTCAGCAAGTTTCAAGACAATGCCAAACTGAGCATTGTGGCTAACACAGCTGTGGGACAGGATGCCATTCAAAAGGACCAAGACAAGTTAGAGAAAGGGGTCCCTGTGAACCTCAGGAGGTCAAACAAGGCCTCAAGAAGAGAAAACTGAGAGGAGACCCAAGGTATGCCTATGAGTATCTATCAAAACTCTATCTATCTATCTATCTATCTATCTATCTATCTATCTATCTATAAGGAAGGGTGTCAAGGGGATGGAGCCCTGCTCTTCTCAGTGGTGCCAAGCAATAGGACAAGAGGCAATGGGCAGAAACTGGAGCACAGAAGGTTCCACCTGTGTATGAGGAAGAATTTCTTTATTGTGCAGGGAAGCAAGCACTAGAAGAAAGAGGATTTAGAGTCTGCTTCCCTGGAGATATTCAAGAACCATCTGGATGCAATGCTGTGCTGTGTGCTCTAGCATGACTTGGCTTGAGAAGGGAGGTTGTCCCAGACAAGCCATTGTGGTACCTTCCAACTTTATCCATTCTGTGATTCAGTGATTTTGAAGCTATCCTTGTTCATTGCAGGGTGATTTGACTAAATATTTTTTCAAGGTCTTTTCCAACCAAACCCATTCAACAATTCTGTGAAAACATGTAACATGAAATGTGAGAAGGAGACAGATGTGGGATAGACATGAAAGATTGGCATCTATTGAAGGGATGTTGTAAATTCCTCTTAAAGCTGTAGGATGTCAGAATATCATTGAAACATTGAGGAAGGATCTCTGAAGGTCACCAAGGTCAATCACTGCTCAAGCTTTCGTTAACCACAAATACCAGATCAGGCCAGTCACAGCTAACTAAACAAATCCCTCTGCTGAAGGATTGCTGCATTTATCGGAAAACAAGAAAAAACACAGGTCTAAGGAAATTAATTATTAATTTTGCCTCTCCAAACATCATTTGCAGTAGTGGAATAGTTCTTCACTACTAAAGTACAATCTGCATGAGAAACAAATTTCCAGTGATTATCTTCTTTTTCCATATCATGTCACAGTTTGTCAGCTGTATTATTCTGCAGACACCAATGTTAGCCTCAGAGTTTTACAGAACTGAAGACAGAGAGTTCCTATAAGACTGGCTTACTAAATTACTGTTTTGCAATCAGTGGCCTAGACACAGGCAGTACCTTTCCAAGAGTTAACAGGGCAGTTTGGTATCATCTTTAGTTTGACTTGGTGCCTCAGTTCCTCCTTCAAAAAGAGAAGTTTTATAAAATAAGCTTTGTAAATCCTCCAAATATCAAAAAGAAAGTGGAAAAGAAGAGAGGGGAGTGGATAAAAACAATATCCATGGCAAGGGAATTTTCTCCCACAATAGAAACATATTACTGCAGAATACTTGCCTCTTCCTGTTTACTTGCTTCAGCACTGTTCTGAGTTATATACTGGAGTCTGTCTGGGAGAAAAATGCTTGGTGAAAGAGAATGAAGGAGCATGTGTAAGTTATAATGTATCATCAGTAGTGATTATTCTTGTTTCATGAGTCCTTTGAAATCAAGCTCTGAGGGTTCATAAATTGGATTTTCCCAGTTCATTCCTCATGCCTGCAAAGCAACTGTCAGTGATGAGTTGAGCCAGGATAAAAAGATTAAGAGAGTTAACACTTGCTCCAAATTTTCCAACCCTAATTTCTTAAAATAGCAATCTGTCACTACATACCTAAGCAAAAGTGTTCTTCAGTGGTATTACAGCTGGGGATATTGGAGACAACTACACATGCTGGATTCAGCCTCTGGAAATTAGTGAATTACAGGCAAACTCGGAGGAAGTAGATTTCATTTATTTATTAACATTTTTGCCCATTAATTCTGGCCAGGATGAGAGTTTTATAAGGATGTACAGAAAGAGTAGCAATGATCTCATGCACCAACAAAGGATCACCCCTGGCCAGGGGATAGCATTCAAACTATTTAGCTTTGCCCAGTCAAGCTGGGGCTGTTCTCCAAAGCCAGTCCAGGAGATGGTCCATGGGGCTTTCAGCAGATATCCTTATCACAGTGGGGATCTGGGGAGCTCCACTCACTAGGGTACAGAGGAAGATGAGAACCACTGAAAGGGGCTGTGTAAATTCGGCAGCCCAGAGGCCTGCTGCACCAAGATGGAGGCTGCAATGGAAGTGAGGGGTTACAGACTAAGCCCAAAGAAGGATCATCTGCAGTAAACTATTCTGATTAAAACCAAATTTTTCTCAAAAATTAGCTTTGTTTCAACATTCTGACAACAGAAACATTTTCAAAATAGAAAGGTGAAACTGTAGATGGCACTGAAATGTTCCAGGCTGCAGGCTCACAGAAGTAAAATATATGTTAGAAACTTAATTTTCTGTTACAAAAGTGCATGAACAAAGAAAGTGTCAGATATTCAGCATATTTCTTGAAGGCCTCCTTCAGTTATTGAAATACCAAATACTCAAACATTGTCATGTGCAGGTGCCAAGAAGAAGCAGGGAAAGTCACTTTGACCTGGAATTAGATTAAACATTTAGAAAGCTAAATAAAACAGTTTTGTTCCTGTAGGTCTTATTATAGTTTCCATCTACAGCCCTTTGTCCCTCAGTTTTGGTTTTCAAAATCTAAAGAGACTATTCCCATGTTGTCTACTATGCACTGTGGTGTGATCTCTTAATTTGCATCAGTAAATTCTGACACAGTCTGGAGTCTGTGACTGACTTAAGCAGCAGACAAACTCACTCTGGTTATGAGAAGCTTTTTAGTTCAAAGAGCTCAGTTGATTGCTATAGTGCCTGCTAATTGCAAATATTGGAATACTGCCATGAGGATGGGGAAGAACTTGGGTGTTGTGGGAACTGCAGCTAGTGCACTAGGCCTTGCACTGTTCCAACACAGAATGACAAGATGATACACTGCAAGGAGAAAAAAGCCACTACTGAAAGGAAATATTCCATCCACGTATTTCATCCATCAGCAACAACAACAGTACCAGCCTCCACTGCTCAAGTTTCAAGGACACTGGCAAATCTCCTGCAAAACTACTGTTTGTAGTATACAACTAGTCAAGGGCACTCAAATGGCCAGCTTACATTTCTAGCTGCCTGTTTGGGAAGCCAAAATATAATTTGCCTCAGCTATCAGACTAGATGTGTGCACACACCCTGATATATGCAGCACTTAAACTGTACCCCAAGCTTTGAAGGCACTGAGCAAGGAACAGCAAGGGCTGCTGCAGGCACACAAAAGCCATGGGCAACCCCAGCACAACACACACCATCGTCCATGAGGCATCCACAGAGGCTGTGCACATCATGCAGAGCCGGGTGTGAGTGACAGGGTCCATCAACTGTCCCAGACACAACAGCGAGCTCAGTCAGGAGCAAAAGAGATGATACAACTTAAGGCAAGTCTGCAACATGGGTCCAAAGTCCATCCTGCCAACATTGCCAAAGGCAGGAGTGGAGACAAACTACAATGTATGGCTGGGGTCCATTCAGGAAACGCATTATTCAGACGTATGTCTAAGACTCATGCAGGAGACAGAGCTGGAAAAACAGACATCCCTGACTCAGCTCAGACACAGACTGCATTGCCAGGCCCAAGCCCAAGTGAGACTCCCACACCCAGGCACATGGAGCAAGTTCCACAGTGGAGGCTCAGACAAGGCACCACTCTCAGGATTATTAGCACATACTTAAATAGGACCTGCCCTTTCTTTATGCTTATATGAACTGCAAAAAGACATTAGGTTTTGTCCTGGTGCATTTTTTTATAGGCAAATGCTTTGTGAACCCTGATATTTGGCTAAAAATGTATTCAAGACTCTTCTAAATTTTGAGCCTTACACAGAGGTATTAAATGGATAGATTTCTTATAATATCTAGGCAGATTACTGTGTGTGCGGGCCAGATCTTTTGTATTTGATTTTGTCTCAATTATTTGGTCTCATGTCATCTGCATCTCTCAGACCTTTAATGAAGTGCAGTCAGGTAGCCTCCATCTAGGATTTCTCAAGACACCTCCCATTCCCTTGCTTCACTGGCCTCCTACCAGGGACCATGGCCATGGCCAGAGCAGGAGAGGGTCTAATGTGTGGTGCTTCCACTGGGGAGACAAGGAGTACAGCACAGAGCAGAGCTTTGGGTGCAGAGAAACTCAAGAGCAATGCAGCCCCTACCCAGGGCAAATCACTGTCACTGCCCCTCCAAATTTTAGGACCAGAAGAATTTGCCAGGGGGCTTGAAGTTCAGCAGCATGAGTTACTGTTTTTTACACAGGTCCTCCATTCCTTTTGCAGTGACTTTCAATTTTTGTAAGATAGCAAGGCAACCCTTGCGGCAAAATGCTCTAATCTTCTCAGTCACAGTGGCAGTGTTAAGCTCTGGCAGACACTTGTGCATCACTACAGTCTGTATTTTATGGATGGTGCTTAATAAACTATTTGCAGCCTCCTAGTTACTTTCAGCATGTTACAGGCTCCTTCAAGTTAGAGCTGTGAGAGCCAGAATTACTGACAGGTTTGTTCTTACCCTCAATTTGCGGAGATTATAAGCCTGTCAGAAAGATATTGTTGGAGATTTAAGGTATTGCTTTCTAGAGTCATTCTGAAATGACAGTTAATGTGCAGAGAACTTTCCATCATACTCTCCCATCCAAAAAAACTACTTATGTACAGCAAGATATGCTTTATATACAAAAAAATATTACAAAACATATTCAACACATGACCATATATTGATACTATACACTTTTACTAATACATATATCAGTTTTGGTGCCACAACATTTCCTGTTATTCCCTTCCTCTTCTGAGTGACATAGAGAAGAATCATCCAGCAAACTGGGAAAGCATCACACATATATGAGAGTACCAGGCTTGTGGAACTAGCTTATGCTGGTTATAGCAAGGAAAACCCAACATGTATTTCAGAAGCAGCCTGTAGTTTGTTGCACTACATTTCTGGTTATGCAGAAACATGAGTATGACCCATGAATGATGGACCAAAGGCTCTTTTGATAGCAAGATTCAATAGCAGGAAATAAGCAAGCCTAATACTGGTTTTAGCTAAGCAGGATAGTAGTAACATAACTGGTATTTAGGTTGACCTAAGTTTTAATGGTGACTTTCTCTATTGTAATCAGTACCTAAAAGCCTCTTTTATTTAGAAGTTAGAAGCTAAAAAATAATCAAATAATAGAACAAATGATAAACTCAAGATTTACCAAATAGAAAATCACTACCTAAAAAAAGGCCTGGTTTTCTGGCATTTTCCATATACCAAAAAGCTCCACTTTAGAGTTAGGTTTCCATAACAAGAAAAGTGCTGTTGTTAATCTGTTTTAGAACACAATTCTGGCAGCTTCACAGTATATTTTATATGAAGGGGTATGAGGCATTAAATAACAGTAGTATCGTTCTTTTCATAAGCTGACACTCTTTGGATGAAAAAAAAAATCAGCTGTAGGTGTGTGACTGTCTTGATCTATTGTTCCACCTCAGCAAGGGGAAGTCAGCCATCAAGAAGCAACTGGATTAGAACAGGAATTAATTCCTTAATGCCAAACCAGATAAAAGTCTTAAACAGCAAGGTACCTCACATCCTTTGTATGAAAACACAATGCTCACAATTCATTGTAAGAACAATGAGTAAGACCAACTTTTTGGATTAGAACATATATTCAGGGGGCTAAAGGATGCTCTTGGAATGAAAGGGCATCAGGGCAAGGGAGGAGCTGCTCAGAAAAAGGCTTAAAGTTTGAGCTGAGTGGATCTGGAGTGTCTTCAGGAGAAGCTAGGTTTTATCCAAACACCTGGCCTTCTGAGATATGTATTTATTCACTTTCCTGTCTAGAGAGGAGCTGTGCTTTTAATCTTGTTTTGTTGCCCGCACAGGCAATTTCATTTAATTGGTGTTGTGTTTTCTCTTCAACACCTGTGCTGCTTTGGGAGGTAGTCTTAGTTTTATGCACATAATTCTCAGCATCACCACCTTCTGAAGTTACCAAGTACACATAGCCTTTTTCTTTATTGCTTTTTTCAGAGTTTTCTTTCACTGTATGTTGGGGTTTGTGACAGCTACACCTTTTTTATCCTCCTTTTTGACTTCATATTTTGTTCAAACAAAGTATTGATGAGGACTATTACTTTTTTGTGTACTGAATTTTGTCCATGTGAGTGATAAAGCTTTGGGTGTTTTAATATAAAGTGGGTAAATACACATATTTTCAGCTGAAGTTAGTGAAAACCTCTAAGGTGAGGAGGTCAACCTGCAGCTTGATCTCCCAGGGAGCTACTGGTAATAAAAATGAGCATTTTAATTACTTCTGGTTTTCCTGCCCCTGCATGTTTCCCTATCAAATTAATTCACATACAGAAGATAGCATTATCAGGTGTTAATTATTGGAAAAGTAGCACAGGGACAATCAGGCAGACTTGAAAGGCCAAACAGTCATATGCATACACAAAAAAACTTTGAATGAGAGAAATATATTTCTATTCTTGACTTAATGCTCATGTTTGAACCATGATATGTGTTTAACATGCACATCTAGAAAGTATAACAAAAACAAGCTTGCAATTTTAAGAAAACAAAATATTTATTTCATTGCAAGAGAATGTTGTTGAACTGTAAATGTTCTTCCTATCAGATAGCTCAAGGGAACAGTTTGTGTTGTCTAATTTCTAAAACACAAATTAGGAGAAAAAGCAGCCAGTGCTCTTTTTTTAACTCTCCCACTCTTTCCCTCTATGTATACTACAGATCTTAAGCTTTAAACAGACCATATATTATTCAGTGTCAGTAAATATTTATCCTGTTTTCACTTGATGTTTCTAAATGAATTCATAATCCTAAAGTCCACACCTATAAATAATGAGGGAATCTCAGTTCATCTCTCCATCCAGTTTGCTTCAATCTTTGTATAAAATTTACATGTTATTATACACTATGACATGATATTTATTAGAATTAAGCAAGATGATTAAATATATAGATCATCCTTTGAGCTCTAATCAGATACCTCCTCTTCAAAATGCATGTTTTTATGACTCAGCTTCAAGTCTAAGTGAACAACACACACAACATTGAGTTTCTGAGATTCTTTGTCCTCCTGCAGCTAATGGAAACTCAAGTATTATCTGCTATGCATAAAAATGTGAATAAATTGCCACAGCTCAACCTCTTCTCACTGGGTTTGGGTAATTACTTTCCCAATAAGTCACTATAAGGCACTGCTAAAGAAAACTATATTACGTATTATTTATGGGCATAATAAGTACACATGAGGCTTTGCTGTAGATGGAAAATAGAAGTCAAATACAATAAGCCTTTCCCTTTGATTTAAGGATAAAACTTGTATAATAGAGTCTCTCTAATAACAGGGCAGAACAAGAAAGCATAGTATTTAATGATAATGGGTTCCTTTATAAAACAGATGGATTTCCATGAGTGTTTTTGATAGAACAGCAGACTGTTCTACATGGCAGGAAACCCCAACCACAAGAAAGTCGTAAGTGAAACAGTTAAAGGCTCATAAAAGGTTTAATGCAAAATTATGTGAAGTAAATGTAGTGTCATGGGTTTACCAATGATTAGAATGGGGTCAAAAAAGCAAACAAAGGGGAGTGAAGTGGAAGCAGGAGACCTTGTGTCAGCCACCCATGTCTACATAGAGAGACAGGTCCTTTGGAGATCCTCAGAGGAATAATGACACAGCAACCTTGTTACAATCAAAACTTTATTTCAACATGGACCCCCTGAAGAGGGGGTCATTTCACAAAACTGATATCCAAGACTTTCTGCAGGTCAGGTCAATCAACTAGAATATTCTTCATGAAGTAATATTTTAAAAAGGATAGCAAAAAATTAAACTACTGTATGTGCTGGTTTGAATGTAAACCAGCTGGAAAAAATGGACCACACTCAATTACATTAATAGAGGTTTCAGGTCAGAGTTACAATTTAATAGAAAGATTACAATGAATGCAATGATACACAGAAAACTGGCTTAAACAGACCTGGCACCATGCTGGTCTGTGATAGTCACAGTCCTGTTGAAGTGATGGCCACAGCCTTGTCAAAAGCAGCGGTCCTGTGGAAGTTCTGATCCTTCACCGGATCTGTCCAGCGGTGTTGCTCCCAAGTCCCCAAAACCAATTATATATGCTCACATTCAGGTGGGAATGCTCTCCAGGGTGGGGAGTTTCACGATGGAATGATGTAATACTGTGAGTCGTGGGGTATCTGGAAATCCTTGATAGTCAAGTCCTTGCAGCTGCTTATTCTGCTGGTGTCATTGAGTCCATTATGGCCCATCAGCAGAGATGACCCCTCAGAATGGGTGTGACTGTGCTTCCCCAGAGGGAGGTATCACAGCTGGGTCATAGGTGTGAAGAAAAAGAAAGCCCACCCTGCCTTGCAGGGCTGCCTCTTTTTACTTATTTAACACCCAGAGGTGTTAAACACACTGAGGTGTCTGATGTGCAGAGGGCAGCTCTTGCAAATGACCCATCATTAGCTTAGTTTGTGGTTACAGCCATATAGTCCTAAACTGGCACCCTACTCCTATAGGCCTTAAGAATTGAAAAATAGCTTGGGAGACCTTGAGGTCAGCTGCATTCTCTGAAGCTGCAGACGAAGATCCCCAAAATTAAGTCTCAAGGTGGTTGCCAGTGCACACTGCTGTGTGTACTGAGATGCTAATGCCACTTGCCTCTTCTCTCTTCAACCTGTTGCTTTTGTGTTGAAGAAAGGGCTGATTACCTCAGAATAGGATTTACCAAATTCTAGACCTGGATATCATAGGAGGACTCTGTGTACTTTCCCACAAGGTTTAAAACATTGTAAAACACGTTTAGTCATGTTTCTCTTCTGAAGAACACAAATATTAACTTCATGCTATGGCAGAGGAGGGAAAACACAGCCATGGAACACAAAGAGAAGTTTAGGCAGTTGCAGTCACACCTTCAATTCAAGAGCCAGAGGGAAGCAGGCCTTGTAACCAGAGCAGAACCACAGTGTTTGGAGCTCATCATCCAGTGCTGGTGGCATCCTCAGTGGCAAGTATGGATCTGCCTCCCCTGTCACCACATTATTCCCCTTGGCTGCTGGCCACTACCTGTCAAGTCACATTGGTGGCATGCCTGGTAACCCATCCAGGGCCACCCTTCTAGCAATTTTGCAATGCTCTACAGAGACCTCCTTGAAACCAGAGCAGGACTCCAGAGGTGAGTTCCAGCTGAAACTCCCCATCAGCCTTAAATCAGGATGGGAGCAAGGGCCAAGGGCAAACCCAAAGAAAAACCTGCGTTTTCTACTGCTGATTTGCTTCATCTATATTTCCATGACAAAAGAAGCCTCTACAGAACTGCCTGGTATGACTTGACAGTGAGAGATATGGTTGTGAAGGATCCTGCCATTAGTGTTGTCAGAGGACTTTGGGATAGCATTTGCACAAGAGATTGGAAAAATAATCAAATAAACGGCACTGATTAGCTGATGATCTGCTGCTGAATCCCTGTTTAAAATGCCGGTCCACCTTTCAAATTCTTCCCTTGTGTGCTGCATTCCATTTTGCTTAATAAATGAGAAGTGTTTCAAGATACTGCTCAAGAGCTTTTTCTCAGCAAGCTAAATGCATTTTGCTAGTGATTGAGAAAGCCTATTCCAGTCTCTGGCAGGAAATGACCAGGGCTGTTAGGTCAGACTGGGTAGAAAAGAATGACAGTCTCCTCATATTCAATCAGCCCCCAATTACAGTTTATCAGCAAGAGAGCAGATCAGAAATGAGTTTCGTTACAATTGGAGCTCTCTGCATCCAGCCATATGAGCCTTGGTGCTCAGTATCTAATAAATAGCTCTTGGTATTTAGATCCCCTGGAACAGTTTATCTATCTGATCTGTCTGCTTCTTCTTATGATTCAAGGTTTCTTAAAACAAGAAAGAAATATCAAAATATTCAGCCATTGAAAAATATTTTTTTTGTTTGTTTGTTTCTTTTCAAGCAAAAATTGAAGCTTTATTCTTTTACATTTATCAAAAAAATTTGCCTAATTGATTTCCCTTGACAGGTCAGTTGAGTCTCTGATGAATCTGCTATATTTTGAAAGCTAAAGCTTTCCAGACTTGGCTGAAACTATGCAACTTGACAGAGTAAGACTTTTTTTCCCTGAAAACCCTTATTATGTACATGAAATCAGATACTATGGTATGTCTGTCTACTTTGTTAAATGTTTCTCTAAAAATATTTTGCTTTCCTAAATAAACCAAATTCCTTCTTCCCCTTCCTGAAACAGTTTTGAAACCTACAAAGAACAGGTTAAGTTTTAGAATAAATGTCCTTATTTCTTTTGAAATAAAACTGGAAAAAGTAGCAAAATCTCTACTATTAAGGTGCAGGAAATCTGTTAATCACACATCAGTAAAAGCCTACCTTAGTAATCAAAAAGCCACATACTTCAGCTGCTAATGGAAAATTCCCAGCACTAGCAAAAGTTTTGAACCTTGCTTTATGCTACAGTGATACAGAGGTACACATAACTGACAGGAACACACCTGAGTCAAAAATGTACAGGAAAGATTACAGAATTTGATTTAGAGACTTCATTAACAGAGAGCTTTTTTCTCTGAATCCCATAGTTATGGACTACTAAAGTGATGAAGTAGAGGCCAAAATAGTGTATTTGCTCAATTGATTGATGTTTCAGACATCCTTCATATGGATATACACATGCATGTGGTCATTACTAAAATATGTGTATGCAAAAAGAGGAAGGTGGGGGTAGTTTTGTGCAAATCTATTCCATTGCTTTTTGTAAAAAATACATTAAATGCATGCTTGCAAAATATCATTTACTGTGTGTTACTCTAAACAATTTTAAACCTATATTGTCTAAAATATTTTATTATTTTAAGCCTTCCTGTCTGTCCTTCTTGCAAGTATCCAAGGGGAAAAACAGTTTTCAAGAAAGGAATTAGTTTAGTGACTTAAAGTTTACTTCAGAATCTGGTCTTGTCTGTGGGCAAGCAAAAAACTGCTTCTAATGACTAAAAACACCAACCTTCCCATCGTCAACCATTCTTTAATTTTGTGACCATAATGGCTGCTGACCATAATTTTTCTAGACATTAAGAATATCTAGAATATAAATAAAAAAATCCTAGCTGACATGCCCACTGAGAGGGAGCCTTGTGAGCACAGCAATCAAGGTGCTTGATGCCAAGGGCTACCTATCAGTTCTCAGGCAGAAGGCCTGAAGGTCGCAGGAAGGATGCTGGTACCTCTCCCTCTAAGTTCCCTAGTGTTGAGCATCTGACAGGCCAGAAGGAATGTTCAATATTCAGACCCTGCAGCAATGATCATAACATTTATCAGTCCTGAGTGCCGGTCTTCCTCAACCATGAACTGTCACAACTCCACTGCGAGTAATGAAAATGTGCCAAATTCCACCAGCTAAAGTATCTATTCTGAGTTTTGATGTAGCAAAAATAAGGAGCTAAAACTAGCAAGTTTCAGTTAAAGGATTGTGCCAAGTTTGTGTTGAATGCTTTTTCTGGAAGAACTGTAGGTGTGCTTGCACAAATAGACTCTTTCTTAGAAATACTGAATTCATTTTTGGATGCAGAATATGCTCACAGACCCTTAACTGGAACTTCTCCTATTTCATATATCTTGTCCCTCCCTCAGGCTAAGAGGGAGGCAACTGCTGTACTGTCCTTGACACAAGAATTTCCTAACTCTTTGTCTGGTCACAAAGTGTGGAACAGGCTCCTTCTAGCACTTTGAAGCTCACATAGGGCCCTGATGGTTCAGGTGAAATTTAGAAGGTGGAAGTCAGGGAGTGCTCTGAATTTTCTTTGTAAAATAAACCACTGCCATTTTGATACCCCTCCCTTTGAATGGCATGGGTATTTGTCTTGTTGCATCTGAAAGGGGACAGAAGTCCCCACACTGGATGGTAGAGAGGTGAGACATCTGATGATTGTCATTTTCTTTTTTTTTTTTTTTTGGTTCTTTTTTTTTCTATTTTTCACAATTGCAGCAAAGAACAAATGGGGGTTCATTCCTTCTGCAATACTCAGTAATGTTAAAACTGAGTATTTTGAATTTTCAATGTAAATACCCATGCTAACTGCTGACCTCCATTGAAAAAAGAAGAGAGTTTTATTCCCCTGGACTGTAGAGTTAAAGCAGCTGGAGTTTTTCAAAGGTGCCATTAGCAGGGATTGGACACCTCAGTTTTTAAATCAAATCTCGGTCTGAATGTCAGAGAAAGATGCAAAGCTCCATTACTCAAAGCTGTGCAGTTGTCCTTTGATCTATCATTGGTAATTTAATACAGAGCTTTGCTGGCTGTGGTGAATTTTTTCTGTTCCCGTTTCTGTTCTATAGCTTCTTGCTTCTGAGTGTTATATGTATTTTGGTAGAGCTCTCCCTGAACTATAGGGCTGTAGAGAGCAAATTCAATGAGAGCAGAGAGCTGATTTGCTAACATAACGATTGCAGCTGCAGTTAAATTAAAGCTGCCATAACAATGCAGCAGCAATACTTCATTGATCACTTCTCAAAGGGAGAAAGCAAAAACATGACTAATTTTGAGCTGGATGCTTTTCACTTCTGACTGAGGAAAATCATACTCCAATGTATAGAAGAGGCTTTAAAACGTCCCTCGGCAGTGGTGCTGGTGAGGAACTTCCACTGCTTACTCTGTGGCAACATGTAAAAGCAGCTCCCTAAAACCTTTCCATGTTCCATTTCACATCACATTCACACATAGTGAGGAAGTCACACTCACCACAGATCCTCATGGAAATTGCACCCTTGAATTCTGGAAGGGCAGATTGCATTTTTTATCCTTCCTGACCCTTCGAAGTCCATGAGAATTTTACTTAGAGAAGGCCCTAGAAAGGTCCTAAATTGTGCCAATCTCAGACATATTTGTCCCAGTGCTTGACTGCTCAGATCATGGACAGACCACAGCACAGTATTGCAGACATGGGCCAAATACCTTGGACAGTGTCAATATCAGTGACTACCCAACTCATTGCTGTACACTTGGGCTATGCCTTTCCTTTCCTATGTTTCCCCTCCACCTGTCTCCAAATCCTTCCTCTTGCTTCACAGATTGGGGGGGGGGGGGGGGGGAGGGGGGGGTGGGAAGGGGGGGAAATCTGAAGTAAATAAGGGAAGAAGAGACAGGCAAATATCAGCCTCCAGAGCAGTAGGGAATCATTAATTATCCAAGCTGAAGGACTGCCATATGTGCAACAACTGGTTTAAAACACAAAAAAAAAAAAAAATAAAAAAAATGCAGAAGGATCAGGAATACACGTCTGATTTCTGCTGGGTAAGTGTTGATTTAGAAAATGCACCTCACAGTTATAGTTACCAACGTTTATTCAGCAGGTTCCAACAGGGCTGAAGGAAGCCCAGAACAGCTCAGATGCCTGGGAATATTATGCTTTTGAATAACCTAAAACCTAATAAATAATTGTTTCCTGTTAATTGATCATAGAATAAACACTAAAAATTGCAGATACAGGCTGTTCATAAAGCAAAGTTGCCTTTAGGAAGTGTGGTGTGTGGTGACTGCTGTGGTAGGAGGAGAAGGGTCTCTCCTGGGCAGGCGCATGGAGCTGACCATGGCTCTTCGGACTCAGTGGGATGCATCAGTGGGATGCAAGACCAGGGAGCTCCAGAAGCCTTCTCCCAGCCATCTCCCTATGCACAGTCAGAGAGTTATTCTTCAGTAAGGGGCGGTGGCTCTGTGTGTTGGCACAAAGCTGAGAGCAGACTCCAAAGGGCTTTGGCAATCACAGACGGCACAGAGATGGTTGTTGCTGTCAGTGAGATGTGCCCAGCTCCGTGGCCTAAAACCCATATATTTGTAGAAAGAGGTGGTCTTCCTCTTGTGCAAAACCTAAACAAGAGTCAGACATTGCCATCTACAAGACACAGTAAGGCACAAGCAGAGATACACAGACCGTGGGGAGGAAACATTTTGGCTGCTTGAGAAAAATACCACCCTACTATGAACCCCTTTCATTGTGCTGGGGTAAGAAAAACCATGGTGCACTTCTTCCACTGTTTACTTCTTATCCTTTCCTCAGTCATATGTGGAGAGTCACCTTGTACAGCTCTAATTTCTTGTGTTTATGTCCACACCTTCTTTGAAGTCCCTGTGAAGCCAGTGCTTCATTCCCCTGATTGCATTACCTCTCTGAATTCCTCTTTACCTCCTGCACCCATTCGGGTGCACATTCTCCAAAGGCCTGGAGGTCTTTTAGTTTGGATGTCCCACAAGCTATAGTGACAAATATGACATTTATAACAAGAATATCAGGACTTTCATTATTACCTCATTTTTCCTTGAATATAGAAAGGATTTTTTTTTTTCAGAGTTTTAATGTCATGTTCCAGACAAACCACTAAGTACTTTGGTAAGACATTCCAGTAACAGTGTCCCATTGGCATTGAAAATGTCACTTCCTGCACAGTATTCACAGCTTAAATTAAAAATATTGATCACTTAGTATGAGAAGTAAACCTCCTACATCTTACTAAATCTAATTAAAAATATAATCAAAGTAGTCTTGAAGAATTCAATCCTACTAGACTGACGGAAATTTCTTGCAAATGATCTACAGCCACGGGTTGCTGAATTGTTAAACCTTAAGCTTTTGAGGACATTAATGTCTAGTTAAACAAGCTCAAAGCAGATTTTATTTGTTTTAAAGTCCATTTCAAGAGCTGGGTCATTTAAAATTGAGAACTTATTAGGAGCTGAGAGAAGAAAATACACCACACTTTCCCTGTATACTGCATAACTAAGATAATAAAAAAGTATATTTTCCAGTCTAAAATCTTGAAAGATGGATTGATTGGAATTGGTTAGTTGACATATGTAATTTTCTTTGTAAAATAAGTTGATTAATTTTAAAAGCAAAATATTTTGATTACTTCATAGCTGTCAAACTGCATATAAATTGTACAAAGTAATAATATTTAAGAGAATTATTTTACAAAAAATGTTTATATTATTAAAAACTGCAATATATATTTGGAAGGTTAAAAATTATTATAGAAATTTTTAGCATTTATACTTCTTTACTTTTCAGTCATCGTTTAAAATTAATTGAATTGAATCACCTTGAATGTCCCATCCATTTGCTCCCAAGAAGCTCATAACTGAGCCTAGGCTTTGGAAATGTATACACCCATCAAAAGAGAGACACTTATTGCAGACAGAACTTTCAAAATGTCCCTTTCTTTTCAACCTCTTTTCTTCTGGAAATATCTCAATTAGTGGAATAATTTCTGAGAAGATCTGTTGATTATTTTTTTTTCTTTTTGAACATATTTCTATCTAAAAAAATTGCTCTTATTCCCCCTCCAATTAATTTTAAATCCTTTCCTTCATGGATCACTACTTGTAGCTGATGAAGTCCAGTTTGATGATTAAAGTGAGAAGGCAAGTGTATGAGATCATCTTGAGGGGTAACGGGCAAAAACTGGAACACAGAAGTTCCAGCTGAGCATGAGGAGGAAATTCTTTAATGTGCAGGTGACCAACCATGCACTGCCCAGAAAGGGTGTAGAGCCTTCCTCTCTGAAGACGTTCAAGAACTGCCTGGACACAATCCTGTGTAATGTGCTCTGGGATTACCCTGCTTGAGCAGGGTGGCTGGACCAGAAGTCCCACTGTGGTCCCTTCCAACCTGACCCATTCTGTGATTCTGTGAATACAGTATACAGTAAAATACATTCATCTCGGACTATGCAAAGAATGCCCTGCTGGAGGGCAAATGTGTGCTGCATTTGTGAGACAGTTCCTGTTAAATGCTTTGTAAAACTTCTCTTTAACTTAGTCTGTTGGCCTGCATCCAAGCAACAGACTTCTTATAGATTTGGTCAAGAGAAAAAGGAGAAGGGATAAGAGAATGAGGCTAATTCTTCATAGAAAATATTGAAGGAGACAGGCAGTAGTAGATGTAAACAAAAACATTTGAGACAGGAGATTTTTTTAATTAATTATTTATCTTTTTAAAATGTCAAATATGTAGACAGCAGATCTTTGCTTTACTTCCATAAGCCATGTTTTCAGTACATAGTCAAAGAAATTATGATACTCAATCAGAAAGCCTCAATCAGAAAATTTGTTCAGTTACTGGGCCACAAAACCTTGGGAAAAGTTCCTAGTTGTCCAACTGAACTCATACATGATTTGCTGATTTTTTAATATAGTATGATGTACCTAAACATACAAATGCTAGCAGGACTAGAAAACAGATATGGATGTAAATGGCCATTTATAGTGCTGTTTTGGTTCAAGCTGGTTAATGTGGCTTACAGCAATGACCTGAGCATTTCTAATCAGCTACAAGGAAGTCTAGCTCATCTAGACAACATCTGCTCACTTTTTTGTTTCTATTTAAAACCAAAATTGTATATGAACAAACCATTCCGATCCAAGAGGAGATAAATGTCTGTGTCTAAATGTGTTTGCAACATTTCTAATATTGTCTTCTCATGTTTGTTGACTTACAGCAATGCATGTCAAGGTAACAGTTGAAAGCCAGGTAAAATCCCTGTCCACCTGGATCTTCCCAAGACCACCTGCCTTTCCGAAAAAAAGTCCATTCTCTGACCCAAGCAGCCAAACAGGGGATCACCAGTGGCATGGGGACAGCCAGCAGATGCCTGGGGTCACAAACAGCAAGCCCATGCACTTCTGTCTTTGCACAAATTTCTTCTGAAATGGAAATAGGTCAAAAAAAAAAGGGTGAAAAAAGTATTTTTTCTTTTAGCAGTTTATTTAACAATCATGAATCACCTTAGCCACCAATTTTGCACCAATTTTTTACAGTGTATGAAGCTAAGCATGTGCTTGTTCATGTCATCACCACATTCCTGAACTGTGAGAACTACATCCTTCGTACCGGTTAAGTTACATCAGATTTTTTCCTGATAATAGCCAGTTTGTATCATGCAAAGTGAGTAAGCTTCCACACTGTACATGACCTGGCATCATTAAATAAGACTTACTGTCTTCAAGTCAACAATAATCTCTAACATAAAGATTATACCTACGTTGCTAGATGAGTTTATTCTCCTATTTTAAATGCTGCTGATTTTCCTATTTGTTCCACACTTTGTTTCACATAAGAGGAATTGCTTCATTTTGCCAGCTAATGCAGAAAGCAGTTGAATTCATTTAGAGAAACAAGTCAAAATTCCTCTGTATTCTGCATTCAGAAATCTACAGAGAGATTAGATCCTATTACGTTTTAATAATTAATCCTGACGGCCACACATTTCTGAAAGCCAAAGTAATACCTTTATAAGAGCACCAAAACAAAACAAAACACACACTAAACAAAAAAGGAGAAAAAAACAAACAAACAAACAAAAAACCCAAACACACACACACAAAAGCCCCACACACCAACCAAAAACCAACAACCAGAAAAAGTCCTTCACAATTCATCAATCTGTGTACATTGAATCACTAGGGGCCATTAATTATGAAATGCTACAACTGTAGAGGGTTATGAAAACACACAAACCTCCCCGTGCATAGGATAGGAATAAAATTGGGTAAGATGAAAAGTAATAAACATAGAAAGTGAGCCAGCTTATATTTGGTTGAAAATTAACAATATTGTGTGACCAGTGGAAAAACAGTGTGTGGATTTTTTTTCAAAGTAGTAAGAGCATCTCAGCTGATTTTTAAAAAGTCTTAGGTAGTCCTCTGATTGCTAAAAGCTGTGGAGTTCCAGTAGATACCACAGACTCGAGGTGAGCAGCACAAACACAAAAGAGTAAGTCTGACCACGTATGCTCAGGTGCTTGCTCTGTTTATTTCTTACTGCTCCTGCCAACCTGCTACAGAGGCTCAGTGTTGGGGTGAGAGGCACACATTAAATGGCAGACTGCTAAATATAGAGCTGCTGAATTCACTTGTTCTCTGGATTGGTCTGCCCTCATTATGGGACAGTTTATTTTTGCTGGCTGAAAAGGCTGTTGAAAGCCTTCAGCAACACCGACAGAAAGGCATGGAGTGGCTGGGGACACTCAGAGTGTACTTGAACTGTATTGTGGAAAAAAACTTAGAGTAGGAGAAAGTTTTACTGCCTTTTCTCGTTTACTTTTCTTTTTATATTGCTAGTAAGATCTTGTTAATAAGAATACTCAGAGAAAGTTTGTACCATCCACAATGGTCAAACTACTCCTACCACCCCTCTGCTATTTTTAAAGAGAATGCTGAAGCAGAATCTATGCTAAGTCACACTGGCAATCAGCTGCACCCACAGGTGAAGAAAGGAAGATGGGCAATGTCACTGTTTGAAAACACCCAGACAGCAAACTTATAGAAGAAACTACCCAATGTGACACTTCCAAAGCCAATGGCAATGCTCCAGCAGCAGGGAGAGGTGGGTGTTAAGTCAGAAAAAAGTATATTCATTAATAGCTTGTGAATAAAACAAAAATAACTGAAAAATTCTTAGTAATTTGTTCACACTAACCATTTCAGCTTTGCTTCTCAATAATACACACATCTCCACTTCAAGTGCTGTATGAAAGTGCACAAGGAGAGCAAGTACTGCAAAAGTCCATTTTCCATACCTTCCTAGTCTAGAAACAACCTCTCCACCTCAAATCTGCTAGTAGTAAAGTGTGAAGAGATCTGGGCTCTAACAAGCTTTCATTGTAGTAGCTCATTTTAACTGACCTCTCTTAGGTTTGTGTTGGAGGGCATTTTTGATGCACCACTATCTAGCCCAGATTTGACAAAGCATTCCTGGAGGAAGTAGGGTTGGGCCATATACCAGCTGCACAGGATAATGTTTGCAAAAAATTCCTTGTTGCATGGCACTGCAAATCCCATGCAAAGCACCTTCAACAAACTGTAAACAAACTCACCAAAACTTTAAAGAGAGGGACATGGGGGTTTAAATTAAAGTTAAAACTTTAAATTACGCAGCTGACAGATATCAGAGTAAACCTGGATAGAGCAAAGTGAATGAGGTATTTGTATGTGGTGCCTTGACTTCCCAGGCAAAAAAATTATAAAATACAACTTAAAGAGCTCTGAATTCAACTGCCAGTCTTGGTGGAAAAATATTTCCCTTTGTTCTTTCTTTTTCAGATACCTCCCTTAGAATCACCTTCTGAGTTATACAACTTACAGATACAGCCATTTTGTAAGAAAATATAGCACTGCAAAGCTGGAGAGCATAGCACATCCAGCACTGTCTGCATCTGCTGGCATACAGATAGCCAGGCAGTTCAGCCAACCTTACATTGACCCCACTTGAGTTAATGTGGTCTGACTGCTTGTCTTCCAAGTCTTGCAGATATAAGCCTTCATTCTTCAAGTTTTCATATGATACTAAGCTGAGTGGTGCTGTTGACAAGCCTGAGGAATAGGATGCCATCCAGAGTGATGGTGGCTGTCCTGAGCCATCAAGAGGTAAGAATATATGAACATCAGGAAGCTGAACAAGGCCACATGCAAGGTCCTGGAGCTGTGTTGGAACAAGCCCCAGTATCATTACAGGCTGGGAGGTGGAGGGATTGAGACCAGCTCTGGCAAGAAGGACTTGGGGGGAACTAGTTCAAAAACTGCACATGATCTGATGAGAGTCACTCACAACCCAGAAAGAAAAACATGCCCTGGGCTTCATCCAAAGCAGCGTGTCCAGCAAGGTGAAGGAGGGGATTCTACCCCTCTGCTCTGTGTTGGTGAAATCCCAGCTGGAGCACTGCATCTAGCTCTGGAGTTCTTAGCACAGGAAACATATGGACTGTTACAGCGGGTCTGGAGGAGAACCATAAAGATGATCAGAGGTAAGTATGTCTCCTGTGAAGACAGAGGGAGTTGAAGTTGTTCAGCCTGGTGAAGAGAAAGCTCTGGGGAGACTTTTGTGTAGATTTTTCTTAGCTTGATGGGGCTTATAAGAAAGATGAGAACAATTTAACAGGGTCTCTTGCAATAGGACAAGGGAAAATGGTTTTAATAAAAAAGTGATCAGATTCAGATTAGATACAAGGAAGAATTTTTTTACAATGAAGGTGGTAAAACCAGTCCTGTTTAATATCTTTATTGATGATCTGGATGAGGGGACTGAGTCTGCCACAGCAAAGTAGCAGATGACACCAAGTTGGGTGTGAGTGATCAACAACCTGGAGGGTAGAAGGGCTCTGCAGAGGGATCTGGGCAGGCTGGATAGATGGGCTGAGTCCAAGAATATGAGGTTTAACAAGACCAAGTGCCAGGT
Source organism: Pseudopodoces humilis (assembly GCF_049639895.1). Classification (NCBI taxonomy): domain Eukaryota; kingdom Metazoa; phylum Chordata; class Aves; order Passeriformes; family Paridae; genus Pseudopodoces; species Pseudopodoces humilis. Next base: position 57,195,486 of record NC_142203.1, on the reverse strand, counting down.
CCTGCACTTTGGCCACAGCAATCCCCTGCGGTGCTACAGGCTGGGGACAGAGTGGCTGGACAGCTGCCAGGCAGAAAGGGACCTGGGGGTGCTGGTGCCAGCAGCTGAACATGAGCCAGGCTGTGCCCAGGTGGCCAAGAAGGCCAATGGCATCCTGGCCTGGCTCAGCAATAGTGTGGCCAGCAGGAGCAGGGCAGGGATTGTCCCCCTGTCCTGGGCACTGGTGAGGCCACACCTCAAATCCTGTGTCCCGTTCTGTGCCCCTCAGTTTATAGGGAGGATGTTGAGGTGCTGGACCATCAAGTCCAGTGAGGGGCAGCAAGGCTGGTGAAGGGTCTGGAGCACAAGTCCTGTGAGGAGCAGTTGAGGGAGCTGGGGGTGTTTATCCTGGAGAAGAGGAGGCTCAGGAGAGACCTTAGCACTCACTACAGCTGCCTGAAAGGAGGCTGTAGCCAGGTGAGGGTTGGTCTCTTCTCCCAGACATCCACTGACAGAATGAGAGGTGACAGCCTTAAGCAGAGCCAAAGGAAGTTTTGGCTAGGCACTAGAAAAAAATTCTTCACTGGAAGAGTGATTGGGCATTGGGATGGGCTGTCCAGGGAGGCGGTGAAGTCACTGTTCTGGACATGTTTAAAAAAAGACTGGAAGCGGAACTCAGTACCATGGTTTAGTTGATGAGGTGGTGTTTGGTCACAGATTGGACCGATGATCTCAAAGGTCTTTTCCAATCTAGTTAATTCTGTTATTCTGTGATTCTGTTATTTTGAAGCACTGGAATAGGCTGCCCAGAGAGGTGATAGATGCCCCAACCCTGGAGCTCATTCAGGTCAGGTTCAAAGGAGGTCTGAACAAAGTGATCTAGCTCAAACTGTCCCTACCCATGGCAGAGATATAGTACTACATGACCTTTAAAGGCCTCTTACAACCCAAACTATTCTGAGATTCTATTATTCTGTGAAAATACTGGATCCAGCTCCAGATAAAAATCTTTCATCTCTTAAGGGATGTATTCCAAGCTGCAGGATATCACAGTCGTGAAAAACAGAAACAACTCTAAAACTTGCCATACACAGTATGGAGAAATGCTATTTTATTTTTTTTTTTAATAATATTTGCTTTTTACCAACATGGTGATTGAGGTATAGTCCATGTGTGTTGATAGAAATAGCTGTGTCAAACTGAGGTTATAAAGGATGAGATTGATAAGTAGAAGGTGAGAAACCTAAAGAGCCATCAGATCCTGGTTCAGTGTGGGCAGAGAGCCCAGCTCCTGGTCTTTAACTGACCCTTAAACTATTTGAACCTCTCTTTCTTGGACAGAGTATTTCATCTGAATTATTCATTTTCTGACATTTGGCAGCAGAGTAGGAAATTCCTTCCTTCCTTCCTTCCTTCCTTCCTTCCTTCCTTCCTTCCTTCCTTCCTTCCTTCCTTCCTTCCTTCCTTCCTTCCTTCCTTCCTTCCTTCCTTCCTTCCTTCCTTCCTTCCTTCCTTCCTTCCTTCCTTCCTTCCTTCCTTCCTTCCTTCCTTCCTTCCTTCCTTCCTTCCTTCCTTCCTTCCGCCACTTCCTTCCGCCACTTCCTTCCGCCACTTCCTTCCGCCACTTCCTTCCGCCACTTCCTTCCTTCCGCCACTTCCTTCCTTCCTTCCTTCCGCCACTTCCTTCCTTCCTTCCTTCCTTCCTTCCTTCCTTCCTTCCTTCCTTCCTTCCTTCCTTCCTTCCTTCCTTCCTTCCTTCCTTCCTTCCTTCCTTCCTTCCTTCCTTCCTTCCTTCCTTCCTTCCTTCCTTCCTTCCTTCCGCCACTTCCTTCCTTCCGCCACTTCCTTCCTTCCTTCCGCCACTTCCTTCCTTCCTTCCGCCACTTCCTTCCTTCCTTCCGCCACTTCCTTCCTTCCGCCACTTCCTTCCTTCCTTCCTTCCTTCCTTCCTTCCTTCCTTCCTTCCTTCCTTCCTTCCTTCCTTCCTTCCTTCCTTCCTTCCTTCCTTCCTTCCTTCCTTCCTTCCTTCCTTCCTTCCTTCCTTCCTTCCTTCCTTCCGCCACTTCCTTCCTTCCTTCCGCCACTTCCTTCCTTCCTTCCGCCACTTCCTTCCTTCCTTCCGCCACTTCCTTCCGCCACTTCCTTCCGCCACTTCCTTCCTTCCTTCCGCCACTTCCTTCCTTCCTTCCTTCCTTCCGCCACTTCCTTCCTTCCTTCCTTCCTTCCTTCCTTCCTTCCTTCCTTCCTTCCTTCCTTCCTTCCTTCCTTCCTTCCTTCCTTCCTTCCTTCCTTCCTTCCTTCCTTCCGCCACTTCCTTCCGCCACTTCCTTCCGCCACTTCCTTCCGCCACTTCCTTCCGCCACTTCCTTCCGCCACTTCCTTCCGCCACTTCCTTCCTTCCTTCCTTCCTTCCTTCCTTCCTTCCTTCCTTCCTTCCTTCCTTCCTTCCTTCCTTCCTTCCTTCCTTCCTTCCTTCCTTCCTTCCTTCCTTCCTTCCTTCCTTCCTTCCTTCCTTCCTTCCTTCCTTCCGCCACTTCCTTCCGCCACTTCCTTCCGCCACTTCCTTCCGCCACTTCCTTCCTTCCTTCCGCCACTTCCTTCCTTCCTTCCGCCACTTCCTTCCGCCACTTCCTTCCTTCCTTCCTTCCTTCCTTCCTTCCTTCCTTCCTTCCTTCCTTCCTTCCTTCCTTCCTTCCTTCCTTCCGCCACTTCCTTCCTTCCTTCCTTCCGCCACTTCCTTCCTTCCTTCCGCCACTTCCTTCCTTCCTTCCGCCACTTCCTTCCTTCCTTCCGCCACTTCCTTCCTTCCGCCACTTCCTTCCTTCCGCCACTTCCTTCCTTCCTTCCTTCCTTCCTTCCTTCCTTCCTTCCTTCCTTCCTTCCTTCCTTCCTTCCTTCCTTCCTTCCTTCCTTCCTTCCTTCCTTCCTTCCTTCCGCCACTTCCTTCCTTCCTTCCTTCCTTCCTTCCTTCCTTCCTTCCTTCCTTCCTTCCTTCCTTCCTTCCTTCCTTCCTTCCTTCCTTCCGCCACTTCCTTCCGCCACTTCCTTCCTTCCTTCCTTCCTTCCGCCACTTCCTTCCTTCCTTCCTTCCGCCACTTCCTTCCGCCACTTCCTTCCGCCACTTCCTTCCTTCCTTCCTTCCTTCCTTCCTTCCTTCCTTCCTTCCGCCACTTCCTTCCTTCCTTCCGCCACTTCCTTCCTTCCTTCCGCCACTTCCTTCCTTCCGCCACTTCCTTCCTTCCTTCCTTCCTTCCTTCCTTCCTTCCTTCCTTCCTTCCTTCCTTCCTTCCTTCCTTCCTTCCTTCCTTCCTTCCTTCCTTCCTTCCTTCCTTCCTTCCGCCACTTCCTTCCTTCCTTCCGCCACTTCCTTCCTTCCTTCCGCCACTTCCTTCCTTCCTTCCGCCACTTCCTTCCGCCACTTCCTTCCGCCACTTCCTTCCTTCCTTCCGCCACTTCCTTCCTTCCTTCCTTCCTTCCGCCACTTCCTTCCTTCCTTCCTTCCTTCCTTCCTTCCTTCCTTCCTTCCTTCCTTCCTTCCTTCCTTCCTTCCTTCCTTCCTTCCTTCCTTCCTTCCTTCCTTCCTTCCTTCCTTCCTTCCTTCCTTCCTTCCTTCCTTCCTTCCTTCCTTCCTTCCTTCCTTCCTTCCTTCCTTCCTTCCTTCCTTCCTTCCTTCCTTCCTTCCGCCACTTCCTTCCTTCCGCCACTTCCTTCCTTCCTTCCTTCCGCCACTTCCTTCCTTCCTTCCTTCCGCCACTTCCTTCCTTCCTTCCTTCCCGCCCTCCCTCCCTCCCTCCCTCCCTCCTTCCCTCCCTCCCTCCCTCGTTCCTTCCTTCCTTCCTTCCTCCCTCCCTCCCTCCCTCCCTCCCTCCCTTCCTCCCTTCCTCCCTTCCTCCCTTCCTCCCTTCCTTCCTCCTTCCCGCCCTCCCTCCCATTGTGGCTATGAATCTTAACATGAAAAATTTTGCTCTGGGAAAAGAATTTGGTAAATTTTTCCCAAAGTATCCTGGTCCATCTGCTCCCCTGAGATTTCTTACCAAAAGTTCTTGTGCTCAAAATTGTATGTTCTGAGACACAAGAATTTTGCCTCAGGCATCACTATTGAGACCTGTTTCATGCACACTATTATTAATTTCAAAATTTTTATTAAATTATATACTTAACATATAAAACCAATAGAATAAGAACACTGACAAAATATTTTTTAAAAATCCAATTTTATCTGATTTTTTAAAATGCCAGCATGAACGATGTGTCTGATAACTGATGCTTCATCTGACATTAGTGCTGCATGCAATTCATTCCTTCTTCCAGAGATTGACTATATCCCTGGGTTGTTTAACATTTGAATTTCATGCTGCTGTAATACTTTTTTTTATTAAACTTATGTATGGTTGGGGACAGGGATTAATTAGTAATATTCTCTTGCATTCTTCTCTTGTATGCACTGAAAAAAAAAAAAAAGGATTTCGATTCCTGTCATTTTTTTTATTTTCTGGTGAAATAGAAGGAGGGGAGGAGGCTGCATGGGCTGTCTTGACCGTTACTGACATCAAAAGATGAAATATATCTTGTTTGCTGTGCCTTGTGATTCCAATCACAAGTATATTTCAAGCTTGGCGAACAACATTCTTTTTATCAGTCTTTTAGGTTTTCAGGCAAGTTCAAACCAAAACTCATTTCCTACTGGATCTGCTGTCTATCTCTTGCCCTTCTGACTGTCTCCTGATGAGTTTTTAAGCAGTCCCACGGAACAGCCAAATCACCTTCACCAACAGGGATCTAAAGTGCTACAACAAAGTAATAGCTCAATTACAGAATCACAGAATCATTAAAATTGGAAAAAACCTCCAAGTTCATTGAGTTCATCCTTTGATCAATCATCACCTTATTAGATTAGATCTTATGAAATTAGAACTAATTTTTTTTAAAGTAATATAATTATTTTTTTAAAATTTTAATTAAATGTATTTTTTTTATTTTCAAATTACCATTTCAATATGCAATAGAAGTGGCTGCTTTCAGATTCTAAATTTAGGCTTCCTCAGACATGATCTCTATTTGCTTTTTTTACCTGCTTCCTCAGGAAAAGGAGGATGAAGTAGCAAGGAAGGAGAGAGATTTTGTTTTCTCCCTTCATCCTCTACTTAAAGGCAAAGAGTAAGTGGATCCTAACATTGACTTTTGCAGTATTCATGTCAAGGGTACTTCAGCTGTCATACCTGTATCTTAACCTGAGTGGCTCTTACTTCCTGGTTTTATTTAGAATATACCTTGAAGGATGATGGGAGCCAGCTCTGAAGCTGTCGGTACCTTGACCCCAAGAGCAGGACTGCCTGGCTCAGTACGTATTGACCAAAAGTATGATGAGCTGCACTCCCCTCTGGGAGGAATCCAAGGAGCTTGGTTTCACACGTGAACTCCTCAATTCTTCAGGGTTTGAATGCAACAAAGACAAGATTATCTCATTTGGAGAGGCTGGCACTTTGTGTTCACTTCCCTTTGGAATGACTTCAGAAGATGTACTCTGTGTGGTATGGATGTACTTTACAGTCCTACGTCAAATTTGCATTACAGCAGCTACTGTCCCTATTCAGAAGTTGTGACACCAAAACCCAGCAGCCTTTCAGAATAATAATCATAGTATTTGTCTCTAAAACTCTAGATTTACCAGGATACTTTGTGCTACAAGACCAAATTGGTAAAATTGTACATTACACAGAGACAACAAAAAAGAGGAAAAAATATTTCATTCATTATTCAATCAACTTTTACTGCTGTGTTTCAACAAGTATGGATGGTTATGATAAGCATTCTCCTTGAGTGAAAAGCTTAATTTTTATGGAGCAATTGAATTTTTTCTTTTTCTGGGTGGATTTTAGGGCTTACAGTATGCATTAGATAAGTAGCAGTAATAGTAAAGTGAAATAATGTAACAAAGAGTAGATTAAAATAGAAAGCAAAATAATTCACACATATAAATTTCAGCAGTCTTTACAGACAATGTAAAGATTTTCATATTTTTTCCTCTCTTTTCTTGGTCAAAATCTGGAGGAAGTTCTTTGAACAAAATGTAATTATTTCTTCATCCAAGGTATATGTCACTATCCTTTGCTTTTTCCTTTTTTAGGAAAACACAGATGCTGAAAATGAAAATGTTTTCAAATCAAAGAGGAAACTCAACACTTGAACTTTAGTTATTAGAGAAAAATAAATGCAGTCTATGTGTAATATCAGAAGGCTGTTGAATTTCTCAGCTTGTTGCCGAGCAGGTGCATTTATGATTACTTCATAACCCACCGCTAATTTTTTCTCTTAGCAAGTTATCATCTTCTTCTTTAGCAGCTCAATAAAGTTTCCTAGGGCACCAGTAGACTGATTTGGATATTGCAAGTAAATAGAAAACATTTTTATTTATATTTCTTTTATATATATATATGTATATATATATTATTTATATTTATATTTATTATAAATACTTCAATTACACATGTAACTTATATATTTATTTTTGACATATTCTTTCATGAATGCTGTCATATTAAATATTCAGGTATGCAAATCTCAGTGGGAGTGATGAAGTTTTCTGTGGCTATTTTCGCATAATTTCATAATGTCAGTATTAACAATGTGTTAAAGGACATAAACTGTGTCTGTGTCATAAGTCACTAAACATGGCTGCTACTTTGTATTGCTTGAAATGTTTTTCTCCATTGAATGGCTCATAAAGGAGAAGATTGAATATAGGTAAGACCAGATGTTACCTGTCTTTCATTTCAATAATTCAAAGATTCATTTTATATTGCTACAGTAGCCTTTTACAACAAATCACATTCTGTTGTGACACTGTGAAAATTTGTAATATGCTTAAAAACATTCCGCATACAGTTCCTTGAATTCAGTAAGGGGGTTGATGGAGAGAAAGAGAAAGAATGATTGGTCCCTTCTGTCTCCCTTAGTGAAGACAGGTTAGAAATATGTGAAGATACAATTTTTAAAAAAAGTCTATGGAATTGCAGATGATAATGGGGCTTCAAAGGCAGATCTCACAGCAATTTAATGGTAGTAATTTGAAAATCTAGAAAACTTTTACTCAGCAATTTTGAGAAATTGACTGACTTGTGAATGGGAAATGGGGGAAATAAATCCCAAGGGCTACAGAAAATTACATGTTCAGGCAACTAGCTCAAGGACTTTCACAAAATTGTGTGTAAGCGAAGTACAGTGGGGGAAATTGCCTCTTGGACCGCTATGGTATTTTGATTAAATGTATGTGGACTTAGCTATGTCACAATATGGTAGCACATCAGCTGGCTCAAGAAATAATAAACTGAATTAATGGCTCTGCAATTCTTTTGAAGACAATAGTGTTCTTCAATAGAAAGACTTGAACCAATTAATTTCCTGACTTTTTTTTCTTGGGGCTGGGATATAGACAATGAATGAGCATTCAAAGACAGATAGAAAGGAGCTACTGGCTTGCACAAAGCTGGTGGTGGTTGTTACCACAGGGTAGAGAAAAGGCAAAGAGCAAAGTGTTCTGGAGGCAATTTTCAATGGACAATTTGATGAGATCAGACCCTCTTTGGCTCAGTGCTGGCCTGGCCTGAGTTCTGTAATCATCTGCCCAATGTGAGAGAGTAGCCATATTCATTTCAGGAGCATAAGTTTCAGAAAATATGTTTCAGTACCAAGCCTCCTCCATGGAAAGTAGCTGAGCTGATTTTCTGTCCTGAATGCTTTCACTTCCTGACAGCTTCTTTCTTGCCTTTTGGACACTGAAATTTCAGAAAAACTCCTCTAGAGCAAGTCCTAAAGACTATTACCACCAGCTCTCCCCCAGGGCTTTTACCTGCACTTTGCCCATGTTTTCACCACTTCTGGGTAGTCAGGCAAAGAGGCTGGAAGACGATGGCAACTGAATACCATCAATTTGAAGGCAACACCCAGCCGAGTATTGTCTGTGTGAGATGTGACGATACCACAACCACTGCCTGAGCCTGGTCTGGTTAAAGGCAGCCAGACAAACTGGAGTACAGGCAGCACTCTGAGTGTGGTCCAGATGCTGTTTTCATTGGTTTGTGTGTCTTCAAGTCCAAACCACCTTCACTTCACCTGGAAGCATTCTTCCAAAGGCCAACCAGAAATTGTCTTCTACTGAGATCCTGACTCCAAAGACATAATATTTACATGTAAAATTAAATAGCTTTCCATATATTTCACAACTCACTTTGATTCAAAAATTTATGCTTGGACCATATTGGACTATAGAAGTTCAAGCAGAGAACCACTGTATAAATTTTGTGTGTGTATGTGTATATATATATATATATATATATATATAGGCACTGGATAGTTTAAAATCATAGCCATGTGTTTTGATATCAGACTGAAGAGAGACATTTTCTCTCTGTGCCACTTGAAAAAAAGACTATAGAATAAGTCAACTCACCAAGCAGATTTCCCTTTAAATACTGGATTACACATGGCATTCACTAGTGAGGATATGTCTGAAATGGTATAGCATATGGTGTATGATACTCACAGAATTTGGTACATTATGCATTCTGTACCAAATCCGTTAGACCTATGTCTGCCCACCAAACCAATCATGGTAGGGATGCCAAGAGTTAAGAACAAGGCACAAGTTAAAACAGGCTGCAGACAACACCTTTATCTTACATCACTGTCATTGCTCCTGTGTGTACATAACCTATGGCTCAGCAGTGGGTGTAAATAGCTCTGAAATGTGAAAGTCAATTTGAAAGGATTATATTGACTCTGGTTAATAGCAAAAGATGCTTCAAGTGCCTTTTGGTACAAATAATAAAAAAGGATGTTATTACAATAGGAGGAAATACTGACCTCTGCTTGTGCTGGCTAGCATTTTCAACATGACTCCTGTACCTTTTTCAATTTCTTCCAGTTTGTTTTTTTGCAATAAATGTTTTGGGTTTTTTTTAAGAAATAACTCACTACATTAAGCAGTTCTGTGAAGATTTCAGAATCTATTTGGATGGCCATGTGCATCTGATTTTTTTTGGGGGGGGGGGGGAGGGGTGTATTTGAAGGGTTCTGGGTTTGGGTTGAGTTGGGTTGGGTTAGGTTGGGATTTTGTTGCCTGATCAAATTTTTTTCAGGTTTAGTAATTTTTAGAATATTTTATAATCCGTCTCCTATCCTTCATCTTCATTCTACTGGACAATAGAAACTAACTTGGGACAGACATTTGCAAGGCTGGAACTTGTGGCCACATGTAAGTAGAGTTCTCTGTGTGCTTGAGCATTTTTTAGTCAAGAGGTAAATGAATCTTGCATCACTCACTGCCCAAAGTCAACAAACTACCCCATTACATTATATAGTTTAGAGTAAATTCTGGCTGTGGAAAGGATTATTCACCAAAAGTTTTTTGCTTCCAGTCCAACAGAAGATATTTCATGCTGTGGAATTGCCCCTGAAGTCACACTGGTTACTCAGAGAGAACACGAGTTCAGCTGTGGGCAGCATGGTAAGGTGAGGCTCATAGCAGCATATACCCAAACAGGGAGACTTGGACTGAGATCCAAAGATACAGAAGACACTGTTGTTCCCAAAACTCTGAGACATGTGATCATTTCTAGATTTCTAGATATCTAGATATTCTAGATAGATAACAGGACTGTTAGCATGCTACATTATAGCCATTTTGGGTTTTCTCCAGCCACATATAAAGGGGTCATCATAGTCACCATCACTGTTAAAACTGAATCTGTTAAAACTGGGCAGCTGTAAAACAGAAATTCGCTTGCATCATCATTTTGTTTCTTCTCTCTGGGGATGAATCACTTTTCTATGTGTTTTAGTGCAAGATTCACAAGGTTGTCCTGAAAAATGTTTGAAACTGCGGATCCTAGGGACCAGATTTTTTAACTGTGAGGATATTTAGGGACATTGGTTTGAGGAGTTTTGTTGTTTTTACCAGGTATGTTTCTGTCAGGATGGGACTGAGTGGGGAAAGGAAAGCATATCAAGAATTTTATGTTGAAAATTTCTATTTAAACAGGCAAAATTTTATGATCTCAAAATCTATTTTGCAGTTTGGATGAAACCACCTTAAGTCTACACGCCTTTTCCGTATACCTATATGTGTTCATCCCTCTAGTCCCAACCATAAATACTGTTGGCCAGTGTAAGTATACTTTAATTGCTCTGCCACCACTTCTTGTCAGATGTGTGATTCAGTCCCAAATTCAGCCTCAACTGGAGCCAAAGAACAGAGAAAATTTAGAGTTATAAAACCCTCTTCTTGTTTCACAGCAGTCTAAAGAGGCATTTTTAAAGGAAGATAACCCTTTTTATCTGTACCCATTTTAGATATTCATAACTGACTGAAGTTAAATCTAATTTTTCTATGGCTCTGTTTAAAATATAAAATCTTTTGCTTGCTATTTGGATTTTTATTTATTCATTGCTTGAACTTCCATAGGACCTTTAAAACTGAAATGAACCTGTCTAAACTGCAAGAATGTTGCTTGGTAGTGGACCAAATACTGCAGCTAACCACAAATATTGATTTAATGCAAAATGGATTTCTCTCTTAAAAAAACACTAGGTCGGTTAGTTGGTTTTTAGGGATTTGATTTTATTGGGTTTCTCTTAAATTGTAGTGGAAATCAAATTAAGAATTTGAAAATCGCAGTACAGAAACAAAAAACTCCATTTTTTAAAGTAGATAGCTTCCTCCACATTATAGAATTTATTGCAAAGGAGGGAAAAAAAAAAAAAAAAAAAAGGCAACAGAAGGAAGGAGAAACTTAAAACTGTTCAGAGAAACAGTCCCACGGAGGTCTGGGCTGGTTCTTCCATCGTGGCTGGAGGAGCGCCGCGAGGTCGGGAGCGATGGGGAAGCGGTGGAGCCGTCCATGGCACCGTGGCTGCCTCCCCGGCGTTGGAGTCTCCGGGGTCCGGCCCGTGTGGCCATGCCACGGTCCGGAGAGCGGCCGAGGTGAGAGGCTGGTGGCGGACCCGCTGCCCCGGGGAGGGTGGCGGGGTGCGGGGCCGCTCCCAAGCGTCCTGTCCTCGGAAGGAGCGGACGGAGACCGCGCGGGGAAACAGGGGCAGAGGTGGGCAGGGAACGGCGCGTTCCGCCTGCTGGTGCCAGCCGAAGGCAGTTCCGCTTCCAGGCTCCGGGACTCTCAAGAAGGTGCCGGATTGCCTGGAGCCAGACTGCCCGCGGCGCGCGTTCCGGGGAGCCCTCGTACCCCGCCATCCGCAGCCCTGCAGCGCGGGCGCGCCGAGGGGATACAGCGAGCACAGAAAGGGGCACCCCTCTGGCCGCCCTGTCGCATGCGGCTCGGGGTCCGCCCTGCTTCCAGAGCTCTCTGCCAAGTCGAATGGCCCCGTCCCGTCCCGACCCACCCCGAAGTCAGGAACCAGTCCCCGCAGAGCAGCGGGGACCCCGCGCGGTCTATCGTGCGGGACCCGGGGGCGGACACGCTGTCCCAGCTGACACATTGCCGCGAAGTTTACAGGAAGGTTTAAAAAGAAAAAAAAAAAAAATTGCGAAAAGGCAAAACGTGCAGGAGCCGACGTGGAGTCGGCAGGATCCAAGGAAGGCGGCACTGAGAGAAGCAAACCCCTCCTGTGCTGGACACAGCAGCAATCCCCACACACCGCCGGCGCTTACGGGCCCTCCCGTCCCCGCTCGCTGCCCCGGGATGCCCGGCGGCTCTGCCCAGGCCCGCCCGCCGAACGGGGTAATCCCAAAGTCACCGGGCACCTGAACCCCCAGGAGTAGTTTCGTCTCTAATCGCTCTAGGCTAACTCCTCTGACACTCCGACACTTAAGAGAACATCTAGGACACGCGTGGTTAGGAGTGATCAAAGAAGAGATAAGATCAAAGATCACTTTAATTGCGAAAATGAGGCCAAATAAGATTTTCAGAAAACCAGCTACATATCGGAGGTTGTCAAAAGCACTATTTTCGTTTAATGTAAGCGGTTGAAGTTCAGAAATTACTGGACACTTACATTTACGTGACACACATATTTCACATTCCCTTTTACTTACAAGCAACACAGATTACACAAAAATAAACAGGAAAAATAGATATATATATATATATTTGGTCAAGCATTCATTCCAGGCAACCCGTCGCAGGGGTAAGCGGCAGCCGGCCCAGTGTCGATATCCGGCCCGGCGCCTTTCCCTCCTCCCCGGGCCGAAAGCGGCCCCAGGTCCCGGCCACAGCCGGAGGGAGAGGCATGGGCACGGCAGTGGAGGGGCAGGACGGGCAGAGGGGCTTTGCGGCGGGCAACGCAGCCCTGCCCCAACCCCGTGCTAGGCGGGGAAGGGGAAGTACACCGCGTTTCCCGGGACCAAGCAGCTGGGCTAGCGGCAGAGGGGGGACTCTTTGCGGGCGGAAGCTTACAGTTCCGCCCCGGGACTGTCCAGGTCAGGCAAGGAGAGCCCTCAGGACACTGCCTACTTCTGGCCGTGGCTCTCAGATTGCGAGGAGGTCGTGCTTACCCCTACCGGGGATCGCCCGGAAGAGGAGAGAGCCTGTCCCTTCCCAGTCTGCGACGAGACGCTGTTTTCCCCACCTGCGACTGCCGCTGGCTGATGCTCTCGGCCCCTCCCCTACTGCCACGGAGCACATGGCAATGTTTTGGTTGATCGGTTTGGATCATTTTGTTGTTGTTTGTCTTTCTTTCTCTTTTTTTTTTTTTTTTCTCCCGAGCAAAATGTGCCGCAGCTGACTGCCTCCAAAGCAACCGCAGCGTCTCAGGAGAAACTTTCAAGCGGCTTAAGGAAGAGAAGAAAAAAAAGTGAAAAAAAAAAAAAAAAAAAGAAAGAAAGGCTACTGCTTAAACTCCCTGTCCCGTTGCGTGCGCGGTGTATTCAGAGACAGTCGCACGGCGCCAAGACTTTCCTTGCTTGGGAAACACTCGGTCAAAGGCATTTAAAAAAAAAATAATCCCCATAAATCTCCATATATAATGAGGCGTGCGGTTGGGGTTTTAAGTCCCATTATTTCCCTGTGTTGTAACAAAGGGAACCCCGGTGGGCTGGCAGGTCCTAGCATACCAAAAGAGCTGTCAGGCACACGTAACGCAGATGTGGACGTTGCTGTAAGTACTTTGCAAAATTACCAGACACAGGCGGATTTCCCCCAAGAACATCCACTTGAGGGTTTCACAAACAGGGAAGAAACGCGCCCAAAGCTCGTTCCTCCCCTCGCGGAGTCGCCTTCAGCCTCCATACTCACACCGCCAGACCGAGGTCGGACTCAGTCCACTGCCGTCGCCTCGTAAATCCAAGAATAATCCCCGACAAGGCGGTTTCCTGCATAGGGTGGTTTTGTTTTACCGATGCTACTCGGGCAGACACTGTGGTTTACAGCCACCACAAGCAACGACCTGCAAACCCTAAGTCTACCCAAGAATGATGGAGAGTGGGAGGGAGGCGGGAGCGCCGGCGCCCGGCAGCGGAGGCCGGGAGAGACGAGAGCGGCCGCGGAGCCCTCCCGGGACGGGCATCCCCCGTCGTTCCCGACGGAGCGCTGCTGTGACCCGCAGGGCTTGTCCGGTGGGCGTAAAGCGAGTGACTCGGGCGCGCTGCGCGGAGCGGGGGTGCCGGAGTCCCCCGCTCTTCGAACGGCGCTGTGCAGGGGCAGGACAAGGGGGACACTGCGGCTCGGGGCAGGCGGGTGAAGGAAGTAATAGGATCCCATTTGCCCCGTCCCGGAGTGGTGGGCTTCACTGCCGGCAAAATTTGCACTTGATAATTTTTTTAAAAGCACTTTGGAAGTCTTTGTTGAAATAGGCATAGATAATGGGGTTGAGAAGGGAGTTGGAGTAGCCCAACCAGTTGATGACTGCCCCCAGCCACTCGGGCATGTAGCACTTACTGTCACAAAAGGGCAGGACCAGGGCCACGATGAAGAACGGCAGCCAGCAGAGGATAAAGGTGCCCATAATGATGCCCAGGGTCTTGACAGTCTTCCTCTCCCGGGACAGAGCCATTCTCCGTTTGGCTTCCGTGTTCTTCTCGTTGCGCCTCTCGAAAGAGGGCGGCGGTGGGGAGCCGCACGCCTCGCTGGGCAGCGGCAGGTGAGTCTTGGAGGAACTGTTGCAGTGCTGGACCTCGATGATCTCCAGGGCGGTCCCGTCCTGGCCCTGCCGCACCGCGCCGTTGACACAAGCACCGGTCTTGGGCTCTACAGTCCGCCGCCAGCCCTTGCCGTGCTCCCCGTTGCCTTTCTTCACGGTGGCGGGGGAGAGAGTGAGGCAGGTGTCAGCGATTTTTTTCTTCTCTGCTTTCTTTACTGTCTTGCGGATCCTAAAGCGTGCCGCCTTGAAGATGCGACCGTAGAGCACCAGCATGAGAAGAAGCGGAATGTAGAAGGCGCCGAAGGTGGAGTAGATGGTGTACCCGTGGTCCTTGCTGATGGTGCAGGCGTCGGGGTTCGAGCGGTCCTCCGGCGTCCTCCAGCCCAGCATGGGCGGGATGGATATCAAGAAGCCGATAAGCCAGGTCAGGCTGATGAGCACGGCCGCCCGCCGGGGAGTTCGCTTGTTAACATAGTCAATGGGGTCCGTGATGGCCCAGTACCGGTCCAAGGCGATGGCGCACAGGTGCAGGATAGAAGAGGTGCAGCAAAGCACGTCCAGAGAGATGAAGATGTCGCAGGTGACCTGCCCCAGCGTCCACTTGTTCAGCACCTGGTAGAGGGCCGCCATGGGCAGCACCAGCACGGACACCATGAGGTCGGTGACGGCCAGCGAGCCGATCAAATAGTTGGCCACGGTTTGCAGGGAGCGCTCCAGGGCGATGGCTGCGATCACGCAGGCGTTGCCACTCACGGCGCACAGGATAAGCGTGCCCAGGAGCAGAGAGGTGAGCACCTGGTAGCCCAGGGTCACCTCGGCGAGGCCGGGGCCGCTTGTCGCCTCGGGGGAACGCGCTGGGGAGGTAGTGTTGTTGGTCACATCCATGCCGGGCGGGGGATGGGGGGGGGGGGTCGCTTCAGGAGAACATGGGAAGAGATGCCGGTCACTTGTGCGCTCCCCTGGCAGGAGGCATCGGCGCCCCGTGCGGTTTGGCCACGCCGGGCACCCCCCACTCCACCACCCCTCCCTCCCCTATATAGCGCGGCGGGGGGCGGCCGAAGCTCGGAGGACGGCGGCTGGCGGAGCCGCCCCCGGCGCCCCCATCCCCCCCGCCCCTGCCCAGCGCGCAGCCCCGCGCCGTGGGGGCGGCCCTCCTGCCGCCGCTTGCCGAGATTCTGCCCCTCGCTCTGCCGCTCTCCCGCGCCGCTCCCCCTTGCTCTGCCTCTCCGCGCTCCCCGAGCTTTCTCCCTCCCCTCCCTCCCTCCTCACTCTCGCCCCTCCCCGTCCACCCCCTCCCCCCTGCTTCCGCGGTGGTCTCGGTGGGTCGCCATCGTCGGGTGGGGGCAGATATCATTCCCCTTCGCCCCCTCCCGTTTGGAGGGACATCGCAGATAAATTCTCCACGACTCCCCCTCGTATCCCCCGCCCTATTACAAATTGTTCCTCAGCTCCGCGCCCGGCAGCGGTGACTCCGGGCTACCCCTCCGGGCGAGCGCCGGGCGGAGGGGAGAGGAGGGAAGGCGAGAGGGCATTCCGTGAGCAGGCACCGCAGCTGCGGCGGGGGCAGCGCACACCCGGGCTGCCCGGGGCTGGGGTGCCGAGCGGGCGGCGCTGGAGGCGCCGATCGCCACCTGCAGGCAGGCGCTGGCCGCCCGAGGGCGCGGGGCTCGGCCGGGCACCGCCGGGACGGGACCGGCCTGGCCGTACGGCTCGACCTTTCCCCTGCCCGGGAGCCGCAGCGAGCTGCCGGGGGTGCCCGGAGAGCGGCGCCGGCCGTGCCCGGGCAGGGAAGCGGGAGCGCGGGAGGCAGGATCCCTGTATAGCCCGACAGCCGCTGACTAGCGCTGTAGCGATGAAAGCCGAGCTGGTGATGATTCATGCCCTCGGCTCAGCGCCCTGCCGGCGCGGCTGCCCGCCTGCCCGCTCGGTTCTCGGTAGAACAGCAACATTGCTCCCCGGCCCTCCGACGGGTGAACTACAGTACAGCACACTAGAGAAATGACTGTCCTCTCGCGACAATAACAACAGTGACAGCATCAAAAAGAAGTGGCAAAAATTACTAAAAAAATCCCAAGACAAAAAGCGTTGTAGGTTGTAGTTCAGTCCGATAGGAGGGGAAAGGCTGTGTCTGAAAGAGAAATGAGAAACATATTACTGAGAACAATCTTAAATAAGAGAGTGTCACATTGGCACATCATATGCTAATCAGTTATTATACAGTAAGTAGAATTAACAATCAAAAACCTGGGAAGAATTTGTCCTTAAAAAATAAAAAAAAAAAGTGATGCTGTTTATAGGCTTAACTCTGTCCACGAAAGGTAAACAAAAGCTCGCCAACACAACCCTTTAACACTTTTTCTATCTTGCCGCTCAGTATTTTTAGTGATGTGAGATCTTTCATTCTGCTCTGTAATTCTGCCATGTAACCTCAGTAAATGCAAAAAGCCAAACAAGTAATTACTTAATAGGAAGATCTTCTGATTGTAACTCAATCAAACTTGAGATGAGGTTCACAGAGTTTTGCACACACTCAGGTTTCCTTCATCTTCTCTCAGTCAACACTTCAAGTTGAATTTACAGCTTCAAAACACTTGGACAGATTCCGGTCAGTTCCTTTTTACAAGGGGTCGAGACTGCATTTCTCTGCCCCTAGGCTTGCGATCCCCTCTGTAAATCATCAAAGCATAGAGATTAGCTGGATTAGTAGATCAGAGCTGCACCCTTGCATGCCTGTTGCCTCAGCCGATCTCCCTAACATTTTCAAGCCCCGTGCTCTACTGAATGAAGACTTAATATTGTTGAGACACACACGAAATGTAATAGATGTCTATCACATATAAATATGCACTACAGCTTCACTATGCACATTTATTTTCTTTTTAATGTCTCCTCAAGTGCATGGTATGGTTTCACTTCTGTGAAATCAAAGTTTGTGCTTTTTGCTGTTTAGTATCAGCCTGATTTTTAATTAATTAATTAATAAAAAAGAAATGTGAGTCTGAGAGGCAGGGAAATTTTCCCCAGCTTTCTTGAATGGTCGTGGACAAGTCATTAGCCTAATTAGATTATCTTGAAATTAGTGTTTCAAAGCAACAGAGAATGGGGGCTCTTGGGGAAACAGTTTCCAGTGATGCTGACACGGCCAAGTGAAGTCAATCTCAGATACTTTTGGTGAGAAACCCAATGAGAAAACCTTCACAGGATCCCTTTTTAACTGAAATACTTTAATTTTTAAATTTTTTTTCCAGGGTTTGAAAATCATTTCTCTCTGAATTAAATTAAGAAGCAATTTAGGCAACCGTGGATGAAGGGGAGGGAGTTGGAGATGTAGACAAAGGGAAAATTCACTCTTTTGATGTGAGAATTTCTTTAATCCTACTAAGCATTTAAACACCAAAATTCAACTTAAATTTTAGGCAACTAAGTGATGTCCTACTGTCTTTAGATAACCTAGGTAAAGCACTTACGCAAATTCCTAAGGAAAACCATATCATACAACCCAAACTGACTTGAGAGTATATGAAAACTTAACATGCAGAGCCTTAAAAAGTCAAATTAAAACATTAACATTATTCAGTTAAGATACAGCTGCAGCAAACAAGGGGGTCCTCAGTAAGTACAAAAATGAAAGCATTAACAGTGGTGTCAGAACATTCTTTTCTGAGCAATTTCATTCTACACTTTTCAAAAATAGAAAAGAAGAGGCTACATATTTTTGATGGTCCCAGATTATGACAGTATTATCTATTTGTCAAAGTAAAACTGAAATGCCACAAATTGATGATAGCATTTTGTTCCCATGGTTGCATATTACACTTTGGTTTGAAAAGGATTTGAATCTTGGGGAGTTTTTTTAACTTTTCACCATGATAAAATACACTATTTGTGATATTCAAGAAATTATATTCCAATAATGCTTTCAAAATGAAAGGGTTAAGGAACTATAGAGAGAAGGGAATTAATTATTTCAGGTCACTGAAACTAAAGAGTGTGTACAGTTTTCTGTGAGAGAACCTCCAAAAAGATGAAAGGAAACAAGTGACATGAGGCAAGCTACCAAATAGTGCCTTTTTGAATTTTCCATTTAGGCATCTTAAAAGTGTAGTCAAAAGGAATTCTTACTACTCCACACAGCAAAACCTTCTGAGAAACAGCTGTAACTTTAAAATACAGAAAAGCAAACAAGAACTTAATGTCTGAAGTGGCTGTATCATTGAAACCTGTCCTCTTCACACAAGGACATGCATTTCAACTGTAAGATCCACTTCAGGATATTTGTTCCCACATTTCATAAAGCACCAAATATTTCACGATAGTTTAAAAAATTTAAGCTTTCTCCTGTAAAAGACCAAAAGATATTAGAATGTGACCAAAAATCTTAAGGCCAAAGCTAATGTTGTAAGTGATAGCTCTCAGCCAAGGAATTGAGGATCAAAATAGTCCAGATTTGGTAAACTGTTTAGTCCTGATTTTGTGGACAAAATTAATCAGCTAGGAAACTAAGTGACTTTTGATACCAGTAGAAGAACAGTTCCCAGTGTCCTGTCTCTGGGTATAGCTAGTTTGTGAAATCCTGGATAGTCAAACTTTTATTTCTGAATAGGGAAAAAAATAAATGAATCCTACAATTAGTCTAATCAGAATAAATACACTACAAAGACAGTACAATAACACAACAATGAAGCATAAATTTTCAACTTCTGAATCACCTTTGTGCCACTGTAATATTTATTCCTCTTTTGGAGCATGGAAGTGGGGTGGGTAATTGTCCACACAGCCAAGAGCCGGCAACATGGCAATCCTCTAGGAGCTGTGCAGCAATGAGACATTCTTGTGGTCCTGCAAGAATCACCTGAGGTGTAACAGAGACTATAGCATGAGCACATCACACACCTTCAGCGCTGAGTTTGGTGCTGGAAAGTACTGAGATATCTCTCAAGCTGCTCCTTAATGCTCCCAGTTCTGCAAACACAGACCAAAGGCACCCAAGGTCAGGCTGGAAAGGTCTGTTAGCTCCATACCAGACATGTCTAAGCAGCAGCACTGCTTCATGGCTTTGAGATGCCTTGAGGATGGTACAGCTGGGTTCACATCCTGTGATTTCAGCTTCTGGTGGCTCTGCACCAAAGTCAGTCAGATTTCTGTTCCCTGTTTATTGTATACTTAGAACCAGATCAGTAATCTGTGTCTGTCAACCCAGAGGAATAATCTGTAAGCAGCAGGAATAACTACCATCTCAGAATGCTGAAATGAATGTGTATTTTTTTCCCCCATGGTATTGACCATATTTTCCATTGATTTCCACTTGGAACTGTCACAATAGAAAACAGTGGGCTGATGGCAAGTTCCTGTGTCCTATTCTCAGGCCATTCAGCTACCTTACAGCAACTCTTATGCTCATCATTCTTATTAAAGACAGAAACTATTTATAGCATACACGCATATTTATTTGGTACTTTTGCCTTTCTATGCCAAGTGCTTACAGTAGTAACTAAAATTATAGCATAACTCAGCAGGGCTTGCAAAAGGGGATAACCCATTTCACCTCACACTCTTAGAAGTAATAGAAAAGTAGGTAAACATTTAATCTAAAATGAGTGTCATGTATATTCAAGCAATATCACTGAAGTGAAACTGTTACTAGAGATGCCTACTATCTGAATCATGGGACAGCTTTTATGCAAGTCCTGAAGTATAAAATAAATTTTAAAATATATTTTCTTTCATATTTTCCCTCTGCGAAGTAAAGAGACTATCAAGTATGTTTGTTTGAGCATAAGTTTTTGTAAGTTTATGGCAACTTCTCAGATTTTTGATGTTCTGTGAAAACTTGAATTTAGGTTATATTTTCTGTGTTGCCCCTTCTGTAACACATTGCAGCTGTGATGAAGGAAGAGCTGTGAGAATGTCTGTCGCCCTGAAAACTCAGCTTCTGAGCTTGCTAACATAGTTTTCTAAGGACTTTCCCAGGACAGTAACTGTAAACATAGATATGTGTACATTCTTTCTGTTACATGTCTTCTGATGGGCATTTCTCATGGCCAGTGCAGTGAGAAAGTGTTATCCTGACCATCCAATCCCTGGCCATGGTAAGAAGCCTATAAATCCTGGGAGGAAAAATAAACTCTGCTCTTCCTTCACCACACCTCGACCTGTGTCTGCGTGATCTATTGATCTTCAGCGGTAACAAATGTCTTTTAACCATTTGTGCACATTCTTGATACTAAAGCTGCTAAGCATGAATTTGACTCCAGAGAAACTCTGGGAGAATCTACTTAGTCATCTCTAATCATGCTGTGGGGAACAAAGCAATGTTCCAGCTCTACTGAGGTTTTTATCAGCACAGCTGTGTCAGAGACAAGGGGCAGCAATGCACAGAACTGGCACATTAGGAGCTGGTTAAGAATCACTGTGCACAGTGTGGTGCAATGCAGTCCCAAGAATCCAGAATATTGCCTGAATGATTTTTTAAAAACTGTGTTCTGATATTTGCAATCTAATTAAAATACTCACTCGCAATTCATATTTTCTCAATTTTTGCAACATAAATCATCTTACTAACATCCAATATACAATTCTAAAATTGCTGACTAGAACTGAGGAACTTCTGAGTTAAATCAGACTTTTTATTATGGCTAATTAAGATGTTTCATCTATTAACATTCACAATCATCTTATACAATACATAACTACCTTAAACTATTTGCAGAAAATACATATTCTGCAAATATTCTAAGTATTCTAGATCTTAGTCAATTTTCACAGGTTTTATACAATATTTGCATAACTTTTTAAACAAGGAGTGCCAATATATTCCAAGCTTTGCAATAATTTCTAGTTTTTATCTCATCAGTGACTTTATTTATGAATACATTTCAGCAGACACACTGAAGTTTTTTGGTTTGTTATCCCTACCCCATGCTCTTCCTCCAAAAAAAGACTACCTTCTAAGTGAGAATGAATTTAATACAATTCACATTAAAAGTCTCTCTAATCAATTTTAGTTTAAGGAGATTTATGCTCTAAAGAATTTTATTGCAAAGATAATTTCTGACATTTTTTCATATGCATTGTATTTCCCTTCAGAGGAGACAAAGAAACAAATCATTCTATAAGAACAATAAGTTATGAAAAAATATCTCTAGGTAGACCTCTACAGGCCTCACCTTTAACTATCAGGCCAATCTAAATGAGTTTATCAGTATTTTCCAAAACAAAGTTAAGGTATATGAATCTTACAATTGAGGTTGAGTTGCAGGTATAACTACTGATGACTTCTGCTCTTATCATGTCAGAACTTCAATACTACATTAGATTAAAAGTAAATTAAGTAGCATTGTTGTCTCCTTACCAACAAAGACAGAAGTTAGAGTTTCAAAATTATTGCTTATAAAGGATATATACTCTCCAATTTTATGCATACTGGCTGGAGCTCAACATTAGTTGAGCTGCAGTTCAGTAGTATATTAATCCATGTCAATTTTGTAAAAAATATGTTATTATGGTTTCATTTCAATTTTCTCACATTGAAATTAATATAATACTATTATTTTAAAAATACAGCTTGGAAAAAGTAGGGCTGATGTGCAGAGAATAAATGTCTTGTCTTTGCAAACTAACTTTATCCTTTCAAATGAAAAACAATTTGTTTTATCTACACGGAGATGAGTCACATGGAGTTAGAGAGGCCCACACAGACTCTGCTTTTAAAGTGACATTGACAAAGGCAGTGAGGATATTGTCTTTGCTGATCTATTAATCTCTTTTACCTAGGGCATTAGCTAGCACAGTAGTAAACCACCATGTATTCCAAAGAATCGGGGGCCTTGTCAGGGAGAAAAGTTGTGGGGTTTGTTGTTGGAAGTAAACGTGCTCTTGAGGAATTACTCAGCTGCCAATGCCTCCTTTTTCTTTATGACTTTCCCTGGTACATTTTCTGTGCCATGCAAAAATGTTAGTACTTGGGGCAACTGGAGAGTACAGCCAGGAATAGCATAAGGCAGAAATGCCCCCTCAGCAGCATCCCCTACCTGCTGCCAGTTTATAAAGGTTCATTAATGGTTGCTTAAGTTTCATTGTTTAAGCACCCTAAACAGGCTTCAGGTTAAGTTAATTACCTGGTGTTCCTATGTAACAAATTGAGTGACCCACTAAAAACAGATCGGCAAAAGCTGATGCCTTGAGCATGCAGCTTCTTAATCCTTCCATGATCAAATATTAAAAAGAGTGTTTCTTAGCCTGCTCTTACCAAAGCAGTTCAGCTACCCAATTACATCAGCAGAGCTAGAAAACTCTGGAAATTGTCTCTTTTCAAACAGTTTTAAAAATCCTGGGGCTTTGGATACAGAGTGATGAAAGGCAGCAGTGCTACCTTGTCTTGGCTGTGTTTGTATGGGATTAAGTCAGTTTGAAATAAACCTGATGGACATAGTTCAGTCTGTGAATCCAGACAGATCTTAGATGTGTCCTCAGTGTTGCTAGGAAACAATCAGTTCTCAGTACTCATCACAGCAACAATGTGGGCTCTCTTAGGTTGACAATGGAAGCAAACAGTGAAGAAGGCCAGGCCACTGTCCCAACCTCATTTCCACTGTATTCACCAGATGGCCTTAAAAGAGATCAGCAAAGGAAACCATACAATGAGAGCAAATAAGTATTTTGGCTAATCATGGCATATGGATGCACAAAAAGAGTAACACATTATATAACCTAATGATTGAGTTTACTATCAAGATAAGGCAGATTCTGTCTGCTACAATGGAAGAAAGCTCGTGAAGCTACATTGAAGTGAGATTTGATCAAATCCTAACTCTAGTGAAAGAGTACAGGTGGTTTCATGCTATATCTTGGGGGCTGATGCTATTCTTGATGACATCAATTCTTTCCCAGTGTTTTTGTTTGTTTTGTTTTGTTTTTGTCCTTTTGGTCTCCTATCCCATTAATCACTCTTGATAAATTCCTAAACTCTAAACAAAATTTCTGTTCTCTCAGGACCTCCACCACACATGCTGCAGACATTCAACATTCCTTTTCTAGTTGAGTCATCTGAACTCCCTCTGCACAGTTTCTGTTGTCACTCAGTTAAGTTCAAAATAAGTAAAAACTGATGGGTTCTTTTACCCTGAGATCACCTAAGTAGGGGTCCTTTGGTCTTAGTATCACCTGAACAGATGAGATCAGATTTTGAGGCCCTCAAAACTCTCTGACTGGCACATTACAACTGTGTAATTGTAGTGCTATATCCTGCTAAAACTTCTAGGAATCGCCTACTACAAGTAGGCTTTTTGAGAGATAAATTCTTGCTCATAGGCACATAATGCAATGAACTCAGTTGCAAAGCTAGAAGCTTACTAATTTGGTTATAGGCTGTCTCAAATAACTTACATTAAAGAACTCATCACTGTAGCACCTCTATCTTTGCCACTATTAAGAACAAAAACAAAAACAAAAGCAAAAACAAGAAACAACTGAAAGCAAGGTGTTAACAAAATTTTAATAAACCAGACCCTTCCTCTCCATTCTCTCCAATAATTTTCTCTTAATGACTGTTCATACAAAAGAGTCACGATATGTTTTATGCATCCAGTACATCATGTGTCCCTCAAGGTTCATCACTGTTTTTCATGATAAGACAAATTTTATGTTAGTCATGAAAAGCTAGATGAGCTTTTTTTAACCTGTAGTCTGATGCAATCACAATTGCATTACTGTAAAGAAGAGTAGAATTATGTCCCTGAGAGGACCAATTAATTTCTATCTTTCCACTTCTCCAGAGGGGAGAGTAAAATGCCAGTTTTTACCTGTTTCTGTCCATATCCTTTAGAAGAAATAGGAATATGGCAAAAGCCTTTTTATTTCTTCCCCTGTGAGATATTTTATTTTTCCCCAGTCTATACTGATTATGTAAACTAAGAAAAAAACGTAGTTTATTCATTAACTGTACAAAGCTATTCTTAGATTTTTCTAAAGATGACTCCATGAACATTAACACTGGAGCCACACATCTACTGTTCACTTTCTACCAGTCCTCTTCTGCACTATATTCCATTTTAGCAAGAAATCAATATTACGATTTCACCCTTGAATTCAATTGCATTTTGCTTGTTCTCCATTTCTGTTTGTGCAAAGACTGTAGTAAGTAATTATGCTGGCTAAGGCTTTTCAAACAAAAAATGTTCCTGCATAAATGCACATACTGTTTTTGTTTATCAGACTAACATTGTCATCATGGGGATAAATTTGCTTGTATTTATTTTTATTTATTGCAGGACAATGGGAGACACTACAGCTGCAGAAGATGTCACTTATGACTCTGTGTCTGCAGTATCATTCAGGTTAATAATGTATCTGGCTCTAAACACACAGCAGAGCACCACAGGGAAAAATAATTATCCCTTCTCTTACTTATGCAAGTCTTGTATGTTCATTTAGGGATTCGTGTTTTAAACTGTGGCTGCATCCTCCCCTATAGTGGCTTCTATCATGGAAACATACTGGGATGACATGCACAACGGGAGAGCTGCAATGGGTGGATATAAGCTCTTTGGCAGAGATGGGAAGCAAGGGAAGTGGTGGGATAGCACTGTATGTTAGGGAGTGCTTTGGTTGTATTGAAATTGGTGATGATGAAGATGACAGCTGCAAGCCTCTGGGTGAAGACTGGGGAAGGTCAGCAGGGCACAGGTCTGTGGGGACTCTGTTGCAGACTGGCCAGCTGGGGAGAACGGGCACTTGGGGTGTTCTGCAAGCAGCTGCCAGAAGCCCCACAGTCACTAGCCCTTGTACTCACGGGCGATGTCAGCTTGCCAGAGGTCTGCTGGACATACAACACAGCAGAGAGGAAGCATCTAGGAGGTTTCTGAAGTGACTGGGAGACTGCATCCTTATACAAATGGAAAATGAGCGTACCCGAGGAGGGCCTCTGCAGGACTTGTTGTTTGTGAGCAGAGGACAGGTGGCTGATGTACTCAGTGGCTGTCTGGAGCACCAAAAATGTTAGAAGTTTCAATATTGTCCGAAGGAGGTAGGAGGGGCACCTTCCTCCTTGGATTTCTGGTGGGCAGACTTTGGCCTGTTTAGGAGATTGATTCACAGAGTCCCATGGGAGTCAGTTCTGAAAGTCAAGGGAGACCAGGAAGTCTAATGTACTTTAAAAAGGAATTGTGAAATATTCAGGAGCATCTGTCTTAAGGTGTAGGAAGAAAAGGCACCAGGGAAAAAGAGTATCATGATTAATGCTGAGAGCTTAGGTTGGAACCTAGGGATAAAAAGATAATCTCTTGACTCTAGAAGGAAGGTCAGATGACTTGGGACAGCTACAAGGATGTCACGAGGTCATATAGGGAAAAGATTAGAGGGAACGATGTCTAACTAGAACTAGATTTGGCTGCTACACTTAAATACAAAAATGGCTTCTATAAGTACATGGTTAGCAAAAGGAGATTCAAGGAGTGTCTCCATCATTTGCTTAATGCTTAATGTAGGTGTGTTGAGGAATGGCAGGAGTACTTAATGCCTTTTTTGCCTGAGTCTCCATAATCTAGACCAGTTGTCCTCAGGTTACCCCACTCACTGAGCTGGAAGTTGGTAATGGGGAGGTGAGGGAAGCCCTCACAATCCAGGAGGAGATGATTAATTACATGCAATGCCAATTAGATGTGTATAAGCCTATGGGCCCTTGTTGGAGCCACCTCAGAGTAATGAGAAAACTGGTGAAAGAACTTCACAGACTACTTTCAATCATCTACCAGCAGTCCTGGTCAACTGGAGGAGTTCCAGCTGGAACTGGAAATTAGCAAATGTAATGCCCATCAATAAGAAAGGTCAGAAGGATGGTCCAAGGAACGACAGGTATGTCACTCTAACCTCAGCTTCAGGCAAGGTTATGGAAGATCATCCTGACTGCCATTACACTGCACATGCAGGATAACCAAGGAATCAGGCCCAGCCAACATGGATTTATGAAAGGAAGGTCCTGTTTGACTGACCTGGTCTCCTTCTGCAGCACAGTGACCCACTAAGTAGATGAGGGGAAGGCTGCAGAGGAAGTTTATGTAGCTTCACAAAAGCATTTGACACCATTACCTATAGCATTCACTAGAAAAACTGTCTGCTCACAGCTTGGATGGGTGGATTCTGATGGGTAAAACACTAGGCCCAGAGCATCATGGAGGTGAATGGAGCTAAATCCAGGTGGTGGCTGGTCTCTAGTGGTGGTCCCCAGGGCTTAGTTTTGGGCCCAGTCCTGTTTTACATCTTTGTTGGTGGTTTGGACTGGGGAATTGAGTGCACCTTCAGTAAATTTGCAGATGAGGCTGATTTGGGTGGAGTGTTGATCAGCTCGAGGGTAGGAAGGTGCTGCAGAGAGACCTGGACAGACTCCATCAGGCTGAGATCACAACTGCAGGAGGTTCAACAAGGCCCAGTGCAGGGTCCTGTGCTTGAATCACAGCAGCACCACAGGATCTGGGAGGAGCGGCTGGAAAAGTGTTTGACAGAAAGGGACTTGGGGATGGTGGCTGACAGTGTCTGAACATGAGCCAGGGTGTGCCCAGGTGGCCAAGAAGGCAGGTGGCATTCTGGCCTGGATCAAGAATGGTTTAGCCAGGAGGACTAAAGTGATCATCCCCCTAAAAGCTTCACCTTCAATAGTGTGTACAGTTCTGGGCACCTCCATTTGAAAAGTAGATTGAAGTGCTAAAACATGTCCATCAAAGGGCAACAAGGCTCATGAAGCATCTAGAGAAAATGTCTTACAAGGAATGGCTGAGGGAGATGCATTTCTTTAGTCCAAAGAAGAGGAGGTTCAGGGGGAACCTCACCACTCTCTACAGCTCCCTGAAAGGAAGGTGCTGCCAGGTGGGACCTGGTCTCTCCTACACTGCCTGCAGTGACAGATCTGCAGGAAATGGCCTTAAGCTGAGACAGGGGAGATTCAGATTAGATATTAGAAAATGTTTTTTCACTGTTAGGGAGGTCAGACATTGGAATAGGTTTCCCAGGGAGAGGGTGGAGTCACCATCCCTGGAGTTGTTTAAGAGACATCTGGATCTGCTGGTTTAGTAATAAATATGGTTTAGTGATTTAGAGGTAACAGTGGTGGTGCTGAGCAGATGGTTGGGCATGATGGATCTTAGAGGTCTCTTCCTTGATGATTCTTTGTTTCTATGATTCTACTTGGTCATTCACCAACCAGTAGGTAAGTACATAAGGTTCAAAAAGGGATAAATGCCTATCCTTCCTTTCTGTCACCAGGAATCCATCCTTTTAAGTCTCTTGGGATCCAAACACTGTTTGTGTCTCTTCCCAACACTTGAATGCAAAAAGTCAAGTTGGTTGTATAGAAATTACTGCAGTGGAGCGGAGCTCCACTCATTGAGACAAATGGTGCTTCAGTGACCACAAATTGGAGTTCAGTAGGAGGGCATAAGCCCCCACTGGACAATTATGCACAATATACCTACTGGAAAAATTTTGAGAGATTTTGCAGTCCTGCACAGTTAATGATTAATGTATGTTCAAAAACAAGACATTATCTGTTCACATCTCTTTCTATACATTTTTTGCCTTAATGTAATTAAGGTCATTAAAACATCAGGTTCAAAAAGAAATGATATTTTGGTCTTGGCCCTTATTTAATATTTAGCAAAATTTAAATAGTTTCATTATATATTGTGTAAAGGATTATAAATGAGTTTTTGCATTTTAATAGCAAGCTTTCTGTTTTTACATTAAGAAAAGCCTAAAAATAACTTCTATATCCCTATTTTATGTCTCATATTTCTTTCTATAAATTTCTGTTTGAACAGAATTACTTAATTCCCTCCACTTCATGGGGAAACTTTCTAAGCTCTTCTCTTGTGATTCTTCAAACATTGTCCCATTAGAAGAAAAGCCTGAAAAGTTCTTTTTCCTGAGAGGTTTCACTTTGATAAATGTGAAATTTTCACCTGAGGAAGTAATTTAGTTACTGTTTCCAGTATCAAATTCATAAGAGTATTATCTGTAGCTAGTTCTATAAACAGCTTTTCTCTCTCCTCAAACTACCTTAGTCAGTGCAGATAGTTTGGAGCAAGCTTTTATTTCTGTATAATGTTTGTTTTTTCTTGCACCCATCCTTCTGGTGGTTAGGTAGAGAAATCTATTTCAAGCATTTCAATGCCAAATTTTTAATTGAGAAGGCAGATGGAAATTAATATCAGTACTTAAATTAAAAAAGTTTGAAAAAATGTTCCTGGATTAAGAACAGTGGAATTTAGTTGGAATGAATCTAACTATTAAGAGATGTGAGTTTGGTTTCCTAGCTACTGTAAATTTGGATGGTTAAGTCAAAATGTAATGGCCACAAACCTGAGGACATAGTAAGATTCAATGGAGTCTGCGACAGCTAAAATTTATTCTCCT
This sequence comes from Pseudopodoces humilis, assembly GCF_049639895.1. Lineage (NCBI taxonomy): Eukaryota > Metazoa > Chordata > Aves > Passeriformes > Paridae > Pseudopodoces > Pseudopodoces humilis. Next base: position 57,167,016 of record NC_142203.1, on the reverse strand, counting down.
CAGTCACATGGACACAGACAAAAATGTAATACTTATTGCCATTGAAGTTGGTCATTGAGTGTAGGATGAAGATCTTGGCTTCTGGACATAACAATCCATTATTCCACGTTTAAGTTGGATGAATGGAAGAAAGAAGGTAAAAAGAAAAAAAACTATTGTGGGATTGATTCTTGCTTACTCTCTACCACAAAAATAGTCACGTCTTTTTCATCTAATTAAGTATGTTCCACCTTTCTTAATAAGATGCAAATGAAGGATTTCCGATCAAGATGCAAGATCTTGCATCAGATGCATGATACTGAGTGCAAATGTGTCATTCCTTTAAAGCACAGGTAGTGTAAAAATACATATATCCAAGACCAATAAAATAACTGCAAACTGTGCTATGAGAAAATCATGGTATTTTTCTCTGTGATGGCTGTAACCCTGAACTCATCACTATTCACCCATAGGATCACCTCTGTTAGAGTTACATTCCTGACTTTGGGCATATACCAGTTTTTACTGTGATGTTTCTCATGGCATTCTGATTATTAGTTTTAGTTATTAGTTTTAACTAATACTTTCTCTATAATTGTTGTGACCTATATGTCGCCCTGAAAACTCAGCTTCTGAGCTTGCTAACATAGTTTTCTAAAGACTTTCCCAGGACAGTAACTGTAAACATAGATATGTGTACATTCTTTCTGTTACACGCCTTCTGATGGGCATTTCTCATGGCCAGTGCAGTGAGAAAGTGTTATCCTGACCATCCAATCCCTGGCCATGGTAAGAAGCCTATAAATCCTGGGAGGAAAAATAAACTCTGCTCTTTTCTTGCACCACACCTCAACCTGTGTCCGCGTGATCTATTGATCTTCAGTGGTAACACCTATATACAAATCTGTTTGCCTGCTGTTTTGGGAACCATTGTGATGAAGGCCATCTCAAAAGAAGTTCTGGTTATGGTATGTACATGCTACTTTTTCTAACTTATTTTTCCATTTTTTATTTGTCTTCTGTAGAGGTTCACTGAAAGCAAATCTTTAGTAGTTTAGTTCTTCTATATTGCACCACTATTTCCTTCATACCTGAGGTGGATCTTCCAGTTCCTCATAGGATGGTGCTCACAGAATAATCACAGCAGGAATGTAGTTAGTCATAACTTAAAGCAACTTGTGCTTTGGGAAAACTACCACTCATTTTAGTGTAAGTTCTACAGGTTAAGGGCAACAGGTTTACCAAGTATATATAGACAGCTTCTCAATACAATTTTTCTACAAGACTACATTAAGATAAAGATTGAGGTAAGCAAAAATCAATTAATAAATGGATTCTTGGAATAAGAGTCGTCATCATTAAACAAATTATTTTCTTCTGTTCTCAACTGATAGTTATTTCAGCCAGAGAGAACTGAGTATGCTGCTTTTGCAAAATATTTTACTCATGAAACATATAGTTCTGCTTGCATGGGTATGTCCCTCTGATATATATAGGTAAGCTGACTCCCCCAAAAATATTCAGAATTCAGACAGAAGCAATAGGTTAAGCTCTGATCATTTTCAAAACAAGATGGTTTTGCACTGAAGATCGTTTCATTGTCTTAAGTGAGGACAGGTTTTTTTCAACATTTTTATTTTCATGTTTATCATTGCTAGTTGACACTGATTGCTCATTTCTTACATGGATAAGAATAGTAAAAGAAGTACAGAACCAGAATTTCTCTCTCTAGTTTTCTCTTGATCAAAAGTATTTTATTTTCTGTAAATAAATGAAGATTTATTAGTACACAGGGAGAGCTGTTCACAAGCAAGATCACCTTCCTGTAGACCAGGTTGCTCAGAGCCTTATCCAGCTTGGCCTCTAGCACTTCTTGGGGATGGGCATTTACAACTTCTTCAAGCAACCTGGTCCAGTGCCTCACCACACTTATAGTAATGAATTTCTTCCTATTATCTAATTTAAATCTACCCTCTGTTACTTTAAAGCTATCCCCCTTTATCCTATGCCCTTCTAAAAAGTCCCTTTCTATCTCTCTTTTCAGTACTGGAAGGTGCTACAAGGTCACCCCAGAGCCTTCTCTTCTCCAGGCTGAACAATCCCAACTCTCTCAGAATCTCTTCCCAGGAGAAGTCATCCAGCCCTCTGATCAGCTCTGGACTGGCTCCAGCAGGTTCACATCTCACAGTCATTGCAATCAGCATTTCTGCACTAGGATTGAGTTTTCCCAAAAATTTAGAGTAAGCCAGGTATTTTCTTCCTGGCAGATCAGTTGTGGTAATTTAACATCTCTCTCTGGATTTGTCATGGTAATGGCCTGATTTCAAAGGTCCAGGATGGACACTCATGATTTTAGACTGGTAAACCATGATTTGTGTAAGAGACCAGAAGTTTTGGATATCTACAAGCTAAATCTTCTTTTTTTCCAGGATTCTTAATTGGACTAAATGTCTAATACTTCCTGAGTGCAGAAATGTGGTCACACCTCTTTATCTGTTCACTGGATACTAAGTGTAGTAGGATTTGTATTTTTCAAAAATATCAAGCTGCAGCCCATAGCTGCAAAAACTGGACATGATAATAAAATAAAATAAAATAAAATAAAATAAAATAAAATAAAATAAAATAAAATAAAATAAAATAAAATAAAATAAAATAAAAATAAAATAAAATAAAATAAAATAAAATAAAATAAAATAAAATAAAATAAAATAAAATAAAATAAAATAAAATAAAGACAGTTCAAAATAGTATTTTATTTGTTAACAGTACAAAAAATATTCTCTTTCCACACTCTAACAGACTTTCTTATGTATACCCTGGAGTGCACACATCATTCTAAAAATCATTGTCCTATAGTTCTGTCATTACTGTTTCTTCTTTTAAGCAAAGTCTTGTGTAATTTACAAGTCACTATCTATGACAGTATTTTTCCACATTATACTTTAAATGTCAGGGAGCATTCAGCAGTTTAAAGTGTACAACAATAATGAAGTAAAGTCTGCCAGCTCTACCATCAAGGTTTCTATAGCTAAGAGTAAATGTCCTACTTGTTGCCCAGGAAAACTATGCAGAGCTGGTTTTTTTTCTGCAAAGACTTCATATGTCAAACAATTGCCAACATACAATTGCATATGAAAATGTAGATGTCACTGTAGACACTATTTGTGACACAAACTATCTGTAAGTCAGAGAAAGAAACCAGAAAAGGACCAAAAATAATCTCATAGATAAGAGTACGAAACTTATGAATAAAATCCTGGTTCAACTGAAATTCAAAGTTCTCATACACTTCCACTAGGTTAAAATTCTGCATCAAATACAGATTGTGAGCAGCAGTCTCTAAGTCAAAGGCAGGCAAGATTTCAAACAGGAGCACTGGAAGTTAGATCAATGCATATCCTTAGAAAGATAAAATACATTTTATTTGCTGGAAAGACACTGGTCTGGTGGAATGTATTAGGTAACAAGCTGTCAGAAAGGAACTCCATCTTTTGAAATTGAATGGAAGTGTGTTAAATGTATTTTTGCTGGCAATCAAAAACTGCCAGTTTAATTAATTTTTAAGTGCATCTCAGCTGCAGGAAGGCAATCCAAATTTTGAGAATTCCATTTAGAATTCAGCTAATAGCTATGAAAAGGAGCATAGAAGAAGCAAAAGCTATGCCAGTTGCCTTCAAAAAGGTATAATGTGGAGATTGAAGTGGAATGGTAGATGTTCTGCTTTTGGCAAGCCTTGTTTTGAAGCCCATAATTAGAGTAGCAAAACACATCCTTTAACATATAGTGATTGCAGGGACCAGAGTGGGACTATTTAAATGCTTATAGATAACTCCTGATTCAGCAAAATACTTATAAAAGTGTTGAAATTGGCAGGCATTTCCTTTTTAAGTGCTGCTGAATGAAATCACATAGGTTCATGTCTGCTTGATGTTACAGAACAGTACTCTTCACTGATTCAGTGGTGTTTCTGCCTTAGGGAAGCACATAAATCTGTCAAATCTCTAAATCAGATCAGCACATTAAATGGTGGTATGGACACAGTAGGGAGTTACTAAAGCATGCAGCCTGGAAACAAATGTAGGTGAGACTGCCCCTTAAATATGTATGTGCAAACAGTGGCTGGGACAAACCAACACATTGTGGTACACCAGACAGGCATCTCTAATTTTTTCTTTCAGATGCCTTTGATTAGGAATCAGTTAATGGGAAAAATGCAAGAAGCCTTGTAATGTATGTAGTAGTATGAGGAGTATGTAATTCATAATCCTCAGAAGTTCCAGGATGAAACTCCCCAGCTTTGATCTTGATGAACAGAAATTGGTAATCTTCCTATAGAGTTTGCTCTCTCTTAGTCATCATTTCAGTTCAGGTTAGTAATCCTAAAATTAAACCAGATCTCAGATGCTGCCTGGTCTGAAATGAGGTACAAAGAATTGCCAGAGATGCTGCCAATACCCTCATGTGCACCTAAAACCACTGAAATGGCTTGAAATTGATGTGGGAACTTAGATAAACCACTTCTGTTTTAACAGATCTGGTCCAAGCACTGTGGTACCAGTGAAATACATTGAAATAGATCTCAGTATCAAATGAGCTCAGTTTATGTCATATTCTCTAAAGACAACTTGTTTATTTGGGGCTGGGAAGGGGAACTTTTCTGTTGATGAAATAAAAAATATATTTGATATTATGGGACTGGGAGAGTACAGGTTAGTAAATGTTTAAAGAGGAACCTAACCAATTGATCACAGATTTCAGGAAGTCAGTTTCACAAAGACAGTAGAAACAGCAAGAAGAGTTTTCATATTGTAGAAGAAACAATTCATCAGCACTCTAGTGAAAGAAGTGTCCTGGCTGACTTGAGCTGCTAAAAGTCATTGTTTAGCTGGGAACCTCCCAAATGCTCCTCGTATACACAGAGTGGAAATACTAAAAAAAAAAAAAAAAAAAGAATGAACAAATAAAAGCTGGTAGGATATTAATCTCTTATACAAGTAAGTCTGTGAGCATAACAGAATTGTACAATTGTGGAGAACTTTGTCACTAAGTTATTGGTAACTGAACTTTTAATACCCTGGTGAAGGGTTTATGCTACATGCATTTTACAGCTAAAATTGAAAGTAGTATAGTAAAAATTTTTGGCTGGAATGAATGTAATCTACCATCAAATAAAGTCATAGTTTAAAGAACAAACCTTCCTTTAAAAGGAAATGATAGAATGACTCCATCTAGGTTATAGCAGTTATAGCTGCATATATGGTATATATGCAAATATTGGAGCTTGTGAGTCAAAAACAGAAAGGCCACAAACCCTTTCTGCTCATACTCAGTAAGATTCTCATTCCTGTAGGTATAGAGGTCAAACACTGTAGAGTCTGGCTGTGTGCTAGGACAGCAAGCTCACATGTTTGTGTACTCTCCGGGATCACCTCCCCTCAGGAAGCCAGGCTGGTTTTGACAAATGGTGAGAAAATGGACAGAAATATGTCTGATCAATTTTTAGCTACACATATCCAATGTTTATCATTCTGAGAGGTGGAGTCACAGTTAAAAGTAAAACACACATTTTTGTAGATGATGAATATTTATGGACTGGGAATTTTATGGACATCAGGGAAAAAATAGGCTAACACTGAGTATAACTAAAAGTGTTTATCTAATAGAAAGAAGGTAGTATCAGAACATGTAGGCATTTATTCGCATTTAATTACAACTTCAGTTATTAGTTTCTATTAATAATTTGAACAATTTGGGAATCATCAGCCATTGACAGCACCCAGTTCCATAACCACATTCAGTATAAACCAGGGCAGGCAGCTCACACTCTTCCAGTCAATTAAATTGTAATGTTCTTGGGCACTGGAATGAGATGCGTGAAGAGGCCCATAGCTGTGCTGACAAACTTCTGGCACCCAGAAGGTGGTAGTTGATACAATAGGTCTTGTCTTTTAGTAACACCACAGAGACACAGGAATAGACCGGAAGATGAATGCATCCCGGGAGAAGTACTGAGGAAAAGTAGATTCCAGTCATGGGCACATTTTAGTTACTGCTTAGCAATTGGGAAGCAGTGGATAATTCAGGTGTACTGCTATATTTGTAACTTGATGCCCAATGTGTCGTATACACACCCCTGTATACAAATCTGAATACTTTAAATTGCATGCTTCAAGAATTTTCCATTATGAACTGCCCAGACTCTGAGAGAGAAGGGATTGCTCCTTTATCTAAACAGATACAAATTCATATAGTTCTAAATATTGTTAATCTACTTCACTTCCACATCCAGATTTTCTTCTGTTCATTTTGTTTCACATTGGCACAAGACTAGGCTGCAGCCTTGGCACAGGATTGCCGCAGTGGGGTATTACTGAAATTAGCAGTATCCATAAAATGAGAAAATGTGCAATGGCTGGTTATGCAGGATCCTCAGCTAGTCGAAATGCAGGTTTAGCAGTAGTGGAAAAAAAATACCTTTTCCAGAAACTGATAAAATTAAATCCTGAAGGGATTTCCAATCATTTAGCCTGGTCTTTTACATGGCACAGGCTGTTCTGTTTCTGCCAATTACCCCAACACTCATTCAAATAATTTTGATTTGTAGGCATTTCATCATTGAAAAAAAACAAAAAACTTTGATAGTTTGTTCCAATATTTCACACTTTTGTTGTTACAGCCCATGCTCAACATCCAGTTTTAATTAGTCTCATTTCAGCTTCAAGTTCTAATTTACAGCAATTACACTTGTAAATTTATTTTTTTTATAGACAGAGAAGAGAGTGTTTAGCTGCAGAATATTCCACAGCAGGAAAATTAAAGAATTATAGTAACTTTTAGAATAATCATCTCTCCCAGTTTTGAAAAACCTTTTAAAATTTGGTGGTACATTATTTCACTATACATTTCCATAAAGAGTCATATTCACCAGTAGGGTTGGAGGTATTTCTACATTTGTTCAAAAGCATTCAGATGCTTGCCCTGGTTTACTGTTGGATCATTAAAGTGCTCACCCATTTTAAAAATAAAACCATTCAAAACCACCTTTTCAAAGAAAATCTGTATTTAGTGAATTTTTAACCTTAACAGCCTTTCCCAGTTTGTGAATATATAATCACTTTTAAGTTATATTTACACTAGCTGGGTATGATAAATGCGTATTTCATACACAGGACTTCTCTGAATATTAAGAAAAAAACCTGTGATGTTCAGTAACTACTCTGCTTTGCAGAGGATTTTTGGTCATCTGCAGAGTACTGGACATTTCAAGCAGTTTGAAAACTGGTAGACTCACGGCCAAGCCAAGGCCAAGCAAGTCAGTAGTATGTAACACTGTCCCTTCCCTTTTTCTTTCCATGGTAATTTTAGTAGTTGTCATATATGAGTTTGCACCTTTTCTCCCACAATAAATCTTGTTTTGGCCAGAAGAGCTTCTTAGTTTTATTGTGCATGATGTGGTACACACATCATTCCTACCTCATACCACAGGTCATCACACCTCATTTGGTTTTGCATGGCTTAGTGGAATCCACAGATTTAATCACTGACCCACTGAAATTTTCTTGTCTAAAAAGGAGTAAACAAGGAATAACCTTTTGGGATACACTTAATGCCCAGGGTGCAGCCCAGCTCGTGCATTTTGGCAATGGCAAAAGTGAGTAGTGACAAACTGCAATGTAGAAATAAGAACATGCATCCTGTCCTGATTTTGGCTGGAATAGAGATAATTTTCTTCCTACTAACTGGTACAGTGCTACATTCAGCATGAGAATAATGCTGATAACACACTGATGTTTTAGCTATTGCTAATTTATTTTTACCCTAAATCAAGGACTGTTCAGTTTCCCATTCTCTATCAACAAGCAGGCACACAAGACACTGGGAGGGAGCATGGTCAGGAGGCCTGATTCAAACCGGCCAAAGGGATGTTCCATAACGTAGCATATCATGCTCAGGATGTAAATTGAGGGAAGGTGGTTAGGAGGATGGGGCATAGGCTGGGAACAGGTCAGCAGGGGGTGAGATTTTGTATTGAGTGTCACTTGTTTCTCTTGGGTTTTATTCCTCTCTCACAGTCTCCCTTTCTTTTTCACAACAGTCATTACTATTATTACTGTTGTCATTAATATTATTGTAATAATGGAATTTTTCTTCATTTCAATTATCAAATTGTTCTTATCTCTACCCACAAATTTTACTTTTCCATTTTCCTCCCCACTGGAGGGGAGGTAGGCAGCAGGGGAGTGAGCAAGCAGCTGCATGGTACTCAGGTGTGGGTTAAACAATGACACATGAAAGGAGGAGTTTTTTTATACCAGTTGGGAAGTACGTGTGGATATAACTGCTACTAAGGCATTAGTCCAGAGTTTCATGACACACTGAGTCTGCCTTTAGACCTTCCAGTACTAGATCAAAATCAGTACTACCACATGACAAAAAGCACTGAACCAGCACAAATTATTGGCAGCTTGAGATATTTTTACCCCTTTTGATAGGCTGACTTTGTACCATAAGGCCAGTATTATCTGACCTCCTATATGTGGCTTTTGGCATAAAAGCCGTCACAAATTTCACAGTGTGCTTTAGCTAAAGCAGTATAAACACAGCCATAAACTGCATGCTTGATTTGAATCAACTTCTTATAAATAAATTATTCAATAATGTGGTTTCTTAGTATTGATGACTATGAAACTGTAGTCTCACTCTAGAGTGATACACTTTAAAGCAACAGTCATTAAAGAGATGCCAGCAGTACAATTATCTCACTATTTTTTTAACTCTGACATCAGACATGAATTTTCAGGAAAAGGTGGTAAAATTTCCAATTATACAGAGTTTAGGAGGGAAAGGAGGTGGTCGAGTCAAACTCCACTTTTTCTGCTGTATACACATACATATACTTCAATTATCCACTACTTTTTCTACTCAAGTACAGATTGGGTACAATAAACTGGAATCTTTCTCTGAGTTAGGCATTGCATAAGCAGGACAATGTTCTGTTGCACTCTTTTACCCTTTCTTAGCATGAATTCAAATAGCAGATTCTTTATATCTTATAAAGAATTCTGTAATCTTTCTGATCATTATTGTTCACATTATTCACAAAGGAGCAGTCTAGCACAATGATGAAGGAAGATTTTCATCCACACAATTTTCCTGGTTTCAAATCACTCTCTTTACAGCCCCCACAGGAAAAGTGGACCAAGGATTCTACTAATCTAATGTATTAGTAAAAGAACATAAGGTTCCCCTGATATCTTGCCCCCTCAGAAAACAAACACACATAAAATTTACAGATAGAAATGTTAAAGGGAGCTCCCCATCCTTGTTTATTCTAATGAAAAGCTTTGGAGTCACACCTCAGGGAACACCACTGCCGACTGTATTCCTCCATTTCACACGATTGGTAGGCGGTCAGACATGCCTGAGTCTCCACTGACATATTTCTGAGGAGAAAACTAATGCAGCTGCACTGGGGGAGTGCAAAAGGAGTCTGCAGTACCAGACACAATTGGGAAAATGTTCACAGTCCATTTCAGGAGCTTTTTTCCATAGAGAAACTCCACAAAGGAAAAACAAATATCAGGAATATCTTGTTTTACTGTGATAAAATTATTCTCCATTTGTATAAATTGGTGTTGCCAGTTTAGACAACCTGATGGTGTGTTTATGTATCCTCTCCCTAGCAGTAACAACATGGTCTGTTGTGCAGAATAGGACATTAGCTGTTCTTTTAAATTTGCTTTTTCACTGTCGTCCTATAATAATAGACTCTATCCCTTCTGTTCACTTCCCATCACATTCCATTAGTAGCTCCCCTCAGATAAGCAGTTCTGTGATTTTTTTCCCCACATATCTTATATATGCAGGGCCAGGATTTGCTGTCAATGATCCTGACGGATCCCTTCCAATTCAGTATATTCTGTGATTTTGTATTTCTGTGATCATATGATATGTGATTATGCTTGATTGCTTGTTCCTAAATGAGCCCTACAGTTTATTTCATCTATGCAGCCTGGTTTGTTTTTCTGGGTTAAAATAAAACACTTCATGCCTAATAAATAATGGGAATCTCATGCAGGTATTCCTCAAAAAATATATAGATATCTCTGTCTTGTTGTAGGGTTTAGTGCAGTGAATTCCAGGGTTGCTCAGTCCTGCAAGGATCACTGACTGCTAATTAAGACATTTTTCCCTAGTGTTTATATAATCATGCCATTAATCTATAGAAAAGTAAACCTTTAACAGTATAACCTTTACAAATAATGGTAATATTATTTGTGTTTGTTTTTTGAATGTGATTCAAAAATGCATCAAGGTATGTCCATTGTAGTTTCAGCTCTATTATAAAAAGAACACTCTGAATGCCAGTTCTCCTCTCTTCCCTCCAAAACATTTAAAACCCACATTATTCTGCATTATTCCAGTTATATCTGCAGACCTTCTCAATACGCTGTTTTCACCATCCAGGCCATTAACGAAAATCTTGAACAGAAGCACGCTATAGACAGGCTTATGCAATACTAGAATGACTTCCCAGACTGAGAGCTGCAGTTGAGAAGGGTAGAGTGTTTCACCCCTGGAGGACTATTTCATCTGGACCTTCCTTCCTTAGCTTACAAATTAGAATGTCAAGCAGAATGATGACATACAAAAGCCAGTATCTCACACAGCCTGTTTGTTCCCTGTTTACTAGCCCTTTCTACCAAAAGAGGAATTACATTGTGTTCCACTATTTGATATTGAGAAATCTACTTTGGATAATTAATTGGTATTTGGTGCCACAGACACTCACAAAAAGTGGTTGTTCTAGAATTTTAACCAATGCTATAAAGGTTTAAGCTTTTCAGGCTGAAAAACTTAAAATTCTTCAAACTCTTTCTCGTTGATTTTCAAGTTATGTTCCATACATGACTTATTTTTTCCACATTTGAAGCAATAATCTTGATCAGTTTCAGAACTGCTCAGCATTTTTTCAACAAACAGAACTGAGCTTCAGCAGGCCTTGCAACCTGTAGTCATACAGCATATCCACATACTTTATTTTTCTTTATGTTATGGTCTGGTTACCATTGTAAAGAAAATTCATTATCCAAGTGGTAATAAACAGCACTTTGACAGCTGTTTCATCCTTTCCCTCAACTATGATTATTTAACCATCACTCCCCTTTACAGAATAAGTCTCTCTTTCATTCTCTTACAAAATAAGGCCTGATTCTCAATGGGGGGTTTTGTTTCATTTATTCTCATTGAGTCTATTTAATTTTGACCTTGTATATCTGGTTTCTGTCATCCATTAAAAAACAACACACGCAACCATATTTCTTCCTTTTTGTTACTAATTTTTGTTTCTAATAATTTGTTACTCATTTTTCTTCACACCTTCACGGCAGGTCAGTTTGCCATTCTGATGTCAATAAAGTTTCTTTTACACTTATTTTCTCTGACATATTCCTTTAAATGATCATGCCTAGAGCCCACTGACTAGCTCTTTGCTTTCAATCAGGTCTCCTTTCAGGAACATAAGAACAGCTGAATTCTGTCTCCTATCAAATTACTCCCAATTTCTAGTGTAACTGTATCCTTACTTCTACATTCATGGTTATGAGTACTAAATATGTGAATATAAACATTTTCTACTTGAGTTGAGGGGTAGTTCCTCTTCCCTAAGGAATTTTCCTTTTCTTCAATAATATTGTTATTCCAGTTGGTTCTCTGATACAATGCATTAGCAAATATTACTCCTACTAGTAAACAGCTGTTTCCCAACTAGTTGTTTCCTATTTATTTGTTTCTCCTAGAAAAGACTCTAAATTCAGAACATTACCAGATTTGTTCAGGATTGTGTGTTGCAATAAAAAAACTTAGAAGAAATTATGTTATCCCTTATCTCAAGAAAACACAGGTGATTCCAGCCAAAAGATAATAGTTCTGCAGTTTGTGGGTTACTTATGTATTATGCTATATATTGGGAGAACAGTCATGATTGGCAAGTAAGCTGCTCTGGTGTGGTATTTCACAGAGGCAATATTCTCATTAATTTGGTAGGCTAAATTAAAAGCGAGCTGATTTATGAGCAGTCAGGTGGATTTGCTTTTTAAAGCCAACAGTGCTGTCAAGGAGCTAGGCAGGAAGGTTAGGGCAGGAAGGTGTTTGGCTTTGCTGTGACATCATCTCAACTGCTGAAGGGATGCAACTGTGGGGACTTGCTCGGGACTACTACACATCTCAGCTGTATGGAGCCATTAGATTTGGACTTTGCTCAGGAGCAGATTTGTTCAAAAATCCATATACATACATTTCCTCAACAAGACTAATTTGAGCACTAGCAGCACCCAAGTTTTACCACCCCTCCAGGGTAGACCAGTTGATAAAAACTTAAAACATTGCTTATCTGTCTCTAAATACTTCTGGATTCTCCTCTCCAAAAGGACAAGTTTTTATAACATAGTGTTTTGTTTTTATGCTATGTAAGTCATAAATGCCCAGTGTAACTGGACAGAACAGACTATATTCAAATGTTCAAATATTAAAAAGGTATATCATCTTGAATAACTCATATGCATAAGTGTGTACTAAACAGAACTTATTTCTCTTTTTGTGGATGATTTTATCCTTTATTACCTATAAAATTCTCCACTTTAAAATAATACATAGCAAATGCTAAAATGTTGCAAATATCAGATGATGTATTTTATGTTCCTCCTGCTTTGATGCATACCATTCTATCTATGCACGATAATAGCAACTTACTCTTTTAAGAATCAAATATTAATATAAAATGTAGCAATAAAGAAGTTTCTATTTAACATTTCTTAAATGAGAACAGAAAAATGACACTCAGAGTTTGTAATTTCTGTCCGCCTAAAAGTGGTGAGTCATTCTTTCTATGCAACACTTAAAAGCTGTCAGCAATATCTTTCAGAGGCATTTAATCTTTTAGAAATCTCTGCAGTATTTACTGATTATGGAAATAATGTACAGCTGCATGCCATGCATCACGTGGGGGGAAGGGTCTATTCTTTAACATAGATTTATTCACCCATTGTATAGTTGTCTCTGCAGTAGAGCTCACGTTTAGTGATGAATCAATTTCTACTGCATCTTCATGAAATCACTAAAATCATTAGTCAAGATTGAAATGTAAGCAGAATCTATGTATACTTTTAAACTTTTATCTGTATCCAAAATATAAAATTTTATTCTCTTTAGATCACAGATGAGTAAACTTTTGCATTAATACAGAATTCTCATATGCATTAACAGAAATGTGATTCTGCACGTTTGTCCTTTATTTGATTAAAATTCATGGATGATACACATTGATGTTTTCTTCACCTCTATTTTATCCAGAGTAATTTCTTCTATGCGGTTCACTGGCATAGAGTCATAAAATTAGAGAGCAAGATTAGGTTGTCCTTTGAAAACTGGTCTTTTGACTTCCCTCCAAGTGTAGGAAGTTTTCCCTGATGATTCTGTGGTAAGCATTTGCCACACTTTTGCTACCTTTAAAGTCCAGTCACCTTTAGATAATTATCATTTGAAAAAATCTAAATCAACTTATTCTCCCAAAGGTATTGGTTTATTTTCTTCATCATAAAGCCCATTAACAAATATAATGTGGCACAAATCCTTATGAAGTGAAGGGTTTTTTGTATCTTTAACTTGACTCTTTGTACCAGTTAGAAAATGAAGAGTCCACGATGTTTCAAAAAAAAATAAAAAGTTTTCTGTTTTAGCTTAGAAAAAATAAAAATCTGATCTTGGAATTAAACTTGGGTAAAGTTGGACAGTCTTCTTGACCCAACAGTTTCTTATCTTATAATAAAAAAACCAGTTTTTCAATATTCAGACATCTGTTATGATTCATGATGCCAGGAGTTGTTTAGAGCAACAGCAATTCCCTGGGAAAGTCCAATGGAATGCAAAAGTGAAGAAAATGAGGAAGAAATTAGAAAATCAGATTGCAGAAATTGCTCAAACAAGATATGATTTGTACTCTAGAAAGACATCCCTCCAAAATTATTTTATTCAAATAATGGTACATTTTTGGATGACTATTAAAAACTCAGTCATTTTTCCATTAAGTTCTGTTGATATTTCCCCTTATAAATGTTACTTCAAAAAAAGTGAATAGTATCTGACATTAGGGTAAGTTAACTTGACATAAAAATTTTAAAAACAGAAATTAGTCCTTGACAGTTGAATACTAACAAATCCTAGCAGAAAGGTCACTGTCTTCCAGAGCATTGGGAAATAAAAGAACTCTTTCATTATTTTCTTATACTTCAGGCTTCTCATGTACTAGAAAACGTGTTCTCAGTTTTAGGCTTGTGAACAGATAGTGGGGCATTAAGAGCATCTTTGTCTTCATAGCTAGATAAAGATGATGAAACTCACAGGCCAAGAATACTTGAGAACAAAGCCCATGATAGGCTGATGACAGCAGCACTAACATGCCTTCCTTGGCCAAACTTTCAGAGGTTTCATGCTTCTATTTTATCCTACTTGAATATTTCTTTTTTACTTTTTTATCCTGGAAAGTCCCATTAACAATCTATTGGTTAAGATACTTAACTGTTAAAAAGATATCAAAATTTGTATCTTCCATGGGTGAATCTATCTTACAGAAAAATAAAAATATGATGGAATTCTTTTGCAGAAAGCTAGCTTTTACTGGAAACATGTGTATTGCGTTTGCATGGCCAGGTTTTGGTAGCAGGGAGGCTACAGGGATGCTTCTGTGACAAGCTGCAAGAAGCTTCCTCCATGCCTGACAGAGCCAGGGCCAGCTGGGTCTGAGACATACCCACTGCAGGAGCATCAGCGACTGTGGTAGTGCCTCTGGGATACTGCGCTTTAAAGAGGAGGAAAAAAACTTTGTGCAATCTCAGCCAGAAGAAAGGAGTGAGGATATGTGAGAGGAACAGCCCTGTAGACAACAAGGCCAGTGCAGAAGGAAGGGAGGAAGTAATCCAGATGCTGGAGCTGCGAATTTCCTGCAGCACCTGGTGAAGAACATGTTGAGGCATCTGAGGCCCTGCATCCATGGAGGTGTCATGGTTTAGGAATGGCATTCTCCATCTGAGTCCCCCCACAAACAAGGCTCGCCCAAACCACACACTGCTTGTTTACTCCCCTGGCTACTCTAGTGAGAGAGAAAAAAGGCAGAAATAATGGGTAGAGAGATAAGAACAATTTACTGGAAACAGCAACAAGACAAGCAAACAAACAATAACAGAAAAAATACTGAAACGTATACAAAAAGTGCATGAGTTACAAGAAAATACTCTCACCAACTGATCCAATGCAATGCCACCCTGAGATAGTTAACCATGATGGATGGACCCTCTGTGTCTGTGCAAGAAATCCTTTTCTTCTGAACCCAGGGGAGACATGACACCTCATGTATGGAGTGCCAACCTAGACATGCTTACACAGCTCCAATCTCTGCTTCCTCATGACTACTGCAAAATATTAACTCTGCTCTGGCCAAAAACCAGGAAAACAGGGAAGCAGAGTCTGTAAGTGTAAAAAAAAGATGTGATTTATATGGTTTATTGAGTGCAGCCTGTTATATCAGCACAGTCTTATCTTATTTCTAACTAAACTGCAGATTAAGAAGGACAACATTTTTCTTTGGAAAACATTTTGCTCCTGTGTACTTCTGTTAATTAACACTAATAAGACTGGATTTCTAAAGCCAAAGTACAAAACATATTTACTGGATTTCCATTTTCTAAGCCTCTGAAGATGAGCACTTTCACATTTTTCCATACTGGTCACCACACTACAAAAAGACCCTTAATGTAGAGACACTTAAATTAGTTGAATACGTGTTTACATCTGTATTGCACAAGTAACTTATAGACTAAGTTAGTTCAGTTAAACAGTAATTACCTCAATTTTTTTTTTTTAGGCCTTTGAACTGCTCCACGAAAGCTTCAGTTTGCTCTACTGCAGCATTTTGCATATTGGAAAACCCAAAAGGATCACAGTTTGCAAAGGCTGTCTGCTGTTCAGCACACAAGGACAAAATGAAGGACTTCTGTAACTGGAAGAATCAAGATTGCTGCAATTTGAGCTAAGAATTGGCTCAAACTGCAATGGTTTGAAGAGGTAGGCACAAAGAGGAAATTCAAATATGTATGCAAGCATATAGACAAGCCAGCCAGGCAAATCCGTTGCTATGTGCTCGCCCTTATGTGGAAAATCACTAGGGTGCATCAAGCACGGCATTGCTGCAGAGGATGGTGATTTTCCCACTCTGCTCTGCACTGGTACCAGAGGCTGACCTTGAGTGCTATCTGTAGTTTTGGGTGCCTCAGTAGAAGGAGGCCATAAAGCTATTAGGAGTGTCCAAAAGAGGGCAAAGAAGATGGTGAAGGGCTTTGAGGGCAGACTGTTTGAAGAGCAGCTTGAGCAAGACAGCTTGGTCTGCTCAGCCTGGAGCAAAGTGATGGAATGCCTCATCACAGTCTACAGCTTCCCCATGAAGGGAAAAGGAGGGGCGGCTCTGATTTCTCTCTGGTGACTAGATATGATAGATATACGCGATATGACCAACGGGAACTGCATAAGGCAGTGTTGGGATGGTTAGGTTGGATATTAGGTGTTGTAGTTTAAGGCCCAGCGATGCGGAAGATTTCGGGATGTAACGGAAAGTTAGCAAAAACCCCTCTCTGTTAGGATAGTAAAACCTCCTGTAATTAGCCAATAGCACTTAGGTGTGACGTGAGCAGATGGGAGTAACACAATGAGCCTAAGTTATAAATTGTCAAATTCCCCTGCAATAAAGGCCATTGCTTCACCATCCATCACATTGATGTCTTGTGGGTAGATTGGCCAGGGTGGCCCGGGAGAGAGGCCACGGGCTGGCTCCTGGACTAGGGTGTTTGCCTTGCTTGAAAAACCAGCAATTGGTGCTGAAACCCGGGAATAAAAGCTGGAAAAAATCCAGAAAGCGAGGAATCCCTGAAAAAACAGGAACAGCGGTCAGGACAGGCTGGATCCTTCCTGACGAGGGAGACGTCCCTGCATCTTCAACGATGATGGAATCTTTGATAAAGGTCGTATCTGAACTATATAAGCAGTGGGGTGTAGACTGCAAATCTAAAGATTTTAAGCTTGCTGTTATACAGCTTTTACAAATGGGTATTATAGAGCGACCAGTGGACATTCTTCACCCTGAGGTGTGGCAGAAATGTACCAGGGCTCTGGCTAATGAAACTGTAGATTCTGGTATTATGAAATATTTTAAGTCATGGGGGAAGGTCGTTAAGGCCTTGAAAAAAGCTAGACAAAAGCAGGAAGCCTGGACAGCAGCAAAAAGATGTCTGTTGGTCACCCCAAAACTAGGGGTGAGTGCTACAACACAAACTTTAGAATCCCCAGATGAGAGTAGCTCAGCTGAGCAAAAGGGGACACAGGAGGACGATATGCCTCCTAAAACCCCAAACCCTGAGCTGCTCTCAGAAGGGCAACAGTAAGCAAGAGATTTTTGGAAAAATTTAACAGAAGAAGCCAGAAATGTAGCAAAGAAAGTAAGGGGAGATACATCCCCCCTTGGACTTAAAGATGGCGCTGAGAAAAATGTTACAGAGCAGGAAAAATCTGTCTTTAACAAAGAACAGAAGCTGGCCTTGGAAGATGGGTACAGTTGGAGGGTTGAGAGAGATAAGAGATGTAGAGAAGAAAGCGGGGGATGTGCGCAGAATGCTTGGAATGCAGAGGCAATGGAAAGGAGGGGTGGCAAAGGGCGGGTTAGAGCCTGGAGTGAGGGGCGGAGGGAAAGGTGGGGCGAGAGGCGGGGTGGAGGCGGAGTGGAACCAGGGGGGAGGGAACAGCCCGCCCACAGGAGTGGTAGGCGGGGCCAAAGCCCAACAAAAAGGCACGGCAAACAGGAAGTAGCTAGGCAGTCCAGCTCTGATTCCGACAGAGATACTAGTGATGAATGCTCAGAGCCTGACTCCTCAGAAGAGGAAACAATAAAGATAAACAAGAACACCCCCCCACACCTTAAAAAAGAACTGAGAGAGGACACCCCTCTCACAGACTGGGGACAGATAAGAGCAGAATGTGCCACCTGGGTTGCCCCAGATGCGTTAGTATTCCCAGTCGGGGTGTCTGAGGGGGGGCAAAGGGTTTATTCACCAATAAATCCTAAAGAAGTTAAAACGCTTGTTAAAGCAGTTTCAGAAAAAGGGCTTAAGTCAGCCATGGTCACCTCCCTTATCGATGGTCTTTTTGGAGGTGACGACCTGCTCCCTTTTGATATAAAACACACTTGCAGAATGTTTTTTGATGGAGCAAGAATGACTGTTTTTAAACAAGAGTGGGAAGATAACTGTGCCAGATACCTAGCCCAAATAACTGGGGCAGACCATCCACTACATGGTTCCAGCCTGCCACGGTTAATGGGCACAGACCCAGTCATGACACCTGAAGCAGTTGGCCCCAACCTCGTAGTACAGGCTGAGAACCCACGATCTAATAGTTTATACCCGCTGCATAAACAAGAAAGTACTCCCCAAAGATCTGAAGCCTCTGCTTTTAACTCGCTCTATCGAATGTTAGATGCCACCTTTTTACCTCTGAATCAATCTAACCCTAATGCCACAGAATCCTGCTGGCTGTGTTATGACACACAGCCCCCTTACTATGAAGCTGTGGCCCTTAATAACCAGCCACTGTGGGTTAATGCACAAGCCCCAATTCAGTGCCGCAGTGAGTCACCTTCTCGCAGAATCACCATCAGCCACATGACAGGGTGAGGATTTTGCGTAGGCAAAGCCACTGTTGTTGACAAAAAAGTTTGTGCGACCACCATGCAGGTGGACAAGTCCAAGAGATGGGCAATCGCCCCCCTGTCTGGCATGTGGGTTTGCAACCGCAGTGGGCTAAGCCCTTGTATTTATACCCAAAGCTTTAATTCCTCTGTTGACTTTTGTGTGTTAGCTGTTATCATCCCCAGGGTCCTATACCACTCCAAAGAAGAAGTGAACCAGTACCTTGAGCGAGCAGGCCGCCTTCAGAAAAGAGAGCTGTTGACAGGACTGTCAATAGCAATGCTGCTTGGCTTGGGAGCAACTGGAGCAGCCACGGGTGTCTCCACTCTGGTAACCCAGAGTCAGAGTCTCTCTCAGCTACAGATGACTGTAGATGAAGATCTACAGAGAATTGAGAAATCCATATCCTTTCTAGAAAAACCAGTCTCCTCACTCTCTGAAGTTGTTTTACAGAACAAGTGAGGTCTCGACCTTCTATTCATGCAGCAAGGAGGCCTCTGCATCGCCCTGAATGAAGAGTGCTGCTTTTACGCTGACCACACCGGAGTAGTGAGAGACACCATGGCAGAGCTGCGAGACAGGCTGTCTCAACGGAAGGCAGAGAGAGAAGCTCAGCAAAGCTGGTTCCAATCCTGGTTTAACCAATCTCCGTGGCTAACCAGGCTACCCTGATTGGACCAGTTGTGATGATTTTACTCGTGCTAATCTTTGGACCGTGTGTTTTAAATAAGCTTGTGTCCTTTGTTAAAAGCCGACTAGAAAAAGTTAACATTTTGTTTATAGAAAGGCAACAAATGCTTTAAAAATATACTTAGTCACTGCTTGTGCCTCATATTTACTAATGAAAACTGTAGTATTAATTTTATAAGTTTTTAGCCTTTTAGTTAAGTATTTTATATTTTACTCAATTTTATATTATCCATTTTTAAAACTTTTATAATATAGTTAAGTTAGATAGTGTTTAGAAATACGTATATAAAAAATAACATTAGAATTTTCAAGACTAATATACCTTATATTTTAGCAAATTAATTATTCATAAAGAGGGGGGATATGTTGTAGTTTAAGGCCCGGCGATGCGGAAGATTTCGGGATGTAACGGAAAGTTAGCAAAAACCCCTCTCTGTTAGGATAGTAAAACCTCCTGTAATTAGCCAATAGCACTTAGGTGTGATGTGAGCAGATGGGAGTAACACAATGAGCCTAAGTTATAAATTGTCAAATTCCCCTGCAATAAAGGCCATTGCTTCGCCATCCATCATATTGATGTCTTGTGGGTAGATTGGCCAGGGTGGCCTGGGAGAGAGGCCACGGGCTGGCTCCTGGACTAGGGTGTTTGCCTTGCTTGAAAAACCAGCAATTAGGAAAAGTTTTTTTCACTTGGAGGGTGGTTGAGCACTAGAACAGGCTCCCCAGGGAAGTGGTCACAACATCAAGTCTGCCAGGGTTTGAGGAGTATTTAAAAATGTTCTTAGACACATGGTGATTCTGTGATTCTTGGGATGTCCTGTGCAGGGCTAGAAGTTGGAAGGACTTGGAAGTCCTTTCCAACTCAAGATATTCTAGGATTCTAAGACTCTATGAAATAATAATCTTCTATTATAATTTCATAATCATAAATCATAATAAATATTTATAGTATCATGCTTACTATAACTACAGAAACTTGATATTAAAATAGCATGAAATAGAAGAAACCATGTGGTATCAAATCCTTAAGTTCAATTAGAATGAATGAATGATGCTTAGAGTCCAAAGGGCTGTCAACTTTATTGTCTACAGCTCTTTACCAGGAGACCAGGTGAAAGCTGAAGAAGCAGGAGAAGGAGCAAAACTCCAACAGATTGGGTTGAAGAAGAGAAATCAGAACATGTTCAACCATGTAGCAACTATCTCTTGCTTTTCCTATTAGAAAATAATTTGCAATAGATACAGAGAAGCTTTATAATTTATTCTTCCACACAGAAAAACTATTGATAACTTCTCTTTCTCAGGCCATATTTCATTTTGGATGGTTGCCATTTTTATCTAGTTCCATCACCTAGAGATCATTCTTCACATTATTTGTTTCATTCTACAATGCTTTTTTATGTCCTTCACAGTTACTTTGTCAGAAATCAGCAACATTGATGGAACATTTGAAAAGTTTGAACTCTGGTCCTCACAGATAGTTTCTTAAATGAAACAACAAAAAGGATACTTCAATGCCACTGCAACTTTAAGCAAAATGATGGGAACAAGTTTCTTTGTCACTTATTATTTCCCTAGTAAATTTGCCCTTCAAATGAGTTGTTAGGTAAGACAGATAGTTCCAAACCAAGGCTGCAATAAAAAAACTGGTGTGTTGTTCCAAAAAGTGTCTTTTTAAGAGTGTCTTACCTGGATATTTAGTGCTCAAATTGTTTTGTGGCCGTAATGCAGTGTCTTGACTTAATTACTTGAAGGACCACTTTAAAAATCAGAAATTAAAGAATAAAAATATCAATGTTTGTATACAAAGCTATAACTCAAATTCAAGACAGTCATCAACATAATACGGTTGCTGCTCTATATAAGAGTGGACTAAACAATTATTAGGATTCTGCACAGTTGTGCTTTCTCATTTAAAAAACAGAAGGATGTTTGCTTTTTTATTCTTTGGACTTCTTAGATCATATATAAAGTCTGACTCCCATGGATGTCAGTAACACAAAACCATAATGACAAAACTCAAATCTGTCAAGAGTTCAGTGAAAATCATCAGTGAGACAAACTTACTAGTCACTTAATTATAATTCATAATCCATGTAGCCGTATAAAGAAAATAGCATTTGTGACTGTGTACTGACTACATACTGCATTTCTTTTCCTCATCCATTGTCTTTTCCTTATGTTCTCCTAATCTGGAGACTCAATATTTCTTACTAATGTTTTGAGCTACAGGTGATCAGCTTCCAGGTCATCTCTCCAGAGCTATACAGCACACTTGACATGAGGAGGAGGATCAAAAGAGCTCTCCTTATGTGCCAAATCTTTTCTATCTGTGAGTCCAACTGTTTTTGCTTCTAGCTTCTCTTCAGGATACACTAGTCTGAGAATGATGAAAAGATAAAACTGAGGAGGGATTGCAAGAACAGCTGCATAACAGAAATGGCTGTGTACTTTTTCTGAGGTTATTTGTGGAATATATGACTTGCAGTCAGAAGAATTACAATGTTTTTGCCTCCCTTTCTGTCAAATCCAAGAGAAAGTAATTGTATTTCACAGGTCTTCCCAATACTCAGCCCTATGCATTTTTAACATTACTTTCATTATAAGGCGGAATGAAGGAAATGCACTCAACTTTTAAGAAAATATCATGCAGATTAAAGGCCAATACATATATTGTCAATGAACAGACACCACACTAATATGCAATCCCCATTCCAGTTTTGTCTATACTTTTATTAATTACCTTTAAAGAGAAGGAAAAGAAATTTGAAACTGGTATCTTCAAACAGATAATCCTTGAAATTACTAAAGTCTTCAAAACTGTTTTCCACACAAGACAAGGAAATACTGTCCAGAAATAGTCCCAGAACTTCCTGCATTTATGGCAATAAAGTTCCAGCCACTCTTGATTCTGTACCTTCATTATCTGGCACTTTACTTTTTTCTAATTAGGAGCTGCAACTCCACAAATGTAGTGTATGACAAGCAGAATACTGTGCTATCCAGGAGAAGGAATGAGGCTTCTCCAGAATGTAAGAAGGCATCAGGAAAAGGCATAAAGAATATCTTAATAATTAGCAATTACAATATGAGACTGGTGTCTTAAAATAGGAATTCCATTACTATCATTGGCAACGACATGAAATGTTTGACTACTTATCTCAGACTTTTGCAGAACCTATTTAACTTGGCAGGTGTGATTAACTTGTAAATATCTTGCTTTCTACCTGTATAAGAGTTTCTTTGATACCTTTATATTTAAGCATGTAGGAAATTGCCCTTGAGAACATGAGTTAATTATTTTCATTCAGCTACATCACTGTATCAGCAATTGTTTTTTAGTAAAACTGATTTATCTCCCCGGAGTCCCTTATGTCAGAGTAGTTTGCACCTTGAGCATTTTTAGTAGTTGACCTAAATTGGATGGGTATGCACAGAACAGCTGGGAACCTGTTTTAAAGTGATATTCAGAAACATAGTTTTTATGTTGCCTGGTTCATGTCTTTGGGATTTCTCTCTTATAAGACCTAATGAAGTTTCTTGCAATAACCTATATTGTCTGTAATTTTTAGTGTACACTTGCAGTTTAAGATTGATATTTTCTGCTTAGTTTGAGTAAGAAAATGCACTCACAGATGCAATTTAAGAAGCAGAATCTCACACTAGTAAATCTTATGACTAAGAGCTGGTAACAGGTTTCTTGTGTCGTAGTAAGCAAAGAGTTTTTAAAATGAGAATCATTACTTCTAGTTGAGATTAGAGGGAAGGAGATAAGAAGGTTTGTGTATCAACAGGTCTTAGGTTGCTCAGCCAGATGTCAAGGAGACAAGGTCGTTCTGGCTGGCTACTCTGAAAGGCGGAATAAGTGAGCCTTACCAAGTGATATTGTTACAAGCCCTTCATTATTCCAATGAAAAAATTATGTAGTTCTTGACATGTTTAATGTACTGTAAGTTTAATTAAATGTGCCTGAGTTACGGTTGCTGACACCAACTAGGAGACAACAGCTTATTTCCACCCTCCTAAATAATTTTAGCCTATAAAGCAGCCTGGGGACATGCAAAATGACTAGTGAAAATGATCCATAATATATCACAAACTGAGCTTGGAAATTATTTGGAATAGTGCAATCTCATGTGGGACAAAAATAGACTAGTGACTTGTGCTGGCTTTGGCTAGAGGAGAGTTAATTTTGTTCTCAGTGGCTGGCATGGGGATGTGTTTTGGATATGTGCTGAGCACAGGGTTGGTAATATAGAGATGATTTTGGTTTGGTTTTTTTTTTGTCACTGAACAGCTCTTAAACAGCACCAATCCCTTTTCTGCCTTTCGTACTGCCACACTGGTGGAGATGTGGATATTTTGACTGAGGGTGCCTGGGACATTGGAAGGAGACACAGTCAGGACAGGTGACCCCAACTGACCAAAGGGATATTCCAGACCATATGACATCATGCTCAGTGTATAAAGTGGGGAGAAAAAAGAGGGAAGGGACAGGGGGGACAATTGGAGAGATGGAGTTTGTCTTCCCAAGTCACTGTTACATGTGATAGGGCTCTGCATTCCTGGAAATGCTGAACATCTGCCTGCCCATGGGAAGCACTGAATTCAATCCTTTGTTTTGCTTTGTTTGTGTGAATGACTTTTGCTTTTCCTATTGAGCTGCCTTTATCTCAACCCATGAGTTTTCCAGCTTTTACCCTTCCAATTCTGTTCCAGATCCTGCTGGTGGGGAATTGAGCAGGTGGCTGTGTGGCGCCTTGATTGCTGACTGCTGTTAAACCCCAGCAGAACCACAGCAAAAATTTCACACTATATACACTTGAATTTCAGCTCTCAGAAGCACTCCCTAGCACAGTTCAACTTACTAGAAGGTTTCAAACAGACAACTCATAGCAGTGATGTTCTTATGTCCCTTAGAATTGTTTGAGGTAGTTTATTCAGTTAATACAATTAATTGCATAATCTAGACAGTGATGCAAATGCCTCTGTGAATGAAGAGTAATGGCTACACTTACTTCCTGTAATAACAATCACACAAGACAAGAGGTATGTTAGGTAGGTATCACACTGAAAGGAAGATGGAATCACATTTTTTTGTTTTTCTCTACAAGAAATTGATAGCTATGATTGCACCTTGTGTGAGAAATTCCATACCAGTTCTGTGCAAGAATACTAGTACCTACATGGTAAATAGTATTAAGAGGTTTTTTCCCAATATTTCTATTCACACCTATGCAGGGTGCCAGAGAACCAGGCAGTCTCTTACTCAGTAACAGTTCTCCAGAGTTTCTCCAGAATTTACAGAAGGGAGAGGGGGAAGAAAATCTAGTCTGAAACATCCTGAATCCCCAAAGGTATTCTGTGCAAAAGAAAAGGGCCGATACTAAAGAAGTTCAACTTTTAACTGACTTAAGTATGTCTTTATGATCCATGCCCTTGCTGCTTATCTAAATGTTAAAAGCATTTGGGGTATTACTGCTAAAATTGTATTTAAAAGGAAAAAGTATCTTAAAGATGAAAAGAATATACTCAAAATGAATTAATTTTATTCCCATCCATCTTCTAGGCCACTTCCTATTTTCACATGAGCCTAAGAATTCTCAAACCAGGAAAAAGTAGAACTAATAAGCTTTCCAACAGAAACCTTCAATGAGACAGAAAAGGAAATAAAATACTCTTACTTATGATGCTTTCACTGAGAAAGTGCTGTAAGAGAGATAAATGTCAAATGTTATGAAAATCCAGTTCAACCAAACAGATCAATAGTCTATCTGTACATTTTTAGTGTATCTTAAAATTCTACCTAGAAACAAAACTTTCTTGCTTCCTCTTTTATGTTGTTTGTTGGGGTTTGGCACCTTTTTTTCTTTTTCTATTTTTTTTCTTTTTATTTTCATTTGTTTTTTTTACTGAAGATGAAAAACTTCCCAATGTTTTCTGAATTTCAAAGATTTCTATCAGGACATCCTTAAATTTTGTATGCTTAGCAGTCTTGCAGATCAGGCTTTTCAAATTCTATTTCCTCTATATGCAGCTGTGATTCTGGGCTTGAAAACTCTGTGTGATCCAAATGAGAATGCAGATCACTGATGGGGAACAAAAGTTCTGAGACAAAACTTCAAACAGCTCATCTATGTCTGAGGTCTTAAATCTGGAGTCAAATGTAGACATTTGAAATACCAATAGTGTTAATTATATTATATTCGGATGAGAGAAATTAATCTGAAAGGACATTTCAGGGGGAATGATAAATCATTAGGCCTTGAGGGAGTTAACGTCTCACTTGGAATACAACTACCAGCTCCAGAAGTAGAGGAAATGTAGATGTGACACTGGTGTGTTTGCCCAGGGCTGGGGACTCCTGCCCTCTGGTTAATTTTAACAGTTAACAGAGGATAGAAATGGAAGAGTTAAGCTTTGGCTATACTGATTAAAATTTCTTCTACAGACACTGAGATTATTCCATGTTTTTGATAGTTCTGACAGCAAACTCATGCACATGGAGCAAGATTCTGTAAAAGGCAAATAAGAAGCAACCACTCCTGAAGAGGTGGAAAATAGCTTCCTTCTGGTCTTTCTCAGCTGCATGAACCTACCTCAAAAATAAGTAATTTTAACTGAAGGTTTGGAAAGTATTGAATTGATCTCTTTTTGCACAGATGTAAATATTACCTATATGTAGAAGCAAGCACATTATGTTGCTGGGCAACACCTGGAATAGACTCTACTGTGCCATGAACCCGGTTTCAAAAAATACCCACAGCAAGGTGAAGTATAATCTAAAAAAGACACCACTCTCATTTCTGTGCTCTCATTTCTGCATTTTCTAAATTGTAAATGTTGGTTTACAGCTGATTTGCCTTATTAGTAGATACTCTTGCCCAGCCCCTCTTTCACCATGCTTTAAGAAACCACTAGATGTTACAATGACTTATGAGTAACAACTTTCATTGTGGGAGGGAGACTGTTGTCTAGATTTAACACATTAAATTTCTTCCATGCACTGAGAAAGCTCAGTTGAGCAAGGCCAGGTATGAGGCAAATTTCAGCCCAGCTAATTTTATAACAACACAGCAGAAAAATTCTTTTCAGCATAGGCTAATAGGGTGGGTAATCTGTTTGCCATCTACTAAGCAAAAAAGGGAGTCTGTAAATCTTAGAGCAGATGGTAGATTTCTGCTAGAACTTGTGTTCTTTTCAGGGGATTTATTACCATATGTGCTCCTTCAATTTTACCATCCTTCTGTTTTGATTACTGATACTACTCTATTGGAATGCAAGAAGGGTTAGGTCTCAGTGTAATGAATCCAGACAGGTTCCAGAAGAGCAATAAGCGGTGCACTCATCCCTAACATGAAGATGGTATCTGACCAGAAGTTAAAATTATATGAAAGAAATTATCAAATTGATTTAGTTTTCTAGTATTTCATATGCTGTGCCCTGGGATTTGAAGTCTCCAAAGAAGTGGGGAAAGACCACCATAAAATTTTAAGAACATTCATGTTAAATCAGCATTTATTAGCATTAATATCAGCACTTAGCTACATGTTCAATCCATAAGACTGCTGGCAACTTCAAGAAGATTTCTTGGGTGCACTGTAAGACAGGAGTCTTCCCTGAGCCTCTTCATTCTAAGCTGCAGTATTATTACTTCTACTCTTTCTCAAGCCCTCATCCCCTTCTTGTCTGTGTTGCTCTTCATTCAGGTAGTTGACTTCTACAGATGGGGAAGGAGCAGCCAAAAGGCAAACTCATTCAGCCAAAGATGAAGACAAATATACCTCTAAATCCATGAAGAAGTAAAGGCCTTTCATTAGGTTTCAGAATAAGAAGAAGAATTGGAATGTCTCACTGAAAGTCAGAAATACTCTTGCAATAAAAGCAGCCTAGAAGACCTCTGTGATTTCCTTATCAATTTTAGAATTTTGTGAAGGAGGTCTATTAGACAACTTACGGCTCAGTGTTCTCCTGCATATCTTCAAAATGAGAAGGATGGTCAGTATCTTAAAAAACAACTCTGTTTGTGGTGTTACTTGTTTTGAGCTATGAAGTACTTTAAGATGAGCCATAAAAGCCATCACCAGTCCTGGTAGCCACTTGGTTTAGTTTTGTTGAAGAAAAGGGGCACCCATCTTTAGTTTTCTTCCCTCAGCAATAATCTGGAAGGAAAGAGGTTCATTGCACACTATTGATGGTTCATCATGGTCTTTTTCTATTCACAGAAAAATCTGTGACTTCTGGACAGTATTGAAGAGTTAATAATCAAAGAATTACGTATTGATTAGTCTGTTTGTTTAGGGTAATGTAAATGCTAAATTTATAGCAGACATGCTGGAGAGGCCGATCACAGTGAACCTGGATCCATACACACTACACAGGAAACCAGTCAGAGACAGTAAAATTAGTAAATATACACTTGGAGCATCCCATACCAAGACACATTACAGTTTGTACTTAAAGGGACACACGATATTTAGTGTTTTCCAAAGAGTTATTTTTCAAGTTTTTTATATTTTTGATGTCTAACATCTGAAAGCACTTTTTATGCCACAGGGTAAATTCTGTCAAAAATTAGTTGAAAACAGGGCCTCACCTAAATGCTCTAGATAAACTGAATGCACTATTCCTTATCAGTGCACTTTATAAATAATGATAAATTTTCAACTGATTAAAATAACAGAAATGTAAGCCACAATTCAGAGTGAAAGCCTGCTGCAATGGTGTTTATACATTTCTGTGCATACTCATTACCATTCAGCATCAATTCAGCATCAGCACTGGCCATCATCACAACAGCTTTAAAGAAACTACCTCAGTAACCTTTGACAGTCTAGCCACAGTCACAGAGCTCAACAGAAAAAGAATTTACCCTGGTAAATACTGGTTCTTAACTTTATGCTGCTTTGATTGGGCAGTTCTTGATTTTCAGGCCAGATTTGGTATACCTCTATAGTTTAGAGCAGGTCATAACCTTTAAGAGCCCATACAAAGAACACCAGAATGACCAGGACAGTTTACTTTCCTGAAAGATACTGCCTGATCTACAAAAGGACATAAGTGACATTCTGAAAAGGACTGCTAACCCATATCCATTCTTTTCACTGACATGCAAGATTTTTGTTTAACTGATATCTATGTGTGCTGGTATTTGTTTACCATATATTCACACACTGGTTATTTGAGTGTTTCTCATTATTGGACCTAACTTCCTAAAGATTGCTCCCTTAGAGCTTTTAGAAACTACACAATTACTGTACTCTGCAAACATATTGCTACCACATGATACTCCTACTAACAGTGTGCTCATGGGCACTAAATAAATTTTTTTGATTGACATAAAAGTCAGCATATTTTCAGGAATAATTTCTTCACTGAAAGGTTTGTCAAGCATTGAACTGGTTGGCCCAGGGAAGCAGTGGAGTCCCCCCATAGCACTCAGTGCTATGGTTTATTTGATGGTGGTGTCAGTCAAAAGTTGGACTCAATGATCTTGAATGTCTCTTCCAACCTTAATAATGATTCTATGGCTGTATGTTACAAAGCAAGTCATAACATCTATCTTCTTTTTAAGCTACAAGTTTTTCTCCAGGTAAGTACTACTGGCATTGAGCTGACAGCTAATGATACCAAATATAAATGCTGACTACAGAAAATCTAACCAAAACCACTAAGTATACCTTAGGTAACTATCTAGAACAATGACTGACAGTGCATGGAAAGCTCTTCAGAAAGAGCTTTATATATAGCTTTATAATAGGAGAATAACACCTGAATACGTCTGAAGACACCAATTTTTACTAGTATTTGTTGCACTTGGGAATACTGACTTATAAACACTAGGTTTTCCCATTTCTTTCAGTAGATTCTGCTATCCCTTTAAGCCTGCCCCAGTATTTAATAAATAACATGTTATTAATTTTCCTCAGTCCCTTTAGTGGCTGAGAAAAAGGTGAAGGGAATAGGAAAACCCACATCATCAACAAATGGCTCAAGAGTTGGTGTAATCGGAAAAATTTTGTGTTCTTTGATCATGGGGCAAGTTTTATGGCACCTGCCCTGCTAGAACCAGATGAGCTCCATCTCTCTGTTGAGGGAAGAAGGTTTTTAGCTCATGAACTGGCAAACCTCCTTGAGAGGGCTTTAAACTAGGTTTGAAGGGGGAAGGAGATGTATCTGGGCTGTGTGGAAGTAGGCCCAATAGTGGAAAGCCTGAGTTAGAGGTGAAATCAGTAGCCGAGCTGAGGTGCACGTACACCAATGCACATAGCATGGGTAACAAACAAGAAGAGCTGGAGGCCGCGGTGCATCAACAAAGCTGTGATGTAGTCACCATCGTGGAACATGGCAGGACAACTCCCATTGCTGGGGCACTGCACTGGATGGCTGCAAGCTCTTCAGAAGAGACAGGAACGGGGAAGAGGAGGAGGGATGACCCTTTATATTAGGGAGGGTTATGACACCACAGGTATTTGACCTAGTGATGACCAAGTTGAATGTTTATGGATAAGAATTAGGGGGAAGGCCAACAAGGCTGACATGCTACTGGGAGTCTGTTATCATCCACCCAGCCAGGAAGAAGAGGTGGACAACTTATTTTATAAGCAGCTGGAGAACGTCTCAGGATAACCAGCCCTCGTTCTTGTAGGTGACTTCAACCTGCCAGACATCTGCTGGGAACTTAACACAGCAGAAAAGAGGCAGCCTAGGAAATTTTTAGAGTGCATGGAGGACAATTTTTTGTTGCAGCTGGTGGGTGAGCCCACCAGGGGAGGGGCTATGTTGGATCTGCTGTTTGCAAATAGAGATGGGCTAGTGAGCGATGTGGTGGTTGGAGGCTGCTTGGGGCACAGAGATCACAAAATTATAGAATTCTCAATACATAGTGAAATCAGGAGGAAGAAAAATAAGACTTTTACATTGGTCTTCTGGAGGGCAGACTTTAGCCTCTTCAGGAGGCTTATTCAGAGAGTTCCTTGGGTGGGAAGTAGCTCTTAAAAACAAAGGCGTCCAGGAAGGATGGGCATGCTTCAAAACAGAGATCTCAAGGGTACAGAAACAGACTATCCCTGTGTGCAGAAAGAGAACTCAACAAGGTAAACATCCAGCCTGGATGGGCAAGGAGGTTCTGGAGGAACTTAGAAATTAAAAAAGGATGTATCATCTTTGGAAGGAGGGTCAGATCTCTCAGGAAGTATTTAAGGGGGCTGCTAGATCATGTAGGAAAAAAATTAGAGAGGCCAAAGCTCAGTTTGAACTTAAACTGGCACCTTCTGTAAAGGACAATAAAAAATGTTTTTACAAATAAATTAACAGCAAGAGAAAAGGTAAGACCGACCTTTGTTCTTTATTGGATAAGGGAGGGAACTAAGTAACTGCAGAGGAGAAGGCAGAAGTACTTAACGCCTTTTTGCCTCACTTTTTGGTGGGGTGAGGGCTTGTCTTCAGGACAACTGTTCTCCTGGGTTGGTAGATGGTGGCAGGGAGCAGAATGGTCCCCCTGTTGTCCAGGAGGAGGCAGTCAGAGACCTGCTGAGCCACTTGGATATTCATAAATCCATGGGAGCAGATGGGGTCCATCCCAGGGTGAGGAGGAGCTGGCAGATGAGCTCATGAAGCCGCTCTCCATCATTTACCAACAGTCCTGGCTCACTGGTGAGGTTCCGGATGACTGGAAGCTGGCCAATGTAATGCTCATTCACAAAAAGGGTGGGAAGGAGGATCCTGGTAATTAAATAAACTAAACTAAAAAATAGCTCTGTAGTCAGCCTGACTGCAGATCCCAGTAAGGTGATGGAACAGTTTATATTGAGTGTCATCCTGCAGCACTTACAGGATGGCCAGGGGATCAGACCCAGCCAGCATGGGTTTAGGAGGGACAGGTCATGTTTGAACAAACTGATCTTCTTCTATGACCAGGTGACCCACGTGGTGGATGCTGGAAAGGCTGTGGATGTGTCTATTTGGACATTGACGCTGTCTCCCACAGCACACTCCTGGAACAGCTGGCAGCCCGGGGCTTGGACAGGAGCACTCTGTGCTGGGTTGGGAACTGGCTGGATGGCCCAGAGAGTGGTGGTGAATGGTGCTGCACCCAGCTGGTGGCCAGTCACCAGTGGTGTCCCTCAGGGGTCTGTGCTGGGGCCAGTCCTGTTCAATATTTTTATAGATCACATGGATGAAGGTATTGAGTCTTTCTTTAGTAAACACACTAAGCTGTGTGTGTGTGTTGATCTGTTGGAAGGGAGGAGGGCTCTGCAGAGAGACCTGGAATGGTTGGAAGGATGGGCAGAGTCCAATGGGATGAAATTTAATAGATCCAAATGTCGAGTCCTGCATTTTGGTCACAACAACCCCCTGCAGTGCTACAGGCTGGGGATGGTGGGGCTGGACAGTGCCCAGGCAGAAAGGGACCTGGGGTGCTGGTGACAGTGGCTGAACATGAGCCAGGCTGTGCCCAGGTGGCCAAGAAGACAAATGGCATCCTGGCCTGGCTCAGCAATAGTGTGTCCAGCAGGAGCAGGGGGGTCATTGTCCCCCTGTCCTGGGCACTGGTGAGGCCACACCTGGAGTGCTGTGTCCAGTTCTGGCCCCTCAGTTTGGGAAGGACGTTGAGACGCTTGAGCGCATCCAGAGGAGGCAACGAGGCTGGTGAGGGGCTTGGAACACAAACCCTGTGAGGA
Source organism: Pseudopodoces humilis (assembly GCF_049639895.1). Taxonomy (NCBI): domain Eukaryota; kingdom Metazoa; phylum Chordata; class Aves; order Passeriformes; family Paridae; genus Pseudopodoces; species Pseudopodoces humilis. The sequence goes on along the minus strand of NC_142203.1, from coordinate 57,134,876 downwards.
ACAGCTGAGGGAGCTGGGGTTGTTTAGCCTGGAGAAAAGGAGACTCAGAGGTGACCTAATCACTCTCTAGAACTTCTTGAAAGGAGGTTGTGGTCAGGTGGGGGTTGGTCTCTTTCACCAGACAACTGACAGAATGAGAGGACCCAGTCTTAAGCTGCACCAAGGGAAATTTAGGTTGGATGTTAGGAAAAAGTTCTTCATAGAAAAAGTAATAAAATACTGGAACGGTCTGCCTGGGGAGGTGGTGGAGTCACCATCCCTGGATGTGCTTAAAAAAAGACTGGATATGGCACTCAGTGCCATGGTTTATTGAGGTATTAGGGCATTGTTTGGACTCAATGATCTTGAAGGTCTCTTCCAACCTAGTGATTCTGTGATTCTGTGATTTAGTACAGACTCCATGGTAGCTTCTTCTGTGATTCTGTAATTTCCTGGGCGGGGAGGGGGGGGAAGGGTGGAGGGGAGGAACCAATGTGTATAATTTCAGAAATCATACATTCTTTTTTCCTCTTGAAAATATACAAAAGTTGAATATATGTTTTTTGATCAATTTTCATTAGCAGTCTTCTCCAACATACACCATTTTCCTTGGAAAAAGTATCCCTAGAATATAAACAATGCCATAATGCCATGTGCATTCTGTATTTCAGAGGATATTTTGGAGAAGTTTGATGATGAGACAATGATTAGAACTAACATATATGATTAGAATGTCATTGATATATTTCACATTAAAAAAGGTATTTCATTACACAACTATTAAAAAATTAATTAACCTTCTGATGACACCGCAGAAGATGCTTTTTGAGGATTGAAAATCAGCAAAAATTCATACAGTTTGTCAAAATATCCTTGTGGATAAAGATGAAGTACAGATACATGTCTCAATAAAGTCTAAAATCTCTGTCTTGCCCTTGCTCTTGCATATACCTAAGTCATTTGCATCATGGTATTGGGATGCTCTGCTCAGTCTGTTTAGACCTAGTTTTAAAGAAGAGCAGCCTTCCAAAACACGGTTTAATTTTTTTTCTGATAATATAATTTAGCCTAAGATAAGATATCAAACCCTCCCTCAGAAACCTGTTCCCCCTCTCCCCTTAAAAAATAAAGAAATTCTCTCAAATCTAAAAAATATCTTAAGAATGACACCTGCTGCCAAAACACTTCCAAACACTCACCTTATCAAAACATTCTTTCATTTATTAATATCATAGTATATTTAAACCCCATATTTATATTAAGAAAAAAATCACAATAATTGCTTTCCTTAATTCTATATAAAATTCTATATAAAAGTAATTACAGCAGGTAGAATGCATCGCCCACTAGTTATCACTCTGCCAGTATTTCAGTTTACTCTTGTGAATTTTACATGTTGTCCAGACACAATTGTGTAATGCAGAAATCTTCATGGTAATTATCACATCCTTTTGAAAGTTCCAGTGCATATAGTCTTTGCATATAGTCTTAGTACTTCAGTTTAATTGTTTTTCACTGCTAACAATTTCAATTTCCCTTAATTTTTGAAATTTTGATTTTCTGTTTAGATCCAGATTATAGGTGTTCTAGTCAACAAAAGAAATTAAAGAAAACATCACCTAGTATCACCCTCATTTTCTGAGGGGGATACAAATTTGGCTAATGCTACCAAACCACTAATTCTGAGTCTTATTTTCAGACTGCAACAAACTGTGAAAATAAGTCACAGGTGTTCATCACTTGATATAATGTTTCTATTTTATTGGATGACAATACCTGTATTACTCACTGATGTTTCACAGTCTCAGATAAGATTTTTATGAGAAACATTCTGTCTTGATGTGGAATGAAGCACAATCTGCCTCCTTGCCTCAGCTGTGGCTACTGTGAAATTACCACAATATTTTGCAAATAATTATGGTGAGCAAGATGCTTCTGTATTCTCCCTTTGAATTTTAATACCAGATATCCTTAAAGTAGCTCCTAATGACCAAAGCCATGTTGAGTTCTATGGTGGCAGGTACTAAACAAAAACATAGCAAGTAAGTAGGCAATGTTGCAAATTTCCAAATAAATTTGCTATTCCATCTGCTTTGTGTTGAAGTATTTCCAAGTATTAAATGAGTAATAGTCGCGGACACTTTATAACATGGTTTTGATAATGCTATAAATTCTATAAAAACAATGTAGTCCTTTCTCCAGACAAATAAGATATCCTTCTACTACCCATCCCAGTGACAACAGTCTAGGTAAATATTACTTTGGGATTTGGCATGACCTAAAGATCAAGGAGAATAAGCCTTCTTACTCTGCCCAAGTTTCAATCAATCTATGCATATTACAGATTGGATTACTTACCCAGAACTCGCAACAGGTGTGTTTTAGATTGTGACTTAGTATTCCCTACTGTTAACAAACTTTGCTACACTATGCTTTTTGAAAATAACACACTTCTGTAATTTTCTTTTTATGTTGTGTTTTGATCTAAAATGGCATCCTAGAACATTGGCAATCCATACATTAAAATGTTACTTGAATCATTAACAAGTTTGTATTGTTTCTAACATTGACTTTTTTTGAATCTTGACACTACCTCTCCAAAAAAAGTTTGGATAATAATTTTTAGTTCACAATAGCCAAGTTTCATTCCAAGTTTTGTTTCCAATCTAGAGGTACTAAAGAATTGCTGCCCAGCAGCCTTATTTTTTACAGAACTGAAAATTAATTTAAATATATTATGGAAGGGAAGAAGGATATCAAACATAAACAAAAGCTGATTTGGGTCAACTTAATTGTTGGGTTGCTTTTCAGGTCAGTCCACTTCGTCGATGTCTCACCTGTAATCACCCTTGTCTCCTTCCAGTCAAAACTGAGAAAGGAATAACTAAATATTTCAGTATAGCCAACACCTTCCTTAATGCTAATTACACCTAGAGATCAATGACTGCTTTCAAAATGTTGACAGCCCATGGAAAAATCAACTTGACTTTTCCATTCATTCCCAGGAAGTTACCTCAGGAAAATCTTTGGAGTCATTAATAACAAACATTCTGCAAAACACTCAGAGATTTTTACCCTGCTACTTGGTCATTACATACTGATCAAATTGAGATTAAAAAGTTCCAGGCACTACCAGTGAATTAATTTGTCATTACATAGGTCTGTTTTTATATGTTGCTTGTTTTTATAATTTATTTACATAATTATCATAATTAGTGGTAAAATTTTTGTTAACCAAAAAGTATTTCAATTAAAAGAGTAGTATTGCAGTTTACACTTTAATGAACTGATATGATAAATTACACGTTCCAGTAATTAAATAAATCTCCCTGAAGTGGACTTAATTCCACTTCATCAATATTTGACTTGTGGCAATCATGAAGATAAATATCGCTACCACTGGTTAAAAATATTTCTTGTGCAATATCTCACACTTCTAGTTAGCTGGGGTTTGGCTGGCATAGATTAATTTTTCTTCTTAGTCACTGCAACATAGTGCTGTGCTTTGGATTCAGCATGAGAGTAATGTTGGTAGCACACTGATGTTTTAGCTGCTGCTGAGCAGTGCTTACCCTTAGCCAAGGACCTTCCAGCGTCCCACTCCCCATCAGTGAACAAGTGCACAAGACACTGGGAGGGAGCATGGCCAGGACAGCTGACCTGAACAGGCCAAAGGAATGCTCCTGATCACAGAACATCATGTCCAGAATGTAAATCACGAGGAGCTGGCCAGGAGGGGCTGACTGCTGCTGGGGGATGGGCTGGCCATTGGTCAGCAGCTGGTGAGACCCTGTGTATTGTGTGTCACTTGTTTCTCTTGGTTTTTATTACTTTCTCTCTCTCCTTTTCATGATGATGATGAGGAGGAGTAGCAGCAGCAGCAGCAGCAGCAGTACTTGTAATAGTAGTTGTAGTGTAATAACATTTTATTTTGTTTCAATTATTAAGCTATTCTTAACTCATAATGCAAAATAACTTTTCTTTTATTCTGATTTTCCTCCCCACCAAGTGAATGGGGAGTAAGGAGTGAGCAAGCAGCTGTGCAGTACTTAGTTGTCCACTGGGGTTAGACCACCATGTCAGCTAATCATTGTTTTTGAACCTTATCTCCTAAATTCTTCAAACCTTTTTTACTAGTTAAATAAAAAATACAGCCATTTCAAGACAGTTTTTCTTTCTGTTTAGGTAGTTTACATATTGTGTTTTAGCTCTCTCTTTTTGCTGCATATCTCACAAGCTCTACCTTCATGCCTCTGCCGACACGCTGATGCTCTCTCCTTGAGGCTGGAGGCTTAAGGCATCAGGAGCAGAGGGATATTGGCTGAGGAAATCACTCCCTCTGCTGGATATTCGAGCCTCTTGCTCTTAATGCAATCTCAATCCAGCGTTTATCAAATGGATCTCAACTGGGGGTTTATATTTCCCTATATGTTGGTGGCCCACGGAAACCACAGTCAGCAGTCATCTCATATGTATTGCTATAATCAGCAAAAGATAAGGTCTACTTGTTTCTGCTCAGCTCAGAAATTAAGGGGGAGAGAGAGAAGTCTAATGGAAAAAAAAATATACTTTCTAAATAAGTTAAATAAAAAAGCACTGCCAGACTAAAAGAAAAAATAAAAATTGAATGCAAATAAGAAAAGGAAGGTAAAAACCAGAACAAAGGAATATTAGCACCTTGCCAAAATAAGACATATATATGCAAATGGAACAGAGAAATTGTTCTAAAGCAGATACTACTGAAAACACATAGAAGATAAGTAGGTATCAGAAGTGCCTAGGTGAAACGTGGAAAATTAAAAAACAAAACACAAATGAACACACCTGCACTGGACAGCAGACTTCCAGAACCTAAAGGGGCCTACGAGAAAGCTGGAGAGGGACTTTTTTCCATGGGCAAGTAGTGTTAGAACAAAGGCTAATGGCTTTAAAGTGAAAAGAGAGTAGTAGGCTCAGGAATTTTGGATATTAGGAAGAAATTATATTCCATGAGGGTGGTGAGACAGTGAAACTAGTCTCCCAGAGAAGCTGTCAATGTTCCGTTTCTGGAAGTGTTCAGAGTGGAGTTGGATGAGTCTCTGATCAACCTGGTCTAGTGGGAGGCATCCCTGTCCATGGTAGGGGGGATTGGAACTAGATGATCATTGTGGACCCTTCCAGTCCAAGCCATTCTGTGATTCTGTGGCTACCCCAAGCATGTGTTTTTTACAAGGCAAGGTAAGAAATGCATGTATCCTGTGTAGTGCAGGATCCTAACTGTGCAGAACCATCAGCTTACATCAAGGCTGTACTGCTCTCAGTCATTGACAATTCAGCTTCTGGGAAGAATATGAATAGCTGAAAACTCAAATTTCCTGACATGTGTATTTCAAAATTGTAATGTTAAAAAAATGCCAAAGCATCTGACTTCCCATCTTAGAAGATGTGCAAACATGGTTATGGACATGAGTGAAACAATAATATCTATCTGATGTAGAAATAGCATCTTTAACTCTTTTGGTCAATGATGTGCTATTTGAAGGCCTCAGCACAGATGGATTGCCTGTGTCTCAGGATCATTCAGAAGCATCCAGAGCAGTGTCAGATGTGCTGCCCTCACACAGTGACTACTCAGAAAGAGAAAACTCCACGGCAAGCATGTGTCTAGGCAGGAGAACTCTAGTCCACAGATTTCTCCAGCTGTATTCCTGGAGTACTACAAAAAATAATGCACTCTCACTGCCAGCTTGACAAAGGTGGGGAATGTGATTCTTTGACACCTCAATGATTTCATATTGAAAGAGAGTAGGTTTAGGTTAGATATTATGAAAAAAAAAATATTTACTGTGAGGATGGTGAGGCACTAAAATAGGTTTCTCAGAGGATATGTAGTTGTCCCATCCCTGGAAGTGTTTAAGGTCTGGTTGGATAGTGCTCTGAGCAACCTGGGCTGGTGAAATGTATCCCTGCCCAGAGCAGGGGGCTTGGAATTAGATGATCTCTAAGGTCTGCTCCAACCCAGGCCATCCTGTGATTCTGTGTTTCGTTACTGTGAGGGTGACAAAGTAGTGGAACAGATTGCTTACAGAGGCCATGGAGTCTCCCTCCCCAGAATTATTCAAAACCTGACTGCACACAACACTGCGCAACATGTTTTAGGTGAACCTGCTTCAACAGGGTGTTAGATGACTAGATGACATCCAGAGGTCCCTTCTAACTCCAGCCATTCTGCAACTTTGTGATTCTGTGAACAGACTCAGTTTCCCACCTATTTTTTGTAGCAGGTATTTATGAACTTAGATATTTCTGGGGGCATCTAATCTGTCCAATATAATAGACTTAAAGAGTCATATGTTCCTGTGGGCCCACTCCTCAAGCCTTTCCAGGCCCCTCTGGATGACTTTCCATCACTCAGGTGTATCAGTCACACCACTCAGCTTGGTGTCATCTGCAAACTTGCTGGGGGTTCACTTGGTCTGTCTATGCAACAAGATATTAAACAGCCCTGGTCTCAGTACGGACCCCTGGGGACACCAATCACCACTGATCTCTGATCCCTTTACCACTACCCTAGGGATGCAACCATCCAGCCAGTTCCTTATCCACTGCCCATCCATCAAATCCAACTTGGAGAGAAGGATGTTGGGGGGGTACCCTGTCAAAGGCTTTACAGAAGCCCAGATAAATGACATCTGTAGCTCTTCCCTTGTCTATTGACACAGTCATTCGATCACAGAATACCATTGGGTTAATTCAGTCCAGACAGGACTTGCCTTTGATTAAGCCATGCTGGTTGTCTCAAAACACATCCTTGTTGTCCATGTGCCTTAGCACAGCTTCTAGAAGGATGTTTTGTCATCTTCCCAGACACAGAAGTGATGCTGACAGGTTAGTAGCTCCTTTAATCCTTTTTAACAATCATTCCATGTTTGCCTTTTTTCTACACACCCAGGACATCACCATGCACTGGCACTGACTGCCATGAATTCTGAAATACCACAGAGAGAGGTTTGGCAACTACATTGGCCAATTCACGCAAGATGATCTCACCTGAGATGTACCTCATCAGGTCCCATAAGCTCAAGTATGTTCAATTTCCTCAGGTGGTCTCAAACTTGACCTTCTCTTACAGTAGTTGTGGCTTTGCTCCTGCAGGTGTTGCCTTGAGTTCCATCCACTTGAGAGATGTGAAAAGAGAGAGTGTCAGTGAAGACTAAGGCAAAAAGGTTGTTGAGTGCCTCAATTCTCTCCTTGTCCACTGTTACTGGATGTGTTAACACATATTTTCCTGATGGATTTGTTTTCCCATGGTAAAAATCAGTAAGGTCTTTGAATGGTTATTCTAAAAAGAAAATCTCTTTTTATCAAATCTGTACATTTTAATCAAAACATACAGATTCGTCACAAAAAAAAGACTATGATATTAAATTCTTTTTTTCCCAACAGAAAATATAGATTTGAAAATCAACACTTTTTTTTTTTTTTTAATAAGGAGCATGTCTCTGTTATTAAAACTTGAGAAATACCATGATTACTTAAGGATACTAGAGTGTCTGGATGTTCTTCTTGTACCAAAGTTAATTTCTTTTGAGCAGTTCCCATATTTTAAAGTTCAACAACTTTTCTTTTTTTGTCTCCAAAACACATACAACAGTATTTTATATGCCAGGATCTGAGAGCATGCTACCACATAAAGAGATTTTAGGAATTGTTTTATTTTTCATTTTTCCTTCAATTCCTTCTTCTAATTTTCCTTTGCCTTTCCCTTCTTTTCTATTTCTTCCTCCTTTCCTTTTTCTAATCTATTTATCTTATGGTAAGCATGATAATTAGGTCAAGTTTCAAGCATATGAGAAAAGACAGGAAAATTTTCTTGAAGTCTGCTATTGTCTATATTATACAATTTTATCAATATTATTGTCAATATTATAATAACTATGTCAGATATTGCTATATCTGCCTCATATATTTTAAGACTCTGCTGAAATGTATCAAATCTTCATCACCTATCAGCTCACTGTAAATCTTGATATTTTTCTCATATTTGGAAAGTCTTGTGTATAAAATATTGTGACTAACTGCTATGTATTTTGGGCTCATTCAACAATATCTGTGACCTGAGACATGAGAGGAAAGCATATTTATGATAGTATGAAATGTATGATGCATACAGCCAACTCTACTGGACTAATGAGGCTGCTTAACTTCAGGTTACTCAGTCTATTTTAAGTCTGGGTTTGGCAAAGCAAGCAGAAATCACAGGAATGAAAGCAGGTGGAAATAAAACTTAACTGCAGACAACTCTTGTCTTACAGAGGAACATTTTCATTATCTTCCCTGTAATGATTTTTATCAGCAGAATTTGCCCCTGCTATTAACAGCAGATATTATTTCTGTGCCTTGTTAAAAATTTTGACACTAAGTGAAGTTCATAGTCTTAGCATAATAAGTTTCATTATAAAACTAATGCCGTATTTTTAATATGTACACAAAAGAGGGAAATTATCTGTGATACCAAACTGCACTAGAAGTTCTGTATGATCTTTGCAATTGCTGGAATTTTCTCTGTGTATAATAAACCCAGGAAAGAGTTCCTATTGCTGCTAATGGATATACATGGCCACATATAAACTCCTTTCAAAACAGCAAGTCTTCCTACTTTATTGATCTAAAGGTGTATTTTTGACACCTTCTTTCAAAAATGATGCAATAGTCAATAGCTTCAGTGAGGAGAACAATGTCCCTGTGTTCTCACTCCTGAGAAGGCAGACAGGGAGACATCTGGCTTTTGGGGGCTGACATAAGGGACAGACCACAGGATGGTACAGATCGAGTACCTAGGCTTTTGTGAAGTGAGAGGTTTTTCCATTGTCAGGTGACAGCAAGCTCCCAAGCATGGTATTTCTGGATGCAAGCATTGGTTTTGAAAAACAAGATGGAAACAGCAGGTCTCTCCTCATAAAAGGCCACACAAACACTTGCAAAGACTGGGGAGATGAGAAGACCGTACATACTGATTGCAGATGCTGTGAGTTCCCATATGTTCAGAACTCTTGCCAGGCTCCTGGCTAGAAAAGCTCTTCTCACACACCACAAAGTGCTTCTACAGCAGAGTTCCACACAAATTTCCCCAGACAGCTTGCAACACACCCAGATGATGCTGGGAAGACGTTTACAATGAAGAACACCTCTGCTAAATCCAGAGCATCCCTGAAGAGCAGTTTAGTTTAAATCATTCCCATCTTCTGCTCAGGAGATGAAAGCAAATGGGATTGTGCCTCTGATCTTCTCAGGATCTGAGCCCCACCCTGTGTGGCCTCCACATGCCTGGGGTGGAAAGGGAGACCCTGCACCCCCACCCCTGAGCCCCATAACACAGGATCAGGCCACAGCCATTACCAGCAGCAGGATGCAGGTTCTGCAGTCATAGAAAGACTGCTCAGGCATGCTCTGTCCGGAGCTGGACTGCCAATAGGCTGAGCTGCCACAACACTTTTCCTGCTGACCAGGCAGCCATGGTGTTTCTACTGTAGTCCTGCTCACCTCATGAGAGTACAGTGACAGCTCTACACAAACCAGCACAAAGTTGTGCTTCTGTGTATGAGTGTAACCATATCAAGATTGCAGTGAATAGCAAAGGCTGGAGAAGAGCTTCAAGATGTCAGCACAGAGTGAGGCATGGAGGAGGCCAGGTCTGGGCTCATGAGCAATAAGGCAGAGGCTGGACCTGAAGGCCTCCTTATCCTGGCAAAGGAGTACATGGCTGTACCCCATCCCAAAAGACAGGCCCCACCAATCTCAGGCTGCTGCAGACACACGAGTGGAGAGGTATGCACAGCACCTGGAGAAAGAGGAGAAAACTTCACAAGAGGGCATAGCAATAGCAGCTGCACTATTTTAATGGACGACCAAGGCTTTTCCTGCAGTTTTCATAGTTTTATATTCTTCTTTTACAAATGCCTTCAGCTCCTCTTAGGGGCCAGTCCATTTCCCAGCTGCTGACCTGCTGCAGGTTTCACTGCCCTAGTGTTGTCAGAGACATGACCTCCAGGAGGTGTCTGAGGCTGCTGGTCCTCCTCCTTGTAGGGACACTTGTTGATGAGCTGACACACAAAAATGGCTGTCTGGTTTTGTAGAAAGGTCTGCAACTCCCAAACCAAAGTGTCCTCACCCAGCACCACAGATTTACTCTTCAGCCATTTATGTGGCCAAAGCTATGTACCACCAGTGGCCCCATACAGCAACTGTTTCAGCCAGGGCAGCAAGGCCACAAGGATCTCTGAGCAGTCCCAGAAAACGCTTGCCAAGACATCAGGCTGGAAGATACCCATGTAAATCCTGGGCTCTTGTCCCACAGCACCTGGTAATCCTGGTGGCTGGCAAATGACAGATCTGAGGGTGCTGTTAAGCCGTCTCCAAAAATTAACTCCATGGAGTAAATGTTGGTGTCTACAGCCTGCCTGAACAGGAGGAAACTCCATTTTCCTCATTGTCCTCAATGCATCCCAGGCAGAACTGGTAAAGCAGGGAGTAACATAAGCAAGCATTGCAGCAGATGGGCAGCTCCACTAGGTCTCCACAACCATGTTTGTGTGTTGCAGCAGGCTAGAGAAACCTGAGGACAAGAAGCTGCTCCCCTTTGCCAGCACAACAGCAGCAGAGTCCCTCAGGAGGGACATTTATCTAGCTCCCCATGGCCCCAAGCACTTCCCAAGCACTCCCCACACAGACAATTCCAGGCTTTGTCTATGGGGCCTGATGAGTCCTGTTAGGAAGCTCAAAAACAAAGGCATAGTTTACACAGAAAATGCTCTGGATTCAGTAGAAACACAAATTTCACTTTCAGAGATTTGCAGAGGTGCTCACTACTGGAAACTGATGCCCAAAAAAGGCATTCTCTGATTTTATTTTCTTTTGTTTTCAGTCATCTTTCTTAAAAATTGAAATGCTTAGGCAAAGAAGATCGGTTACTTTTTAGGCATCTCAGATACACTTCAGTGGAGTATTAGGACAGTTCAGTTGCCCATAAATAAACTCTTAGAACCATATGAGATGCTCTCAGGTACAAAACCTGGCCTCTAACTGCTGCTATAGAGGACCATGTCCTATCTGTCAACATGATAAACAAGTGAGAATTTCAAGTAGCACTGAAGACATATGTGTGGGTATCTCCATCAAGCCTTGTATTAAAATCACAAGAGATCCAGAAAATCAGATTTCCATGGCCAAGCAGCTCCTAAATTGTCTGCAGCTTATAATGCCCATAATATAAACTACAAGATTTTTAAACTATTTAAGCCTAATGCCTTGCTCAGAGACTGTGGGCACATAGCTTTTTCCTTAAGCATTTGTCCTATGGTTTAAGTCTGAAGTGAGAGTGTGACTAAACCATGTGAAAGGGAATAAAAGCAACTGCAGTGTTAGTTTGTAGCATTACTGCTTCTACTTGAAGTTTGGAGTCATGGCTACATGGTTGGGTGTTCGTACTGAGAGCTTTGGCAGCACCCTGCTCAATGCTGGAACAGAGAACATTTTAAGGAATCTCACTCTGCACAGACCCTGCAAGAGGCATAGGTAAAGAAGAGAGTTTCCTTTCAGTACTTGCCATCAGTACTTAGTTTTGACAATTTAAATGGTTTCTTTAACAGGCTTGTTTGTTGAATAAAACCAGAATTTACATTCAAGGACTGGAGAAGGACTTCCATGGTAAAAGCAGTGAGGAAGCAATTTATGTAGAACCTGGTAACAAATAAATAACTGAAATGAAAACACTAGTTACTGCAGCATCATATTATATTACATGTTTTAGATTACTCTGTGGTAAGAATTTTTGATCTCAATGAGATCTGTCTGGAGAATTCCTAGGCATCATATTTGTAATAATGAAAATATTATGCATAATCAAGGATGAATGTGGGAGGTTGTTTCGACTTTAACAAAAGAGTATTTGAACACAGTCTCATGTCAGAAAGCTTCAAAGATCTCCATTTTGGTTGTGTTATGCCATCAAATTGCAAATAGCAAGTGCAACATGGAATTTTTCAGACCACAATTCTCAAATCAGAAACTTTGAAAAAGAAATAATTTTCAAAAAAGTAAAGCTAGAAATGATCTCAAAATTATTTATTTTTTCAGCTGCATTGGTATCTGAATGAGGATATTGTCTTCTGAGTGTAAGACAAGCAAGTTTTCCATAACTAAATATTTTAATTACATAACTGAAACTGGAACACATTCATGAGCAAGCTAATTCCAGAGTAATTTAGAGATTAATTTATTTCCCATTGATTTCTTCTGTACCAGGATTTTTATCTGCTATTTTTATGTTTCAGCAACTTCACAGAATAGAGTTCAGAATGCCATTAAAAGGGAATAAAAAGATAATTTAATACAACATAAAATTCAGTGTAAATCATTATTTCTACAAAAATACTTTGTTCACAGTATATATCCACTCAAACAAGTCATATGAAAATAATGTTTTGATCTGTTCTCAAGTATAATGTGATTCCTTAAGCTGGAGTGTCTTCTTAAATCAAAAATGGATTACATTGTTTTCTTCAGCAGTTAGACAAATTAATAATTCACTCTACTTCTTCTCTATTTAATATTTGTAATTAATAATAATAAATACATTAAGCATACAAAAAAGACAAACACTACTGAAAAGCTAACTCAAAACAATTTTTAGCTTAGCGCGATAGTAACTAGGCAAGAGGCAGGAAAAGACCCAGCCATGGGCACTCCCAGCCCAGAGAGCCAAACGTGTCCTGGGCTGCATCCAGAGCAGCGTGGGCAGCAGGGCCAGGGAGGGGATTCTGCCCCTCTGCTCTGCTCTGCTGAGACCCCACCTGCAGGGCTGCATCAGCTCTGGGGTCCCAGCACAGGAAATATTCTATTGTAATGAGATCAGACTCAAGATGATCAGAATTCTGAGGTACCTCAGCTATGAAGAAAGGCTGAGAGAGCTGGGCTGTTCAGCCTGGAGAAAAGAAGGCTCCAGTGAGACTTTATAGCATCTTCCAGTGCCTAAAGGGGGCAGCCTACAAGAGAGCTGGAGAGGGACTTTTTACAATAACAAGAGTCTATAGTACAAGGATAACAGTTTTAAACTGAGAGAGAGCAGGCTTAGATATCTATTCACAGAATCACAGAATGACTAGGCTGGAAGAGACCTTCAAAATCATTGAGTCCAAACAATGTCCTCAACTCAAAACCTCAACTAGACCATGGCACTGAGTGCCATATCCAGTCTTTTTTTAAACACATCCAGGGATGGTGACTCCACCACCTCCCCAGGCAGACCATTTCCATATCACTCTTTCCATGAAGAACTTTTTCCTAACATCCAACCTAAATTTCCCTTGGTGCAGCTTAAGACTGTGCCCCCTTGTTGCTGTCTGGTGAAAGAGACCAACCCCCACCTGACCACAACCTCCTTTCAGGAAGTTCTAGAGACCTCTGAGTCTCCTTTTCTCCAGGCTAAACAACCCCAGCTCCCTCAGCTGTTCCTCACAGGGTTTGTGTTCCAAGCCCCTCACCAGCCTCGTTGCCTCCTCTGGATGCGCTCAAGCGTCTCAACATCCTTCCCAAACTGAGGGGCCAGAACTGGACACAGAACTCCAGGTGTGGCCTCACCAGTGCCCAGGACAGGGGGACAATGACCCCCCTGCTCCTGCTGGACACACTATTGCTGAGCCAGGCCAGGATGCCATTTGTCTTCTTGGCCACCTGGGCACAGCCTGGCTCATGTTCAGCCACTGTCACCAGCACCCCAGGTCCCTTTCTGCCTGGGCACTGTCCAGCCCCACCATCCCCAGCCTGTAGCACTGCAGGGGGTTGTTGTGACCAAAATGCAGGACTCAACACTTGGATCTATTAAATTTCATCCCATTGGACTCTGCCCATCCTTCCAACCATTCCAGGTCTCTCTGCAGAGCCCTCCTCCCTTCCAACAGATCAACACACACACCCAGCTTAGTGTCATCTGCAAATTTACTAAAGAAAGACTCAATACCTTCATCCATGTAATCTATAAAAATATTGAACAGGACTGGCCCCAGCACAGACCCCTGAGGGACACCACTGGTGACTGGCCACCAGCTGGGTGCAGCACCATTCACCACCACTCTCTGGGCCATCCAGCCAGTTCCCAACCCAGCACAGAGTGCTCCTGTCCAAGCCCCGGGCTGCCAGCTGTTCCAGGAGTGTGCTGTGGGAGACAGCGTCAATGTCCAAATAGACACATCCACAGCCTTTCCAGCATCCACCACGTGGGTCACCTGGTCATAGAAGAAGATCAGTTTGTTCAAACATGACCTGTCCCTCCTAAACCCATGCTGGCTGGGTCTGATCCCCTGGCCATCCTGTAAGTGCTGCAGGATGACACTCAATATAAACTGTTCCATTACCTTACTGGGATCTGCAGTCAGGCTGCCTAGCCTATGATTACCAGGATCCTCCTTCCCACCCTTTTTGTGAATGGGTGTCATTGGCCAGCTTCCAGTCATCTGGAACCTGGTAGGAAGACATTCTTCACAGTGAGTGTTGTGAGACACTGGAATAGGTTGCCCAGAGACTTTGTGGATGCCCCCCATCTGTAGGAGTATTCAAAGCCAGGATGGATGGGGCTTTGAGCAACCTGGTCTCATGGGCGATGTCCCTGCCCATGGCAGAAGGGTTTGGAACCAGATGATCTCTAAGGGTCTTTTCAATCCAAACCATTTTGTAGCGAATTTCTTTGTATCTCAGCCCGAGAACAAGCCTAGTACATGTAGGTATTAGCACTAATGACTAAAGAAATTTTCACTCTTTTCTACCGATTCCTACTGAAAAGTTAAACTGATAATTCTAGAAAAGAAATGCATTTCAAACTGCTTCATATAATGTTGCAATAAAAATATATTTACAAAGATTAAATTTAGACAATGGTAAAACAGATGATCATGCTGGAGTGTTACAAAAGATTTAACTTCACCAAATAGAAATTATTGTGCAGAGCTGTTCAGAATATTTGAATGACAGCAACACTGAAAAAAACCTGAATTTCTTTATACTCCCTCTGAAAGATATAACAGATATTTTTACACTACTTAGGAAATATTATGTTTATATACATATTATGCACTGACAAGGCAGTGCCTGTCATGGGAAAGGAAATCAGGACTAAGAATACAGATAGTCATGAGGTAGCAAATTACCAAGGATAATATCCTTTTCACAGAAAGTATAAAATTAAAACTAAATGTGTCCCCACCAACTTTGGTAAACTTCATATCATACAGCTAGACTTTCAAGTTAGTAGGGGTTTTTTTCTCTAATATTTTTCTTAGGAAGATTTTCCAATAATCACCCTGGTAGTACAACTACAACTTTTCAACATCTAAATTTCTTATTGGTCAATTAATTTAGAGGGTATTTTTGGTGTTTTTTTAATACATTTCCTAAGCTATACAAGGTTGCAATAATATTTTATTTCTTCAGTGATGACCTGTCAAGAAAAACTCTTCACAGCATTTGTTTTGTTGAACAGAGTAAGCAAAGCCTCTTCTGTTTTCCCATAAGGCAGGCTCTATCCACTTTTTATCACTTTAGTGTTTTTCTTTGTGTCTATTCTAGCCCAAATTAATTTTTTAAAAAATTATTACTATCATTCTCCATATTATTTCAAATTTAAAATTACCAGAGCATTGATATTCACCTGCATGTATTAGAAATACACCCACAGTCCAGGGCAGAATTAGTCTTTTCAGAGCTACATCACACAGACAGTGCACAGAAACCCTGTGATCAATTAATATATTCCATTACTTAACCTCTTTATTGCTTCCAATTGATGAGTCACCACCTGACAGCAGAAGTTCTTGTAAGCAATCTCAAAGTGCATAGCCTTGTATATTATTTACCTGAATCTCATTCATTTTCCAGTTCTCTAACAGCCAAGGCTATAAAGTTAACTTTGCAAGTTCTAATCTAGCTTCAGTTTATGCAGTTTTAATTGATACTCCACATTCTGAAAAAAAGATGTCATCTGCTGATCAGTATCTTTTGATTATTTTCTGTTCTTTTCTGTTCATTGAAAGTCTGTTGAAAATACTGCTTCAAGTAACTATCCATTTAATTCTAACATTATTTCTGAAAGTATTATCCTTGCTTGGATATAAATTCTTGGGTTTTTAAATAAATTTAACTTGAATTTCAGGTATCCTCCCCAAATTCCTAAGAATTTCAGATTGGCTGAATTTCTTTAGCTTATCTAAGCTCACTTTATAAGTGAAGCACTTAAGTTGAAGACATACTTTTGTTTTTCTTTACTGAAAACCAAACTGAACAACTTAATCAAAAGCCCTGATCAAAATTTACAAGGACTGGCTTAATGGTACTATTTCCACAAACTAAAAATAACACAGCAAAAAAAAACCTTCAAAGGGTTGTTAGTGCAATTTTATGTCTGTTTAGTGAAAAATGGATCCCTGAAGATCCCTGACATTCCCTTTCTGATATAAGCTCCACAATTCTCTGGGCAGAGACATGTTTTTCTCCGTCCTGTATATTCCCATAGATTACAAATTCTTTGAATCCTTGACACCATGGGAAAAAAACCCCAGTGCTCTTATTTTCAGCTGGATAACTAGTATGTTCTCCAAGGTTATGGGAAATGTGGGATAAATCTCTATTCTGTGTAAGTAGTTTCCCTTCTAGGAACCAGCTTTCAACAGCTGATAAGCAAAAGAGCTCCATGACTTACTATATTTGCAATATGCATTTTTTAATGTTTTCTCTTGTCCTCTCTCAAGGTATCAGGATTCCTTGACCAGCAGGATTGTGAAGCACAGAAAGGATCCCTACATTTTGCATAGCTCTGGATTCCATTCCAGGGAATAAGAAACCACAAATTAAGATAAGTGTATTAAGAATTACTTTATTAGATCTTCATCTATTTCACATGTTTCTCTATAGCTTTATCTATGTGACTTAAAAAATGTTTTCCCTAGCTATAATCTAGCCTATCATCACAATTTTAGATAGATTTGATTATTTTTCAAAAAGAACCAAAAGCAAAGCAAACATTTTGTTAATTGATGGATATTCTGTATAGACTTTACATTTCTTATAGGAGTATGATAAGACCTACAAATCAAATATAAACCATTATCTTCAAGTAAAGAGGTATGAGATGCCATTTTCTTACAATTTACCTTGAAATAGGAACACATTTTCAACAGTGTGCTGAATTAAAAGTCAGGCTGTATTCTCAATAGGACAATAATGCACAAAAATATAATCTCCATAAAGTAAAAATACTCTGCTTGATGGCTATTGTAGTGCCCAGTTTCAACAAAGTTTATCCAACAATTAATCCTACACTGAAGGATGAAAGGCCAGTGTTGCCCATTGGGCTTCTCCTGATACAAAGCTGTTCAAATGCGCAAACAGCTTAGAAACTAAAAAAAAAAAAGGCGGGGGGGGGGGGGAGGAGGGTGGGGGCTGTGGGAGTGGGGGAAACAAACAAACCAAAACAAACCCAGCAAACAGCAGACAAACAGACAAAAACCCAAACAAAACCAAACCAAAGAAACCCCAACAGGTAATGGCAAAGATGATTTTCCTTCTGTGCTCAGTATCAAGTCTCAAAAGTTCTACCCAACAATTCCTGTTTCTTCATTTTTTTCTCCTAATGGTCCTAAGACACTTTACTCCAGAACAAATGACCAAATAATAGCTATGCAGGTCTTGGAGATGATCCCACATATTGGAGCAGCCTAATGGGCTGTAGAACCAGGTTTACAGCCTGAGCTAATGCCTTGAGTAGTCATTAGTGCACTCCTGAATAGCTGCAGAAAATGTAACTTCTTGTATTGAAGAAGTATTTTGGTAGAGAAAGAAACTCTTCCGCTACACAGGAATGACAACAAGGCCATCCCTTCCCCTAGGCAGTTATATCAACACAATTGGAATGGAAATTACATGTTCCTGGTGTGGTTATTGGAATACATGACCACTTTTTAGAGGTTCTCATAGAGTACCTGTAAGCCGGATACAGTCTCCATTGTCCTGGGCATGAAAACAGAATGTGCCACTTTGCATGCACCAAATGCCACAGCCCTGCTGGGTGCCTGAGTGTTCAATGACCCACTGCACAGACCTTCAATGCAGTCTTCCTGAGACACAATCAATGCCTCACAACAGCAAAGACACTCTCTGGTTCATGACTTTACTGTGTGATTTTGGCAGTGATCCTTGAACTCCTACCATAGACTTAAGGGGCTACTCCAGCTAAAGACATTTAATATATAGCCTGCCTTGGAATTAACTACGGCATCAGCCTTTCATGAGTCCCAAAGCCACAGCACAATTAATCCTCTCCAGCTTTCCACAGTCCAGCTACCAATGATAGACAAACATTATCTATAAGATAATCAATAGAGTTAACCAGACAGTACAGCTGAATGGCTCTGAATATAGTCTTGTAGCCAGCAGTAAAGTTTCATTTTTCCTCATTCCATTTGCTGCAACATGAGCCATATGGTCCTTTTCATTTCTTACCCTCAGTGCCACTTTCACGACTATTTCTCTTTATCTGTGAGATTATATTAAATTCAAGTAGTCCAACACTACATCCTACTTAAACTGAAGCATATAGGATGAAAAAAATTTAAAACATCTCTCTCCTAATATTTTCAACATTATTTTATGTCAGAAGTTGAGGCCTCAAATGTCTTAAACTTGTTATTTAAATCTGTATTTTATTTCTTCCATTCATCTATTTCACGTGTTTCTCTATAGCTTTATCAATTAAGTTTGCTAAAACATGCCTTATGAACAGCAATTCTTTATGACTGATAAATGTTGCTTTTTCTAATAATCATTTTAGTCTAAATTTGAGCATCCTGTAGCACACTATAAATTATTTGAAAATAAATGTTTGTTTCTCCTACATGTAGTCACTGTATTGTACATGGCAGAGTAAAACAGAATTTAACTATTGGGAGCATCCTTCTTATGACGTTCTTTACTGGGTCCACACAAAGGAAGAAAAAGTAGCAATTAGCACAACATCTCATGTAATCTCCTGCAGTGCACTTTGGTGTCCGTGAGAGCCCAGATCTTACTGTTAGTTGTACATTATGCAAAACAGCTACCTGATAATATAATCTTGTCTTGAACTGTAGGGATTATATATTGATTGAAATGCAAGAAAGATCACAGAACTTATATATCATAAATATAGGAGAAAGCCTGAAATGGAGGTTTCAGTTTTCCAAATCACCTCCACAGGCGAAGAAGTGAACAGAGGCTAATTTAATTTTCCTCAGCAATCTTCCAGCCTTTCTTACTCTCACATTGCTTTAAAATTGTTCCCTTCCTGTGTTTGAAGATTGACATTAGCATTAGCATCATTAGCAGATTGTCAACTACGAGCACGTATCAGCTCCAGGTCAAGTCACAGTGCCACCGCAAGAGACCAAATCCCCTCCGAGGTGCAAAAGACGCCGCGCGGATGGCTGGAAGTCGCCAGCTCGCGTCTCTTGGCTGCCGCGGCACAGGGGGCCGCCGGCAGCCCTCCTTTCCATGGAGCCCCGCGTGATGCGCAGCAATTTCCAACACCCATCCATAAGCGTACTTCATTCACTCTCCCCATTTCATGTAATGCTTCCTCCTTTCTCTTGCTGCACATTAGGACAGTCGGGGGCTGCTGAGGACACCCAGCCTAGCAGGTGACGGCCGGTGGGCGCTCGCCGAGTCCTGCGATGTCCCTGGCCTCGCTGTATGAAAGTACGACTTCTGGGTATCGGATTATTCCTCGGGCCTGAGGCAACGGCCATTTCAATGGGCACTGTCCCAGCTGAAAAGTTTTCGCTCATTCCCTTAACCTTAATTCCCTCCGCCTCCCTTCTCCCTGGTCACAGCTTGCCGCCAGCGCTGACCCCACCCCGCTCCATCTCTGTCACTCAGGAGACGAGAGGACGTGCCAGCCTCGAGGCTCGGCGCGGCGCAGGCTGGAGCGGGCATTGCCCCCGTCCCCGCGACAGTACGGCTGGCCTCACCGCCGCCGAGGGTCTCCCGCCGGCCGCCTGGGCCGCCCGGGCTGCTGCCGTGTGCCTCCCGAGGGCAGGGGCCGCGCTGGCGGAGCGCTTTCCGCCGCCGTTTGTCTCCCGTCTCTTCCCGTTCGCGGGAGCAGCTGCTGCTGCGCAACCCCTTCCCCGCCCGCCCGGTCGCTCCAGTGCCGTCGCCTTCTCCTCGCAGCCCCGCGCGGCGCGGCCCGGTGAGCTGAGGGGGCCGGGGCGGCGGGGGGCGCCGCAGCCGCCCGTGGGGCCGAGGCGGGCCCGGGCCGGGGGCGCGGGGGGCGCGGGGGGAGCGCGGCGGTGCGGACACCCTCCCGCAGCCGAGGGAGCGGCCGGGCTGTCCGTGCCTTCCTCTTGCCCGGGATTAACTCGGCGGGGCCGCCGCCGGCCCTCAGCACCCGGCGCGCCCGGTCGGGCCTGGGTGGGCTCGGGGGTGTCCGAGGCAGTGGCTGCGGCAGCGCCCAGCCTGGTGTCCCGCGCTATGCTGAGACAAGGGCACCCTATTAGTGACGGCTCTGATCTTGGGATCTCTTGGGTAAAACGAGATAACACGCCGATCTGTGGTCGTCCAGTGACCCGCCAGGTCTGTTCCCTGTCAAGGCTGTTTACACACTCCATATCCTAGCTGGAAGACCTGTTGACTTAAGCAGCATGCACTAGGGGGTTTAGCAAGTCAAGAAATACGTTGCAAGTACTTTTTTTTTTTTTTTTTTTTTTTTTTTTTTTTTTAATTCCTATAATTACAGGGGTTAGTCTTGCTACAAAGGAAAGTATCACACTCGCCACCCTCTGACATCCACTAGTCATCACTGTTACTAACTTCCATGATACCGAAGCTGATCGCACAATGGCTGAAATGGTAGGAGAGTTCTTAGACGAGAAGGAGATGCAGGAAAGCAGATGGTGTATCTTTCTGCTTATCTTTGGCAGCCTGGAGACAGTTGTTTAAATTTTCTTTTCTGTCTCCCCATCTTAAGTGCTATTTTATTGAAAAACATTGTTGAACTAGTTTTTTTTAATGCGCTTCTTTAATCAGAAATACTTTGGAGATCAGAAACTAGCCACAAGTTTTTAAATGTACCCTAATGTCTTCCGTGGTTGTTTTTCTGGCTGGTAACCTATCAGTTCCTCCTTATCTGGGAGCAGGAACTTGGGGTATGGACTCTTGTTCGCTAGGACAGCTCATTTAGCTTTTCTCTTTCATCCTCTTACAAAGCTGACGCCTAATTTTTTTCAAGACTCTAAGTAACTATTGCTGAAGTTTTAGTGCCCTAGTTTCTTGCTGCAACCTAATATTGTAATTTTCATGGCTGCAGTATTCTGAAGGGGTCGCAGGTGATTTTTGAAGAAATGACATTGATAACTGCTTGTGGTGCTACACTCATTTTCCCATTTTTATGTGTTCATGAATGAAGGACAAGTTAGTTGAAATTCTAGGCCAGATTTCAACAGAAATTTATGGGATTGTGTTTAGTTCTTCACTGTGAACATATAAGAATTTTTACTTGGAGTTGTACTTCATGTTTTTTAGCAATATTTTTTGAAGACAGAAAGACCAAAATATAATACATTATACAATTTGGATTTTATAAGAAATTTAGATATAAATAGGATTTTTTTTTCCCTTGAAAATTTATGTAATCTGTCTAGTCTCCTCATCTGGTAAAACTTCAGTGAGTTCTGCATCCAGAACTTGCATTCAGCAAGAATAGCTGACCCATTTGAAGGAGCTCACAAAATAGCAGTGACAGTTAGAGATCAAGAAAGCATTATCTCTGAGGAAAAAGAGAAAAAAGTATTTAGTTCAAAGACAGGATTGAAGGGGAGCTAATATATGTGTTTAAAGTTGTAAAATGTTCTGCACAGAAGAAAAGGAGCAATTTTGTTCTTTCCATTCACAGCAAATAAAGGAAATTACAAGAAAATTCCATTTCGGTATTAGGGGAAAAGTTAATAATAAAAGATAAAGAGACAATGAAATAGTTTGGGAAGGCTGTAAAATCTTCATTGAAGGTCTCTAAGAGACTGGACCAATGATTTCCAGGAGAGGGAACTGAAACTGGCTTGGAAAGAAAGCCTTAGGACTCTGCTACTGGTTTTGCTGCTACCAAAAAATAGAAAAGAGTTTGAAGGTCATCAGATAGAAGCCATGGAAAAATATAGATTTTTTTAACACTCTGATCTGTCTGCATGCTGTTTTGGAGCTAAACATGAGCTCACATAAAGCAACTGACTTGAAAGCAGCACAGCCACAACACACAGGACCTAGTACTAAGATGAAAAGGCCCACTCAGGGCCTGACACTATTTTTGGAGTTCCAAATGAAAAACTTTTATCTTTATGTAGAACGTTTTTGCTGACGGAGAACAAGATGCCTTTTAACAATTTTACATGCAAACCAAGACAAATGAAACATAGAAAAATATATCCGAAACACTAGGGTTAAACTGCATTTAACAAAAAAACCCACTTCCAAATCCTGTGTTCATATGCGTTTATTTGAACTTATGTTCAAAACAAAATAAAAGTAAGTGCTGATGTGATAAATGAGAAACATGACATGTGGAGAAACCTCTGCAATGTGTTAATGTTCATCTGTAGAGTTTCTTCCGTCCTTTGTAAGAATTGCAAAAGACACATGCAGGTTTTTAATACACCTGCAGGAATTTTACTTTTTAAATACTGCTAGGCCAGAGGAATGCTTCAGCCTGCTGTACCATAATACTAAAAAGGTATCCATTTGAGTTGGATTTTTTCCATGTGTGGTTCACTGTCAGCCCTCTTGGTTACACAAAATACACCCCATGCTATGTGTGTTATTACACTTATACTATGCACTTATTTCTCTTATGTAAGTGTAATTTTAAATTAAAGATACACGCTCAACTAAGAACCTTTCAAAGGGTATAACTAACTAAACTAACTAAATAAATAAAAGACCTTTTATTTTGCAGTAAAACTTGTAAGATATTATGTGGATGAGAAGGATGTTTACATCAGCTCAAATGGCAGTGATCCTTAGAGAGCTTTCGTATGACTTGAATCCTGTCTTTTAAATATAGCAAGTGCATTTATTCATCAGTTTTATATCTGATTGTTGAGAGGTCTTCGTCACCAAGTGGTTTTTGCCCTGCTCCAGTCATAAGCTTCAAATGAAGCGGCCGTTCAACAAGACATCCTTTTCTCTAAGGGGAACAGAATGTACAAAGACAATATATCATCTGGATTAAAAAAAATACAGCATAATAAGTTTTGCAGGGTATACATCACCTCATTTCAAGAAGATATTTGAGTAGATGAGGGTATGGCTGTACCTAAAAAGAATGTCTGAGCTAAGTGCGTGCGAAATGTCTTTCAGTCCATCCTGATTGATCTTAGATTGAGGCTCACACTGGACATTTGTAAAATTAAATTCATTCTAGAAGTGTGTTATGAATTTTTGAAGAATAAATTAATTACAACGGTGTGGATACTAAATGCAAAAAGCAAGCAGGGAACAGAGCCTGTGCGAAACTAAGTCATATGGGCTTCTCACTCTGGCCTGGGAAAGCATACAAAGGAATCCAAGCAGTCCTTGGTAAAGGACAACAATTTGCAAGTGTTGTTTAGTCAATAGGTGGTGTTCCATTTAACCAATGCTGGTGATGTGTTACTTTAATGACCAATGAGAGTTTTACCTCTCAGACCTTGAACATGTGTATAGAAGAAGATTAATAATAATGAACTTTGCTCTCTTGGACAATGCAGCTAAGAGAGTCATCTCGTACTGCTTCACCGTTCCAAATATAGAACAGCTTTAAAGTGAGTGATATGAAGAAATTCATAACTGATAATCATTCTCTCAATACCCTGTGGTTGCCTAATGTTATAACAACAAAGTGATAGCATCTGTGAAAATCATCAGAGAATGAATTTACTTTTTAAAAATCATTCCTAAACAGGTTTGTTATTTTATACATGCCACTTTTGAAATTTGTCTGATAAAAAAGCATCAGCACTGTCATATGTGGGTTAGTAAAAAGTTTAAGTTACATAAAAATTGAAATTCTGCTTAAGTCAAAGCATTTGAATCATTCAATTTTTGTCAAAAACAAGACAGGTTACTAGTATAAGTTCTTAGTTTGCATGATCTTATGCTTGGCTTTCCTGAGATTCGTTAATAGACCCTTAACAAAACTTCATTTTAATTGTGATATTGCAAGAAAATGTTTATTGTTTTCCTTAATTTCACTTTTTAAGCTGAGAGTGGATCTGATTATTAAAAATGTACACTTGAGCTCGGAGTTGTAGCAATGGGGAGCAAAGACACAGACCTCTTTGTGCATGCAAAGGAAATCACTTTAATGTAGAAGTTACCCCCCTTTTATACCTTTAGTCTCAACCAGACAAAACCAAAACATAAGAGGAGAAGGGCACCTATTGGCTGGCACAGCTGTAGTGTGCTGTCGACAAGTCATATCTCACCTATATATTCCATATATAGTTATGTTTTTGTCCATAACTATATCTCACCCCCCAAGATAACTAAGTGACTTCTAACCATCTGTCCTGCAGCTGTGCCTTCACACAGGGCCCTCTGGTGAACATAAGCTTTTACAAGTTTTAACAGTTATAACCCCATATCCCACACAGTCTGCTGTATGTACACACATTTCTGCTTGTCTTTGTCAAACTGTATTTCAGACCTTTGCTTTTGTAGAAAAGTAAAAAATGTGAATGAATGAAGACGTCAGATGTAAATAAAAGGTATTACGTAACCTCTCTGTGTGTTTCATTGTCTTTGATTAAATCAGAAAACAAGGCAGAAAAAGGAAAGGTAGAAATGGGGAAAATACAAGTCTGTATGTTTCAACAAGACAAACTGCACTTCAGACAGCCTGTAGTGAATATCTTAAAGTTTCTGTAGTGAAAACTGAAAAAATTTAAATGTTAAAATAGTTGCAAAGTCAGATGTTTGGACTCTGAAAATTTTGACACTGATTTTTAGTTTTATACTCCAGTATGCCCGTCAGTGAGCGCTGTACACTTAGTTCAGCATTCTGAGTAGGCCTAACTCTGTTATAGGGCTTGAGTTGCCATGTAGGTGAAATTTTTATTTTTTTTTTATGTAGCTAGCACAAGGGGGTAAAAACATAAGTCCTTCAAAAGAAGAGTTGGATGATCTTTGGAGAAAACATGACAAAAAGGGAAGACTTCGGAACAAGCTGGAGAAGACCAGAGAGACACTCAGGACACAACAAGACACAAAAAGAGAAAAATAGAATATTTGCCTTGTCCTTGTGGTTGTCTTAATTTAGGTCCTGTTTCACAAGGATGTTAATACACGTCCATGAAAAATGGTCGCACCAGTAGTGCTCATCCTTTTACACAAAATAATTTAAGGGAGCAAGCCTCCAGGGACATGCTGAGAAAAGAGTCTGTCATTTATAGTTTTATGTTGGCATTCATTATTCTTATGTGGCATTATATGTGTGTATGTTTATTTATTGCTTAGGATAGCAATGACTTATTCCTATGAACATATTCCAGAAAAACTGGAGTTCTCTTTTGTCCAAATATTGGACAAGTTTTTTATTTGATCGATTGGCCAGTTTTGTTTTATTTTATTTTGGTTTTAATTGTTTTGTTGCTGTTGCTTTCTAGTTCTTTGTGCAACCTAGAAATAAAACCAGCTGTTTCATGTGACTGTTTAACACATCTAGATGGCATGCTATACAAGATCAGAGCATGTTTGTAAGTAAAGTATTAGTCTCCTCTACAGTGGTGAGAATATTTATGGACTTCAGGGTCTCAAGACAAAAGTGGTGTTTCAACAGGTGACCAAATTGTATGTTTTGTGGTCTTTACAGGTCAGCATACAGAAGTGCAAAAATCCCAAGCTGACATAATGAACAACCAAGAGGCTGGTGTTCTACGTTGCTGGAGATGTAGGAAATGTATAGCAAATTCTGTTTTTCTTGCAAAATGTAATGGGAAAAAAACATCCAAAGTAAGTATAGCTTCTTTTGAGGGAGTTTGTAAGTTCTTCTGGTGCCATTTATTTTAAATTAACAAGAAACATTAGACTTAGCCTCAGTTTGTAATTAATCTCTTGTGGAGTTACGTAGAGAGTAGCGGAGTTCTGTAGAGAGTAGTGTAGGAAGTAATTTTAGTGAAGCCAAGTTATGATAACCTTCAACAAGCCAATGATAACTTTCATGTTCTGCAACGTGCAGGCTGGTGTTCATGGACACCTGACTACTAGCCTGTATAGAGCATCACCATTTGTAATATAGAAATATATTTTCGATTTGGTTTTGATGGTTTCAAAGCAGTTATTTTTTTTGGTTTTAATATCTCTTAAAGGACAATTATTTGTGTCTAAGGTGTATTTTTAAGACTGATTCTAATTTCCACTGTGGTGGTTAACTGTGTGTAGAATCGGAAAATTTTGCTATTCATTTTTTTAATATGGGCCATAGTCTGTGCACAAGAACAGTTCATAAGATTAGTCTGCCCTGAGCAGGGTTATGGCCTGCTCAGTAATTTATATTATCTTTATTAAAATAAACAGAAGGATAATTACACAGAATAAAACTATGAAAGATTATTTCCTACTGTTTTATAATGGCAGCTACTAATAAAGACCTAGGTTCTTTCCAGATGTGCCAAAAAGGCTTACAACCTCTTGAATCAAAATTAAAAAGCAAATAGAAGAGAAGGTGGTGATGTTTTTATTAAGGTGTTAGTAATGCAACAACATTCTTTCTGGCACTAGAGAGGGGTACAGCCAATAGGTGTAGAAACTAAGTTACTTTTTAAGGTCAAGATAGTATTATCCATAAACCCCATTTTAATCACTTTGCTTACAGAGCTTGAAGTTCTGGAATAATTTTCACACTTTATATTTGATGGTTCTTTTTTGTGTGGGTTGAAGTGATTTTTAGGGATGAATTCCACCTGCTTCCATGGAAAAAATGTAGTGAAAAGAAGGAGTTATCTTTTTTCAAGCTCCCCATGGTGGAGCTTTCAGTTGTGAGTGGAGGTCCACCCATCATTGTGCACATGACTGAAGCAGCTTCTTCTCCAGTTATGTAGATAGCAAATAAAAAAGTATAATTTAGCACTGTATCTAAAGAGGTTGGGAGGCAAAGACAGTACTATGATAAGAAGAGTAATGTTTTCAGCATGTTTTCACAGGTGAATTTTAGACCTTCAGTCAAAGACGTAGCTGAATTATGAATGAAAAAATATAAAACAAATTTTAAAACAAATGTGCAAATTACAAACATAGTATAAACACTAATAATTGTATCCATTTTGAAGTGCAGATAGTCTTCACAGAGAGGACAAAAAATCCAGCATAGACATATAGCATAGATATATTGATCTATCTGTCTTCTATCAATACTTGGAGAATTTTTAAAAGCTTCTATCTTCTGTCTGTAGTCACACTTTTAATTTTTAGCAAAATGAAATTTTTATTCCAATGACTTTTAATTTTTTTTTTTTTTATAAAATCCACAGTTTTCCATATTCATAAATCTTAACAACTGCTTTTAAGGACTTTCTCACCAGAGTTTCCTTATAATTTTAGCCATCCCTGTATCTCTACTTTAGTTAGGTAATTGCTTTTTTTTTAGTATCAATTACTGAAATGCTACAGGCTTTTAGATTTTTTTTTTCTCTTCAGTTGATCACATTATTGCAGTAAAAACTCTAAAGTCTAAACTAAAAGACTTTAGACTGTTACCAGAGTAACTGGTTACTCTGTTATTTATTCTAAAAAGCACTAGAAAATTAATTCCACTTGTTGCATTTGTGCATTGCTGATTACAGTCTTCATGTAAACTATATTTTCTGTCTTTACTGAAAAATTATGCAGGCTTACACTGATTCTAAAATCAATTTCCAAATATTCTTAGAAGGCCTGCAACTGCATACTTTCTGCTCTTTTAAACAAAACAAAACCACCTCCAGACACCTACATTTCCTCAGTGGAGTTTGCCCAATGTTCTTAGATACAGAAATAGAGAACTATTGACAGTATCTACCTGATTTTTAGCTTAAAAAAGCACATCATATTTGAAGTTTATAATTTTTTAATGTTTACTGATTTTGGGGAGCTGACTTCTGGCTATATTCAAAGAAAAAAAAAAGCTTACATAAATTTTGAGTACCAGTACAATTGTTTTATTAACAGATATCACAACTTTCAGCTGCTGTTCAGAATTCTTGCAATGCATGGCATGTAAGCTTAGAAGCCATTCCAGAGTGGGTGAAATGTGTCATTGAAAAGGTAGATATTTTTTTCTTGCATCTTTATTATTCAACTTGTAAAATAATTAAGGGGACAAATTTCAAGGACACTTTTCTGGCTAGATCCATGTATTTTACAGAGACCTTTTAACTGAGGGAATTCTTCTGAGGAACTTCTATCATTACCATTTACAGATTTCTTTTCCTCTCTTAAATGTTGTTTAATTTTGTTTTGTTTTTAACATATGCAGAAGTGCTACAAGTGATAAATTCTGTTTCCTGCTCTTTAACTGATGAATGTGTCTGTGGTTTTCCATAAATATCATGGGCATCGCTCCATGTTTGTTAATGCTTGATATTATATTTATTACCTAGGCTTTGCGGTTTGCTTTGTTTTGATCATCATATCTTGCAGTACTAACATGTAGGTTGACAGTGACAACAGAAGCATGTTTCCCCATAAAAGTGGATTGGAGGTTTGTTAAGAGATCAGTTTTTGGAATGTATTTTATATTTAAGTCTCTTATACTTAATGTGCACTTATGTCATACATATAGAAAGTAGATACCTTCCTGAAAATTCAAAGGTCTGATTACAAGCCAGTGTCACAGCTTTTATGAGTTTTAACTGCACATTTGAAATTACAAACCATCTCATAAATTTCTTGTTGTACTGACTACTTCTGTTGGTGTTTTCTTAAAGTTGTTTTAGATCTAGAAATTAATGTTGGGGCTTAGATACTAATAAGCAGAAGCTGTACTTTTTGCAGCACAGATTTTCTTTCAAGAATCTTTGATTTTGATAAGTAAATAATGTTTGCATTCCTTTCTCCTTAGACTTCAGTATAAAATTTTACTATATTTTAAGTAATTTCTGCCCTAAGCAAACCCATGAAGATGATGCATAAAGACAAAATATTGTTATGACTGTTGAACTAAGCATTCAAAAAAATTTAAAAACTTCATTTTCCTTCTTTGTATTGCTCTATCTGGGTTTTTTGTTAAAAATTAATTAAACTTTTTAAAATTAGTTGTCTCTTCTACTTCAATGAACATAACAGAATAGTTATGTTCAGAAACACTAATCCTGGAGGTGTGTTTGAAAATTACAGCTCATGAGTTATTTCCTCACTTTACAATATTGCCTAATCATGACTCTTCAATAATGAGGCAGTTTTTTACAGTTTTTTTGCCTCTTAAATTATTTCAGTAAAATTGGATTCAATATTGATAGTAATATTGTTTTCACCTTTAGCTCTTAAATTATTCTTTTGGACCTTTAGCTTCTGCATTTGAAAACCTGGAGGGTCAAATTGGGGACCAAGGAAATACAAAGCCTGTGGACTGCTTGACACGTTTACTTAAGGTTGCAGAGGAGCAGTTCTCCTCAGGGGAGAAAGGCAGACAATGCAATTTTTTGTGTGCACCTTAGACATCATTGTGTTCATTGTATCACTTATTATCCTTGGAACTCTTGCCTCATTCACTTTGTCTCCTCTGGCAAGATCCTGTGTTTTTATGGATAAATGTTGGGGTGTGGGGGTGTTAAACAATTCTGATTTATCTCCAGATCCTCCTGGGCTCTGAATAATTTTGCGATCATGTGTTATTTTCTCCTGTATGACTCCTGAATCAAAGGCTAAATCATTTTACATAAGTGCAAAATCTATTTGCAGGCTGTAAAAACCCACTGCTTCCCAGACAGTTCTTTTTTGCCATCTGTCCCTGTTCTTAACCAATCTCCTTGGATTTCATGTACATATTAATATATAGATAATCTTCAATAATTATAAATATGTAGCTAGTGCTGCTAGTGACCTTTATTGACCTGGATTTTCTTTTACCCATCACTTATCCCTTGTTTTGGTTTCTTTTTCCAGCCATTTCCATTTTTTCCTCTTTATGCAGTCCATCACTAAATCTGTGTACCCTCAGCTCCCTTTCAGATCTTGCTGATTTTCCCCCTACCACCTCCTCCACTAGTAGGCTGTTACATCTTTTACTGAGTCAGTGCTTCCACACTCCATTGCCAAACTCATGCTAAATCAGTCCCAGGCTCCTTGGTACCACACCTCATCTCCCAGTCTCTGTACACATGGGACATAGAGATGTCCTTTTTCCTCCATACTGTGTCTTGCACATCCATTTTTTTCCAGGCTTCTAGCCTTCTTAATTTTCGTGAATCACTCTGCTTCTCCATTTGAAGATTCAGGATGCTATTTTACGCTAGAGAGACCCAATAAAGTCACTGGAAAGTGCTTTTCCCCTAATTTTAGTGTCTAGACCCTGGCATCTGGGAAATGGAGTGTGGGAGACTTAAGACTAAGTCTCAGAACAAGCTTAATTCTTCTTTAGGCATGGCCTGTGTACACACTGGCCAGCCTTATAAACTGAGAGGGATTGTGCATGTTTACTGAATTCTCAAGAATTTTAAAGCCTTTGGTTATATGTAAACTATTATTTTTTCTCCAAGCTACAAACCTTTCCAGATTGAAATAGATTCTTATTGGTGCAATGAAAGATATATCTTTGATATTTTGTGTAATTTTGAGGTTTTAACCCACAAGGCAGGAGTAAGTTTCTCAAGTAAGTGTTTCCAGAACTTCTGGCATTGTGTGTGTGTGGTTTTTCCACAAAAGTTGCTGGAGTTTTTTTATGAAACTGCTAAATTGGTTTTTCTGACATTTTCTGCAGCTTTCAATAGGACAAGCATCCTTATGTTATGGACATACCTTTCCAAATCGCCTTGAAGAACATTTGTAACTGAAAACAATGCTTAAACTGGAAATGTCGGGCAGCTTCCATATTCATGGTTCTTTAGACGCTCAAGTTAGTGAAGTATGACTGGAGTTGATAATGTTTTTCTCCCCTGGGCTTTGATCCTACAAACACTTGCATAATTTTAGTGCTCAACAGTGCTCCTGACAGATGATCATAATTTCTGAAAATACTAATAGTTGTCTAAATATGTAGGAGGACTAAGAGTTGTATTAATATGTAGGCATTTATAGATCTTTGATATGTATTTCCTTTTGAAAAAGTGCCTTCAGGGTTGAAAAGAAATTAATAGAATTATAAATAATGAAAATAACTGTCTCCTTATATATAGATTATTAAGGATTTGTCATGGTATCTACACAGAGATTATGTTGTTATGCTACATACACCAAAGTAAAAATACCATTTTAAGCTTTTGTGGGGTAATCAAAGTGAAAAGCCATATTCTTTTCATAAGAAATCCCCTTCCACTGTACTTAGTATGCAACAAATGTATCAGCACTCAGAACACTCAGCTGAAAAGCTGTGCTTGCCAGTTCCAGATTAACTTGGGAAATTGATTTCACTGCTTTAAAGACCTAATGTTTTCATTAGTATTGCAGTATTATGCTATCTGTCAATAAATTTTAAACATATTTCAAAGTGTCTACATTTCACAATATGTGTTTTAGTTTTCTCAGAATTAGTTATCACTGTAGCAAGCAGAGATTTGACCAGAACATTATTTATCATGGATTTGCTTTCTTCTGTGAAGTGTCTTTTATTGTGTTTGAAAAACAAGAAGAAAGTCTTCCTACTAAGGGAGAAAATAACTCCAGTAATTATTTATTGCTAATTTATTTTCAGTGAACATGTTGTATGGTTTTTTTTTTGTTTTTTTCTCTTTTTGTCAATAGGCACAGTGGACAATTGGAAAACTGCACTGTCCGTTCTGTGAGGCCTGCTTAGGGGGCTTTAACTTTGTTTGCAACAAAGAATGTTCCTGTGGACAGCTAGTAAATAGACATTTCTGCAGAAGTTGGACTGAGCATCAGCCACATTTGTCTGTTAAATTGTCAAAAACATCAGAAAAACATTTGCTTCTCAAAATTCAGTCTGGTTTTAAGAAGGATAAGTGCCATGAAGTAGTAACTGCAACTTTAGAAATCAAAAATCAAGGACTTTCCTACGCAGCTGGAAGTAGTAATGAAGCTGGCAGATTAACAGAAGCACTTTGTCTAGAAGTAAGAGCTCCCAGATATGAGATAGAAAGCAAAAAACTTCTCTTAAAGGCATTTAATCAAAAAAGAAATCTCCCTTCTTCCTGTCCTTTAAAAGATGCATGCACTGCAAAACCTTTTCACAGAAGATCACGTAGCTTGGATTTAAATACTGGAGAAAGACTTGTTTTGTCACCTGTGTTATATGAAACTTGCAACATGGGAACACTTTACTTTGGCCAAAATGAAAATCCACCCACTTACATACAAGGGAGCTTTCAATTAGGGTCCAATAGGAAAGATGGTAGTTCTTTTCAGGATCTGAATAGTTCCAGTGCTGACTTACTACAAAACCAATTTCAAGTTACTTCCATTACCACATTACTACACAGAGAAACAGAAAGTGAGTGTGATTTTGAAGTTACCAGGCAATCTTCTGGGAGTGTCATTGCTGATGGGTCCCCATTTGTGATGAATCTTTCATTGCCTACAAGGGCTGTAGAAGACAAGTGGTACATCACACCTAGTGGTCTTGTACAGCCTACCAGTATTTCCTTCAACCAAAAGCTGAGTAAGAGAGAAAGAGACAAGTCAAAAAGCCTGAGGAGAAAACAGAGAATGAGAGAGCAATGTCTACAGAAGCGAGTAAGTGTTTAAAATTATTTATGCTGTTTTTTGGTAAAGTTTGACTTACTTTTAGAAATCATTCTGACTTTTTTTTCATGTTGTCTTTTAATACTGATTTAATGTGGAACTGTCTACAGTCAGGTATCAGGCAAGCAAAGATATATGACCCCTTCCCATGGGTAGATTTTTTCTAATTTCATCGTATCCAGTTTTCTTTCTGTGCAAAGTCAAAACATGATGGGTTTTCTTTGTCATTCTTATTATTTTGTGATGTAGTTGTAAATTTGAAGTGGGGAAAAACATAGTGAAATTTCATCAGTGGGATTAAAGAAAAACTAAATATTTGAATCTTCTAAATGAGAAACCCTACCATGTCAGAATTTTCTAACTTTAAACTAATGGCCTTTTGAGTTAACTTTACAGTTAAGAATGTTTTAAATGCATTAATTATTTGTTGTAGAACAAATACTTTTCTTTGAGTAAACAGTTGGTAACTGCTATTTAAAATGTTAGGCTTTAGTAGATAAATACTTTGTCTGCAATCTAACACAAACTTTTACATATTCCTATCAATTGTACAGTAATGGTTTCCTTCTTTAAACCATCTAAAGCAGAATAGAATTAAAGGCCATAGGCAGTCACAACTTTTGGTGGAAGGCTGGGAAGTAAAGTTACAAAATGACTAACACAGTTTTGGTTCGCTCTCAAATTTAGTAGAATGACTAATGATAATATGCCTTTGAAAGAAAATTTCTCATCATAAATTTCCTGCAGCGAAACAACTGTGTGGTAATCAAAAGCAAACATGCTAACTAATAAGAGAAGTTGTATCTACTTAAGCAATTTATTCCTGCTTTGGGTAGGTTTGTCATTGTGAATTCAAGACTTAAGCTCTCTTAAGAGCTTAGAGAGTACTTAGAATACTTGGAATACTTAGAGAGTGTCTCCCTCAATTGTATGTGAGACCTAGCTTGAAAATGTAATGGGTCTGGGAAATATTGTGAGTCTTCTCAGTATAGTATGCATATATTCTTTCTTCTTTGGGAAGGGTTTATGTTTTGCTTTAAGACTTAAACTGGTATTGAGACCTTTTGAAAACTTCTTCTTGTAAAATGTGTCTCTAAAGCTAAGAGTCTGGATGTCTTCATATAAAATACTTGTTTTCTAATAAGTCTATAAAAATTCTTAGATGTCTAGATCCCTAAAATGGCTTTAAAAATTCCAGATCCATTGTTTTGGTAAGTGAAATGATGATGTACAAGCACAATGTATATGAGCATTTTCACCATCATGTCACTTAGTCTCTCCAGACACTTTAATCTTTAGATGTTTTTTGCAATAATAAACCATTGTACAGATTTTCTGAATTTTCGATAGCTAAGAAAATTATTGGAGAGATGCCTCTACCCAAATTAAAGTGCAAACAAGACCATATGCTGAAGGCAATAGTATGAATTTCATTTAACAGTAAATGGGAGGTAGAGAGAGATACAAAGAAATAGAAAAGGAGGGAAGGGGAGTGAAAAAGACTGAGAGAGGCAGATTAAGTAAAAAGGTATCACCACCTGTGGTTCTAGATGTCACCCCATTGGTCCTCTTCTGGTCTTCTCAGTAGTGGGGGTCAAAGGTCACTCAAAACTTCTCCCCATTAGTACACTTTAGCAAAAAACAGGTGTTAATACTCATTGGGTACACAGTGCTCCTGTTCTCTTGGTTAAATGATTTGCTTGTTTCCAATGCTGATTAGTCCCATGCTCAGTCTTCCTCTTCTTTTGAGTCAGTGGGCCATGGCATCCCTCTTCAGAGCTGGACCCAGTCAGTGCTGATTTTCAGCACAGTTGCTGAGCTGGCTCTCCTTACACCACCCTGTGGCTCAAACACTGTATTCCAGGGACCTTTCCTTAGTTCTTGGGTTGTCCGTGGGGTGATAGAAATAGTGTGCAGTACAAGAAAAGACAAAAACCGCATAAACAATAACACATTTTACCCATGTCCCTTTTGCAGTCCATGGCTGTTTGTCCTTCTGGTCTAGAAAGGAAATTATCACCCATTTCCCATGGAACATTTTCTTTTGTTTCATTAGGATTATTCAGCTCATTCATTAATAACTCTGAAAAATTTAGCCAAATCATCATAAATCTAAGCCTTCTGAGGCAGAACTGATTAATACATATTTGTATGATTCCAAATATGCATAAATTCTTATGCCAACTCTCAGGCTAAATTTAATTTATACAAAATTACACATTCATGAGACAAAAGTTAAAACTCTTCCCACACAATTTTTTTCCCAGTAAAAGACAAAATAAACCTGGCAAAAAATCAAACTAAAAACACATAAAATGGTTTGACTAATATATGGTCTCCCAACTAGTTCACTTGCAATGAAAACACAAACAAATCACAAACATTAATAAGGTGATAATACAAGCAATTATGATGGCAATGAAAAGTTTCATCGGTTCCATGCAGTTCAGTCTCATATGTTGGCAGGTTCCTATAAAAAAAAGTGAAAATTCAGCCTACTATTGACAGATTATTAGAGGATGGAAAATCCATCTAGTGTTGATTCAAATGTCCGGTATCTACCACAAATGTTAAAGGCCCTAAAAGAAAAGTATCATATCCTCTTAGCTGACTTCTGTGAGCTTTCTTATGTAAATCCACTGTTTCATCCACTCTGAGCTGGTTCTTTAGATCTTCAGTCCCGTCAGAGTGCTGACACTCCTAGAGAAAGAAAGCAACACAAATTTCCCTGGTAGGTTACCCCTTAGAGAGTTTTAACTTCTGTTTCATGAAGCATTTGGTGCACTCCTCTTGTTGCTTCCCTCATCTTTTCACAGGGATTTCCTCCATTTAATGTAATGTCTGGAGGGAATGAGACTGCTTGTAAAAATTTGACAAGTGTCACTACTTATGAATTACGGAGTGCTTTAATTGCTTAACCTAGATTTCTTTAAGGGTTAAGATTAGCAGACTTCAGCTTCTTACCCGGGGGCCATGAATTAACCTTAACAGTTTGGCAGATAACACTGGCTCAGTTTACTCCAACGATTTTACCTCTTTGCCATCCTGGAAGCATACCCAGATTTTCAGTATCCCAGTGCATTAATATTAATGGCTTTCAATCTTACCTGATTTATGGCTAGACTTTGATATCTTAGTAGTTGTATAAGGCACCATTCCAGTAGCTGTTTGCTGATCCTGGCAATCAATTGTGGTTTCAATTTTAATTAAGCATCAACATGTTATCAGATGCCAATGCAAACGGTATGTTTTGCTCTTTAGCAGAACAGCAGACTCATGCACTATCTCCCAACTTCTCCGTTAAACAAAAAATGTCAGTTTACAAGATCATGTTTCAGAGAATGTTAGAGGTTCTGTATCCTGCAGTTTTTCTCCTAAGATTCTCCGTCTCATGCACGTTCCAAAGCTCTTGGGCATCATCATGCTTGACAGCTAGCAGTGCATCTACTTGTATTCTTTTTTCGTTTTCCTTATTTAACTTACTTAACAATTCTTTCACCAAATCTTGTAGGGATATTTATTTCACAAGGTATTTCATCTTCAGATTTTTGAATAACCAATAGTTCATTATGAGGAACCAATAACTCAATTTTCTTGTGTCAACCCATCTGTGGGGTAGAAGGGAAACTAACAAATTTTTCAAGGAAAGGTAACAAAATACTTTTTTTGCACTGGCCATCCTGGACAGCCATTTTTTTTTCTAAAGTTCCCACAAGAGAAAACACATAAACTTCCTTAGAGGAAAGCTGTGACAAAGTTTCTAAGATTTCCCAGGGAAGGAACAACACAACCCCCCTAGAGGGAACTGTACTATTGTCAAAGACCATTCAGATCAGTGCCAACTATGATAAAATAATGTTAGCATCCCATTATTTGAGAGACACCTCTACCCAAACTAAGGTGCAAACAAGACCATGTGCTGAAGGCAACAGTATGAGTTTCATTTAACAGTAAATGGGAGGTAGAGAGAGATACAAAGAAATAGAAAAGGAGGGAAGGGGAGTGAAAAAGACTGAGAGAGGCAGATTAAGTAAAAAGGTATCACCACCTGTGGTTCTAGATGTCACCCCATTGGTCCTCTTCTGGTCTTCTCAGTAGTGGGGGTCAAAGGTCACTCAAAACTTCTCCCCATTAGTACACTTTAGCAAAAAAAAGGTGTTAATACTCATTGGGTACACAGTGCTCCTGTTCTCTTGGTTAAATGATTTGCTTGTTTCCAGTGCTGATTAGTCCCATGCTCAGTCTTCCTCTTCTTTTGAGTCAGTGGGCCATGGCATCCCTCTTCAGAGCTGGACCAGTCAGAGCTGATTTTCAGCACAGTTGCTGAGCTGGCTCTCCTTCTGGATTCTTTGTATTCATTATCAGTGCTTCCCCAGCTTGTCTACCTCTTCCTAGTCTGAGATTATTGGACAAAATTACCACCTTTCTCTTTTCTCTAGTTCTTGCTGTGTGGCTTCATTTACTGTGGAGATTTCCTGGAATTCACAAAGGCTTATCCAACAGCGGCAGGGTGGGGGCCAGGGAGCCAGGGCAGTCACCAAGGAGCAGTTGCCTTTTGGTATGGTTTGCTATAATGAGCAAAATCCTTTGGTGAGCTTAGCTGTCTTTGAGACAATTTTGATCTTTAAGTCACTTACAATACTATATAGAAAATTATAAACAGTTTATAAATCTGTTAGTTCTCATCAGTAAACATATAGTTTACAAAATACAAAAAATTCAAAATTAGTGTGTAAACTAAGTGGTCGGTTTCAGGTAGCAGCTTTCAGAAGAAGATACTTTGGTTTGGATTGATTATTTTGTCCTTGGTGAGAGTTTGCAAGCATGGCATGGAATATTTAAATGGGTCTGCTTCTTAGACAGTGTCAAGATGCACATGTGTCTAGTACAGCTGTATTTCCCTGTGCTGAGGTATCTTTCCAGGAGAATGTTAGTCTAGAAGGTCACATCCTGTGTGCAGCCTGACATGTAAATGGGAATGGTCCTCTGCCATGTACTCCATTTCATGGCTGCTTGCCTTTCATGTCAGTCTGGTATCCTTCTATTTTTTTTTTTTGCAAGTTTTACTTTTCATTCCTTTATTTGGTATTCTAACAATCCTCGTAAAAATGCAGATTTTTGTCACTCTGGTGCTTCCAATAGAAAGCTGATCTGTGGTACTTTGTAACCGTGATTTCTAACATACTATATATGCTTAAGCAATCAGTAAAACTTCACAAACAACAATAAGAAAACCAAAACATAAATCTCTGGGAGATTTTTGGGCTGGATTGAGTGAAGGAGTTTTAAGGAGTGGCAGTGAGAAGTATATTTAAGTACACTTTTAAGAATTGCTTCAGTGCAGCAGACCCTGATATGACGTAAATATTTTCAAAGGTGTCTCAAAAGTACTGAGTATATCACTTTTATCTTTAATTAAAGCTTTTCTAAAAAGCAGTCTGAGATAACAAACCTGTTCAGACTTTGGAATTTCTTTGTAAATCCAAGGGCTGCTTTACCAATATTGTTTTGTAACGTGATAAATATCTGTCAAAGGTTTTCTTCTGTCTTGCAGAAAAGCCAGATTCAGCCATTAACATTGTGTGATGGCAGAATGCACTGTTATTAAATTGAAGTATATAAAACCTAAATTGTAAATAGGAGCAATTCTGTGAGCTCCTGACCTGTGCTTCCTCCAGAGGCTTGCATGATGCAGGTTCTGAGGTGTAGGTGCAGGTCTGAACTAGCTAGCTAACAGTAGAGGGACCCAACTTCCTCTGTTCAGCAAAGGACAGCTCTTTCATTCCTGTGCAGGGGCTGCTTGCATTTTGTGTGTGTGTGTGTGCACATCTGTGTTCATGGGGGACTTCTAGGCTTCTGTTAGGGTATGATTATATTGTTAGCATGTGTTAATTATGTAAATTGTTAGGGTGTGATAATAGCTGCTTAAGTCTAGGAGTTGCCAGTATTAGTAATGATTCTTCTTATGGTTGCTGTTGTTAAGCAGATGAAGTATTTCTTTTATAAATTCCATTTTGTGTGTATCTTATATGTTTACATTGTTTGCTAATGAGGAAGCTTGTATTAGTTTTCTGGAAGGTCTCAGAAAAATACCATTTGTGACATCTCCAGCTATATTGCATTTTTTCTCACAATCATTTTACTTAGAGTAAGGTTCTGTAGCCAGCTTCAATACTGAAGTATCCTCTTGGAAAGGATCCTGATTTGTAGGGAAGAATACTGGCAGTTTTGCTTCATTTCTTAATGACATTTCACTGGTTCTTTTATATCTTTTTGAAAACAGCAGTGTTTTATCTGAAAAAGATGTCTAGTGGTCAGTTTCCAAGAAGTCAGTTTGCTCTTCATGCTCCCAATGATAATCTGAACTCTGGATAAACAGGTGGGTGAGATACAGCGTTGTTTATCCACACTGTCAGGTGCTGTTATCTTGCTGGCACCACAGCCTTGAGTTTTCAAGTTCATAACCTTCTAGCAGCTCCCAGTCTTGTAGTGAAAGTGCTAGGCTTTCAAGGTTTAACTTGTGACCAAAGTTATCTTCGTCATACAAATCTCTTTTTCCTGAACACATTGGTTTACAGTTCTTTTTCTTGCATGGTCATGTTTTTATTGAAATTGTAAATCCTTAATGTGTTTTGTTGTGCATTTATGTACTTGGATTTCATTCACTCTTTCTGTGATGATACTCATAACAAGATTTATTCTCAGGTTGCTTATGGATCTCTTAGCTGATTGCTGGGGGGGGCTAAAAACATTATTTAGAGTTGCCACCAAAGCAAAGCAGGATGAGAATTAAGTGAAATGAAACCACAGCTAGAGTAGGCAAGCACTACTTACAAAGTTTCAATTAAGACCTTTGTTAGGGAAATATGAAGTCCTGGAGAAGTTACTTAAAATAAGGAAAGAGGATATACAGGGCAAAAGGGGAAGCTCTTATGTTTAAATTCTTTCACTGAGTGTAAAATTAAGTTAATGTTGATGGTTTCTTTTTATTTACCCCAGAATGCGTGTTTGGTAACACACTTTTGTACCTTCACTCTCTCTTTACTGAGCTACAACTTCATGCCACATCCAAAGTACCTTATGTGGTGCCTTTTATGCATGTAAGACTATATTCTGTTTGTTATGTTTAAAACCAATTCTGTGCAGTGCCAAGCCTGCATTTCTTTAACAGACCTCTGAGAAGTTGCTCATAACTGTTTTAGTCTGCAGTGCCAACCCCAGTGTGACCCCATGCATATACTTCTCCAAATCATGTCTTGGGTCTCCATTTCTCAGGACCTCTGCTATTGTTAGCAGCTCTGCATTTCTTTACCCTATATCATTATATTAGCAATGCAACTATCTTTATACATGGAATAACTACTATTAGTTGTTGTACCACAGAAAGATAAGTATAACATAGCAGACATCTGGTTAATTAGAGAAATTGCTGTCACAGCTGAACAAAGTAAAAAGCCAAGCAGCAAGCAAGGCAAGGGGAATCAGTCATAGCAAGCATGGCTAGCCTCAGCCTTGATGCCTTTCAAGTTCAGTGCTGAGCCAGTGGTTGTTCCTATAGCAGCAATGCAGCATTTCAGGGCTGTGCGGGTACATGAAGCACTGTCTTTTTTAACTTTTTGATAAAAGGAGGGAGAAATTTCAGGCGTGCATTGCTGCTGAGCCAAAGTTTCTCTTTGCTTTAGCTCTGGTTGTAACTTGTTGCTACATGGTGACCTTTGTTATTAGCACATTCATTCTGTTACTGATCATAATTGGATTAAGAAGAAGGTATTAAGAATGATGCATTCGTGCCCAAATGCATGACATACCTTTGTAAAACTACTGTTGTGATTTCTGTGAAAATTGTATCTGAGTAAAATAGAATATAAAAGCTACTGTTTTCTGAGGTGCACTTGAATCTCCTGTTGCAAGCATTTAAATGTCAACATTTTAGAGTTTTAATTACTTTCAGCTGCAGTCTTTTTATGCCATTATTTGTGATTACAGCTTTTGAGGGTGTTTTCTAACCTGACCTCTTCTGCTGTTTGATATGTCTTATATACAATTTGGTGTTAATAATAACAAGTGGAATAGATAGTTTAGCAAATTTTCAGGAAGAACCTTTGCATGCATTTTGTTATGAGTTGTGTTGTAAACAAGTTGGCACTTGTGTTGGGAAGGAGGGAAAATTGCTCAGGATGCTACTGGATAAAAACATTATATCAGGATTGTCTGAGATTATCTGTATGTACTTCAACATATTTTACGACCATCTTGAAGCTAGATTATTTAGACTAGAATATAGTGTAGCTGCACTGTCAGTAGCTCTAATAAAGGCCAAAATAGCTGGCTGTGCTGTGAATTTATTTGTTCATTTAAATGAAGTAAATGTTATTAAGACAGCAAGTTATTGTCTATAAATTGCTTTTAGGATATATAGGTAGTATAGAATGATTTCAGCAGAGAAATTCCATGAGCTTTTACGCATTATATGCACATCTTGCAAAAGAAGGAGGGAATCATCAGCTACTTGCTGTGCCAGGCCAGCATTGGTGGTTAGTATGCTAAGAAGAGGCAGTAATGTTCACTGACATATTTATGCTTCTCGTGCATTCTTGAAAAGGTACTGGAAAGTCTCCAAATGCAGCCACCTCTGCCTTAAGTTGTCATGTACTCATAGTGCTACAACCAAAGGGTCAGTTGCTGGGGTAATGGCCCATGCCACAAATAAGATCCTGATCCATCCTCACAGGGACTGCATCTTGCTGAATGAAAGCAACAAAAGAAAGAAACAGCCCACTGAAATGAATTGCATAACTTATTGCTGACTGTCTGGGGGGAAAAAAAAAAAAGTGTGTTTTTTCAACAGATAACCACAGAAACTTTGCTGCTGTTCCAAGGCTATATTGATTGCTATTCCAAGAAAATACTGATGATCAGCCGAGAACCATAGATGTATGCTTTTTTTCATTTTATAAACTGTAAAGTTTAGCAACTATTATTTTAGTTTCTCTAGAAGCTCACAGACAGCTTAGATCATAAGAATTTATGAAATTTGCAGTCTCTCAGCTGAGAAACACAACGACCTGTTCACAGAGGTAGGTTGCAGTATTGTGCAGTTAGGTGAATCCCATGATTTCAGAAGGGATTCTTATTACATAGATAGAGTGAAGAGCACACTAAATTGCAGTTACGTAAGATGCTTTGTGGCAGATGAAAATCAAAGTTCAACAATGGTAGGAACAATAATACAAGAGTGCTTTCATATTATGAGTTTTACTGTGTGTAACCAGAAGAACAACGTCAAATACACAGTAAGGAGAGAATTTAAGGTATAATTTTACAAAAAAACCCCTGAATTTTGTGCTCCTAGTTCTTCCTTTCTGTGAATTGTTACTGACTCATTCTCAGTGACTAAGAGTTTGAGTAGGTTTGTATTTCTGATTAGTTTTCAGGGTATTAAATTCTCTGAATACATCTAACTGAGGTAAATTAAATGTGGTTTTTATGTAGATTTGAGGATTCTTGAAATTTACTTTTTTTTAAGGAAAAAAAAAAATCCCACAACCTGGGAGAATTAAAGATCTCTGCTATTTTACAGTATCAGAATTATAGAATGGTTTATACTGGAAGGGATCTTAAAGATAATCTCATTTTCACCCCTCTATCCCTCTATCTTCCTTCCAGTAGCCCATGTTGCTCAAATCGCATCCTGCCTGGCCTTGAACACTTCCAGGGATGAGGAAACCGCAGCCATTTCTTTATGCTTTGTAGCAGTCAACGTGCCTATGAATGTTTTTAATCCACAACCTCCCATTAACTTTAGTAGTATTCAACTCCAAAGCATTTCTTTTTCATTATGCCTGCTTCTGGGAGAAAATAATGCTATCCGAAAATAATTTTTTTCTTTACATTTCTTTCATTATGCAGGCAGTCACTGAGAAAAAGTCATTGTACACATCCAAAAGACATCATGCTAATAGAACAGATCAGATTTCATATAAACAGTTTCTGCAGTTGATAAGCAGTGATTCTAGTAGGTGATTGCAAAGTTGAAGTAACAAATTAATGAAAGGGATTTTTATATATAGTACTGCAAAATACTGAAGAGATATTGTATGGTAACAGCATTTCAGAATTAAGGAAATAATTCAGAAGTAACAAAAGATAGCACCTACTGTTACTTCTGAAGAAACTGTCAGTCTTTTGGGCACAAGAACATCAAAAAAACAAGTTTATACCAAAAAGTTAGATAAAACAAAAGTTTCCTATGCCATGATGTAGCACCTTTACGTCTGTAAAGCTGTAAAGACATAATTTTTTAAAGCTAGCTGTTGCCAAGATTTTATTTGAAACACTGCTTTTTCTGATCTCACATGATCCACTAATGTTTTATTATAATTTATACTAATTATAATGATCACACATCAGATGGGAGTGATTTGCTTTATAGATTATTTAGCTAAACATGTTTCACATTTAATACAATTTAGAATTATGAGGCGGTTTATTTCTCTTTTAATTTGCTTTCTAGAGTATATCTGCTTTATGTGAGAAAGCTGGAAATTTGTCAGTTCCCTTTATTAGTAATTTGTAATCAAATTTCTATTTATAGTTATTTTACCTTTCATTTGAGCGTTAGGAGATAGGATGTATTGTTTCTAAAGGCTGGAGATTGGAGTATGAGCAAGAAAACATAGGGACATATTGAAAATGAAGAAATTAAATGTCCTGATTTGTTAATGATCTTACCTTTTTGAAAATGCTACCAGTCTGAAGAAACTTACTCACTAGACAGACAAGGCCTTATCCCTGTAGTCTTTATTAAAAAATCCAAAACTTTGACAAAAGGTTAATCAAATTTTAATATTTGTAGGTCAAAAAGTTGAGGAGAACTCATTTTCATACTTGGTATATCTCATTTTCTTCTGTCTACACTGTTAGGAGAGCTTGCA
The DNA here is from genome assembly GCF_049639895.1 of Pseudopodoces humilis. NCBI lineage: Eukaryota > Metazoa > Chordata > Aves > Passeriformes > Paridae > Pseudopodoces > Pseudopodoces humilis. The sequence goes on along the minus strand of NC_142203.1, from coordinate 57,091,050 downwards.
CTACTTAGACTAATCAATCTTGTATGATTAGTAGAACTATGTGCAATCAAATAAATATTTGACATTATGAACACTCAACTAAATAAGTAATTTGATGCTTCTCCCAAATGTAATGGCATTGTCTCTTTCATTTGTATTTTGTTCAATAGGTTTTAAAAGCTGTTTCGAGTTTTGCTTTGGATTTAGACCTTTTGCTAAAGTGAACTGCTAATACAGATCCTGAAGCAAATTGAAAATAATTAGCTAGCAGCTTGGGAACTAATATGGGGTTTTACCTAAGGGAAGCTGAGAGGAAGCAACTGGTGAAGAAAGATGATTCTCACTTTCTTCTATGAAAGCAAAAAATTTAATTCATGTTTCAGTAAAAGATTTATAGAAAATTGAGAACTTACTAACCAAAAGAAACCCTACCAAACAAAAACAAATACACAAACACACAAAAATGTATAAGAAACAAGAATTTCAGGGACTTTTAAAAAAGTTAAATTAGAAAATCAAAAAAAGATGTAATCTAAAATATCTGTTTCCATTTTCAGATTAAAATTAGTATGTCTCAAGAAAAGGAGAGCTAGAATTATAGTGCAACTCTGAAATGCTCTTTACTACAAAAACAAAACTCCATCTGTCTGCTTATCCCACTGTTTTTCTTGTCATACTAGTTTTCAAGCCAAGCAATTTAGAGATTAAGAAAATAAGTCACAGAAACTATTTAGTTAATAAGAAACAGAGCAAAGAACATTCATTAAAACATCAAAAAGGTCACATATGATTAGGGAACTAAAATACATTAAGTAGTGAAAGAAACCAGGCAGTGTGGAGTGTTAAATTGGGTGGGCTTCCTGAACCAGAAAGAATAGATGGTTCTGGAGCATTCTGACTGTGTTCCAATTGGGTGTAGCAAAATTTTTGTTAAAAAAAATAACAAACAAACATGTATGAATAGCATGAAACATTACACTTATGATTCTTGGGAGAAGGTAAAAACGGTGTGCCAGTCATTCTTCTAGAAAAAGCTAAAAACTGTGAGCTGATTATTTGTATGGAAACAAATTTACCATCTTCCTTTTTTGTGTGTTTCCTCAGTGTTTTCTGATCTCTTTTTTCATTCCAGCTAAAATTTATAATTTGGTAAGTTTTATTCAGATAACTGCTAGTATTTAGGAAATTTTAGGAAATTAAGTATACACAGGGGACTCCTAAATGTGAAATGCTGTACAGGAGCTTTGTAATAGGGACAGATACAAGTCATAAGGCAAAAATCTGTAGAAACCAAGCCCCACTGCAGCAGACCAGTCAGCACTGGCACAACCAGAAGCAACGTGTCCTCCTGCATAGGACCTGCTATCCTTCAGTCAGATTAATTTGCTTTTATTCCTCTACTCTGATGCATATCAAATATGTGGTTTAGAGAACTACTTGTTTGTTTTATTGAAAATATTGGAAAATAGAATTCTAGAATAACAAAGAGAAAAAGGCAGCATTGCATGTGGGCAATTTGAAATGGTTTTTATCATTTGCATTTTTCCAGAAAAACCCATGAAGTGGGTTTGGTGGTCCATTTCACTTCCTACAGGACAGACAAGGTTGTGAAAAAGTTGTTTAAAGAGTAGATCTGGACACAGCTGGTAGTTCCTCTTGGCTGCATAATGATGCAGTTTGTACTGTTAAGTACCTTCTTTTGAGGTAGGTCCAAAATCCAGACTGAGTTGAGTATGTCAATTTTGTTACACTAAAGAGGAATACTGCTTTTGGTGTATTAGCAAACTGAATTTTGGGTTTATGCATTAGAGAAACTGCTGAACAGAAAGAATTCTGCTAGATGTTCAATTCTCTTCATCAGGAGGGAAACATTAAACTGAAAGGCAGAGCACCATTTTTGTAGTTGCTGTGACAATATGCTGCTGTTTCCATCTGCAGCACAGCACAACAGATTGATCTGGTTTCTAAAAGTAAGCTGTTTTAGGAGGATATAAATAATGTATTAGAATCACTACTAGATTAATCTTTCTGGATTTAAATCTGTTAATCTATGGAATCTATATTTAGAATGGTATTAACCACTGTGGGAATGTCCGTCTTTTGGGGTCCTTTTGTTCTAAAAGTAACTTGAATACCTTCACCTTAAGTATAAATGTAACACTGACTACTCTATGAAATGTCTGAATTTTCAAAATGAATGAATTTTCAAAAAAGTACAGTATGTGACCCAACACAGTGGGGACAGAATGTTTTGAGGATCTCCTTGGCTTAACTTAAACCACTATTAGTATAATATAATCTTATTTTATAATGGAAAGATGCAGTAGAATATAGCTGCTCAGCCAGAGTCCTAAGACGGGCTCCCAGTCATTCTCTGCATTTTCTCTAGATTGAATTTATGCAAAACCTGTTAGGGGCAGCAGCAGTGAACATCTTATTGTCTCTAGCAGAACATTATGTTATTCTCTGTTTCTCTTTATACCACTGTTTCATTAGTTACAGCTACAAAAACACTTTGTTCTCTTGCTTCTATGACAGATTTCATTTGGCATTTTGACTCTCAATACATCCAGTGCTGTGATTAGATGAGATTTGCAGTATCTGTTTATCTGTCCTAAGTTTCTCTACCTAATATTCTACCTGTGTTCTTGGCAGTAGTTTGTCTTTTTTGCCCTTCCATGGCTGTACATGACACCGTATCAAAAGACTTTGGACCACTGCAGCTACATTTATGAATTCTTACGTGTTTTCTCAGCATCTTATCTTCAGTTTCTTATTTGAACTTTTAAATAAGTTGGGGTATTTTTTTCCACTTGTCTTCCATCAGTCTTTTGTCATTTTTCAAATATGGTTGTGCATGTGCTGTGGGAACAGACATGACTTGTTTTACTTTTGTATGCAATGTGCTTTTTATCATCATCTATTGTAAATAGCATTCAATTGTTCAAGTAGTTCTTTAGGAAAAACAGGCAGAAAATGGGATTTTGCACATTGTGGAAGAAAACAATTCTTATATCTCTGTCAAGCATCATAAAGTCACCCCAGGACAACCTCAAAAATGGATACCATAAAAAACTTTGTCAGTATTTTCCAGCCATATTCATGGTGTATGAAATGTGAACTGTTACATTTTAGTGCTGTAGGTATAGAAACTGCAGCAAAACCTCTCAGCTAGTGAACTATGGCCCAAATGTAGCTCACATCACAGTTTGCACTCCTTTGTGTCCCATTCTAGTTTATAGTTTATGTGTGGAGTGGGAAGAGACCTGGCATGGACAGAGCTGATTTTAAGTTCATTGACAACCCTCTAGAATCCAAGAGTGAGACCACTTAACCTAAGAAAATGAATTCAGGTTTTTTTCTTCAGCTGTCTCTTGCTATGATGCATAGGACTGCAGCTGGAGATGGAAGAACAAGAAAAGATAGTGGAGCTTGAGTGCAAATGCTTGTATCTTCCCTGTCTCTACTATGCTTTATTGTGAAGCCAGACTATTAAAAGATAAGGGGAGGGAGCAAGCTCATTGGAGGCTATGACTACTTACATGAGTGAAATCTAAGTAGAAAACAGAGTGGTGCCCATCAATTTGCACTTATACTTGATGTTAAAGTAATAGACTAGGAACCTGTGGGTGTATGTGGAACACACAGGATGGAGAATTTCTTTTATTCATTTAGCTCTATCTTTTTACTTTTAAGAAAGAAGACGTATTAGTAAAAGACAGAGTGCAGCCACTTCATAGTTTGCACCAGAACTTCACCTGTTTTTTCTGATTAAAGGAATTTTTCTAAGGATGCCGCCTCCCTAATTTAGGGTAGAATGTTTATGTTTAAATTTTTGTGGTTAGTGTCAAATATATTCAGAAACAAAACAGTGCTTTGTTTAAATTTTGTTTTATCAAAAATTTGTGCTGAAGTACAACTTTGTTATCAATGCCAGTAGCTCACCTCTCCTGATTTAGAACCTGTTGGTGCAAGATGCATCTTCAATGGCAAATTCTTATGGAAGCTCACTAGTTCAAGATCCCTGCTACTTTGCTGGTTTTTTTGGCAACTTACTAAGCAAGCTAGATTTTTGGCACAAGAAAGAACAAAGGGTATGATATTGTATTATGCTGCATCATGTTCCCTCCTATGGGGTTCCTACTAGTGATTTTTTTTAGACTGTCTGAACAACACCAGTCTGTCAGAATGGTGGACAGGCACAGGGTGTTTGTGACTGAACCAGAAATTTCCAGGAATTATGTTTTGCTTTTGTCAAGCATGAGCATCAATGAAAGGTATATGACTCACTATCTCACTGATACACTATTGCAATTTAGTTTTATAAATTACATTCTGGGAAACTTGCACAGTGCTTTGTTCAAAATACCCATACAATCAGAAGCACATGGCAGTGCCAAAATATTCCAGTGTCTGATTTTTTTTTCAGTTTAAATGATAGTGTGCATAGGCAGTGTAGGTCATGGTTTCATGTTAAAGTGGATGAAAAGCAGCCCCCATGCAATTCTGGCCAGAACTTGTCTCATCTGACCCATGCTGCCTGCATTCAGAGAGGGAAAAAACCTGAAACTAAATACTTCTCTCTTGCTTTTTCTACTACATCAGATCATGTTAGGTTTACTAGTTTGCTGGAGCCAGCACAAGAACATATTTGTAACAATGTGATTGGAGGTAAACAAATGGTACCTGGTAGAACAGCTGAGCATGAAACATGAAAATATGGCTTGTGCTTTTGACTTCTGCTACTAATTTGTTCCATAGTCTAACAGTCTTGATAGGAAATGTTCTTGTGTTTAAGTCTTGGTTGTTTGGAGTCATACTATTTCCTATGAGCAAATCATCTTCACTTGGTGGATGTTTCTTATGATGGCTATAAAAATGTAATTATTCTCAGTGGAAGTGTATGAGACATTATATAGAGCTGATTTGCTGTGAACAGAATTAAGTTGAGGGCTAGAGTATAATCATCGTGTTTTGAAACCCTGACTTTATAATGTGAATATTAATCTGATCCAGCTTCTATCTCTCTAAATTTTGAAGATGAAGTTTTGTATCTGCTTTTGAGCTTTTCTAGGCTCACATATTTAATGTATTTAACAATCCATGCTTAAGTCACGTAGCATATACAGTGATACATTGCTTTGCTGTATGATCACAAAGTTTGTGTTTTGCCTCTCTAGCATTTTTATGCATTTCTATGCTATAGAAATGATAGGGATTATTGGGTGGGGGTGGTGTTGAGAAGGACTGCTTTCTCTGCAACAGAGTCTAAAACATTATTTAAAATTTTAAGAACTCTGAAATTAAAATTCCTCCCATGCTATGTAAGAAATCTTAAAATACAAGGGAGGTGGGAAGGAGGGACAAGGGGAGGTTTGGAATAGGGAGAACCAGTATTGTGGAAAAGTATGTTGATTGTTTTTTAATTAAGATCAGTTTAAGCACCTGAACAGTACCATTTATAAAAGATATTTATACAAGTATTTATTTTTTCAGTTCTGACAGGGCACATCTGAACCCCTAGTTTCACCTGTCTATTCCACTTCTGTAATGAAAAGTATTTAACAGTGATTGCTTTAGACATCACTTCTTAGGCACTGAAACCAGCCTGCTCATCTAGTCATGCAATTGCCCTCTTTCTACAGGGCACTGATCATATTTTTGGGTTAAAAAATGGGTGTGGTAACATAACAATAGTACAGTGCAAATTATGTATCTGGTGAATCCAGTGTTTCCTAAAATATGAAAATATTTGGGGGAGATACATTTTAATTTATACTCAGTGATACAAGAACAATGTAAAGGAGCATCCTACCTAGCAGTTGTGCCTGCATGCTGATACATGTTAGATAACCAAAGTCTGTACCCTAAGACTGAACTTAGTCCTCAGTTTATTCTAGGAAAGATAGTCTTTTCACTCTTGTTTTTGGCTCCTTGCTTTGTACTAAATTTGCATTGAGTGGACGTGGCTGTACATCATGAGCATGTGAACTACAGAGTTAACTCTTCTCTATACAAACTTTTTTAAAACTAAACTGAAATTATAGAACTGAATATTTTTTTTAACATTTGATAGCAGAAAAATTGCCCAGGCATTTTTCAGAGAACTTACAGGTCTTAAGAGTCAATGACATTTTAATTTTACCTCTGTAGAAAATTTTTAGTGTCATGTCAGAATTTCGGAAAATTAAAAACATTCTCTGAAAAAGAGAATGTGTTGTGGAAATCATAGGATCAGAATGGTTTGGTTTAGAAAAGACCTTAAAAGCCATATATTTCCAGACCTACTGCCATTGACAGAGCACTTTCCATTAGACCACGTTACTCAGAACCCCATTCAACCTGGCCTTGAACACTTCCAGGGATGGGACAGCTACAGCTTTTCTGGGCAACCTGTGCCAGTGCCTTGCATCCTCCACAGTAAGCAATATCTGCCAAATATCTGATCCAAATCAACCCTCTTTTGTTTTAAAGCCATTCCTTCTCGTTATGCCCTTGTAAGAAGTCCCTCCCCATCTTGCTTTTAAGTCCCTTCAGGTACTGGAAAGTGCTATAAGGTGTCTCTGGAGCCTTCTCTTCTCCAGAATGAAAAACTCCAGCTGTCTGAGACTCTCCTCAAAGGAGAGTTGTTCCAGCCCTCTGATCATATTAGTGACTCTGCTCTGAAGACCAGTCGTTAGACAGTTCAGTGAGATTACAGCTGGAGAAAAAGGTTTTAGGGTCTTGTGTGAAAACAATGCTATGGTGGGCTGGAAGACCAGGGTATGCTAATTCAAATTTAAGTTTGAAGTGATGCAAAACTAAGCATGTCACATTTTCCAGGCAGTATTTTCTTTTCAGTATTGAGTGCAGTGTAGGTACTTCATCAGAGCACTATGAATCCTGGGATATTTCAAGGGTCAAAAACTATGAAAAATCCAAGCATTGATTGAATGATGATCTTACCCAATTGCAAGAATTGTCTTCTGTATATATGTATGTATATAAGTATATGTCTGGTGCAAACCACAAATCATCTCCAATTTGAAAGATTGTAATTTTATGTAGTATTTTTCTCAGATGCAGTAAAGTTGCTGCATTGATTGTGGTAATGTGGAGCAGTCTGAATTATTAATTTAGTTTCATTAAACAGGTAAAATAGCTTTTAATTGATTATGCTATAAATCATGATTTATGCTTTCAAAGGGCTGTTATATGTATTTGAAAGCTTTAAGTGAATATCTGATATTCATAAATCAGTATGCTCAAAATGAGTATAATGTGAAACTAAAAATGCTGAAGTGCTTAAGAGTCTCTGATTCAGGTAATAGATTTTAAATTTCAAGAGATTGATTGTTTGCTAGGTTACTGTTGCAAATCACTTTGGAATAAGTAATTTTGTTTAAAGCTTTAATTGTCAAATAACCTTTGTCAAGTCGGTAAAACAAATTCACACTTGACTGTCTAGAACCAGAGACAGTAGCTGCCTATAAGCATAGTTTATAAAAACATTTGTTTTGCTATACTGAAAACTGAAGTTAAAACAGCTATGCCCAAACCTGGAAGAGCCTGTGTTCTCTGAGGATTTTCCCTGGATTCTTTATGCCGTGTAAAAATCATTGTAATTTTTAACTGAAATGAGTCATAGTTCTTCTAAGAATCTTGTTAACCTTTGGGTTCTTAAAAGAATTTCAGCCCTAGCACAAGGAACTATATCAGATAGCCATATGAAAATTCTTATGATGTGTCTACACATTTTATGAAATAATATTTGAGGGTATTTTTCCATTATGAAGTAACTTTTTCCATTATAAGGTATTTTTTCCATTTTAAAGTAATCTCATTTGATACAAGAGCTAAATGATGCTATCTGTTCTATAAATGAGTGTAAAGAGAAAAATGAGACACCAGCAACTGTTTGATGTTAGTGTGTATACCTTTTAAACTTCTGCAAGATTGTCCTTTTGAAATACAGACCTAGAAAACTGTATCATTTAGATTGTCAAATTATGTGCTTTTGTTGTAAACACAGAAAATTAAATGTTCTTTTTGTGAAAAATGAGAAAAAGGTAATATTCTTTGTCAAGGCTGATGTCTGAGGTCCTTTCTTTTCAGTGTCATTGCTACCAAGGCAGAGATGCATTGTTTACACTATTTAATTTAAGTTTTAGTTTGTACCACATTTAGGCAATCAGAAAGTCACCAGTCATTGGAAATCTACAACACCTATGGATAAGGCAGGGATATTTTGGCATTAATATATCTGCATTATATAAGATTCTGTGTTGATGTATTATCTTTGCAATCTCAGGAGTATCTTAGTGACTAGCTTTGGTGTTAGGAAGAACACAGGTTGAACTTGCAAAAGCTGATACGTAGTTCAGACCTAGGGACAAGTTCATAGGCTCCTTTCCGATGTTACTTGTCATTGATTTCCTTCCTCTTAGTTTGGGGGCTTATGGTGATGGGTTTTATGAAAATCACAGAAGTAAGATTTCACTGGGTTTTACTACATTATAGAATTGGTTTGGGCTTTTGATAAGATCTTTCTACATAATGTGTTAAAGCACTTAATATGAATTGGTCTCTTCTGACATTGAAAAAATAACTGTTGAAATTCAAAGTTTACATACAGTAATGTAAGAAGCAGTGTGAATGAAATGTGATTGAAGAGCTATTAAAAACTTGTGTACATCATTTAACCTAGTGCTACAATGGTTTCTTATAATTTTGTTGTACAATTATTTTCCATCATTATGGAAAAAGTGACTTATTTATTTTGTTTTGTTTGGGTTTGGTTTGGTTGATTTGTTGATTTGGGAAGGATTGTTTATTTGCATTTTTATTTTTGTGGGTTTTGGGTTTTTTTTTGCTTTTTTGAGGATTTTTTGGTGGTTTTTTTGTTTAGTTCAGTTGTTGGTTTTGGTTTTGTTTTTGGGGGTTTTTTTGTTTGTTTTTTTTGGGGGGGGGTTGGTTTTCAGTTTTTTGGGATTTTTGAGAGGGTTTTGTGGGTTCTTTTGTCTTGTTCTGTTTTTAAATAACATTATTTATGTATGCCTCTTTATTCCTGACAAGATATATCCTTTGGGAGAATAATTAAACACTTAGTAATATCTGCTCAGCACCTTCAGGGCTGTGATAGGCCAACCCCAGCCAGTAGCCAAACACCCACTCACCCAGCCCCTTGCTCACTCATCTCTCTTGCGAGGGCAAATAGGGGGGCTGTTCCTGTGGAGTCAAATAGAAGGAAGGTGCGAATACTCCGGGATCAAGATAGTGACAGTTTAACAGGGAAGGTAAAAGCTCTATGTGCAAGCAGGGCAAAAAGAAGAGTTTATTCACTCCTTTCTACCAGCAGTTAGATGTCCGACTACTTCCTAGGAATCAGGGCTTCAGCACATGCAATGGTTGCTTGCAGAGAGAAATATAACCCCAAGCATTCAACCCTTCCTCCTCATTTCCCTGAGCATTAACTGCTGAGCATAACACTTGGTTGTATGGGTCACCTGTCTTGACTCTATCAGCTCCCAACCTCAAACTCAGTCCCATCCTGTTTGAAATAGGAAACACAGCGTTCCAAGGAATGAAGCAATAGCCAAAACAGAGGTCTGCTGTCAGCTGTTGTTTTGGCCACAAATACAAAGCACAGATATATATCTATGCCATATATCTTTATACTATGTATAAAGAAATTTTTTATTTCTGCATTTGGTAGTAGTTTTTTTGACACACCTTCCAGCTTTTTTCTGCATTTTCCCAGCAGCCTCTGCAGTTCCCAAATCTGTTTCATACAGGGTTATCTACTAAATGATCATGGTTAAATTATTAGAGTTGACAGTGATGGACTTCAGAGCTAAGACTGCACTCAGGCTTAAGCAGGACAGAGCTCGCATCACTGAGTTTTTCTTTCAGGTTGTCTCCATCAGTTAAATGTTATTACTTTTGAAGGTTTATCGGTAGAATGAGGACTAAAACTTTTTTTTAGCAACAGAATGTTAGGTGCTAGATTTGGATTTGTCATGCACTCTAAGAATTTGTGCTGGTTTTACCCTTCATAAAGGCTTTATGTTACATCTTCTGCCTGAAGGGTTTAGCTTGTGTCCTTTAAGATCCAAAATTAAGTGCTACCCTTGCATTGAGTGTACTGTGAAAGTCATAAAATGAAAAGTTTGTAGCTGAACAAGTTTTACTCTTTGTAAGATTGGCAGGCTTTTGAACAGTGTAAAAGTGAGCTTTGTTGCTCCAAACATGCCCTGCTTTTGCCTGAAGAACTGACATAAATAATACATCTAAAAATGCTCACAAGTTTGTCAGCTACAAACTTACTCTAAGGAGGCAAACAACCCAGCACAATGAAATAAGTGGCATTGGTTTGCTTTGTGTGCTTCACTGTATTGGGTCTTTTGTCTTTGCCTGTAATGTTTCCTCATTAGAAAAACATGGTCTGTTCTAGTAAAGTAGGACATAGCATGCTGCCCACATTAAGAAGATGAAAATTATTAGCTAATATCAGAAAGTTTCTAAGCTTTCTCCCTTGAGAGTCCTAGGATTACCCTAGGATTATCAGGGAGGCTCTTGGGTGAGGTCTGTCCTCTGCCTCAGTCTACTAGGATTATTTTTATAGTAATTACATTTTCCCCCTCACTGTTACATACTAGAAGCAAATTATGAAGTAGTGTCTTTATTTAATGACAGTATAGATAATTAAAAATTAAACAATCTTTAACTATTATGTTAATACTAGTGGGAAGTATTAGAAGTCTGTTGAACTTTTCAGAAAGGGGATAGATATTCTAGTATCAAACTATAGCACAGTACTTTGCCACAAAAATAAATAGCAGTTTATTTTACACCCTGTAGAACAATAAGTCTGAAACAACCTTTCCTGGATTTTTTTCTTGTATATATTTTGAACTGTTCTTCACATGAAAACATTGTAAGCTGTGTGTTCTAGTTTCTTTATATTTCTACAAATTTCCAAACTCTTTTATATGTTCTCGATGTCAGTCTTGCAAGTATTTTTACGATGTCACCAGTGAAATTTTTGAGATGCCTTGTATTCCGGTGATTAATTATTTGGCATGTTGGCTATCATAGCCAAATCCAAGCTGGGTCAAATAGGAGAAGTATTAGGGCAGTGCATTCACTTCAGTAAATCCATGTATTTTGAGAATTTTAATGTATGTAGATGGCAATTTGTTGCACAAGCAGTTAAGCTTTTTAGATAAGGTTTACCAGTGCAAAGCTAAATCCAAAAGTTCAAATTCATTTTAGATGTGAGAAGATAATAATGCTTATGGTGATTTTTTTTTTTTTTTGGTCTAGTTTTTGAAAAATTTTAACCCTCTAACAAGAGTTTTGCCTTCATCTAAATCAAATAATTTTTTGTGGTAACATTGTCTTTGTTGAAAGGTAAGTGGTAACTGCTAAGATTCCATTTTCTGTTGGTGTGTTGTACAAACATTTGTAGTTTCATCCTACTTTTTCAATCCAGGCAGAGAAATGTGAAATAGTACATGTTGATAGTACAGCTTGATTTTTCTGTTTCAGCATCCTTCAATTTCAAAGAAAAGCTTTACACACTCTGATGATTTTTTTTTTTAATTTTTTTTTTTCTGGGAGGGTGGATTTTCAAGCTCAGTTTCTGAAAGCCCGTGAGATACTTCATTAGAAGGAAACTCTGCTATGTTAAACTGCAGCAAAGAAAAAATACTGACATCTTCAGAGATCATTATTCAGACCCCTCAAGGCTTTTGTGGGAAGCTCGTGATAAAGGATGGAACCCTAAAATTTAAAATGGCCTCACTATCTTCATAAATAGCATCTGGGGAAAATGAAGTAGGGTGCAATATCTTGCTTATACAACAGAGAAAATTTATGCCTTGCATAAAATAAAGTGGCAATGTTTCAAACACCATTCAGGGAATGTAGTTTTCTCTACATGAAATGAAGTGTTTTTAGACATGTGTATGAAATTAGTAATAATTACAGAAAGATGCATGCATACAAAATTTTTCACTTGTACTATGAAATGAAATGTAAGCAATTTATTTATGCAATCATTTCTGCTCAGTTTATCAGACAGAAAATATAACAACAGATTGAATTAAGTATCTGGAAAGTGGATTTATTCAGGTATCAGAATAATGACAGCTGACCCCTTTGAATTCATCCATGTTTAGCACTTTTAGATTGTAGCATCTAACAGTTACATTTGAGGAAAATAAGCTTTTGCACAATTTGAATGACTTTGGATATGACCAAATAAAATACCAAGGAAAGAATATACTGCTTATTGCTGAGTGCTGCCAATATAGAACCATAGCTTATAATACTATTTCTGATAAACTTTCTGACAAAGTATCGTAAAAATTAAGTGTTGAGGAGATACAGATTAATCAAACTGAACATCTAGATACTATTTGACATTAAAAAACTGTACACAATATTTGGGCTGCATTTTATTACTGTAGGTCCCTCTGGATTATTTTTTTCAACAGCTCAGGATCAAATTTCAGTGTAAGTCTCCAAGGGTTGCATGAGAAGAAAAAAGAAAAGGGACTTTTTTTCCTAGGGCATCTCAAACACTTTTGTATTTTGGTTGTTTATTATTTTAAATTAGCATTGCAAAGTCTACCACAGATGGATTACAAACTACAGGTTTTACTGAGGCAGGTAATTATGTGATGAAAATGGAGATAAAGGTCTTGTTGATGGTTCTTAGAGTCTTAACCTTAAATAAATTTTTTACTTTTAAAAATGTCATTTACAACTTTGAGAAGATCTCCAGAAAGGCAAAACAGCATCTGCAAGAAATCAAACAGATTTGTACTTCTTGTAAGTTTGTAGTAATTGAAAATGTAATGGAACTTTCCTTATATTTTTTACAGTAGAAACAGATAACTTGAGTATTTTGGTGATTTTGTTTGTTTAAATTCTAAGGGAAAACTGTATATGAATTTTTCAAGTCATCCTGAACTGTGTAAGAAGTGAATTAAAATATTCAATTCTGATGAAGCTAGAATTATTCCATAGTCATCTCAGTAGTTATAAAAAATTAGGCAACAATGATGCAATCTGATTTCCTTTGCCTAAGTTTCTCACATACATTTTTTGAAACCCTTTGCTTGTCTTTATTTTTCTTCAGAGCAATTGAATGCTATACTCTAAACACTCTTTAGTGATGAAGTTTATTTAAGTAATCAATATTTAAATTGATTTCAAAAAACTTAGTCAACATGCTTTAAATAGGTGGCCTGATTATTCTAAGGAAGATGATCACCCAGTTGCTCCAGCCAGATAAGGAAACTTTTAAAAACTGGGACAGTCCTTTAATTGTCTAAATATAGCTTTAGGTTTCTAATTTTAGGGTAACTTACTTTAAAGCAATTCATCTCACTAGGTGAATCTTAGGTTTAATGTGATATCTCACAAACTATATCTCAGTTGTGGAAACAGAGGATACTTGTAGATCCATAACTCTTGATTTTAGGGTGAATGGTGAGCTTAATCTAAGGCACACAGTGGTCACCCACCTCAGAAAGAAGGATGTCACATTCCACAGATGACCAAAAGAAGGGTCAGAGTTGGTCATACCATAATGCACATCCTGGTGAATAAAGATAAAGCAGAGTTAGTTTATCTGGGTTAAACACCTCATTTGTATGAATCCTAACTAAATTTTCTTCTATCTGATGACTAAAAGGCAAGAATTTTGTGACTTCTATCCTAGCCTGTGTTGTAAACATGTTACTATTGTATTAATAAAATTTGAGTGATCATGTAACCACCACAGCTGGTGACTGAAAGGATGGTCATGGCTACATAATAATACTGAGCAATTTGTTTAAAAACCATTTGAAGACATTTTTGAAAAAACCTGTTCTGAGGGTTCAATTCAGTAAACTCATTTTTTTGTCCCAAATGGTAAGAAGTCTTCTGTAACTGTATCTAAAAACTCTGTGTAACTCTCATTATGTTGATCTTTTGCTAATTGCTAGCAGAAAAATCTTTGTAGTTACTGTAGACTTTATGAGCAGAGAGAACTTTACCTTGGAGCAGGCAAATGCCAGGAGCAGTGAGACTGGTAGGAAATTAAAAATCTATACATTTATCTTACTATTTTGGAAAGCAGTGTTTCATAAATGGAGTGACATCAAGTTATAAACAGTTTATAAATGCTGTTCAGAACAGGAGCAAACCTCCACATCTGACCAACAGTCTTCCATGTTGCCTACTCCACTTTCTGCTGTATAGTGCTGGGGAAGAGACCTTTGTAAATGATTTGAGTCAGTATTCTTCAGTAAGTGTCTGTTGTATGCTGTTACCTCAGATTGTGTCATGTATCACTGTAATTTCCCTTAAATTCATACTGAATGACAAGAAGCATTTCAGATGCATTCTTTCCTGTATTATACTTAAGCAAAGCTGCTAAAATGTAGCAGCACTGTTCAAGATACTCTTTTACAGACATTTTGTTATGAGCATTTTCCCTAAAAGTAATAGTGTATACTTTCACATAAATCCTAGAAAAATAATGAAAATAGGCATTTATCTGTTATTTCAGTGATGCAAATATTTTTGCTAAATTTTTTTTTTAAAAAGCTGGTTTTGCAGGTATAAAATTAATATTAAAACAAAAATATTTAATTGAGTTTTCATTTCAGTGTGTATGTAAATTGACAGGACTAATCTTTTCACCAGGAACCAGAACAACAAGTTTGTTCTAGAGTGGAGTTGCACTGTCACTGTATAGAGATGGGAGACTTAAGGTATAGATAGCAACTGTTTTGCTCTAACTAGCAAAAAAACCCAATTAGTTTACTTCTTTAGGACTCTAATTTGACTTTCCAGTTCCAATAAGAGCAGAAAGTTTAGCGCTTGTGATAGTGCCAGTTCTGTATTGTTTCAGCTTCCAAAATGCAAAGGAGATATGTAATACCGAAAGGGGAAAAATAATCTCATTTTCTTCCCTACAACTTGTGTAAAAAAAGAAAAGAAGTTGTTAAAAAACACGTTTTCTCTGCATGGAATTCACACCAGAAGGGCCAGTGGATCCTTTTATTTATCATTGAGGCATCATATCAAGGCTCTGTGAGAAGTTTCTGCAGGCCTCTAGGAATATATTTTCCTTCTCTTTGTTTGAAATAATGTTACAATAAAGATGAATAATTGTTAATATTTGCTTTATTCTTAAATCTAGTGACACAAATAGCTGTGTCTGGATGTTTATTTTTGGTGGAAAGCTTCATCTGCAACTTAACTATAATGCTGGCATTGTCTTACATGCCTGTATAAACTATGTATGTATTTTATGAAATGCAATATAAAAGCAAAGATAAACTTGTAGCATGGCACTAATTTCTTATGTACTAGTTAAAGGTGGTTATAAATACTAAAGTGTTCAGATGATTGCAGTGCAAGAACTTTAAGTAATATTTATTCCAGTTGCCTGTTCCTCAATTCTTCTTTATAATTGAATTATTTTAATAATAATACTAATACTACTACTAATAAATAATAATAATAAGGAATAAAACCTTATGATAAGTCTATAAAGTAGCTGCAGGGATCTTCAAGATATTTTCATAAAAGCCATTCATGTTCATTCATTTACAGATGTTCCTTAAATATGATTTTTCTAAGAGAAATTTCCAAAAGGATAATAATACATAGAGCTGCCAGTTTAGATGCATATTTCCAAAGCCTAAAGGCTTCTACTCCATAGAAGAAACTGCAAAGATTAACCAAATTACATAAAAAAAAAAAAAGGCTTAAATAATTTCAAATCTATCATAATAGGGAGCTGAAGTATATTATATAAGACACTTGGAAAAAAAGGGGATAAGTGCATAATATCCATAGCATAAGAAACATTCAGTTTTGTGTGTCCTGTTTCAACTTGATTAAAACAATATAAATCAGCAGTA
Organism: Pseudopodoces humilis; assembly: GCF_049639895.1. Lineage (NCBI taxonomy): Eukaryota > Metazoa > Chordata > Aves > Passeriformes > Paridae > Pseudopodoces > Pseudopodoces humilis. Next base: position 57,075,163 of record NC_142203.1, on the reverse strand, counting down.
AATAAAAATAGTCATTCTTTTTTCTGAGAGGTATGGACAGGAATAAAAAGAAAATACACTAGATCATTTTCTTCCCCTTTGTTTTTTTCTAAGTTTTTTTCCCACTTCTTCAACAAAATAAGCCTTTATCTCCTGAAAAAGTAAAAACATTTAATTGAGACATATTGGTTAACTTGCTGTCTCAGTCATTTTATATTTTTTTCTTTCTTAAGGTACTCTAGTATATATGTCCTACCAGTAATTGCCTTAGAAGCCTTGGTTTATAATACACTTAATCACACAAGATCATAGCATGCTTTGGGTTGGAAGGAAATCTACTTCCAACCCTTTTCCATGGACAGGGATGCCGCTTATTAGCCTGGGTCACTCAGAACTCTATCCAACCTGTATTTGTCCTTGATAAACAACTCCAATGCCTAAGTCAACTTCTAAATGAGGCTGAATAAAAAAAACAACCAAGCAACCAGAAGTACCCAAACCAGCTTTCCCCCCTCATAAAAAAACCTACAACAAAAAGATACAACCAAAATAACCCAACACCCAAATAAACAAAAACCACTGTTTCTTAGCTCTAGAAAAAAGTTCCTCTGGAAAAATAATGAAAAAAAATGTCTTTCAGTTGTTTCCCCTAGAGCAATTTATCAATTCCAAATGCAGCAGAGAGGGTCTAAAAAAGCCAGCACTGCCCAAGAAGACTGTCCTGGGGGACATTAGGAAGAGCATTCCCAGAAGGTCATGGAAGGTGATCCTGCCCTTGTACTCAGCCCTGGTGAGGTGTCACCTGGAGTGCTGTGTCCAATTCTTTGCTACTCAGGACAGAAGAGACATGGAGCTGCTGGGGTCTTTGTAACCCACTAGAGGGTTACAAAGACGGTTAAAGAGCTGGAGCATTTCTCTTACTAAGAAAGGCTGGGGAGCTGGACCTACTCAGCCTCAAAGAGATGACTGAGAGGGATCCTTATCAATGTACACAGGTGTCTGACAGGAGGGTGTCAATAGGATTGATCCAAGCCAAGCTCTTCTCAGAGTTTCTGAGTAGTGGAACAAGAAGCAATGGGCAGGAACTGATGCCCAGGAAGTTCCACCTGAACATGAGGAAGAACTTCATCACTGTGCCAGGGAGCAAGCACTGGAACAGGTCATCTGGAGAGGTTGTGAATCTCCCTCACTGGAGATACTCAGGAGCTGTCTGGACACAATCCTGCACCATGTGCTCTGGGATGACACTGCTGGAGTAGGGAGGTTGATTGAAATGAACCACTGTGGTCCTTCCCAGCCTGACTCATCCTGTGCTTCTGTGATTCTGAGCAGAGGACATGGTAATAGGTGGCTCCACAGACCTCTGCTCTGAAGCTTTTGGCTTGCCTTTGAGTTTTTCTGGAATGTTGTATGGGGAGAGACTTAGAGTGCAGGGAGTTTAGACTCAGTTATTGATTTGTTAAGATGCTTAAGCCATGGACATTAATCTCTCTACCCTATGATGATTTTTGTGTTTCAAGCTTTTGCCATACACCTGAAAATATGTCCTTTTGTATTCATTAAATCAGTCAGCTGTAATAAAGTGTTCAAAGGCATATAAACCCTGGCATACCTTATGGCCTGATTTGGAAGAAATTCTGCTGGTATAGCTAGCAACATTTTTGGTAGGGTTTTTCTGCATTTTAATATTGGATTTGGGTTTTTTTTCTGAGTTTACTTTTAAAATGCCATTAAAAGTCACTAATTTATTCTATAGAAAAAAGGCTAGATTAATTCTGTTTGAAGCAACAGAACACTTAAGGATTTTCTCATAACTGTGACAGTCACTTCAGCTGCTGTAGCCAATATACCTGTCAATTTTAAGAAATTTTCAGGAAACAATGCACCTCATGTAATAACCCTTGTGCCAGATTTGTTTGCAATTGACTAATAGGTTCAAAAGCTGTTGTAGGACAATGTAAATCTACTGATATTTTTGTCCAGCAACAACCAAGAAGCATTTATTTCTTTTTGTTCTTTTTTTGTATAAAACAGTATCAATATTAATTATTTCTTACTTTTTCAGACCTGAGGTGTATGATTGTGATTCTGCATCATATTTGAAGACTTAAAGTCTGGTTTAGAGCTGCAAATCATTCAAGAGCCAGGTTTTTTTGCAAGATAATCATGTGAAATATGGAACTGATTTTTCCTGAGTCATCATTCCTTTCAGCTGTGGACATTTTTGAGCTTACAAAGTATTCTGAATAGGTCAGTTCAAAATGAAGGGGTTAGCAACTTGGTTTTTTTCATAATGTGTTGTCTTTGTCAAATGTCATATGTGCCTTATTTGGCTTTATCACTGTTCTGATTGTACTTACAGGTTTTACTCTGAACTGCCTTTTACTGATAGCATTCATACAAAATCTTACCTTGAAAGATATCTTATCTTGGTATACAACCACTAGGTCTAGGTATTTCACGTGATTGCAGGTAAATCATACATTAGATATCGTATTATTCAGTGGTGCATGTGTTCTTTCTGAATGTGAAACTGAATCAAATACTTTCTTGTAGGCCAGTAGCAGTGGCTTCTCACAAGCTCCGATACCCATATTTTCTATCTTCATGCCCCTTCTCAACCTCTGCTATATTAGACTCCTTGTTACTTAACATGCTTTATAGGCTTCTCAAGCAGAAGTTGATTCACTGTTCCTCTCTTTCCTTTTGTTAATATCCTTCAGATGTCCAACCTATGAAATATTAGGGGTTACTGTCAAAGCTGTATTAGCAGTTCCCAATCAACGTGGGAAGATGAAAGGCTCTTACCTTTCCTTCATTTCTTAGGAGTAATAGTTTTGCTTTCAAGCCTTTCTGCTATTATTTAGCAATCTTTCACTGTCCTTGATGTTTACATGTCCTTTCTCAATTTTGTTCCTACTACAATCCTGAAAGAAAAACAATCTGGTTTATGCTTGAAGAGTTTTCATACACTAAAGCCCTGTCTCTAGTAATATATACAGGCACCACTTAATTGCAAACCAAGTAAATAAGTACTGTTTAAATTATTGTGCATTAGCTTCTTGCACAAGGAAGTTGCTCTGGTTTTGGCTTTGCAGTACTGAATAATGCCATGTGCCAACATAGGTCTTTTGAAAAGGGGTACAAAGCTGTAGAAAAGATGTCTCTACCACTAAGAAAATTTCTCCTACTAGATCTTGTTTGCACTTTAGAATAATTTTCATTGTTCTAATTGCAATTGGTTCTGAGATACCTCTGTCTGTGAATCTTACCATGCTTACAAACCTGTCTCAGACCCAACCATTACCCCTGAGTCCTCATCAGTTTTGCCTCTAGCTCTCTTAGTTACTTAATTGCAGTCAGCTCCTCTGGACACGTGGTATATTTTCTTTCCAAACAATGCTCATCAAAACCAGTTAGCAAAAGCTTTCTGTTCCCTTAGATCTTAATTATGATTTTAACATTACATAGGATCCTAAAGTCATTTAGGTTGGAAAAGACCTTTAAGATCATCAAGTGTGATCACTAACCCAGCACTGCCAAGCCCACATGGCAGGGTTAGAGGGAATATTACTTTCACGTTGTATTAGTGTTTCCTGATTTCTGCTGAAGGCACCAGTCATGTAATTACCTGAAATTACTTTCCTCACTTTCTCTACCAAATTGTTTCTACTTTTTTTCCAAAGAAATGGTATTATGAAGCCTCATTCTAAAATTGCTTAGCTGTAATCGATTCTGTTACCCTTTGCCATTCTGTTCTGGCGTGGGTTTTCTCTGCTGAGTGTAGAGACAGTCTGAGTTAAACAGTTTTACTGATAGTTGTAATACTCCAGTATTTAATGTTGTTTTAAGAGCCTTTCCTATAGCATGGAGCTGGAAGTAATGGTCCCAAGCTGTTCCTGTGTGACTAGCTTCTGTGGATGTTAGTCCAGCCAGACCTATGCTTCCTACTTATGAGTACAGCCTAGTTGCCTGTGTAGTAAATTTCTGTATACAGCAAAGTTTTCTGCAGCCCTGTCAAGTGAAGAAAATCAAACTGGAGTATTAAGTTCTAAGGTAAGAGAACGCACAGTTACTGACATTCATGGTTGTACAAGAGCTTGCATTTGGACACAGTGATAAACCAAAACTATCTCTATGCATTCTTGGCACAGCAGCTCAGAATTTACAAGCCCTCTTACCACATATTATCCTGGAAAGCGCAATGCAAAGGCTAAGGTAGAATGACAGGACAAGTTTTTGTCCAGAACTGATGCATCCTGGCTAAATATTTCTGTTCTGTATTTTTAATGCAATCCACAGTACCCATACTGTTCAGAACTTATTCACTATTTGCAGAGTTCGGTATCTCTGATAGAGAGAGATACTCTTTGGGAGTAATGACAGACACTGTGATTCAAACCAGTATAAGCCATAAATGTAATCTTCTCTGAAACATCTAGAAATTCCCATATCTACAGTAACCACAATATTAACGATTCTCATTAACTTTTGGTAACAGTGTCAGGCAGTAGTGGTCTGTCATGGCCTGAGTGTCAGAAGTGGCCTCTGTAATACAGAGTGTGGTGGACTGACCCTGGATGGATACCAGGCACCCACCAAAGCTTCTCTATCACTTCCCAATGCAGCTGTATAAGGGAGGCAAGGACTGGGAGGGCATGAGGGAAGAGTTTTGACACTCAGAAGTGTCTTGATATGCTCCCGTCTTGTTTTTTCCTGGTGGATTTCTTGATTATTGGACTATATTGGGTTCTGTGAGCAGTGAAAGATAAAACCAAAACCAGAAACAAACAAGATGGATAGAAGAGGTAGGGCATAGTAAATTTCTCCTGAGTGTCTCCCATAAAGATGAAAAAATTGGTTTCTTCTTTAAGCTAATATCCTCATTCCAATTGGAATAGCAGCAGAATAGCATTCCAATCAGCAGTAGCCAGGAGGGGTCATGGCTAAGACCTAGGAGGATTGTTCTGTTCCACCTCATGTTATTGCTGGGGTCAGGGGAAGGGAGTCTGTTCCAAAGAGAAGGGTTTCCTTCCAGTTGAGTAAGCAAGGTGCAGGTTCTGAGCCAGAGGGAGCAGTTGGATAACATTGGTTCCAAGCTGGAGGGGCTAGTCAGGTGGCACTGGTGCTGAGCCAGAGGGAATGGTGGGACATTTGTCTCCTGTCAGGGTCTGCCACTATCTCTTGCCACAGGGAGCAGTAACAGGGTTTTTTTCTTATACTCTCTGCCTTTAGTATTGTTGCTGTTACTGTTCATTTTCTTATCTCATTGCCATTCCCAGTAAATTGTTCTTATCTCAACCTGTGATCTTTACCTTTTATGCCTCCAGTACTCCTCCAGCCTTCCGCAGAGGGGAGGGGGAACAAGTGAGTGAGTGGCACATGGTTTGGAGATTCTCAGTGGGAGCACTAAATTGAGGAGTACCATTCCTAAATCACGGCAGCCAAAAACCCGGAGTGCCATTAATACCAGATCTTCAGTTTACTTGTGAGAGTTCAGTCATTTTACAAGAGCAAAGCAGGAGCATGGAAATACACACAAGTTGTTACATTCATATGGGGTGAGCACCATTTGGGAAGTCCAGCTACGTCTTCCTGCAAATATAGCAGTGCAAGGAAATTTGAAGCACATGTGCTGATAAAAGCAAGCAGTTACCAAAGATAGTAGGAGCTCCTAGACTTTCTGCCCTAAGGTTTTTATTGTGCTTTGTAGTAATAATTACAACTTTGTTGTAACAAAGTCTCAGCTCATTCTTGCTGGAACATGCCCTTCACAAATACTTTTCAAAGGCAGAACAATCCACAGTTTATTTTTAGAGATTTTTATTTTGCATTGACTTTCTTGGCAAAGTAAAGGTATTTTCATACCTGAAGGATGGGATGCCATCCAGAGGAGCGTGAACAAGCTCAAAAAGTGGGTGTACAGGAATCTCATGAGTGTTTAATAAGACCAAATGAAATGTACTGGATCTGGCTGGAGCAAACATTGTATGAGGGTTGAGGCATGAAGGGATCAAGAGAGCCCTGCCCAGAGGGGCTTGGGAGTGCTGGTGGGTGAGAGGCTGGACATGACCCAGCCATGAGCACTCCCAGCCCAGAGAGCCAAACGTGTCCTGGGCTGCATCCAGAGCAGCGTGGGCAGCAGGGCCAGGGAGGGGATTCTGCCCCTCTGCTCTGCTCTGCTCTGCTGAGACCCCACCTGCAGGGCTGCCTCAGCTCTGGGGTCCCTGCACAGGAAGGACATGGACCTGCTGGAGCAGGTTGAGATGAGGGCTAGAAAAATAATCAGAGGGATGGGGCACCTCTCTTTTGAGGAAAGACTGAGTATTTTGTTTGTTCAAAATGTTCTTGGTTTGTTGGGTATTTTGTTGGAAAAGAGAAGGCTTAAGGGTGACGTAATTGTCGCCTTTCAGTACCTGAAGGGAGCCAACAAGAAAGATGGAGAGACTATTCACAAGCGCATGTAGTGGTAGAACAGGGGGGGATGACTTCAGACTGCAATAGGGTACGTTTAGATCTCATATTAGGTAAAAATTCTTTACTATGAGGGTGGTGAGGCACTGGAACAGGTTACCCAGAGAAGTTGTGCATGCACCACTATTGGAAATGTTCAAGGCCAGGTTGGATGGAGCTCTGATCAGCCTGGTCTAGTGAAAGGTGTCCTGCACATGGCAGGAGGGTAGGAACTAGCTGATCTTCATGGTCCTATTCAAGCCACACCATTCTATGTTTCTATGATTTTTGCAATGCAGATAAATATAGATTGTTAAAATTCATTTTAAAAGAAGAAAACTGATCATAATACAGTTTTAGACAGCCTTTTTGGTTTTATTACTTCCTTCTTTTACTGTCTTGTGATTTTTTGTCTTTACCACTGAAGACTTTTTCTGACATTCCTGTTCTATGTTTTATCATCTTGTTAAAAGTAACTGGTATTAAATTTAAGAATGCCACCTGTGTGTACTATCTTCTTAGGCATTACTGAAAATGACCTTCCAGACAATTGGTTTGTCAAAAATAGTTATGAGCTGAATGTGAAAATATGTTCTCTTTTTCTTCTTGCAGCCTGAAAATGATAACCTGCATGCAGATGATGAGCATGAACTCAGACGAGATAAAGAAAGCTATCTCTGTGCTGTGTGTCTGGATGTTTATTTCAATCCTTACATGTGCTATCCATGCCACCATATCTTTTGTGAACCTTGCTTAAGGATGCTTGCCAAAGACAATCCAGCCAGCACTCCATGTCCACTGTGTCGTACTACAATTGCCACAGTCTTTTTCCAAACAGGTATAAAAATGAAAGTTTTTACCCATAGTAAAAAAAAGTACCCATATTTGCACTTTTCCTTCCTGTATTCTGTATTGTTCAGAGCAAATTTTGGTAATGTTAATCCACTGTGAGATTTTCTTTCCATTTAACTCCTCCTAAGAACATTCCATACAGGTTCTCTTCAATGTCAAGAAGCTATTCTGGACATGTACTTACAAACTTTATTTTAGAAGTGAGATTCTGGTAGTTTTCTTTTCTGGTAGAATTCTGGTAGATTTCTTTTGTTTCTTCTTCCTGAATAATAACAAGCTTTAAACATAATAAACATTTTTCAAACTATTCCACTGGAAAAGTGTTTTTAAAATTACTCATTTAATGACACATAAAAAAAAGCGCTCTTTTCATTTATGACATTAAATTTGGACACAAGTGAAAATAAAGGCTGGCAGAACCCTTGATAATCTTCTCATATTCCCCCATCCTAGCCTCTTATACCCTCATCTCCTGTGTTCCTTACTCTTAACAGTAGGAAAATATGGTGGCTAGGGGGTGTTTGGTGTCAGATTTGGTATAGAAATAGAGGAAGGTTAAGTAGTCCTGCAGATAGAATATCTGGAACAGCATGAGTCATTCTTTTATGTCCAAAACTTATATGGTAGATTCAAGTACCATTGATAAAATTGCACTATGGTATCAGGAGTTAGGTTATTTACAACACTTAAAACTGTGTATAGACAGATCACAAAGTAATGGAAATGATTCAGCCATGCAGGAGTGTTTGTTTCATTTTAGATGCTACTGAGATCTTGCAGAGATCCTCTTGAAGCTGTTGTGAATGCTGTGATGATGAGAGGTTAGGGATGCAGACTGAAGTATGATTTCACATTGATCAGCAGAGCTGCCCACCTTCTGTTTCTGGTTGTGCACAGACTCTGCCTTTGTACAGGCATAACTTTGTATGATTTGATGGCAGGTCAGTTTGAGGAACTGACTGGAATAAATAAGAACTCATTTGGGTGGGAAGGAGGCATTCTTCAGATGAACCTGTTGCCCCAAGGTGATTCATTGAGCAGCTGCTGGTGGCCAGGGATAGAGACTGGCTATCCCTGCACTGACTGTACTGCAGCAGAGAAAATGGATGGAAAGCTGCAGCCTGAGCACTCTCAACCCCCTGCCTGTCTGGTGTATAGAGATTTCAAGCTGTTCTCACTTCATTTCCCTAATGTTTGGTGCTCCCTTCAATTTGATGTACAGATGAAGTGTGTTTCACTGATAGAGAGTTAGGTTTTTCTACAGCTATTTAAATTTTAAAAAAGCAATTTAGCAGATTTGCTGCAGAAAATTACTACCGGAAGAGCACAAAAGGAGAATAAATGTGCTTTCTAAAATGTATTTGTAAAACTTTTCAACATGTTACAGTTATCTAAATGAAATATTACTAGGATTATTTGTAGCCTTTAAGTACTTAACGTACAATGTGTAAAAATGCCAGGTGGGAGGGAATGAAGAAGAAGGAGACAGATTTTTCTGAGTGCCAGCACAAGAGGCATTTGGCACAAAGTGAAATATGTGAGATCTCATCTGAACACAAGAAAGCACTTTTTTTCATGTGAGGGTATCAAACAGGCTGGTCAGAGAGGCTGTGGAATACCCATCAAACCCATCTGGACATGGTTCTGGCTACCTGTGTAGCTGACCCTGCTTGAGCAGGTTGGACTAGCTGTTCTCAAGACATTCCATTCAGCCTTACCCACCCTACTAAAATATTAAATAGGTATGTAGCTTTTTTGAGGGCAAATATTTATGTGGCTAAGGAGGAAATATGGTGTCATAGATATGTAAGTAGAGTCTACTATAAACAGTGGACCATAAGAGTATATAGTATGTTTTGTATTAACAACTTCAGATGAGAGAAATCTGCAGCTATTTGTATATTGCTATTCAGTATATAGCAATATGTGCTTGACTTAGCTATCTATTTAAAAATAGGGATGCTCATTTAGCTTTGTTTTGTTATATATTAAAAAAAATATTTTGAAATTCTCCAGTGCATAGCATACTGAACAATTTTTTAATTAACTAAGGGGTATTGATGATTATATTGTATCCTTAGAGAAATTAATAAAATCAATACATTAAGAAGATGGCTGGTGCCAGAGCAATGTAAAGCATAGTCTTTTTTTTTTTTTTTTCACTCAGAAGAGTTATTAAGCCTTCTAAAAGTTACGCTGAAGTCACTGCTGCTATAGGTTTGTGCAGGCAGCAAAGCAAAGTTGCTTATAATCTTTACATACTTCTCTAATACTGCAGCTGGGATGTCTTATTTCCCTCACTAATTTATTTTGGATGCTTTCTGCAGCTTTCCATTTGCATATGTGCATATTAAGGATATATTCAGAAGTTAACTTTTTAGCTTGTACAGTTTTCCAGACTGAACATAACTGCAACAGAAGGATGCATGTTATGTGTAAAAAAAAAAAAGATTATCCATCAATTATGGAGAAGAACAGTGTTTGAGAGCTACAAAGCCATATTTGACTCGCAAGGGTAATTCCTCGGCCAGTTGCCTTGATCAACTGAGCTTTGTTTACAGGATCCCTTAAACATGAGTTCCAGTCCATACAGGTTGCTCTGATGGTGTTTACTATGCTTTCCCATCTTTCTTAAAGGCTTTCTTAGAAGCCCTTCTCCCATCAGGATAAACTCACATCGGATCAGATGATAGCATGCCCAGGATACAGCTAAGAAAACAGCTCTGGAGCTGATTCCACCAAGCAACTTTCTAAGTTACAAAGTATCTTTTAAATGTTTCACTTAACAGGGAAGAGCAATCTTCTACACTTCCATTCATATGAAGTTTCATTTGTGTTTTTTGCAAGAAGGGCCGGATCTGACACACATGTGCAACAAATCCACCACTTTGGAAAAATGGAGATTGAGAGTAGAAGTTGTGCAAAGGAGGTCCAGGCATGGACATGGCAGGGAAATAGGGTCATGTAAGTACAGGACAGGTGACCTGGCCAGCCTGAGGGGATCTTTAATTGAAAGCCTAGCCAAACAGCCTTCTAGAAGCCAGTAAGGCTTGTCACAATTGCCTTTTGTGAAAATCAGGAATTTGATGCCTCACCAGAGGTTTCAGTATTTAAATTTGAATAAAATTGAAAGAACTGTCCGTCCGTCTGTAGCAGAAATTAAAATGTTCTCTGTCTATGCTATGAGAGGCAAGCAGAGTCTCATCAGAAGCCTGGATCTGAATAGTACTTAATCCAAATATGTTCAGTAGCATGTATAGCTTTTTCATAAAAATTTAAAAACACCGGTGAAAAATGTTTGTTCATTTTACATTTAGAAGAGAAAAAGGGCTTTTCGCCTCCAGTGACAGCAGTATGTATGTGCAGCAGCTCTGTTTCCAAATAATGAGGTAGAAAATCTAAAAATTCTGTGCTCTTCATGTGTTGTGTAGCCTCATTCCACCTGCATTGTGACTTGGTGAAGTAAAGGATAATTTTTTAAATAAGACCAGCATGGATTTTTTACTTCAAATCTGCTAATATCTTCATCTTACACAGAAAAAACTATTGGAAGCAAAAGAATTTTTCTTTTTTGAGCCTGCTCACAAAAAAGCTTAGCTTTCTTAAATTTGCAGAGAAAAAGATTTCATCATTTCATAAAATATTTGTTATTATAAAAATATGTTCCATTACATAAAGTAATACGCCTTCTCAAAAAAAACCAGTGCATGTCTTTTCTTACTTCGAAGGTGCAAGAAGAATTATGGTAACAGCTACTATTAATATTTACCTGACCCATCTTGGTTTGGAGACACAGCTTGTGAGGGGTTTGATGGGCAGGGGGTTGAAGTTTTTCCTGTTAAGTACTAGGTTAGCAACCCTGTTTGTTATCAGCAGATCAATTCTATGGTAGGAAAATATTGTTGTTTTTAAATTGTTTTCAATTGCATTGCTATGGATAGATAGTTTGGCAGTTTTTGAGTTGCAATCATGCAGGTATTTCACCAAATTATACCCTGAGAAGATGTTTTCTTGAGGTTAGTACATAATGCCAACTCCTCCAATGTGTCGTGAATCATCCTACAAATGTTTTCTTAGTTCCTGTTAATCCAAAGTATTTTTAAAAATCTCAAAAATATTTCAGGCTCTTCCCCTTCCTTTGCATTACTGTTACTGAGTGGTGATATTAAACAAAAAGCAATATGAACTGAGAATTAATATCACAGTCATTTTTTATGGATATCATTTTTCTTCATAGAGGTCATAGTTCTGTAAGTTAAATAGCTTGATTTCTTAAATACAAAATTTTGTCAGAACTTGACATCATCTTTTCTAATGTTTTTTTTTTCAAAGAAACAGAATGTTTAAGACTTGCTCTTACTATATATGGAAATGCTTGGGTAAATGTGATTTTTTTAAAAAATCAGATGTTATAATCAGAAGAAGGATTACACAGTAGATATGGCATTTTTATTTTGTATAAATTTATGCAAATTATCACTTTATTTAGAGCATTGATGTATGTATTCTTTCCCCTTAATTATTGTAGATCTGAATAACTCTACCAGATCCTTTTTCCCTATGGAATATTTGAATCTAAAGGAAAATTTTCAAAAATCCAATTCTGCTAAATGGCCTCTACCAAGCTGCAAGAAAGCATTCAGAGTTCTTGAAGGTAAGATTTTTCATTTTTGTCTAAATATCATTCAGTCTCAAGTGTAATATTTGAAAATAAGACTGTAATTAATGCATGCCATTGGCAAACAGACGGATGATTCTTAAAGTAGAGAGGAGTTTAATTCTTGTGGGTGATTCATACACAATGCTCTGAATCTAAAGATAAACTGCGAACTGTAAAAAGACAATTGTGTATGTACCTTTTCATTTATTTTTGAATCTTTAATTCTGTGCACATTATCAGGATAATTTTATGAAGCTTCCTCCTTAGAAGAGTTTGTGTCTACATTGTGGAATAAAGAAAATTACTCTAGGAAAAATGTTACTAGTTCTGAGTGTGGTCAATAAAGACCGCCCAAAAAAAAAAAAAAGCCAGAATCTCTTATGAGATAATGTAATATATGAGTCTGTTGTGAGAGAAGTCAAACGAAAAGTTTTTGAATAATATAGATTATTACATACATAATGCTTACAAAATAAAGTAATGGGTATGGGTGTTTTAGTTTCATTTTCTCTTTATTATATGAGGAAAGAAAGTCATCTTGTTGCTACTTTAACACTTAAACATTTTCATGATTAACTGATTATTGACTGAACAACATTTAAGTTAGACCTCCTAAATGCAGGATTCACTGTTTACCCATATTTCCCTGTTTTCAGTCTAATGGCCTTTCTTCACTAGGCCTCCTGTATGTTTACTTATATAGTTACTAGTATACATTTTTCATAGTGCTGAGTCTTGTGTGCAGATATAATTTCCCTGTTTGTAACAACAGATTGCTTCTAAAAGTATGTGGAAGAAATAAAACAGAACTTCCGTTTTATATTCCTTGTATAAGTCTACCCAGGCCTTTGTAAAGGTGAAATTTTGATAAATTCTGGTACTCCAGTTATAAAATCATGTCATGTAAGGCCAGCATTTGATACTCAAAATATCAAGAAATGTTCCTGGCTATCAAAAATAGCAGACTTGAGAAGTCTGAGGACTGGTAAATTATCTTTGATATTACTCAGAGAAGAAACTGTTGGCAGGATAAACTAAGATGACTGTTTTCTCCAGTAGGAGTTACTGTGATATGTTTGTTAATGCTGAGCTTATTGGTTTATTTTAATATATATTATGTATGTGACATAATTCCTTTATGTTTTGTAGTGTTTTATGAATTATGCCTTTTATAAATATATTTCACAATACTAACTATTGTACAAAGCATAAATGATTAGAAGTAAAAGAAACATCTGGAGAGGTCATACAGTTTCAGTATTGCTCTACCTGAAAATTTGCCATATTGTTCAGCAAAGGTAATTTTGAATGCTGGAACTATGTGTCTCCAAAGGGTAGCCTAAAAGTCCCACACTAAATGGGACCATGGTTAGATCTAGTTAATATGACACACAAACCAGAAAGCTGTCTGAAACTTTGTCTTTGAATTCCTAAATAAAACGGTTGCTGCCATGTTTCTCTTCTGACTTTTTATTTCAGTAAAAACTACTGCATGTTTGTGTGCTTTCAAAATGCAAATATATAGTATTTTCTTCCTGGACAGTTTATTTGGGCTTATATCTAAACTGTGCTTGGCAACACCTGAAGTTCCATATTTGGTTTGCATAATTGCATGTGTTCTCTGGCTCAGGAGGCTGCTTGGAGCTTAATAAGCATAAAATACTGAAAATAGTGGCAGCAAAAGTCTTCTGACACCATATTAGATTCCATTGCAAATGCAAACTCTGGTACCACTGAGATCTGAAGGGATAAAGAGGATACTTAAATTAATTCTCTTTTAACTAAGAACCTAATAGTCTAATAAGATGTTAGAATTTCAGAAGACAAATATAAAGAATTAGAAAAGAAATAGGATGGGTACATGAGTAGAGTGACTGGAGTGAAGAGGGGGATGATTACAGTGCTTAGAAAGCAATGAAATCTTGCAAATTTGAATGTGAAAATAATGACCTCTATATAAGAGTGCACTGCCAAATACTGCAATACATTGTCGAAGAAGAAATTGTCGAAGAAGAAATGTAGCCATGTTAGAAATGCATGTGCTCTTTTACCTTCATATCCAGCAGGTCCAGTGTTCACTGAGAATCTAGAAGTCCTTTTCATATGATTCCAGCTTTCATTGTGACAAAACCCCTTTCACAACATCATTTTACTATCACAGATACAAAAATAGTAAACCTTAACCAGTAAATCACTCATTAGAGATGCTAGATAAAATCAGACCTCAGAACTAGACTGGGATATGAGGAGAGAAAGATGACTGTTAGGAAGTCTAGATTATTTACAAGATTTATCAGGTTAACTAATTTAGACTGTCTAATGTTTCAATGTTTCTGAACATTGCAGGGCTGCTAGATAAAATCAAGCACTTCCTCTTTTTCCTTATTTGTTTCCTGAACTGATTCACTAAGCCAAATATATTTGGTAATCTACATGTGAGTCTTCTTTCATATAAGATTTTCTACGAGGATTGTAGAATTATCTTTAATAATACAACCAACCATAGCTTTTCAGTTCTTACACAAAAAGAAAGAAACCTCAGCATTGCAGCACTATTAGGCTTTAAGCTGATGAAAATTGCTCCAGATTAGTTTGCCCTTGTATTGCCCTGTATTTTTTTTTTTCCAATGAGATAATCAACAGAATTCCCATTTGTTTCATAAACATTACTTATGTTATTGCTCTCTGTATGGTGTGCTGTGTTTGGTCAAGGATAAGTTAATCATAAAATGGAAACACTATTCAAGAAGGAAAGCAATTCTTCTTTTCCCATTCAGATTTTTAATACATAGAAAAGTTAACAAGCTGATTTTAAATATTTCTCTAAAATACCTTCTGTTTCATATGAGATAAACGAAGATATTATATTAGTTATTCTTTTGAGTACTGGCAACTTTAAAAAAATGTTATTCCACAATAGAAATAGCATCTCAATTAATGGTTTCCTTAAGTAGATTTTAAAACAGATAAACAGTGTCATTTGAACAGGAGAGTTAAATAGTAAATACACTCAATTGGATCCTATTATCATATATTCATAGTTGAAGAACTTAAGTATGGCCTTTGTATGCCATTAAAGTGGAATTGCATTCGGTGCACTGTACAATCACAGGAATTCACCAACTAAGGGTAAGTCTCCAGAAGTAATTTTGTACACAAATATGGGCTAAAATAAATGATTAGGATAATTTTAATTGCAAATATGATACTTAATTTGACAATGATTTTGATGTAATCAAGTGCGGAAATTAAATATTACTGAGACATTTAGTACACTAAGGGCCTAAAAGTGTTATTTCAAAAGCTTTTGCATAAGTCTGAGATAGAAATATATTGAAGAGATAGAGGATAAAGTAGTTGGGATAATAATGGTAGCATTGTAGATGGATGCTGGCTGCCTGCTATAGGGTAAAGTTGTAGAGATGGCTCAAGAAAAGTAGAGGTAGGTGTTCAGGACAGGAGAAGGGGATTATGAAACCTCTGAATTACAGCTGTTGGTGACTATTTGAAATTGTAATTATTACTAGGCTAATATGAGTCCCTTGCAACTGTTACTGTTGCTGATGTTTTTGTTTAAAATATGGCAATTGAATTGAAAGTCTAGTTAAAAATAGAGTATTTATTTCTGTCTTTTCAAATGCTTAATCTAGAAAACATTCCCCCAGTGCTGCATACTATGAAATCTGTGGAGATCCTTTCCTGATCTCGTCTCTTTAGATACTTAATGAAAACATTGACTTCTGCATCAGTCAAGGATTGTACAATAGGGTGTGTTCCAAGCCTACTAAAACCAGGTGGAAATTATCACCACCTCAGTAGGTGACATCTGCCATGTCCTTTTATGTTATCACTCACTAGAGAAAATGGTGAACAATTTCCTTTAGAGAAAGCTCCTAATAATACCTGTTGGTACATTTCTTTGTATGTGTCTTTAAAATTGGGGTACAATAATAAAATTTACTTTCTTAATTCAAGATTCTTGTTATTGTGATTTCAGTTTGATAGGCAAAAAAGGCAGGATTTTAAAAACAGAATTACGGGTTTTAAGTTCATAGTTCCTTGTTTGAAAGAACAAAAAAAAGTGATACTGGTTTTCAAGTTCAAGTACTGTGATCTTTTGAGAAGAAAAGATAGGTATTACTGAAAATAGAAGATGCAGCATTTAATTTTAGCTATAAAGAGTAATGCTGGCAGAAGTCTCCCAGAGTAATCCTTACTTTGGACTATTTTTCTCAAGTTCTATTTTTCCATCCCATCAGGATCACCCAGAGCAGGTGACAAAGGAACTCATCCAGGTGAGTTTTGAATGTCTCTGGAAAGAGAGAGACTCTACACCTCCCTGGGCAGCCTGTTCTGGTGCTCTGCCAGCCTCAACACAAAGTTCTTCCTCATGTTGAGGTGGAACGTCTTGTGTTTTAGTTTCTGACTATTGCTCCTTTCCCAGTCTCTGGACACCACTGAACAGTCTGGCATCATCCTCTTGGCATCCACCCTTGGGATATTTATATGTGTTATTGAGCTTCTCTGTCAGTCTTCTCCTCTCCAGATTAAACAGGCCCAGATCCCTCAGCCTCTCCTCATAAGATTCTTCAGTAGAGCTTGTGAAATCACAAAAAGTTAATTTGCACACATCTATTTCTCACAAAACGCATTTGCAATCTGCAGTCTTCACATAAAGTGAATTTTCTGCCTAAAAAAGACACACACCACTGCAAAGCATTGTCTCAGAGTATCTGTTAGGCTTATTAGTACACTAATACAGAAAAGACAATCCAAGTCTGCTGGTTGAGTGTCTTAGGTCGGCTCCACTGATGGCACTGATGGCAACTTTCCAGAGTTCCCCTTGGGTCCCATGGAGCACCCATGCTCTAGCTAGCCTTTAGGCCTCTCCTTCTGCACCTTGCCAAGTAGAGGTCAATCTGAAAGGAAAAGAAAATGGAAGGGGGAGTTTAAAATTAAAAGGGCATTGCCACAGAGATGTCTTAAGTTTCAGCTTCAGATCTGCTACTTCCTTCCCTGTTATTTTGTCAACAGTGTTAGTACAAAACATTGTGTATCAATAGCCTTGTTTATCTTTTAAGCTGTTTTGCAGAGGCTGTTCTTTAGGGACTCCTTCAGAGTCACATTCTAATTGAAAAGGGTGTTCTGTAACCTTTTTCCTGTCCTGAAGACTGCCTCCAGCACTAGCCTATGTAGGAGAGTAATTTACTGCGCAGAAACTATGGTTATTGATTTGTCTCTATTGGTTCATCAATGTACTGAAGGGAATAAAATTCTAACTAATTTGTATGTGTCATCAGGATTGCTTGTTTCCATTTAACCATGACATTTTAAGACTGGTTTACCAGGAATATTGATAGTTGTAATTATACAGCACCAAGGATTGTGGTAAAATGGCCATGGCAAAAAAAGCATACTGTAGTCTTTCCCCATTTGACATGTCCCTGAATGGATGTTAGATTGGCATCTTTAGTCCTGCAACTAAGTGTTCATACTGGTCAGTGAGACAAACTAAGAACATCTTGGCCCTCTTATGAAGCCTTGGTCCCACAGCTGTACCAGAGACAGCCAAATGAACTTGTAGAGGAGTTAAAGGTATCACAGTTTTGACTCTGCAGCTTACAATTCCTAAATGCTTTTAAGAGGTTCCTTTTCTAAAAATGCTTAATAAAATATAGCTGTGTTCAGGATAAGAGGGAAAGGCCTTTGAAACATTAATAGCTAGTTAAAAGATACCAAACAGAATAGAAATATATGATTAATTTTTCTCACTGAAGAGGTATCATATGGGTCCTGTATGACAGTTTGTATTATCGGGCATATTTTTTACAAGATACAAAGATGTAACATTTGCTTATGGTACTGAAATATTTGGGATAATAAAGTATAAACCAAGTGTAAGCAGTGGCAGGAGACTGTCTTGGTACCTAGTGTTCTTCAGCAATGTTTACATTGTTTTCCTTTCATCACAAAATAAGGTAGTTATCATGAAGGGTACAGACAAGATAAAAGAGAAAGTCAGTTTTAAATTGTTTCCTGATGAGGAATATGTAAATAGACTAGAATGCTTCACACAAAGAAAGAGATTACTAAAAGAGGGGGAATGACTGCGGCAATTAAGATCATGAAAGGCGTGACAGAAGTGTATCTGCTGCTGTTATTCACTGTCTCATTATTAAAGAACTAAGACTCCGCAAAAGAACTAAAAGACATTAAATAAAATTATTGTTACCCCAAAGCATGAGTTCAAATAATGACGTATTCTTGTTCCTGTTAAACTCAAAGATACCACATTTGTCAGCAGAGATCCTGGAAATGCAAGTCCCTGGGATTGAGAGAGAAAATTATTGAATATGCTTGCCTTGTTCTTACATTTTTTCAGTCCCAACCAATTCCTCATAACTTGACTGTCAGAGGAAGAATGATAGAGTAGGAAGAGCTTTAGACTACTTAGTATTCCTGTTTTATAAGATGTTCTGCAGTTTGATAAAATAGCGTCTTCCGTTGCAATTTTATTTAAGCCATTATAAAAGGATTTTATTTATTTATTAAGTAAGAGCATGTAAATATTTGCTGTTTGCTCTCTAGAGACAATTGAAAACACTACATAATCTTAGTTTAACCATGTTAGGTAAACTTTAAATTACTAATTTTTGAAGTGGTAGTCTTTCATTACAGAATTTGTTCGGAGCATAAAGTATTTCTTGGTTTTAATATTTATGTTTTGTGTAAAATTCTTCTATAATTAGTTCAGGTTTGGATTGGTCTCTGTGAACAAGTCAAAGCAAAGATGCCTTTTTTCTTCACCAATGGCAGGAATTAGCAAGTGTGTGTTTTTTATGTGTTTTAATGGAAGTGGGGAATAATCCATGCCAACTATGTCAAGAAGAACAGGGAATAGGGAAAAAATTGTTATATTTTATTCTTAATTATCTGTTAGCTGTTAGCTATAGCTGTTAACTATTATGTTTAGTAAATTTTATTTTGTGCATTCTTGCCCAGCACTGAACTCCAGTGTCTAGGAGAGCAGTTTGTAGCCACTAAAGAGTTTCAACTCTGCTGGTGTAAATACATCTTAACTCAAAAGTTGAGTTTGCCTGGTGTTCAGTCCATTGATTTGATACCTTGCAGAAACCCTGTTTGCTATAAAATAATAATTTTTGATTGATAATAGATGGTAGATATATCAGTTGGCATCATCACTGTCAATGAGTTGACAGAAAAGAGAGCAGGACAACCATGTACAGTGTTTTTCCTGCCTAACATGCCTGTGATTACTATTTCATATGTCTGTACCAGTGACAGATAGCTCTGTGCCCATTCCAAATTTGGATATAAACACAAGTTCACTTTGATCCTGGAGCATTTATTGGACAGAAACCTGACAAGTTTTTTGGAAGAATATGGTGATTGCACAGTATCGGTGATGGAGAGAGATGGGGATAACTGAATGATGATCAGAATCCAATTTTACTGTGGGATACATAAGCTTATATACCATTCTAGGAATGCTAGTAATTTTTTACTACAGTGATTGGGTTAAATATCATACAAACATAACGACAAACTTGCACATTTTACAACATTTCTACTTCATTCAATCTTCTTGCAATCTTCAAAGCTCTGTTTGTTCCTGCCAAGGCATCTTGTCTATCAGATCTCTTATGCTAATGAAGTCCGAGGTACTTTCTGACTTTACTATAGCACAGCATAATTTTAAAAAGTTAGGCACCATTTTTTAGGCAATACAGAGTTGCAGAGACACTTTAAAGTGAAAATAAAAGCTGACATTTTAATTTGATGAAGGACAAAAGAGGAACCATGAAAGCACTCAAGGTAGTGTCTGAGAATAATAAGGAAGAAAAGGTGATCATATTTTAATTAGTTCAGAGCCAGACTAGGCACACCTTCTCAAAGAAGGCAGAGATGTGCAAACAGCAGAGTAAATTCAGGAGCTTTGGTGAATATACTCACTGAGTAGATAAAGTTGAATGTTTGAAATGGCATCAGAAAAAATCAGAGATAAAAACCATTACACATCTAATTAAGGATTAAAGGAGGGAATTTTTAACAGTTCATAAGCATTTTCTTTGTATTTCAAATAGCTTCTTGTTAACTTTTTAATAACCCTGCTTTGTGAAAATTTATTTTTAATTTTCTGTTGAACATCTATGAAGGCTTTTTAGACAGCTCTTTCCATGAAATCTTGGCTAAGTTCCTAAAAACTGGTTAAGTACTGTCAATATCAGAAAACTTTCAGTTCAGAAAAACTGTGCCAACTTTCTAAAGATAATTGTACTTCTTGTACTTTGTATTTTCCGTTATCTAGAGGAATATTTATTTTGCTTTCTCAGATGTGAAATAGGAATTTTGGGCATTGACATTAGCTAAAAGCTGAATATGCCCTTTTTTAAAGACAGTGGCATGGCTCCAAGATAGGTCACTCACCAGTTTTTCTGGATAAATTAAGGGAGTCATGTTGCCAGATTTGCAAATAAACTAAATGTTTTGTGTAAATGTGCAGAACCTTGTCTTACAGAGGGGTATGGTGAGGCATGCCTATTATGTGTATTCCCTTTGACCTTTGCTGTCATACTGTCTCCGGCTTAAGAGAAGTAGGGCCAATTCATGAATTTATTTTTAAGAAAGTATTTCCATTACTATTATCTACTGTTATCACTAACATTGGCTTAAAACATTAAAGCCTTAAGCACTGAAAGGGTTGTAACAGTAGTTACAAAACTCAGCAGAGTTTTTATTAAATCATCATTAATATTAAACATTATGTTTCAACAAAATACAGCAATCATAAGGGTCATAAAATAAGAATCTAGAGAGAATTAAGCAGCAGGCCAAGTAGCATTCACAGAAAAGACAAGAAACAATATGACATATTTTTTTTTTAATGCTATTTTATACTTATTCAGTCATTTCTTATTATATAATAAGTCTAGCTATAAATATCAATAGTGTTTGCCTCTCCATATACTGTGCGGTGGTAGTCTGTACAAACAGAGCCTAAAGGGATGTAAGTACTTAAGGAGGGAAGAACAAAGCTAGAGGGAATGAACTAAAAGGAAAACTAAAGAATGAACTAGAGGGAGCCAATGTCATTACAGCAATATGACACAAACAGGTGAAGGCTTTTGTGATGATAACTTAGTAAGAGTTGCTGACAGCTGAAATACCGTTTTTGGTCATCTGGGAAGATGACAAATACAGCATGATGTACAGAAATGTTCAGTGATAAAATGCAGGAACAGCAGGAGAGGGATGAATGTTGATGATGAGTAAGAGATTAGGTGAAGAGAGAGTAGAAGAGAAACAGGAAGTAGATTAAGAAAAAAACATGATTTAGAATATTCTGAATACTTTTTCAAATTATTTTTTCTTACACATTATTGATGTAAATACCACAGAAAGTTAAATACCTCAACTTGCTGTTTGGATTCCCTGGTTTTCATTGTCTGCATTGTCATGGCAAAGAGAGAAGTTGTCCACAAGTTAAATTCACTGTTAAGATACAATTAAGATACAATTTATTTACAAGGAAATGTGAACAAAAGATTACTACTCCCTGTCTTAAAGGCAAATGTATGAAAATTACCATAACTGTGATTCAATGTCATCGATGTACATGTACAAATCCTACCTTTACAATTAAAGGAAGACATTTTATGGTCTAGAATGTATGCAACCTATGCATTTAGATCTCTATGACATGCATGAGACCATGCAGCTTCATTCCTTGATATCAATCCTCAGCTGTTACATAATGTCCTGACTGTTTGATACTTTTTGTGTTATGGTGTAGGGGAAGAAAGAAAAAGCAAACAAGTAATTCACCTAGTTACTTAAAAAAAATTAAAAATCATTTGCTTGCTGACTATCTTCAAAAATTCCTTCAAGTGTTCCAAAGTCAAGTGACTTTTACACTGTGACAGGTGGATTAATTACTCCCATTCTAGTATGTATCCTAGCAGTTAAGCCAGACAAGTGGCTTCTATTTGTGAGTATTGATAATTATAGAATAATCACAGATGATTATATTTTCTGTGATAATAATCATAGACTTCAGCTTGTTTTCTAAGCTCATTATGCCCTCCCATAGTACTCTGGTTTCCTGATTCCCTTATTTTCAGGAAAATAGGCAGCCCAAGACAGAAATTTTGAGCCGTTCTACTTTTTCTTTGAAATTGTGAGAGGGACTGGACATCATAGTAGTTATTGAATAATTCTCATAAAACTGGTAAATATATTTCTTACTTAATAAATGAATGAGATTCTTAGTTATGTAAAATAGCCAATGTAAAATGTGTATGCATGCATTTAATGTGGCTTTATGGATTTTTACACTGATTTTTAATCTTCCTCATTTTCTTTTCCAACAATCTGTTTATTTGTCGTGATATACAAGCTAACTTATATAGTTCATATAGGGTTCATATTTTAATTGGTAAAAACTGAATTATTTAGCTATAAAATAGCAAGAGGCAACTGCCCTCAGACCTTTTATTTCTTTATTTGCTTAGTATTCTGAACATCATTGTTAACTGGTAAAGAGGTACTATATTTTTTCTTAGTATTCAAACTAATAGTAGGAATATGCAAAAGACTTCACTTATAAATAATTCTTACTGAAATCTGACAAGCTCTATTTGAATGGAAAAAGATCTTATATTTATTTCCAATCAAGAGAAAAACTACCAAATCTCTGTCAAATGAAAACAATTGTAATTGTAACGGAATGCAATTTACAGTATTTCACAGAGGAAAATCTTCAAATGACAAGTTGCCTCCACTTTGTCCTAAAGGTCTGAGGCATATTAATTTAAGGGATTCACCATAAATGATCCAAAGAAATGCTAAATTCAAGTATGGCTTTTATATATTGATTTGTAGTTAATAACCTTAAATTCTGGGTTTATTTTGTATACATATCTCTGTTGAAAAACTCTGATATGAGCTACCAAAAAAAATTTGTACTTATAATTTTGAAAATAATATAGGAAGTTAGAGCAGTATGAAATAAATATTTTTGAGAGCTGTCATTGCTACAGAAACTTTTATTGTTTTGGTTGGGTTTTTTTAATCCTTTCTATTTCATATATTTCTGGTTCATTTTGGCATATTCTCTTCCCAGATCCATCTAGGATTCATAAAGTTTTAAAAGAGGGGAGACTACTCTTAGATATAAGTGCCAATAGTTTTGCTCATACCAGACAGCAAGAGGCATTGTTTGCCAGGTGTTTGATTCTGTAGGACTGAGGATTTTACAAGCTTTCTGTTTTGACACATGAAATGTGTGTCTGTGACGTTCCCACATTTAGGGATTTCTGCATAGTTTTGTCTGTAGCATTGTTCTTCTTTTCATGTTCAATGCCTTGAAAGTCACAAATCTATCTGTAACAGTGGTTCCCAACTCTGCCTTATAGAAAGGAGTGTCCCATATGGAATCGAGTCTTGTGTCCCATATGAAAGCCTTCAGGACATGGCTTTTTCAGATTTTCACAGTAACTGGTTGCTTATCTAGACTTTTTTAGACAGGGTTCTTTGGCACCGTTAGAAAGCAGTTACTGTGTGTTCCTCACTAAATTGCCTGCATGCAACTGATTTGTTCGTGTGCAGAGGGGCACCTGTATCATATGCACAGTGAGTTCAATAAATCACATTTTAAGCATGCACAAATTACTGCTTAAACACAATTCACCTCTCTGTGACTTTCATAGCATTCAACACTTAAACCAAAAGCCCAGCAAAAGTCTATAACTAGTAAGACAGACCACAGTAAATGTAAAACTTGTTTCAGGAAAGAAAAGTACATTTTTACACCTTAAGTACATTTTGTATCCAGGTTTTCTAAAGCCCAACAGCTATGAGAAAATAGGACTTGGATTTTGGGGATGGAAAATGAGAGATGTTTAGGCTATCATGTAAGTTTAGTCATGTTTATAAGGTGCTGGCAGCCAGTGAGAGCCCACAGGTGAAATCAGAAGGGCAAGAGCAGAGAAATATGCAAAGAGAGCAGAGAGAAAGTGAACAGAAGGTAAGAGCAGGATAGTGAGGGAAGTTGAAAATACTATTTTGCTGTGGAAAAGGTCTTGGAAGGTGATAGTAGAAGTTTTAACATAGGAAAGCTGAAGGTTCTGGCATGCATCCTGGAGAAAGAAGAGTTTGTAATTTGGTATGTCTCTCTAGAACAAAAACTTCTGAGACAACAGGTGTGTGAAGCTGAAATACTGAGGCAAGAGGTGAAGGTTCAGGCTTTTCATACAGAGGACATGGATCCCTGGATTTGAGAAGGATGGTGGTTGCATTGAATGACCTTGGTTTGGGGAAGGAACTGGATATTTTGGGAACTTGAGTTTCAGTAGAGAGCTTTAGGCTGAGTTAGAGCTTGGGGCATGAGATGAGAAGTTAATGGGACATGCCTGCAGTCATTCACACAGGATAACTGCTATTCTCTCATAAACCTCTCTGGCAATATATTATCTTTCTTTGAAATACAAATCTCACAGTTCATCTTAACTAGAAAATCTTGCAATTTAGCTATTACGTTTTCATAACCAGAATATAATGCCTCTTAATGTGTGTATGTGAGAAAGCTGGCATTTATGCAAGAAGTTTGGGATGATACCTCATTTGTGAAAGCGTAAAAGCAACATAAAAACACCTGTATACTTGAAAAATTATAGAATACTTAGAAATTTTGTTCTTTTCCTCCATGCTGTCATCAAGTCTGCATGTGTCAACAAATTGGTAGACTCAGTGGGGCTGCTATTCAGAGAGAACAAGAAGTTGGAGAAATGCAGGTGCTTCATCAGACAAAGTCCCTCTTGCCAGGCACCTAAAAAGAAAAAAAGACCCAACTATAAGATGGAAAATACAGTGTAAAAGAGCACTTAGCAAGCCAAATTGAGACCTTCTTGGAATGCCACGGTGGTCTGTGTAGTTCAGAACATTCATATGTGATTTGGGAAAGTGATACATATACAGCTGGTGAAATTTATAGTGATATTAAATGATTCACTTCACTGGAGATAGTAAATATGAACTTGAAGGTAACAGTTCTCTTGATCAGTGTCCTGGAGGAGGCAACAGAATACATTTTCATCAGGCTTGCAGAGAACAGGAAAGTTAAAGACAGATTGATAGACTCAGCACAGGGCTACAATTCAGATACCTAGACAAGCTGTAGAAATGTTCTGGAAGGACTCTGAAATTCAACAATGACAAATGCTAAGACCTGCACCTGGGAAGAAAGAGCCCCAGCAATGAGGCAGGTTGGCATGAAAGCCTGGGGACAGATCTCTGGAAAGAGCCTGGGCATCCTGATGGAGAGCAAGCTGTACATGAGCTGGAAGTGTGCCCTGGCAGCAAAGAAGGGCAGCAGCATCCTGGGCTTTGTGAAGAGGAATATGATGTATGAAAAACTGTAGATGAAGCTTTTATCCCCTACTGCCCAAAACACCACATCTAAATCAGTTCTGCCTTCCTCCCCTGTACAGGGAAGATGGAAATAGACTGGAGCAGGTTTAACAGAGCAACCCAGGTTTAGCCAGGATGCTCAGAGGCCTGGAGAACAGGGACCCAGGAGGAGAGGCTGAGGGAACTAACTTCTTCAGTCTGGGGAAGGGTAGGTTTTGGGGAGGATCTCCAGTCAACCTTGTCATACCTTTAAGAAGACCACCAAGAGGACAGACCAGCTGTTTGCAGTGGTGCATGGCAAGAGGATGAACATTAAGAGATATGGAAAGTCCAGTTTGCAAGTAAGAAAAACACTTTTCATTATGAGGACAGTCAGGTGATGATGGAGCAGGTGCCCATAGAGGCATTATGCACCTCTGTAATGCATAGTATTCACTGTGATGTGCTGTGAATTAGCTATTGCCATTTGAAAAAAAGACATTTAGATAATACTGGGATTAATCTGAAAACATTTCATGCACAGCTACAGTAAAAAGGTAAGCAGGAATTATTAAAATCATAACAAAATGGAAACTATTATGTCATTGCCTAGGTTTTTGGTGATCCACAACTCAAATTTTACATATAATTTGAGATTACATCATCTCAGAGAAGGATAAAGCAGGGTGAAGCATAATGTGAAAAGGATAGTCTGAAGTATAGAAGCGTTTTCCATGCCAAGGAAATTCAAAAGTTCTTTTGTTTAGAAAGCATATTAGAGAAGACAGATGCAAGAGGTCTGTAGAATTATGAATGGCATAAAGATGTTTTAGGAAAGATTATTCATTGTCTCTCAGAGGCATTCTTGCATTAGCAATTATGTCAGCCTAATAGAGCACAAAAATTGATGCTGTGAGGTCAGATATCTATATCTGCATGTGAGGCAACTTGCAATCCCAAGGGCTAGATGTCCATTAGTGGTTGAAGCATTTTACTGGAACACTTCTTAGCTCTTAGAGTTCATCTTCTGTTTCTAGTTTTACCTGAAAGGAAAACAATTTATTTACTCCAATACTCCAAGGGACACAAAGTGCAGTAAATGAAGTCAATGTGAGATCTTCTCCAAAGTCATGCAGAGACACATGTAATGCTGGTTTAACACATTTTTCTGAAAACAGCTTCCAAAGATCTAGTGCACTGAGCTGCCAGGTGCTGCAAGGGTACATATGGGAAGGTCTCAGTCTATACTTGCATTTTTTCTCACAGTCTTTCAATAGCTCTATCTTATCTGCTGCAGAAAGAAGAGACTGCCAAAATGATGTACCTTGGTATATCTGATAACCTCAGAACACTTGTTCATATGTAATTTAATTTTACATGAGCACTTATAATGTAAATGGCTATTGTAGCTTGCATATTATTCATTTGAGAACATTTCTAGAGTAAAATTTTCTATCTGAAACCTTCTATTTTCAAGTTTAAAAAAAAAAAAGTAGCTCAATTTATAAAATTAGGAGAATATTTTAATTTTTTGTAGTTTCATTCTGTGTTTTGCTAGTACTTCAACAGAAGGTTGCAAAGTACAACAGATGTGCCTACTGATGCTGTAGTGAAAATCCTTTTTGGTTTGCATGCTTTGGTGCATATAAAAGTGTGATTTGCACACAACATTGTTTTTGTTATCTAGTAACAGGTTCCCACTAACAGTCTGCCAGACTCTGCTGGCACTGTGCATGCATATTCATGTGATTTGAGTAGAAGTTCTTGTTCAGAGTATAACAACGCAGGCATGTGCAAGAAAATTAAATAAAATACATTTTTTCAAAAATATATGTCTGTGAATAAATTATTTGGGGACTGTATTATTTGAGGATTAAAATTATATATGATAGGATTTTTTTTCAAGAAGTAGAAAATATGTTAGAAGGCATTTGATACTCCCTTAGGTCTTCTGTTTCGTAATTTGAACCCCTACTCCACGTTGCTGTTCAGTTTTTGAGGAACTCTACAGCTCTCAGCTTTTATCTGCAGGTGGCTAAAAAACATGGTTTATTTCCACTCTAGCTGGAGATAGAGACATATGAAGGCATTTTTCTTGTCAGAATTTATTAAAGAATATAGAAATCATAAAAATTGCTCATTACATGAAAACAGAGCAGAAATCCAGGGTACAGCTGTCCTTTATCAGGCTGGGACAGATTGTCTGCCTTTGCACCACAGCTCCCAGGCTCTTTTTTTGTGTCACACCATACTGTCTGACACAGCTGCACAGACTTGTCTCTAACCTCATGTCTTGACATAGGGAAGAACTGTGCTTCTGCAGTACTTCTCTTGCTACATGGAAAAGTCTGGGGAACAATGAAGAGGACAGACATTTTGGCAGGACCCTGCACTCAGGCCATCTTGGAGTCACAGGATTTTTACTTCCTTCTTTGCATCTGCCTATATATTTTTGCAGTGTTATCAGCATACAAACAGTGATTTAAAAATTGAATTTTAACCTGGTCTGCATTATATTAAACATAATAAACATCATATTGAAGTAAGCACAATTTATTTAGAAGACAGTTTTGAAAAAGAATCTCGGATTCTAGAAGTAGGAATTCAAATGTGTTTCAGTTGTTGAACTATGTATGTGCAAATCTGGATGTATTTTGATTACTGAAGAATTCAGATGAGTAGACTTAGGGAACCCTGCTTAATTACTGAAGAGATTGATTATAGTATATGGAGCCTTTCACTTCTAGATCACTGAGTTAAACTCAGTGAAAGAAGGCACCAATTGACAGATGGTCATAGATCTGGATAACATAAGCAGATAGCATTACTTTATAATGGTAGAGAATTCCAAATACAAACAAACAAACATATTATCTTCTAGACATGGAACACAGTGTTACTTTTTAAATCTTAGAAAATCAATTCCACAGATAGCTTCTTGTCCGACAAAGTGATGAAACTTAGCAGTGAGGTGTGAGATTTCCTGCTTCTATTTGTCTTTTTGATAACTGGAGGATGGAGTGTTACCTTTTTTTTGCTAGTCAATCTGGTTCCTTTTAAAAAGATTTTTATCTCCTAGTCTGTTTTTCAGCAGGTTTTCGGAGACGCTCAAATACTGTAACAAGGAGGCATTTCCCACATGCTGCTCACAGGATGGACTATATGGACTTCGAGGATGATAGCCGTGGATGGCGTTTTGATATGGACATGGTGATCATTTACATTTATTCAGTCAACTGGATAATAGGATTTATTGTTTTCTGTTTCCTTTGTTATTTCTTTTTCCCTCTATAGGCTGTAGAAATAACAGTTAAGGAAAATGACAGTCATGTGAACCAAAAAATTGTGAATAGAAAAATACTGAAAAAGGTAAAATGTTTGATACTGCATTTTTATAATTCAGAATTGGAATAGACTGCATCAAGCATGCTGTGAAGCTGTTTGATACTTCTGCTATATGTGACAAAGTACTCGAGTTTTGTTACAAATGTAATGTGAAATCCACATCATACTTCATTCAGTGGGAGTTTTGCCTTCAGGGGATTTTGATGGAAAAAGAATTTAGCCCTAATTTATAAAATGGTTACTCTGTAGAAGTACTCCCAGTTTTTAGGGAAGGTCTGTGTACTACAAATGACTACTGTCATCTATAGAGTCAATTAGGGGTTTGACTGTGTTGACACACTTCCCTCACTCATTGGTGCTTCAATTCGTAATACATAAAAGCACTAAAGATTCTTCCCATTTCTACTCAGATCTTTTGGGAGCAGGAGCAGTGCTGTACCATGCATTATATAGACATCCATCAGAGCTGTTTCAGTGGTGTGATCAAAATCCTTGGAAATTTTGACAATTGATAGATCTGTTAGAATTCCGCTGTGGATATTTTAGCCTGTAAAAAGAAAAATTATACTGCAGTGTGTTGCCAGTTCATCTTTTCAGCTAATAGCAATTAGAAGGAATCAACTAACAACCGCAAGTTCTGCACACCAAGAGTACCATTTTTGTGCAGATTCCCAGTGTAGTACTGTACCTTTTTTACCCATTCAAATGAGTGTATTCGTGTCCAGCAAGACAGCTAATGGAGGGCAAGCAGCCTGCCGGCTATGACCCAAATAAATACTGGAGACAGAAGCATTCTGCTGTGTAAGAAATCAGTATAATTTGTAAATTGCTGTAATAGTTGAGGATACTTTTAAATGTGGGTTCTCCAGGACTTTATGTCTCACAGGAGAGTACATAGGAGGGCACAGTATTTATTTGCATCTTTCTTGTGAAACTATTCTAAAGCACTTTATAGTTATTTTAGATATAGATTGATGAGTTAATGTACCAAACTGCAGCCAGTTCAACAATCATTTGATACTTGCTGCATTACACAGTATTTTCAAGTGAAAGTGAAAGAGCAGCTATTAAATTATAGTAAAAGATACTAGAAATTAATGTGGGAATCAGGTGCTGAAGAATGGCACAAGGTAGTTTAGGGCTTTACTTTTCAGGAAGGTACAAGGAAGTTTTTATTTCTAGTGGCATGACTTTTCAAAGTACACTGTACTTTCATCTAGAAAAGCATGTGAGTGTAGGTATATTGTCCCTTTAGTATCAGAATTTGTGTGGGAGATCTGTGGTTTTTCAGTAGGTGGTGTACTCCTCGGTACTGGTGTACTCTGTTCTAGCAGAGAACAAGGAAAAATGTGTTGTGGAAGGTGCCATCTGCCAAATGTGATGGAATGAAATCAGAGTTTTATTAAGCATGAGCTTGTATTCCTTTACTGGAGCAGCTCCAGCATGGGCAGCCTCTTACAGGCTATAAAGGGATCAGGACCAGAAACTTTCACGTAATCTGAAAACCAGCAGTAAATCAACTATAATATTTAGTTTTCTTACAGGCTGTACAAAATGATCTTTTCAAGAACATATGAATAGAATTAAAACTTACAAGTATAACTCTACTGATTAGACTAAATAATCTTTTTCATCTTTTTTAATATATGCAAATTTAAAGAGATGCAAGAACTGAAATTCACCATCACCACATAGTCATGATTTTGACAAAAATGCTTTTTTGTAATAATAATAATCCACTTAGTTACTTCATCTCTGACTAAGAGTGACTGGCTGTTATTAGTAGCATTAAGCATAGTGTTTCAAAATCTTTAAGGCTGTAATAAAACATTTGGTGGAAGTCTTTTATAAGCTAGGGGGTGTAAGTCATAGGCTCCTGTTTGGCTACATGCAGATGTGTGGGTGTGTATGCTAAAATATTATCCGTAACTTTAAACAG
This sequence comes from Pseudopodoces humilis, assembly GCF_049639895.1. Lineage (NCBI taxonomy): Eukaryota > Metazoa > Chordata > Aves > Passeriformes > Paridae > Pseudopodoces > Pseudopodoces humilis. The sequence goes on along the minus strand of NC_142203.1, from coordinate 57,044,528 downwards.
TTCTTTCATATGTGCCAGGATTGGCATTCTAACTGCAATTTTTTTTTGCCTCTCTAAACTTACAAAATTACTGCTCATATGTCAGAAAAGGGAGGCATCAACTCACCTGTTAAGACAAAATAGCTTCTACCTTTTGATCTCAAAAAACCTGAAATAAAAAGTCATGAAAATTTACTCTGACATAGTCTAAAATTTCAGTAAAAGGTTATTTAAATTTTTTTAACCAGGATGTCTGATTAAGCAGTATCCTTCAGTAAATATTCAAAAATATATTGAGACATAAGAAATGTAATATAGATGGTAACTGGTTATATAAAAAAAAGTTACATCATTTTTAATAGCATGTTACCACAGTTTTATTTGAAAAAGGGCCACAAAGAAGAGTAAAAATCCAATCTAATATTGGCCTATTTCGTATGTTTTTGACAAGAATTGATGACTGAGAGTGGCTACATTTTTCTGGTTAGTAGGTCTCACAATTTTGCTGGATATTTCTAATTGTTTAACTCTACCTTTCTTCAAGGCTTAAACAATAAACTGTTCCTTGAGCAATATTGTTTTCCTTTATATGGGCTGTTATTAATTCCTGAGAAAGATTATTTTTAAATTATTAAAAATGTACATAATGAAGACTACTCCAACTCTGAGAGATCCTCCATAGGAAAACACCTAAAAGGTATAGAGTGGAGATGCACATTTTTTGTCGTATACTGGATTTTTTTGAGATACATACTTTCGTAAAAATGCAGTAACAATTCAAAGGCTCAAATTTGGTTTTCCTTGAAGTCTGCTGTAAAATGTTGTTAATATCTCTTGGAGAAAGAGCAGGTTCTTTGTAGGGTATTTTCTGGTTAAATTGATCCTGATCAGCAAGCTTGTATTTCTTAACTACCATAGTATTAAAATGTCTACAATAAAATTTGGTTTGTTTTTAATATTTTGCAGTCATTTCACTAGATTTTGCTTGGTGGAATTAATTTTTTTCATTCATTGTCTTTTTTGATATATCTCTTTCATTTCTTCTTGGGGTGCAGCAAAAGTTTGCTGAATTTTTCACTACTGGGATTAACTCTTTTTGTATTAGCAGCCTTTTATTTGTTTCAGTTCTTTACAGGTAGCTTTTGTCAGAAATCATCTGGGGACATGGTCTGGATCTTAACACATTCTGATAATGAAGAATTCTCAGTACTGGTGCTGTTAGTCAAGACCATTTAATTGTTGAAGACAGCAGAAATCCAGGACAGGACTTAGGTTTCACTTTTACTGGCAAAGGAACTTCATGCCTACACAGAAGTGTGTGAGTTTTTTTGTCTAGCAGTGGATATGTTTCTAGCTACCCTACCTGCCAATGGTTCAGTCATCTTGCTTCTCTCATAAGACAGTTCTAAAAAAAAATCCCAAACAATATTGCTGCTCAGGGAGCAGCTGCAATGAAGCACAATGGAGTCTTTCACAGCATGTGCCTGCCTACAGAAGCTCAGATCCAAGTCAAGCTTTTCCCAGTATTCTACGTACATACCTCATGTTTTTATCACGTCAACAACAGCCTCAGTTACTGAGATGGAAAATAGGGAAGAACCAGACTTTAGGTGTATTTTGTCATTTTTAGAGAAAATTATTGTTGATAGCATGAAAGTCTGGGAGTAAGATTAGCTATTGTAGCTATCAGCTGACAACTGCCTTCATGGTGTGTAGTGTTGCTTTTGTGCATGTGTTTTCAGCATCTCTTGTTCTTTGCAATCTTGACAACATTATAGCTATGAGATGCACATTCTCTTCCAGGGAATTCCAGGTCACAGATGAACAGAAAAGAAAGGTAGGACATCAAGAGCATCTGCTGGTGTTCAGCCCCATACGCAGGCAGAGGCTGTGAGGAAGGATGCTTTGAATTGCTCAGGATCTGGAGCAAGACACCAAGCTATCCTTAGAGATAATTTTATTTAGCAGAAAATTCTAAGGCAGTAATAGTATAAGGATTTAAATATCACGGTTTTCTGTCTCAAACACAATTACCACAGAAAGACATTGCCATGAGATAAGCACAGAATGGAGTGACAGGATGGCCTAACTCCAAGCCTGCAAGATTTAGCTAGCACATCCTGGGTAATCCAGACAAAAATTCACACTGTGACAAAGTGTTTAAAGGAGCTGCTGCTTATATGCTTATCGCTGGTCAAACAGAGATCCTGATCAGCAGGTTATGGGACAGCTGGCATCTTCAGCCATCAGAGCTCCCCTCCCTCAAATATGCCACTGTGGGTATGTGAAACTTGGACTGTGAATTAAGACACCATGCAGAATACTTGAGACAAGATAAAGGTGGTACTATTGTCTGAGTGTTATCTCAGGCCTAGGGGGAGGTAAACAAAGCTGAGGAAGAGAAATGTATTAGTGATAATGGCTGAATTTATGGGCCACAAGGAAAGCAAACACACCAACTGTGCTGAAGTCAGCTCAGGCTGGGTAAAAGGTAATTCTGGCAGGCAGAGATTGAACTCACAACCCAGAGGAAGGCTGAGCATAGGACTAAGTACCATTAGAAGTGAGGGAATCATTTAACCAATAGAATAAGAGAACTGTGTAGCCAATGACCATTAATTCCTTGCTTACAAAAACGTGTAAATAGTGAAAAGCTTTGAATGACTTCAGAACCCCTACAACCAAAAACCCCTGGGTAAAGAAGGACAAAAGGACACTGTTGGATCCATGGATGGTGACTGTCTTCTGCTCTGTCTCTCTCTCTCTTTCTTCTCACTTGCTCTCTCCCTCTCTTTTTCACTGACATTTTATTCTTAAATAAAATGCGTACAATTGACTTTGGCATATGGTCTCATTTGCACCTTAGTTCAGGCCAAGGCTTCTCTCAGTAATAGGATCCTTAGGACTGTGAGGTGGATTTAAAACTGTCTGAAAAGCCAAGCTCACAGTGCTGTGAATCGTGGCAAAAAGTCTGCCTGAAGGCACATAGCTAGTGGTATATCCCAGAGAACAAACCTGAGTCCTATCCTGTTCATCATCTTCATTAATGACCTAGATTTTGGGGCAGAGCATACCCTCAGTAAGCTGCAGAGGACAAAATAGGAAGAAGTGGATAATACTCCAGAGGGTTATACCAGTGGATAATACAGCAGATGCTGCTGTCCTGTGGACCTTTGGCTGGAGAAATGGACTGACAGGAACATCATGCTGTTCAACAGGAGTAGTCTTGCACCTGGGAAAAGCCCCTCCATGCCTCAATACATGCAGGAGGTCACCCAGCTGGAAAGCAGCTCTACAGAAGAGAACCTGGGGGTCCTGGTGAACTGCAAATTGAATATGAGCCAGAAGTGCTTCCTTGTGTCAAGAAGGCAAATGGTGTCCTCAGCAGCATTAGGCAGAGTGTGGCCAGCAAGTCACAGAAGATGATCCTGCTTCAGCACTGATGAGGCTGTCTCTGGGGTGCTGTGTCCACTTCTGGGCTGCCCTGTACAAAAGAGATACAGAATTATTAGTGAGATGTCAGCAAAGGACCACTAAAATGATTAAAGGAATGAAGTCTCTCTCATATGACTAATTCTGTGAAATCATCTCACAAGAATTGACTGGTTGGTGACTAGAATAAATGAATTCCTCAATAACGGGTAAATAAAACAAAAATGTCCGAGGAGAACATCATGTTTTCCCTTCATAACAAAAGGCAGTACAATGCTGGAAAAACTTGGCCCACTTTTTTGTCCATTTCTGTTCTTTTCTGTACATATCTGTGTAGAATAATTAATTATAATTTTCTTTTCTTTCACTGTTGTCTTGAGTCAATACAACAAGTCTCTCTTTGGTAACAAGTTCAATCTTTAAGAGGTTATTTTTCTTCCTACTTATTGAAATCTGTGGTTATTGCAGTTGTCTGCAGTACTCAGAAGAGTACTAAGGAAAAAATCACAGAAGGTTTAGTAATATTATTTCAGTATTAGTCATCTTGCTGTCAGAAATCAATATTCCAGCTTTATATGTAAACTTATTATTTAAATGTTAAAAGTGTAAAATCTAATTTTTGCAGGTAGGGGTTTGAATTCAAAAATTTTTGGGTGCCTCGATTTGTCATTCCCAACATGAGACCTTCCTTCTACAGTGACCTGATGCAGAACTGAAGATCACATTTCTCCAAAATGGGTTGTTTAGGATTTATTACGTTGGGATACAAAGCCTTAAATATATGTATTTATGATGGACTTCAGCAGTGATATAGATCCCAGCAGAATCATCAGAGTCATCACTGTAAAATCTAGTTTCTCATATACCTGCAACTGGATTTGTGTCTTACAAACTTTTTCTATTACTGTAAAACATATTATGATGGCATTTCTGGAGTTTTCAGAATTTCTTATGAAAACAAGTTCAAATTTTATATTTATTTACATTTGATTATTCTATGACTGAAAGTAAACTAAACCTCCAGAGTCTTAAATGTATTAGGATTTCTTTGTTGCTGTGATATAATCCTGGAAAATAAATACTGTCACTATTAGCTTAATAAAATTACTTAATTAAAAATAACTTAATAATAATCTATTTAATTTTCTACCAGACATCTTCTTTGGTTGAAATATTTCTACATGTCTGATAAGGCACTAATGTAGACCTATCTGTAAGGTCTTTCAAATTACTTTCCACCATTACACTCTGGAAGCTTAATCATAAATACTAAAAATGTATAATTGAGGACATTTAACTTTTCACTGCATCATATTTTTACAGTTTTTTTATTGTTAAAAAAAACTTCCTAAAAGAAGACCGAGTGTATATATAATCCCATATCTTGGTTTCATTAAAATTGTTTTATTTAAGACAAATCCTACATGATAAACTTCATCTCTGATGAGCACTGCAGAAAATGTACTGAATAAGCTGACTAATTTGATCAGCAGAACACTTCTGGACAAATTATCAGACTGACACTGGATAAAAAAAAAGCTCAGGGCTTGTTTCTGAAGGAAAGAATCTCATCAGGGCTGAGTTGTGTAGGAGACCGAATGGATTTCTTTGTCCTTTGAGTGCCGTGCAGGGCGCACTCTAGTCTCCTCTGGCACTTTGGGGTCCTCAATTGAGCAGGTGTCCTCAGGAGTTATACAGACCATCTGATGGCACAACTCTGTTTTCCTTTTCTGCTTCATTAGAAGATTCCCTAGTATTTCCAGGTTTCTTAAGGTTCACCTATGACTGCTGGAATCTATCCAAAGAAGGCAAGATGATGTGCTGTTATTTTTCATTGCTTTTTGCATTTTTTTTTTTTCTTTTTTTTTTTCATTTCAATCAGTTGGTTTTGCTAAGGCATGACATACTCCTCTCCCAAAATTCTGAACTTATACCCAGGTGGGAATCTGTAGCCTGACTTATTCTACAGCCTTTAATGAAAGTTGTGGCATATATAAATGGAAGGAAAATATATATGCATGACAAAGAGGAACAAAACACCTTGTTGTACTAGATACAAGTGAAGCCTCGAGATCAATTCAAATTAACTTCTGTGTCCCTGTAAAAAAGATGCCAGGAGCCAGCCAGGTTGATTCATGCGAGAAAGCAACCGTGAAAGTGTAAAATAGCAGATAAGCAAAGGACAGCAAAGCAACTGCCTTTGGGAGGTACTAGATAGCAGTACTGGGTAGCAGTGCCAGGTACTGGATGAATGCCTTTCAGCCTGGCTTTACTAAAAGCAAAATGAGTGTTAACAGCACAAAATTATTTTACTGACCACTGCCTAGGAAACAACTGACTGTTCCCTCAGTTCTGTTTGAGGCTGGTAGGAACAGAAAAGTGGCTTATGAACCTGTTCGCTCGTTGCCTCTGTGAAGATGAAATCACTCAAGGTCTTGGCTCAGCCTGCCTACACCTGATCTTTTTAAGGGCACTTTACACATTGGTCCTTGGTCAGGAAAGTATGCTGCTTCATTCAGGATTGTTCATGATACATGGAAATGTTACTGAAAAGGCCCTGGGATTGTTTGGAATTTAAAATACATCTGTTAGCACTTCCTGTAATATTGTAGCAGCAGTCACTGTCCTAACTAAACTAAACCTAACTAAACTAAACCTAAATTTATTAGTTTAAAAAATATTCTGGACGTCAATGCTACAGATACCTCTCTAGTACTCAACAGCAATGCTGCCTTCCCTCAGCCACATTTTCTATTGTCGACTCTACCTTACAAAATATGGAAACGCTCCTTCAGCTTCATGGCCTTGACATCTCAATACTAATTTGCAAATGAAATAAATATGCTCCCAAGATTGCTAGATTAATGTTACATGAGTGATACAAACCATTATGCTACTGTATTAATGATGGCTTATTTAAATATGCACTTTAGTTTTAAGATGAGGAAAACTGCAGTAATTGTATTCTGACTTTTAAGTAGATACCATTTTAACTTATTAATAATCTATTTCATTTTATGTCAAATATTTTCATCATTTAGTTGAAGAATTTCTACATTCCTATTAAATCATTAAAATGTAATCAGGAAATCACTTAAAAATACTCCATATGTAATCCTTTGTCCTCAAACAAGACAATGAAACAGAGAATGTAAATGCCACCAATAAAAGGATCATGGTAAGTCATTTGATACTGATGAAAACATTAAAAATTAATTATTTCAAATCCTTTTTACTCCGTCATAAAAAAAAAGAGTATTTAAATGCTCATGTTTCTGAGCTGGAGAATGAAATTCAGACTGTGGAGACAGGAAATCTCATGTAGTTTTACTGCATTACCTGTATAAATTGAAGGATATTAGATATTGACAGAAAAATTTAGCTGACCTTCCTGGTAAATTAAAGTGAAAACGTAGTACTTTTAAAAATCCTATGTAATACCAATCTACCTTAAGTAACCCCTGGTTTGGGGGTAGTAAATCTTCATATAATCAGGCTGCTACCCAAGAAATATTGTTAAGACTTACAATCGAAGTGTGAAAATAACTGAAATTCACAAAAACCTGTCCTTAATCCATGCAGCATAAATCCTTAGGGAGATGGATGATTCCAGAATTCATTACCAGTCAGAGCATGGCATCTAATGGTGCCTGAAAGACAACACATTTCAATTAGAAACATATGAAGTAAGAATGTGTTTGCCTTGCAGATGGCTCTAGATGGCTAATGTATGCATTTCAGCTGTCAGAAGTTAAACTAGTTCTAAAATAATTTGAATTAAACTTCAGGGGAGGAAGAATATGCTAATTTTCTTTTACATCTTATCAAGCAGAGAATGTGTGCAAGAAGTTAATGTCACAGTCAAATTATAACCCTCTCTGGTTCCATCTTACAGAATTGGACTCCACTTTTTTATCTTTTTTAAAGCTTGGGAATTAAAAGGACATGTAAGTTAATAAATTGCTCTATGGTCACAGATTTTTCCAGTGCATATACTGCAATTTTGCTTGAACAGCAATTGCAAGACCTACAAAATCATCTGATAGTTTTCTTTTATACTCACCTAGGAATCAAGCCTCACAAACCAATTTTTATTTGTCATGTAGATTATGATTTAAACTATAAAAATGACATTATTGTTATTAAACTGTCAAGCTGTACTATTTTATCTCTAATTCTACTTAAGACAGGAATATAAAATAATATAATGAAAACAATTGCATAGATCAAGATATCCTTCTCTTTCCCTGACTATTACTCCTGAAATGGTTTATTTTCAGAGGAATTTTCAGGTCAAATTCTCATTATTTTTAATCTCTAAAAACAATTTGTTCAGAACTTCCATTTTTTGTGCAGAATCTAGTAGTATGTTCTATGTGCAAATCACTTGGGGTTTCTCAAGTTACAAACTCTTACAAACACTGGAGAATATACAAATGCAGTTTGTAATATTCAAATTACAGTGTAAATATAACAGGTTAACACATTTTTTAACAAGAGTAACTAAATTATCATATTACCATAATTTAAATCAAAGGACAACCAAATTATATATGCATAACTTGTATAGATACTAACTAAATTCTTTATTTACTTTAAAAAAAACCCATAAAATGCCCCTACCACTGGTTTAGCATTTACTGGCTTACAGGAAGTTTAACAGTAAAAGGCTTTCAGGAATGTCTATGGCCTACTGGCTGGAAGGACATTCCTGGAAGATACCTACTAGCTTCCACATACTGCTTAGCTAAGTACCCTCATCAGGAAAAGGAGAAAATGTCTAAACCCTTAAATAGAGCAGAGAGCAAATTGCTTCAGGCAGCAAAATATAAATCACAATGTTATTTAGTAAACAGTGTCTCTGGCTTTTGCGCCAATTGAAAAGAAAGCTGAGTTTGTTTCACATCTCAGCTTTTTAACAAATACAACTAAAGCAATCCAAGCGTTATTGCACAAACCCCAGTCAAGGAATATTTCCATTGGAAGCATCATCAGTGATCAGCAATGAGATCATAACAATCATACTTTTTTTATTCAAAAGGATATTAATTGAGACTGTGGACTGTCTCTTTGATAAATACTATCAATCAGCATTATGTCAGAAAAACATTACAAGTGTTACATAGGATGAATACAAAAATTATATTTTTAATTTTATTGAAATTATCTGGATTTTAAACATTAATTATGGGTAGGTTTCATTATCAGCTAACATTATCAGGTGACATTAATTAAAATGTGATGAAGAGTGTTAAATTTTTTTTTTTAATTTTTTAATCTTCAAAATGCAACAACAACTGTAATTTTCTTCCTGAAAGGCAAAGCAGTGGGTTGAACAACTGCACAGTAACCAAGTTACAGTAAAAGTACAAAATCAAGGACTTGAAAATATCAAGTCTTACAAAAAAGTCTTCCAGAGAGATAAGGATGAAGTCCTGATTCAGCAATGAATGCTATCCATCAACCCCTTCTTTTTAACCTACCGTTACAGACAAATCTAGTCTCTCTTTAGGCCATTTTATGTACTGCTGCAACAGCTATACTGCACCTTGGTCTGTTTTTCCCACATTTGGTGCAGGAATCCTCATGTGGACTAGAGCCAGCATAGCTGGCTGTGTGCTGTACCACTTGGCATTAGGAAATCATACAGATGGCAGGCAGCATGGTCAGGTGACAATGCAAACTGCCCATGGTCTGCCAGAATAGGCTGAGTGACTGTTTTAAAAAGTGAATATTGAGTGTCTGCTCTTATCTAAATATTTTTTGTTTACTCCCACAAATGAATAGTAACATAAAATTAATCAGGTCTGTACTTTCTAAAGATCTTTGACACCTAACTGCCTATAGAATAGCAGTATCTGTGATGAATCATAATGCATGTGTTAGTCACAGAAAACAATAATATTTTTCTGCAGTTTAGTGGCCAGAGTGCTTCAGGAAAAGGGTTTAAGCCTTCTATGATCAAAACTTCCTTTGTCCACAGAAAATGCTCTCAGCACTAGATAAACTTATAGGTATGTCAGGGAGAAACACCACTTTCTTTCAGTTTCCAGTGAAAGAAAGATTCTGTATTGGTTTTACTTAATGACCTTAAGGGGTGTTTTCAGCCTCAATAATACTATCTGATTTTAAATACTTTATTAAGTACTTTATAAGCACAGAAGATGGAGTTTCTAAGTTTCAGTTTCACTGAAATTTATTCTGTAAGTTAAATGTTTTAGTCAGGAGTATATGAGAGAAGGGGAAGAAAGGCAAATGCTGCTCTTGGTTATGCTTTCACATTCTAGGGGCTATTTCCCCAAGTTATCAGATGACTATTGTGAATTCTGTTCTCTGGACTCTCATTTCTTCCAGATGAAGTGAATTGTAGGCAAACCGTATTTTGTATTTCAGTACCCTTGAAAAACTAGAAGACCTGAGTTGATACCTTAAGCTTTTTTAATCATGATCCTTTATTAACTCAGCTCCTAGACAACAAATTTTGTTTGTGCTTCTTAGAAAAACTTTTTCAGTGCTCCAAAAGCAGCAACAGCTTGATGAGGCTACTTTCAGTACATTCTGTGAGATCCTTTAAAAATTAAATAAATGCAGCTAAAACCACTGTCTATTTAAAACCTCTTAATATTTAATTAATGCAATAGTATACATGAATGTACTTACTAAGTCTTTTTATAGTTGCATGTTGGCAGAAGGTATAATTACAGTACTAAGAATATCAACACCAGAGTATATAAAATTAAATCCCTGCAGATATTTCTCTTTTAAATTGTCATAAGCAAAAATATTGGTGAGATGAGTGGATTGAGAGCAGCCCTGCCCAGAGGGGCTTGGGGGTGCTGGTGGGTGAGAGACTGGACATGACCCAGCCATGGGCACTCCCAGCCCAGAGAGCCAAACGTGTCCTGGGCTGCATCCAGAGCAGCGTGGGCAGCAGGGCCAGGGAGGGGATTCTGCCCCTCTGCTCTGCTCTGCTGAGACCCCACCTGCAGGGCTGCCTCAGCTCTGGGGTCCCTGCACAGGAAGGACATGGACCTGCTGGAGGGAGTCCAGAGGAGACCACCAAGGTGATCAGAGGGATGCAGTGCCTCTTATATCAGGAAAGGTTGAGAGAGTTGGGCTGTTCAGCCTGGAGAAGAGAAAGCTCCAGTGATATCTTACCTTGACCTTTCAGTAGGACGATCTAAAAAGATGGTGACAAACTGTTAAGCAGGGTCTGTTGTGACAGGACAAGGGGTCCTTAATGGTTTTAAATGGGGAAAAAAGTACTTCACAGGTGGTGAGACACAGGAACACATTGCCCAGAGAAATTGGAGATGCCCCATCCGTGATAGTGTTCAAGACTAAGTTGGATGGAGTTCTGAGCAACTTAGTGTAGCGGAAGGTGTCCCTGCCCATGGCAGGGGGTTAGAATAAGTTGATCTTTAAGATCCGTTACAGCCAAAACCATTCTATGATTCTATCATTCTATGAGTTTTAGCTAAAAGTTAATCTTCAGTTTAACTACTACTGTTTTTTCTAGGCATTTCTTGCATGCCTGCTATACACAACCCTGTTTTAAGATTTTGGACCTCAAATGCATGGCTTGAAAGAAGGTACTTCAGAAATATTGTTAATATACCATGCAGTGAGTACACTAGAGAACTATGTGCATGGTGAGTCTAATGCATAGGGTGGACATGAGCATTTAATACCCAGGAACTTTTCAAAAACTGCTGATACACTGACTCAAAACAGTACACATATTGTGCAAAGTGAATACAATGATCAATTAATTCATAGAGGAAAGTGAGTTGAGAAAGTATGACAACAAGAAAGGAGAGAGAGAAAATGGTGAAAAAGAGTAATTTAATTTTCACTGTCAAGAAAAGGATTTTAAATTTGAGGTGGTGATAAGGAGGGAGCCAATATGGAATGCAGAGAGAGAGAATAAGGTGGCTTGTCCTGTGTTCATGTATCAGGAAGCCCATTAGAGAGACCCAGCCCATTGTTGTCAAGAGCCATTTAAAGTAAAGCATAGACAGTGTTGGCTTTGGTCAGGTTGTGAATAGCAAGACTTTTTGCAGGAGGATCAATAGGGAAAAGAAGGCCACTTTTATTATCCATCAAAATATGCTTGTGCTAGGTACAGGAGGAAAAAAGAGATATTTTTTCATTAGATTTTCAAAGAGAAAAAAATGAGAAATGAGGCATTCACACAGCAGTACAGAGATAAAGAGGCACAGCCAATGAACCTAAGGGGAGACAGCAGAAGAAAAGGTTTAGAGGGAAAATGAGCTTCTCTTTCCCACTGAACCTTGAGATGTCTACTTTAATCAGCAATTAATTCATTATTACATTATCTAGAGCTCTCAGTTGCAAAATCCTAATAGTATTTTCAGGTGTGCTTAGTAGCTTTGACCTGATTTCCATCATCCTTTCTCAAAGCTGTCAACTGCCAAAAGATATTCTGAAACATTTACAGATATAGGTTAAAAATTAATTGACCAAAATTACAAATAGAAAATTTTAGCTTATATGAATGCTTTGAGATAGAACTTTTGGTGTTTTGAAGCACCACTCATAGGAGCATGTGACCATTCACTTGGTTTACATAATTTAGACCTGTGAAAGTGGTTTCAGCTGTCTTTGCTTTTTGTACCCTTCTTTGGATCAAATGTATCATATTTATCACAGAATGTCAGGTAGACCATAGACTTCACCATCCTGTTCTGGAAGAGAACATACTTTATATTGCTTCTACTGGTAAGTGATTTCTCTGTCTCTCTTACAGTGTACAGTACATTTTAAAACCATGCACCATATTCTGCATTTCCTCTCTAGGAAGCAAAGTCATAGCCTAAATAAGAGGCATCATTGCCAGGTGAGACACAGCACTTCATACAACTCTGGGGAAAAGGGAAAATTGATCAAGATACAAGGTGACCAGTATTAGAACATGACATACAAACTGTTCATTTAAGTTAAAAAATGTAGATGACAAGGAATAGTGCCTCATTTCTTGAAAACTGTGTCTGTTGATACCGAAATCAGCCAGATAGAAACTTTCTAACATGGTTTTGAGTATTAGAAAGCAGACATTCTTTACTGCAGCCTGGTCACTCAGAAGAGCCTTCCTCTAACTGAGTGTGCCAAGCATCTGAGAAGAGCGTTCATCATACACACTGGTTAAAAATTCATTGGCTATCCCTGGTTACTTGATGTGTCTGTACCACAATATTTTACATAGCTGCATCTCTTATGGGAATCCTGTTATGGTTCTTTGGGGTCTGTCTTCAATGTCTGGTGTCCTTTTCAGGTAGCTGTTCCTCAACCCTCACTACTGAGTAAGCACAATATAATTGTTTTGTAAAACTTGTGCTTTGTCAGCCTTGCAGAGCTGCAGACCTGCTTGCATTTTGCATGGGTTCTGTTTGCCTGAGTTACACCCTTTATTTCTCTATCATTTCTCAAAAATGCTGCTCTGTTCTACTGTCCTTATCACTGTCTTTGGCTACACTTATGTGATGTATGGACAACTGAAAGGATTTCATTCATTGCCTTTAAGTGAGTGTATGTAAATTCCAATTTTTAGCTTTTTCTTTCACATGTCAAACTTGGGACAAAGGAATAGTTTATTAGTATGAAAATAATAAGAGTGTATTTAAGTCTGTAAGATTTATGAATAGGTGTCAAAAGTCTCTTACAGAGAAGACCTCTAAGAATTGCAGTCATCTAAAGAATTTCTTAAGTCAACATTAATCTCTTCTTGTAAGTTAACAGTGCTAGGAAAGAAACAACTGCATTTAACCATTAATAAGAACCTAAAAAAAGGCCTTTAGAACTTTATTTATTTATTTAAAGAATAAAATTGTAGGTGGGATTTTTTAGATCTCCCCAAGTGAGTTAAGCCTTAAAGTCCACATATCCCATCTTAATCTCATGTATATCAAAGGTGAAGGTGCTCTTCAAGAAAAAGTAAGGCCATAGCTCCCTTTGAAACCTTTTTCGGGATTGAAGTTCTTTTAAATTCCAACTTTTGTAACCATGGAAAATAGTACAATAAAACTTCTGCCATTGGTGTCTGGAGGAGATAGAGCAGTAAATCTTTTCTCTCTGCAGGTATTTATGGATTTTTATTAAATGTTTATGAGAGGCTGAGAAAGAAATGGAGATAGATGGTGACAGTCCTAAGATGTATCAGCAGACTTACATCCTGAAAAAAATTTCTGCCACAGATTCTTTGTGAGGGTAAAGAGGCAAATTTTTCAGAAAGGTTTTGTTCTTTGAAAGCCTTACGTTCTAAATTCAAAGCCTCTGTATGTCTAATTCACATCCCTACAAGGGAACTAGGATTTCAGAACAGGGTTTAACGTCCTTAAGAGTATTTTCTACCTCCTCCATTTTCATATCTCTTCAGAACACATCTCTACATGCCTGCAGGAGTGGTTGCCCCAAAATGATCAACTGTGAAAAAGCCTGTGAAGCAGATTTTATCAAAGGAATTATTACAATATTCATAAAGTAGTATCTCTGTGGACTTAGAGAGTCAAGTACTCGAAAGCTGTCATAGATCTTTTCTGCCTTTTCTCAACTACACTCTGAAAAAGTGTGTGAAGTTCCCATAAACTGGTACCCAAATGTTTTCTATTTTCTATATTACATAGCTTTATTTGCTTTATTTCAATTCCCAGTACACTGGATGACCATAAAACCCAAGTCTCTGAGAGAAATAACTAGTCACACTCTCATGTTTGTAAAAGTACACATTTAAATGCCTATTTCAAAATTACTTTAAATTGTAAGGTTATAAAAGCATTAGTAATAAAAGCATTCAATTTTTGATTTAGTATATATTTTTTTATTAATTTGAAACTTGAGTTGAAATTGCTTGGAGTTACTTTCTTAAATAACTTCCAGACTGAACATGTCCATTTTGCCTGCAAATAAGATAGAGATACTGTGACTACAAATAGCTGTACTTGATTTGAATATGCAAAAATAGTATTTGCATGTGTGAACTTACTAGGAGGCAAGTAGGAGAGTTTTAAAAACAACATTATGTTTTTTTAATCTTCTGCAGGATGACTGGAATATTTATCAAACTGAAGGTACACATAGGAGTGTCAGGAAATTAACAAATTTTAAAAATGATGGAGGAAAAAAGGAAAATATCCAATTATAATCCAATATATTGTCATAATTTAGCACTCAATCATATTTTACTTGCTTCATAAGCACAAATAATAATAATAAACATATCAAAACTTAAATTAGCCAAATATTTCTTAATAACAATCTGGTAGACACTGCTCTCCTTCAGTTACAGTCCCTCATCTTTTACTGTCTCCTACTGTTCTGTATCCTGGTTCTGCATCTGGATGGAACTCAAATTCTATTCCTGCTACCTGAGGAAATGTGGAAGTTAAGAAGACAAATACTGGATAGGAAAAAGGAATAAATCAAATTAATGAACCACTCAGAACAATAGTGTAAGAGCCAGACTCAAAGCAAAAAGGACATTGGTCTTAAAATAAGATTAATGATCATACTTGCACCAAATATTAAAATATTATAAGGTTATTTGAAGCAGCAGTCTGTAAATTATTATCTCTGTTAAGACACTACCAAATGAAAGGTGTCTACATTTTTATATTTCTATTATTTAGCAATAATGTTAGAAATGTTTATTATAGAGAAATAATAATCATAGTTTGCAAAAGTGTAACACAAGTGTTGTGATACCATTATCAGCATTACATTAAACTGTATGAAATATTTTAAGTATCTAAGAAAACAGGTAGAACTGAATGATCACTCATTCAGAGCTTTCAAAAAACTTAAAATATTTTTCTTCACTGGATTTCCAGCTCCTAGCAGGGGATCTAAAACAGCAAAGATGACAAAAAGAACATACATTGCAAAATCTATGGGAGGTTATACTCAGTTATAACAAAGAGTATATACAAAATCAAATCAGAAAATTCTTAAATTTCTAGTAAGATGTTTCTTTCATAAATACCTGACTAAGTAATACATTATTTTGTTGAAAGACGTGGAGTTAATTGTAGTTTGAGGTTATCCTAACTGAGAGGCAATATGTTTTAAAAAGCTGTCAATTAACAGTGATGTAGGAGCCAATACCACAAAGATGTATACATATATTTATGTGCAGTAAAAAGTCATAGAAAATTAGGCAAGCATCTTGAGTTAATGACTTTATATTTAAAAGCATGTTGTTTGATTTTGTAAAATGTTGCACACCTGGGAAGACAGAGCATTCCTTTTTGGAGATTCCACCAAATCTCAATCATAATTACACAATAAAAATGGTATGAAGAAAGTAATTAGCTAAGAAGAAAGGTAATTAGAAATACTAATACCATCAAAAAATATTGTATATGAAGATTTGCTGATAATTAATTTTTTAAATAGTTTGGTAGCATTTTGGTTTCAAGCATGTTTGGCAATTACAATTGTTCTGTGTATTCTGTTCAAACATATAAAAAGGTGGGAAATTAGTTCTCAAACTGCTTCTTACTTGATTAAGTAACAGAACTAATTGTGAAAATCTGTCTTTCAAGACCAGACCTAGGATTTTACCAAGCTTTTTTGTCTTATTACTGCTGTACTTTAACCTAGCATAATTCTTCACTCTGATCATATTTGTTGTATAGAGACCACATGCTTGATTTCTGTCCTGTATGTGGTATATTTTAAAAATTAAGAAAAAAAAAGAAAATAAGAACAAAAAACTATGTAAAGAGAGAATGTGATTTAATTTATGGCACTGTCATGAGGTAGCTTTACCTTTAAAGTGTTTTTGAGAGCTAAGGAAGTTGAAGGTGCTTGTGGCTGATGGGAGTTTTTTCTCCTGACCAATTATTAGTCATTTCTAAAATTGACAGCACGTCTGACCATTAAAAAGTGAATTCAACCTGTGAACACCCCCTTAAGAAGTACAGTCAGAGCTCTCTTGTCCTCTTTTGTTTCCGGCTTTTGAGAAGGTAGCAAGGCCCTGTCGTATCCTCTTCTTTCCCCCCCCTCCTCTCCCTCGGCCGGATAAGGCCGCAGAGGACGAAAGGGGTTGGGGGGAGGAAAAGAAAGCAGAGCTGCTCAGTTACTGCTGCTGCTGGACTGAAACCTGACACCATGAACTCTTGCAGCTTTTCTAAAACTTTTAATTCTTTTACTACCTGGATAAAAAGTACAGTATGCTCTTTTTTTCTCAGAAAGACAGAGAAAGAGACAATCAACAGGAAGAAGACATCATAAAACCACCAAAAACAGTGAGGAAAAGAGTTAAGTTTTAAATAAGAAAGAGAGAATAGGGAGATGTTTACAACTGAAATAACTTTCTGTTAAAGCTATGGAGATGGACAATAGTAGTTTAAAAAGACTCCTTTAATTCATAACAGAGTTGTTGGGAGGAATAGAGTGTTCAAAGTGTGGACTTTTGAGGAAAAAGAGAGTACTTGAGATACTGTGAGTTGCTGGAACTGGGTAGAGTGAAGATTTTGAAGCCTTGGGGAGCAAAAAGAAAACTTTTTCCAGAAAAGCTCACAGAGACAGATGAAGAAGACTTTTACCTTTGAATAACTCATCCTTAAGATGACATCCCTGAACTCATAGCCCATACACACCTCAGAGTGATGTGAAATGGGAGAAGATCTGATGACAGATTTCCGGGCAGCTGACATCAGAGCAATAGGAAACTATAACAGCAATAGTTTTCTTGTGAGAAACTCCGTAAGTTAGCAGAAAGAGACTTCTGTTTCTGTACAAAGACTGATAAAAAGATTGTAGCAAGAATTGAGACTGTTTTTAACCACCAAAGTTCTAAAGTTGTTTGTCTCTATGTTGTCATGTGTACAAAGAAATGGTCAAGATGTGAGAGATAAAAGGGTTTTCTGGAAGTTTATTCTGGTGTTCTTATAGTTTGTTAATAAACTGTCTTTATTCCTTTTAAGTTTTAAGCCTGTTTTGCTCTTGTTCTAATCCATATCTCACAGCAAGAAATAAGTAATTTTTTTAGTTATTAGTTTAAAACCACGACAGGGACTCACCATTACACTATAACCTATATACACCAATTTTAAAATTATTTATTGTAAGACTATGTGTTTACTTATGCACCAATGTATTATTTCACTTAAATAAAAAGCTGTAGCAGTTAGCCCATGTGATTAGTTCATGTGTTAACATGTTGATATTTTCAGCATGTATATCGATAGATAAAACACTAACATTAACTTCTTAATTTTTATGCTAATTCCTAATTTTTGAAGAGATTTCTTTTAATAGAACTATAATGCTTCCTTCTGTGTTAAAAATCCTTGACTTCTGGATTTGCTATTACTCAGATATTTTGGAAGAACTACTCCAAACTAAATAATTAAGACACATTTCTAAAATTAAATATTGATGTATTCAGACGATTTTAGATTTCCAAAAATGTTTTAAATGATGACTTGAGGTAGTTACTGCTATATCAGCATAAGCACCTTCTAGTATGATGTTGGCTATAGAATTTCCTAGACTGCTTTCTACCCTCACAGTATTTATACAACCATGTAGTTCTCTATCAGCTGAGCAAGGGACTACTAAAAGGTGACAAATAATAAGATTTTCAATATACTTATTTACAACAAACTTTCCTTAACTCTAGAGATCTGTTTTAAAACACAGATTAGTTTTGTAATTTTCAGCAGAAAAACAAAAACATGAAAAATATGTATTATCTATTTAGTCCCATAAATCTGAATAAATATATCATCATTAGTTTTGCCCTTAATTAGTGTGAATATTTCTTAAGCCACCTAGATTATGCTCATACTTTTGAGAAGTTTAGCACCAGCAAAGCCACAAAATACATCACTCAAGTTTATCTAATCAGGGGGAATTCCAGTCTAGCATTTCTTTTACTGTATCCCATATGCCTGATTTGCAGATAATAGCAGACGGTAGATGAAAACCTGCTGTAAGATGATAAACCCAAGGCATTTCCCCAAGAGTAAAAAATAAAGTTTTATCCATTGTTGTGCTTAGAAAGAAAGACTGATTGGATGGCAAGAGACAACTTTGAAGGTGAACGAACTAGGGGAGTTTGTTCTTATGCAGGGAACCAGTTCAGTCCTGCAAAGCGTATATGGAATTTTATTTGTGAGCTTTGAAAAGTCAAAATCACCCTTTTTTTTTTTTTTGCTTCATGCTTCCTCTTCAGAAGGAAGGTAAGTAAAAGAATTCTAATTATGCTAATTATTCCTATAGAAAAGCCTGAAGAATTTAGATAGAATTTGAGAATATATGAAAACAGCTCATAGTCACGTACATCAAATTAACAGATTGTAGCTTGGTGCTTAAATCCATTCTTGGAACCATCCTCACCCACAAGCATTTCCTGAGCAATTTTCTTAACTATTCTCCCAGTTAAAGGTTCAAAACAAATTCATCTGTGGTAAACAACAGAAACACTTCTTCAAGCTTAAGATTAGGGACTGCTGACAACTTCACAGTCAATCTAACAGTCTCCAAGTTTTACTGTAAAGTTTGCTGGTTTTTAGTATCCCTTGTGAGTACCAATGATCTAATTTAAATTGTCTTGTGTTCTCCAGAGTCTCCTCTGATACTGTCTAGTATCTCTGAGAGATGTATTTTCTGTACAGAGCATTTGACATGCTATTACAGTATGTTTTACACATAGTACCTGTGGTTGACGGTGAATGGTATGAGTGCTGCATATCAGAGAAATTAGATTATTTTAAAGTACTATTTTGTAGGAAATATTCTATTCATAATAAGAATGCACAGTGAAACTCAAGAGCAATAACTACATAGGTCATTCAAGTACAAAGGTCTAGAGATTGGAGTATGTACTACCAATACATAATTATAATAAATCCTTATAAATGTTAATCTTTCAATTAGAAAGTCTCAACATCCATAAAACAGAATGTTATTGGATGCTGCATTCTTTCATTGACAAATAAGTCTCTAGCTGTTTAATGGGTAGCTGTCAAAAATAAATTTCCTCTTATTAATTCATATACTATTCATATAATCCTATGCCATATAATTCTCTTATCGTCAAATTCTTTCAAGAAGTCAGCAAGTAACAGATAGGGTACAGGTTTTTTTACTATCTGCTTTCTTATATTAAGATATTGTAATATTTTAGAATCAAACTGCATAAATTGCAAGATTTCTAAATCACATTTTCATAATTGAGCTTAAGACTGAGTTTGATGATGTGGTGTTGGCTGGGCAACCACAAACCATATGAAGTTTACCAAGAATATGGACCAGGTTATTCCCCTGGGATGGGACAACCCTGGATTTACAGACAGGAATGAGAGGCTGGAGAGCAGTGCCATGGAAAGGGTCCTGGGAGTCCTGGTCCATGGCAAGTTGAATGTGAGCCAGCAGTGCCCTGGCAGCCAGGAGGGCCACCTGTGTCCTGGGGGCATCAGGGACAGCTGATGCCAGGCAGGGGAGGGGATTGTCCCACTCTGCTCTGCTCTGGGGCAGCCTCACCTCGAGTGCTGGGGGCAGTTGTGGGTGCTGCAGTGTTACAAGGACAGTGCTAGAGAGCATTCAGTGGAGGGCATGAGAATGGAGAAGGGCCTTGAGTGGAAGCCGTGTGAGGAGTGGCTGAGGTCATTTGGTCTGTTCAGCCTGGAGGAGACTGAGGGGAGACCTCATTGTGGTCTGTGAGGGGAAGAAAAGAGGCAGGCACTGATCTCTCTGATGAGCAGTGACACGACCCAAGGGAATGTGTCAGGGGAGGTTTAGGTTGGATATCAGGAACAGGTTCTTCATCCTGGGGATGTTCAGGCAGTGAAACAGACTCCTCAGGGATGGGGCCACATCACCAAAACTGCCAGAGTTTAAGAGGCATTTGGACAAGGCTCTCGGGCATGATCACATATGGTGTGGTTTTTAGGGTTGTTTTGTGCAGAGTCAGGGATTGTACTCAGTGATCATTGTGAGATCTCATGGGCCCCTTCCAGCTCAGGATATTCTATGATTCTATGATTTTTAAGGGTAATCAATTCATAGATCCACTAGAGTAACATTCCATTAGGAGTTGAACTGAAACAAATATATAAAAAATATACTACATTCCTCTGTGGCCTAAGTTTACTGAAGTAAGTCAAGTTGTATTGGGAGAAAGTATAAATCTCATTCTGAGATAGAAAGCTAACCTAGTTCAAAAATTCCTGCTGGAAATAAATGTAAATTGCATTTTAAAAAGGCAGGAGTATCCCAGGACTAAAATGTTAACACAGCAGAGTTAATCTCAGCTAGAATAATGCAGAATATAGGACAGAGTACTTACAGTTTCCCACCATCTGAAACTATGCTCAGATGTGAAGTCAAGATGCAGATCTTGTAAAACTCTATATCCAAGAATATGGAGCTGTTTCCTAGCCCAGTATTCACAGAATCATAGAACATGCTGAGTTGGAAGGGATCCATCAGGATAACTGAATCCAACTCCTGGCCCTGCGCAGAACACCCCAAGAGTCACACCTGTGCCTGGCAGCATTATTGAAATTTTTCTCGAACTGTCAGGCTTGACGCTGTGACCACTTCCCTGGGGAGCCTGTCCTGGTATTATTGATATGGACATTGAAAATCAATGATTATTAAAAAAAACAAACAAAAAAAACCCCCACAACAACAAAACAAAAGAAACAAACAAAAAAACAACAACAAAAAAATTATTTGCTGTTTATTCTTTTTTAAAACAAATCTTTAAAGAAAACCATACCTACCTGAAGGTTCAGAGTATCCTCTGTGATCATTGAATTTATACAAAAATCTTTCTGCATTTCCCAGTATGCTAGTTCTTTGAAAATCAAACTTATAGAATGAACAAAAGTGGGGGAGTTATGGGGGGTTCTTTTTTCCCAGAAATTTCTAAACACAGTTTTCCATAATGCCTGCTCCATGAATCTTTTTGACACTTATTTGTGTCATAAATTGTAATAAGCTCTGTCCCTTCTGTTTTGAAAATGTCTTTGTTATCTCCTGTATAGTTTAGGTACATTTGCTTATAGTAGCAACCATATCTAGCTTGTTAACCTGGTTTTCATACTATTCCATATAAGTTTGGGTTTTGTGGCATTTTTTTTGACTGCTCTGTGGCCTAATGGTTCCAAAGTAAATCTGGCATATACATTGTGGAGGAAGCCTGGAAAAATGTACATTTTGTACGTATTCTTCCAGAATACCCAATGCTAAAATCAAATGAATAATTTCCTAAACTTAAGTTCAGAAAGTAATTTTTAAAATTAACATAAATACCTGTACATTTCAGCCAATGCTTCTTTCATGTATGTCTTGGTTTGAAAGACAGGTGTCTGCCAAGGGAGATGGGAATGCTTTGGAATGGAGAATATGATCCCCATCCCTCCAAATTATTCTACATTTGAAATTAAAGGGCTTTCAGGCAAAGATATGAGAAAAGGAATAGCAGTTCTTTTCTACTGTGTGCATGTCTAACAAGGCAAACAAACAGCAACGCCGGCAGGAACAACAAGCAGGAGCAGAGGCCCAGCCCCAGCCCTCTCTGGGCCGCAGGCGCTTCCCCTCGTGCAGTTCCGGCACCGCCGCCAGGGGGCGCTGCCGTGACTCCCCCGCCGGCAGGGGGCGCTGTGCCGCGCCTCCCGCCGCCTCCCTCACGCGGGGATGGCGGACGCTGCCGGCGGGAGGGATGGGAAGGGGCTTCCCTTACAAATCCCGGTGTCCCCCCGGATAGCGAAAGGGGTGCAGCAGGAAACTCGGAGCGGCGGCTGGAACGGCGGAAGGGGTTAGCCCGGGGCAGCAAGCAAGAGGCAGCAGAAACACCGCAGCTGTAGCTGGAGCCATAGGGCATCCCGTGTGTGGGTACAGTGTAGCGAAAAACTCGAGCGGTGGCTGGGGAAGTGGGCAGAGGCAGTCCGGCTCCCGAACACGGCAGGGAGAGGCTCCCTGGCAGGGGAAAGGGGCTCGATCCCGGGAATTCCCCTGAGTCACCCCACCAGATGGTTCCTTTTTTTTTTTTAGTGCGGCAAGGTGCCAGTAAGGTCCCAGTTAGTGGCTGCTCTCACGAGTAAAGGCTCACCCACAGCACAAGAAGCAGGGCAGGACTGAGCTCCGGCAGTGGCAACAAGTTCCCCGCACCAAGCAGCAGCTCGACCGTCCCGCTCCGAAGCCGGGAGAGCAAGAGACCCAGAAGCTGTGCCTAGCCCCCTTTTCCCCAGCCCAATTCTTGCTGTATCTGCCCCTCCGAGAGAAATCCCCCAGCTAAGAGAGCAGTCAGCCTCACTCTTCCTGTGGAAACCTCTTCTGTCTCTCCGAAGTATCAGTCGTTATGGTTTTGTAGCAACAGGTGGGACACAGTTCCAGGAGAGAAAAAAACAGAAGGAAAAATCCTAACTTCCCAACAATATCTTTTACCATGAGTTACAGATTGAGAAAACATACATTTCACCTTATCCTTAATATAAACTCAATAGGTAGGTTTAGCCAATCTATCTGTTATAACAAGAAAAGCTGAATCAATTTAATTTGGTTTTGAAGCTATTCTAGGTACACAACTAGGTACACGAGTGTAAAGGACACTTGTGCATCTATTTCAGTTCACAAAGTCTCTAAGTGCAAACAATTATAAATCATCCTTACAGGAGGAATTTTTTATTAAGAAGGAAAAAAAAGCTTATATTTAATGTTCAGAGAAAAGACCAAGGTAAAAAAAAATCTCAGCCTAGTGAGATACTACTTTCTGCACCAAACATTTAATAATATGGAGGGGAAAAATAATTCTCAGTAGCCTACTAAAAAACCCATAAAACAGTACAACAGTAGGCATAAGAAGTACTGGCCACAGTATTCTTAAATCTGTGTATGTTACAGAAGCCTACATAAAGCAGCATTTAGTGGCCTAATGGACCAGTTACTAGAATCCTGGGGTAGTATCTGAAAAGATCCATTTTAAGTGAATTATTCTAGAAGGTTCTGGATGCTAAGCTACTTCAGGAGAGGATATAATTGCTAAGGACAGAAACCAAACGTACTTATTAAACTTTAATTACCAATATTACAGAAGCACTGTTTACTATGAAAATGAACTGTAAGTACACAGGCAGATTTTTGTGGAAACAACCACTTCCAGTATCTTTCTTTGAGAAATAAGATGTTTTCATGTATGAAGTTGTGGTATATATGTAAAACAAGAACAGAAAATAAACTTTATTGTAAGGAATTAAATTTACTTCCTAAAAATTAACTATCCCCTGAGCTTCAAAGGACTAGGCAAAAATAGCAGGAACTGAAAACCTACGAAATGTCATCCTTCCACTGAACTAAATCCTCATATGTCTGGAAACACAAAGCAAAACAATCAAAAAATCCAGTAAGATAAATCCTTGACATATTTTTGCTTTTCCTTTTTGGTTCATAAGAAGTTCTTTTGCATTTAGCAACTCTAAAGAGCCTTTGGTTTACTTACATATGTCCTTGCCAAACAAAATCATTTGTGCACTTTTGTTCTTAACAGCCAGTTCTGTTGGTCACTATTTGTCACAATCTCATTTGGGAATCTGAACATGTTCTGCCTGCAATAAAAGCAAAGTCTGTTTCAACTAGGACTTAATTACCCTGCTTATTAAAAAATGTTTCTTTTAAAAAGCACACTTTATATGGTTTTGTTGTTAATTTCAAACAAGTCTAGGCCAAACCAAAAATCTTACCTAGATTCTAATGGTCTTGGATTTATGTCTTCCCTGAAGTAATTGCTCCTGAGGAGTGGAAGAGCTACCAAGATGCTGCTACTGTACAAATTGTATGCTTGTCCTGCTGTGACAGCAGCTATTTTGAGATGCCACTAAAATGTTAAAAATGTTAAAAATGTTGCTTCATGTGATGGGTAGTTTCTACCCATCACATGAAGTAATTAGGCTGTATTGACAAAGAAAATAGCACAGGCTGCATAAAAGTTAAGAATGTAAGGTTATGTCTGAGACAACTTATAATCAGAAAGCCACAGATGAAGCCACACATCTAGAAAAAAACAACAAACCACAGGTATTATGAAATTCAACTTATATTTCCTTACTAAAGACAGCAAATGGTAAGTACATCTGCAGGAATTGTGCTATTGCTACACATAAAGCTGATGAATTTAAGCAACATTCTCTAAAACCAGTAAGTGCATTCAGGGAATCAAACTTTATATCTATTGCAAGTCTACAAGAAAAACAAAAACAAAAACCAAATCCATTAGGGCCATTTGTCATACTCTTCATGCTGCTTATCTATACTTGTAGCCTGCTTTTGACTGATGTTTTGGTAAAGATTTCATTTGGCATTTCCTCAAAATAACTGAAAATATTTACAAACAAAACAGATGTACAATGTTTAGAACACTACATTCTCTTTCAAATGTCAATAGCAGGTGCTCTAGGAATAGACAGGGAAGGGAAAATAGAAAAAGGCTACAGGCAAAATATGAATTTTCTCTTTTTCTGCAGGGCTTTATCTACCCCATGGTGGATAATTTCTGCCAAAGTGCAGTATTTCTTACAAGATTTCACAACTTTTTTGAAAGATGGTATCTTCAATTTGTCAGGATCACAATGAATTCTCAGCTGAGCTCCAGCAGCTGTCCTTTCCCATTTGTGTCATCTAAATTAATAAGTATATTCCCAATACCACCATCTGGGGAACATGGAAAGCACTGAACACTGAGGGCTGGACTCTCAGCAGGCATCTGTTGAACTCCACTCACATTAGCCTCATGTTAAGAGTAACCCACTGACTACATATGGAACTGTTGTTTGGACTATTTTTTTCTCCCTTAACTGTAGCGCTCCCCAGAGACAAGGGGAAGAAATAATATATAGGTAAATATTAATCTATATTGTCTATGTCCTACATATATGTAGCATATATTTCACAGTATTTCTCCAGTCCTCTGTGGCTATCTGTGGTGAACAAAGACAGTACTAGGGTTCTGGCCCTCTAAGTCTTTCATGTAGGGTAGTCTGGGTCTATATATGAATTTTTAATGTAATTTTTGAAGTTCATTTGTATATTAAACCTTCCTCTCTCATCATAAGTTTTAGCCTATGTAGGGTAAGCTTTGAATTGTGCTCATATTTGGAACTCTGACATGCTAGCCTCGAAACCATAGTTTCACTTGAAGAACAAAATACAAAACTGTTCTTTGATCACACAGATCAAAATAAAACATAATCAAATAAAAACAAATGTGAGCATGGACAACAGAGAAATGAGTGAGAAACAAAACTGGAAAAATAAGTACAAAACATTGAATAGAAGGATAATGCAAGATAACAAGAAAAAACAGAAGATAAAAACAGGCAAATTAAAAATATATAACATAAACTGAAGAACATAAAGCAAAGAAACAATAGGATAAAGTTTAAAAGAACAGAAAAAAAAAAGACAAAAAAAAGAAAATGCAAGTCCATTAAATAACATTGGAATCAAGCACTCAATTCCAAGCCTCTATACAGTAATTCAGTCCTATATTTTTAGGAGAATAGTCATACATTCTCAAATCTTTAGCTGTTTACTAACAACAGCCTCCTTCAGGATTTTAAAAGCATATTTTGAGAAAAGCAAGAGCTATATCTTTCTGAATCCCTTCAGGTTCTCCCACATGCTATGTCCTTTCTCAATCTTCATAAGATTAAGCTTAAGGTGCTTTGTTTTTTCTTTTTTTCTCTTTTGAAATACATTGTCAGAAACACTGGTCTTAGTGTATAGAGTATATCTCCCTAAACCCTACCTCTTATGAATACACAAGTATGAATTCATGCTTGTGTTTGACACTTTTTTTATTCTTACAGGGATATTTAATTCATTATCATACAAAGCTCAAGGAAAAATTATTAGAAAGGGTTCTTATTTTCATGACCTGCAAAGAAGAAAGGAAGAGGAAGAATTAGAGAAGGAGACCTCTGCCAGGCAGAGCCTTCATGTTTCTCAGGTTCCAAGCAATGCACCTGCCACCACAAGCAGAAGGACACTTTTCTAATTATGAATTTCTCCACACCTCAATAACCAACCAACAAGGTAAATCTGGAAACTTACACCAGCAAACCAGCACACCACAATAATGATTAACAACTTGTCTACACAGGTGCAGAGATAAAATTTAAAAATCTTCAACTGAGTAAAGTTTGCAGAGTTGTGCATATAATGAAGCAACAAAACTGGAAAATCTGGAGTGTATTTTCTGAGAAGCTACCATTCCACCATACTAATATAATGTGGAGGTGGGGCATAGAGGGAATATTTTATTTGCTTTCACATGGATGATATGCATGGTTTGGGTTGTTTTGTTTGTTTCGGATTGCATGGGTTTTTGTTGTTGATTTGGGGGTTTGGGGTTGGTTGGCTGGGCTTGGGGTTTTTTAAATTTAATTTTATTTTTATATTCTATTTTTCTGAAATCCCCTAGTTTATTCAGTTCTGGTTTTCCTTAAAATTCTCCCTGCTTCAAGTGAGTGTCATTGTAATAACACCAGGCAACACCATCATTGTCTCTCAAACTCTTTATAGATTTTTGAAAGAATAATGTAATATTTAAAAGTTAGGCAAACAAAAAAGAAAGGTCCTCATTATTGTCCTTGTCTGTCATAATGCACAGCCAGATTCGCAGAAGTACACAACGTTCATCAAGAACAACTACAGGTTTTGTTCTGCCTTTTGAAAATTTTACTATGCATTAGAAAAAGTCAATTCTGTAGGTCAATGAGCTTAATGAAAGAAGGTTGATGACTGATTAAGGACAAGTACAAGAAAGGCATTTGGCAATATATATTCCTATCATGGAAGATCTTGATTTCATGGCAGTTACTTATAGCAACAAGGCCAAAAATCTTGTAAGGCAGGGTAAGACCTCAGCTTTTCCCCTGGAATACCCACTGATCATAATTTGATTCAATCCAAACTGCTTTTTCATGTAAAAATGAACTATGCTGTACTTACCATGTACCAAAAGTAGATTAAATCATGGTGGTGTGTTGTAATGACACACAGAAACAACATCATTTCCCATGAGATCTAAGCTTTCATTTAAAGAAGCTATGAAAATATGGTTATTAAAATAAATCTTTCAAATGGGTATTTAACCAGCAATGTAACAGTCCAGATAATAGTTCTTAACAGGGTGTGATCCATTTCTATTCATTTCAGTAACACATTAATTCCAAAGTCAAGTAATGATCATTTCAAAAACTTTTTCCAACCAGGTACCGGACATGACAGAATAACTGAAATTGATGTAAAAAATTAGTTTGTAGGGCTACAAGATTTTTAACATGTAGCTAGTGAATAATTATAAGGGAGGGCAGAGGAGTAGAGATACCAACTGGACAGTAAAGGCTGTTTCACAAGGCTAGATTCAGACGGCAAGTAGAAGATATTTCCGAGCACTGCTGCTTCCAATGACTTTACTTATTTTCAGTTGTATTCTCATCTTCTTATAACATAACTAGAAATTTGTCAAAATTACTAAGCCTGAGTGTCCAGTCTGATTTAGTGTCCAGACTTTCATTAAGTCACTTGCTCTGAGACATACATTTGGATTATTCCTTGTAACAGCACAATTATTGCACTATATGTACATAATATGCAGCAGCAAAGTTTTACTATCCTTGACTTGCCTTTGTTATCTGAAAATATACATACTTTTTAAAATATTTTTTTACTTTTACTTTTAAAAATCTTGAAAGAGAATAGTAAAAATTTAATAAAAATACTATTTATTTTAAAAATATTATCAAGTAGCATACCAGCAAGATTCCTCTTGTTGGCATAATTTATGCTGTGTGCAATTCCATTCCTCAGCACTGGGACTGCACGACCAAGAGGCAGTACAGGCAGTGGCAAAGCCATTTCTTATACTGAATAAACCATAGATTTTGTATAGGCCTTTTAATTCTAGTTACCACTACACAACAACCATGGACATGACAATGAACACAAATTTTGCCATCTCTTCCACTTTTATAAAGAACAGGACTGTTTATAATGTTTCTGAAGATGTGGTAGAGGGCATCTGTATTGATCCAGGCTTTTTTCCTGTAGACATAAGCAAGATGAAGAATACTTGGGTTTGGTATTTATGCATTATTCTCAGCTTCTCAAAAGACCATACTTGGTTCTTTGAATTAAGTGTATGTTCCCCGAATGCATAAATTACTGCAGTTTATACATTTAATCTAAAACCACAAACCCCACATATTTCTCTTATTCATCCATCAAACACTCTCTAAACCACTATATGCCAAACATTGCCTTTTCTAAGTAGTAGGGCACTGCTGCTTCTAAAGATTTTGATTACTTAAAGATCCATTTGGCTAAAGCTCTATTCTCTTAGTCTTCTTTCTAACAGCTCCTCACAAATCCAAGCTGTTTTCATTTTCATAGGTCTTCCTATTCTTCTTTAATAATAGCATTCTTTTACTTTGAGTTTAGTATTCACTAGTCAATTAATAATGTACAGATTCATTGTAAGACTTTATTTAAATATTTTAGTCTTCAGTCTTTTATTAAATTTGTCATGAGAGTTGTGATTCATAAGGAATTTTAATAATATCATAAAACTTAGCTTTTAATTGTTATTTCTTATACATATTTTTTAATCATTTTGGTCTTTGTGTTTTTATGACACTAAAGATATTTTTCCTTGGCTTTTTTACAGACTTTTACAGGAAAATTTATCAGTAGTCTCTTTTATCTTCCATTTCTTGGGTGGCTTTGTTTTATGTCAGATTTTCTATGATAATAAAAATTAGATAATCCTAAGGCAAAATTGTATTAATTCATTGCATTATCTACACTATTTATAGTCATTCTCTATTGCATTGACTACACCAGAGCTAAAAGTAAATAATTTGCTTTCATACTTTCATAATGAGAAACTTATCTTAACCTTGCTCATTTCAGAAAGAATTCTTAATTTCTGCAGTTTGAAGATTTTCTGTGCTAACATCTGGGTTATTAAAGAAGGCTCCCCCCCAAATAAAAGAAGTGCTGATGGCTTTAAAATTGCTAGTAATGATATTGTGAGGTGAAAGCAAAAGGTATCTGGTTCTGTGGGCCATTTTCTTAGATTTCCTTGTCATTAAATCTTATACTGTGTTAGGCAAATCCAGATATATTTGAAAATTTTAGTTGGCTAGCTTCCTGAGTGTTTCCACAGATATTTCTGTGTAAGTTCATGTTGGAATTACATATGTAAATATATGTGGTAAAGAACTAGAGGAGGTGGGAAAATATCCTGGATTATCTGACTTAGAATTTTTTTCATTCTGTGGTTTAAAGAATACAATAGTTATTAAGTGCCAAATATCCTACCATAATAATTTCTAGACTCCTCAAGGCATGACTTAAATATTACAAACAATCTTTTGCAACACTTACAGAGAAGGCAAGTAGAGCAGACTTAGCCATTTTTACATTTTTGCTAGTTTAAGCATGTTGTTTCACGCTTTCCTAACCAAGAGAAACATGCCTGTGCTGGGCTGACAGCTACAGTCTCCGTAGTGATTACATTTTTTAAAAACTTGACAGCAATCAAAGTAAGCCGCTTCCTCAGCATCTCCACTGCTAATACATTGCATGGACATTAGCTTCCTAAGTGAACTTGGAAATTTTTGAGTCTTCTAAGACAACAGAACTTAGGAAAGTGTTGCTGTCTTCTTTACAAGTTTAACTTATAGATGACCTGTGTTTGTGGAATTGACTGACTAGAAAGTTCTAAGCCCAGATATGTTTCTTTAGATACATAAAAGACTTTATGAAATCAGTATGGAATAGTCCCTCTTGTGGCACTCCTTTCCCTAACTTCCCAGTCTTATGAAATAATTTATGAAAAAGAAATGGCCATTAAAGTTGTGATTTTCAAAGACATTATTACATTGTTATTCGTGATAGTTAAACAGCTTAACTCCACAGGAAGTCTGATACAAAAATCAAGTACTTTATTTCCAGTACTTATTTCAGCCTGCATTTTCAGGGTATAAATCTGTGCTCTGTTTAAAATGTACCCTACTTATTTGGAATGTCAGTCATTTCAATTCCTTTAAAATATATATATTTTATAGAAATGCAGAAAATCTATCGGTGACTGAGAGACAGGGGTATCCGAGTTGAGATCAGAAGCCAGTTTTACTGAGTATACAAGGTGTTTGTATAGGGTTTTACTTGTATGGCACTTTTACAAGGTTCTGGTTTTGGTAACAATTTCTCTTTGGTTACATATTCTTCATGACATTACCTGGTAACACTATCTTACCACAAAGTTTCCCAGCATGTTTCTTGGTCACTTATTGCCTATGGAGCACTTACCTGTTTCTGTCTCTTCCACAGTTTCTGCTCAATCAGACCTAAGATAGTAGGCTCCTTTATCAGTTCTATTGTACTCTGTTTTATTCCCAATAAAAGCCTATATTTTTTTGTTTTAATTTTCACTTAACTTTTAAACTTACAGTTTATTTATTAGCTACAGAGAAATACTTTCCTTTTTTTCTTCAGTACCTGCTTCCTGGTTTCCTCTTCTCTCTACACATATGTATCTAGAGAAATGACCTTTTTTCCTCCTAAATTTTATGTATCTCTTTCTCCTTTTTTTCTCTACAAGGATGCCTCTTCACATTTCTCAGAAAATCAGCCTCTTTCATAACTTATCTAGTCCGTTACATTCTACACACCCTTGAGAAATATCATCAGGAGCCAACAAGCAGAGCAATAAATGGATCAGACAAAGATTACAACAAATGGAACAAGAGAAACTCAAACATTTTTTAAAAAAGTTAATCTCAGTTGATTTTTTGGAATTATCATACAGGCTAGGCAAAGGAAAGCCCACATATATACTTTTGATTCACTATGAGTTATACACCTGCAAAGAATGTCACTGCAATGGGCCATGTACTTTCTGAACTTATCTCAAGGTAACCTGCCTGTGGTCTTGAGAGGATGCCGTGGGAGGGAGCAACAAGCCTCTGCTTCATGCAATCCATAAAACATCGGGATATAAAGCTAGAGTAAGGAAAAGTTGACAGAAACACTAGTTCAGACAAGAAGAAAGAATCATGTCTCTCTCTTCAGTAAAGTTTTCAACACACATACCTCTGCTTTCAAGAGAGAGCATTTTGTTTCCTGGTGATACATATTTTCAAACTGAGTCTTGTTTCTTCCACTGCCCATCCTGCAACAGCCTTTGGTGGCTCAGCTTAGAGCTCTCTTCCCCATCCCCATCCCCATATACCATGTGAAGTCACTAGAACTTCAAAACTGTTCCAGATGCTGGCTGATGGACAAAACTCAGCTGTGACTCAGCTTTATATAGGGCAGATATATCACCAGGGAATAAATTATAATCTTTCTTAAAAGCCAGTGGGACTTTGGTGCTGATTCCAAGGCACTAGAGCTTCAGCCAAGACAGGTAACGTAAAAGCAAACATGCTGCACTCTTTGATAGATTTATTGTTATTGTTGTTTGGTTTCGTTTTAGCATTATTTCATTACTGATATTGCAGTAGCTCTTAATAAGACTAGAAATAGACTGAAAAATACTACAACATTTGACTAAAATGATCCTTAGGCAACAAATAAAACACTAGCACTGGTATGGAATAATGTTATATTCAATTTCCGTTTACAAATATATTTTTTCTTACCTTTATAGACACAAAGAGAGGATCTGTTAATTTTGCTTTTTGCCAGTATTAAAAATATTTTTCTTGTCATTAGGAAATGTCTTTTCTCTATATTGTAGCAGTATGATATCCTGGCTCAAAGCACAATCTCATGCATTTATTTCCTATGAAAGAATTTAATTAACTATGAAAAAAATAAGTGATGTCCTTAAAATAGGACTAGCAAACTGCAAGTTTTTCTGTGCTGACTGTTGAAAATCTAGTAGTTTATAAAGGTAGAGTTATAATTATAAGGCCATTTTAATTTTAACTATTGTGATGACAGCACTTGCATGTGCTGCAAATCCATCCATACAACCACATATCCATTAGCTTACATTTCTGTGAAAACTGCAGGAAAAGTCTAAACAGAGTTTCCAAGTAGATTCATAGGTCATATCCAGATTAAAGTGGGTATCAGGTTGTCTGTGTTACAGTAATGTTCAGCAGAGTCTGAAAAGAGTTCCTCAGTCTGTCAGAGTGTCACTGATGGCATACTCAAGCTCCCTGGCAAGACTAGGCTACTCTGTGTGATGCGTTTGATGTTGCTTTGGATTCAAGAACATTACTGAAACACAAAAAAAGTTCTTATTCAGTGGCCTGAATAAATAAAATTATACCAGAAGCTAGCTAAACAGCCATAGCTCTCTGGGTACAGAGAGGAACAGGATCAGCAGAAGCTGAAGCCAGCTTAGGCCATAGCTCGTGCTGGGGCAGTGCAGTCCCCAAGGGCCCCTGGGGAAGGGAGCTACAGAACTGGCACAGCCCCACAGCTCTTTGCCTTGGAGGGGCTGGTGCCCATGGCCTGACTGTGAGCTTCAGCCTAGTGAACTGCAGCTGCACTGTGGTGCTGCTGCACAGAGGAGTCTCTCCACTCAATTATTATTTAATCTTTTCTACAATAAACAAATACTACCTTGTTGCATCACACATACCAAACATTTTTTTAGAGCCCCAAAATACAAAGATTTATAGACACACAAACTAAGTCATAGTATCATAGAATATGGTGAGTTGGAAGGGAACTATCAGGACCACTGAATCTGCTCCTGGCCCTGTGCAGGACACCTCAAGAATCCCACCACATGAATAGGAGTGTTGCTCAAACACTTCTTAACTCTGTCAGGCTTCCTGCTGTGCCACTTCCCTGGCAAGCCTGTTCCAGTGCTCACCACCCCGTGGGTTAAAAATTTTCTGACATCCAACCTAAACACCCCCTGACTCAGTTTCATGCCATTTCCTCAAGTCCTGGCAGTGGTTGTGAGCGCGATGGGATTGGCACCTGCCCCTTTGCTTCTCCTCATGAGGATGTTGAAGACCACAATGAGGTCTCCACTCAGTCTCTTCTCCGGGCTAAACCAGTGGCCTCAGCTGCTCCTTATAAGGCTTCCCCTCCAGATCCTCCACCGTCCTTGTGTCTCTCGTTGGGACGCTCTCTAACATTTGACTAAATTTGATAATATTTGAGTAGCTAACCAAGTCTTTTTTTAAAAAGAAAAGCGACGCCTAAGCACGCCTCTTGAAGACCGGTATCAACTTCGCCAGACGCGAGGCGGGCGGTGCCCTACGGTCCCGGGGTGCTCCGGGGCGGCTCCCAGAGGCACGGCAGCGGCTCCCAGGGGCACAGCGGCGGCTCCCAGCGAGACAGCGGCTCCCCGGGTTCGGCGCGGCGGTGCCCGGCCCCATCACGGCTCGGGCGGGCTCGGGGCACGGCGGACTCGGGCGCGGCGCTCCCGCCCAGCGGGGGCGGTGCTGCTGACGGCGCCAGCCCCTCCGGACCTTTCGCGCCGCTCCCGGCGGGGAAGCCCGAGTCGCCGCGTGTGGCAGGGCGCCCGCCGGGGGCGCTGGGCGCTGTATGGGAGCCCTTTCCCAGAGGGCACGGTCGCGCTCCCCCCCACCACCGCTGGCGGCGCGAAGGAGGACGGCGGAGCATGCCATCGGCGGGGCGGTTCCGCGAAGACTGACATGCTGCTGAAGGAGGGCAGGCGCCAGCCTCTCCGCCCCTCCGCGCGGTAGCGGAGGCGATGCTGGAGGGCGCTCCCCGGGCTTTTCCGCAGGCGCCAGGCTATCGCCCACAGCAGCCGCGGTCGCTGGCGTGTGCGGCGCGGCTCCGGCCCCGCCGGGGCGACGAGCGGCGCCGGCCCCCACGCGCGCCCCGGGCGGGGGCGGCGGCG
This sequence comes from Pseudopodoces humilis, assembly GCF_049639895.1. Lineage (NCBI taxonomy): Eukaryota > Metazoa > Chordata > Aves > Passeriformes > Paridae > Pseudopodoces > Pseudopodoces humilis. The sequence goes on along the minus strand of NC_142203.1, from coordinate 57,010,246 downwards.
GCGGCGGGGAAGGCGCTGCCCGCGCCCGCGGGCGGCTCCGCGCGGCGGATGCGTGTGCATGAGCGCTGCACCGAGCGGGCGCAGGAAGCGCCCCCGCTCCGCCGCCTCCATCTTCCAGGGCAGCAGGACCTCGCCGCACGGCCGCGACAGCGAACGCCAGGGCAGCGGCTCCGATAGCGCCTACCAGACCCAGAGAACCCTGGACGACTGTAAGACGGTGAGTACCCCGGGCGGGCTTGCGGTAGTTTTTTGCCTTTTCCGAGCTCTCCCGGCACAGGTAGCGGTGCTGCTTCTCCCGCCACCTTGACAATTCCCATCACGTGCAGTTGCACTGTTTTTAAGCCCGCAGTCCCCGCCGGGGTGCTGCCCTGCACTCCAGCTCGCCGCTATTCCAAAGCCGGAGCCGGGAGGAAAGACGAGACCTGCGGGACAGGGAGCCCGCCCGCCCGCCCGCGGAGCCGGGCGCCTAGACAGTCCTGCGGGAGCCGGAGTCCTCGCCCCAGTAGACACACCGCAAAGCAGCTGGAGTTGCTTTTTTTGTAGATCCGTCCAAATCTGTACCCAGACTTGGGTTCACTGAAGCCTACATGGGTAAATAGTTACCTCAAATCAGTCACTGCACTGCCTACTTGCTGTCTTGTGCAGCAACCACATGCTTGCCCTAATATCCTTCGAAATCAGGACACAGAATTAGAGGCCCTGAAATTCTGTCCCTGATATATGTGGTACCTGTTACTAGTCTTCCCAGAGTAACTGGTTGGCAGTTGTAAGACCTCAGGTGAAGCACTTGTGTCTCTGTTATTTATGGACTGTCACATTCTGGTATGAGATTTTTCCCCAGTCATACCCAAAATGCTTGTATCCTGACACTTTCCTCCAAATCAGCACCATATGTCCCCTTTCAGGCTCCTTGAGCTCCTTGAGCCTGACACTGGACCCCAAAATTGTTCCTCTAGCTAGTGACAGATATAGAAAAAAATTAAGTTGCTGCTACTTTATCTTGACAAATCCATACGTGGCCAAAGATCTGTCCAGTAGCATTGAAAATGGAGTTGTTGCTTCTGTTCTGCTGGATTCTGGCAATTTTTTTTCCTCTTGTGCTGAAAAATGTGCTGGCAGATTATCCACTCTGATGCTTCAAGATTGGGAGCAATTCCCAGTGCATGGAGGAACAAAAGCTGCCACTGTAGCTCTATTAATATACCCAACAAGTGGATCTTACTGGGTTTCGCCTTTTTTCTCATTCCCGATGAATGAGAAAACGAATTCTCATTTGCATAATGTGGTTAGTTACAGAGAAGTTTTAAAAATTAACTGATTAGAAATAAAATATGTTTTATAGGTGGGTTATCAAGTTGCAGTAGGATTCAGGAGGTAAAATCAGTGTGGCATTTTTCTTGCTTTCTGTCTTGATTCAGCAACATATGTGTGGTTTTGTTTTCCTGGGCAGTGCTAAGGTGACTGGGATGAGACTGTTTAAGCAAGGGATGTCAGGTGAGAACTGGCAAACTGCGTCTGGTGCAACCAGTGTCCAGTTGCAGGATGCAACACTTTTCTCTTCTTCCTAATGCACAATAATCACTCTATGACACAACATAGTACAATTTTTTTCCTCTCCATTGCGTTCATGCATTCTCTTAAGCTGCAGAATGATAAGAGTTGAAGACGTATTTAGCAAATATTGTGCCTAGGGCTTTGTTTGGTGGGTGCTTTTGGGTTTGTTTGTGATCTAGGTGTGGGAGGGTGCAAATGTACTGAAATGCACTTGGATTGACTTGCTGCTCCTGAAGCAGAGGAACCTATTTGGTATTCTTAAAATGAAATTTTAGGAAGCATGGCCAGAACTATTTTTGATACCAGTTCTCAGCTATACAGTTCAGTGCAGTGGGATGCATGAAGGTTATGAATGTAATACTGCAGAAGTGGCTCGTTTATTTCCTGAGCATGATAATTTGAGGGCTTGACTTTAAAAATTGGTAGCTCTGATAGACACCAGGTTCTTGGCATATTTTTATGTTGGGGTGTGTTGAACTTCTGGTGATAATGATGACTGCAGAATTATGAGCAATTACTCTTGTCTGTTTTTATGTAGTTTGGAAATTGAGGTCAAAACACAGATAAATAAATATTCTGTTCTATTACTCCAATCCTTCCACCCCCGCCACCATGTGGAGCAAATGGTCTTATGTGCAGTCTTTCAGAAGGCAGCAAATGCTTAATTTCCTTAAAATATAATTCCATGTATGTCATTAGTGGAACTAAATAATAATGATCTTTCCATCACTCTGAAATTACCCATTTATCCAATGGGTATGGATCTGCTGGATATTGGATTTCTGTGCAGGTTGTATTGGTTATTAACTCATTTGTTTCTTTTTCCCCCATGCACTTTAGAAAAGGTGCTTTTTGGAATTTTAACAGGAAAGTGCTTATCTGGTACATCTTCTCAGCCAGTAACAGCAGATGAGTTTTAAGTCAGAAATCTGGGTTGAAGTAAAGTGACAGAACAGAAATCATTACAAAATGAATTAGCAAAATTGCCAGTTTAAAAGCAAATGCTACATTCCAGTCCCTGAACATGCTGTTAATCAGGAAGCAGGAGGAGCAAAGGCAATAATTTCTGGAGATATTTTTGCCTTTCATGATAGCAAAAAATAACCTCATGCTACTAATAAAACAGATGGTTTTTTGTCTGCTTAATACTTAATACTAATAACTCAAACACTTTCAGATATTAAAAGCAGAAACACTATTTTCCTACAGATGAACATTTATAGCTCACAGAAGAAGCAGCTGCCATGGAGGCTCTATCGTTTACAGAATTGTGTGCTCTTGATCCTGTGTATGAAATTGTGAGCAGCAGGAACAAGCCCTAGATTTGGCATGTTTTTAAAACACTGGATTGTTTTTACCAATGTAGTTAAAAATTCTCATGTATGTAAATCGTTTTTGTTTTTCAGCTTGTCCAGGAGTTCAATACCCAGGTGGCTCTCTATCGGGAGCTGGTCATTTCTATTGGGGATGTCTCAGTCACCTGTCCTTCTCTGCATGCGGAATTGCACAAAACTCGAACCCGAGGATGTGAGATGGCCTATCAGGCTCACCAAAAACTAGCAGCAATTTCTGGGTAGGAGGCAACTTATGTTTAATTAAAGCCATATTCATGTGCAAATCTTTGTTAAATACTACATAATGGAAACTTTCAAGAAAAGCATTAATCTGTGTTTCTGTTTTAGGCATAGAGGCGTATGACCACAGATTTTGCAGAATGTCCATATCTTTATGATAGTACAATTTGGGATCAAATCCTGGTCCCCTTACCAAGAACATATCCTTCTGATTTCACTGGATGCTTGCTTTTATGTAAGACAAACAGGATTTTATTGTGTATCACTGTAGATCAAGGGGGAAGCCATGCCATGCCCTTCAAGGGTGAAATAGCAATAGCTTTCTGCCCAGTCTTCCATTGAGTATACCTAATTGAATAGTTAAGAAACAACCAAAATTTGGTGAAAATTGAGCAAAGTGAATACAAATACTAGTCTAAAAACTTGTGTTTACCTTCTACATGTTTTTAAACCCTTGTTTGTGTTGAAATAAGAATGAAAGCATTGCCAGCATATAATGTTTTAATTTATTCTTTGGTATCACATTATGTACATTTTTTTCCATGGTGACAGAATGTATTATCACATACTTGAGACTATGCCTCAGTGCAAGATCAACCAGCATAAATAGCTCTTTCCTAAAAAATGGGAATTCGTGCTGCTAATTCCATGTGGGTGCTTCACAGTATGATGACTGGGGCATTTGCATTTATACATGTACCCCCTGAGTCATGTCTTTCTGATTACACTTTCTCAGAACTTTCTGCATCTATCTAATCTACCATAAGCCATTGTGCACCACTAGAAAAAAAACCCACCATCTTTTTTTTGGTAGCTCTGCCTAATCTCCATTGAATTTCTTTCATCACTTTAATATGTAAAAGAAATCTGTTACAGGTTTGATATATAAGGGGAGCCCAAAGAAACAAACCAAACAGGGAAACATACTGGTTGGGTGTTTTAGTAGAAATGTCATCATTTTCAAGTAAGACTTTGTGCAGAGTGACTTAAGTTGGTTTTGTGACCTCTGATTTGTTCCTCAAACAAAATACATGCTTTTAAAATACTAAAGTTGATGGGAACTTTAAAAAAATTAGCAATGAATAGACATAGTTCTTTTTAACCAGTACATTGAAAAATGTGAAACAATAGTGAAATTTATCTTGTGTGCTTTCAGACTTTTCTTTTCAAAAGAAAAACTAATATAAACTAAAATAATACATTTGAATAGCTGAATCTATTTTGTAACTCTTAAATATTTTTCCCAGTAAAGAAAACAATTGATACATGCTCTTTTAGAAAGTACACAGTTGTTTTAAGCAATCATTTCACAGCTGGAAGTCTGTCATATGCACAAAGATGTCCTGAAGGTTGCGCAGTCGCTGCGAGATTGACATTTGGCTAATCTAAAACTGTTCTAAATAACTCTGATAATACTGTGATATCCATAACAACTGGTAGGTGTTAGAAACTCTCTGGAAATTACTTGTTTGGTTTGACAAACATTTTACAAGATGTGCTTTGCATCCCCACCCTCCTGTAGCTGAGGAAAGCCATAATGAGGCATTAACTTTTTTGGTGTATTTTTGAGGAAAGGTGGGAAATGAAGATACAGCAAGAAAATAAATAGAAGGAGAGGGGTAATAAATAGTCTCAGAGATTTAGTCTTTACCTCAGCAAAAATACTGATGTAGTGCATGTGAAATAGGATCTGGAATAGGAATCTAATTGGCTAGGAAGAAAAAGTATCAGGAAAAAAAATGCTTAGGGACAGGAATGCATTAAATCATCCTCAGTATTAAATAGTCAGGAGGGTAGTGTGCTGTTCAGAAACCACTGTTAGTCAGCATATGGGATGAAGGCTTATTTAGTTCTCTGCTTTAGCTCAAAATGCACAGCACTGCACTGGGTAGCACAACAAGTTCTGTCTTCCAAAACTTATTAAAGAAAATGTGTTGCTTTCCCACCTAGAAGAAATAATAGCAAGAAGCTGTTTATGCTACCAGACTAGAACATTTCATGAGCGAATACCATTCTATTAATTTAGGCCATCAGTAATGTTCAGTTAGTATCTAAGTGATCTATCTGAGGTGTTGCAGGGCACTCTTCCTTTGGAGATGCTGGTGTGACTGTCTAATACTAAGTTTGTTTATCTTGTTTGTGCTGTGTTTTCCTTGTAACATTAGCAGACACCTTAATGTGATACTGCTCCTCTTTGAATATATCAGGATGTAATGGAATGATGGAATTAGGGTTAGAAGGACCTCTGGTGATCATCTAGAGATCACCTAGTCCAACTCCTGTTGGCACTTGTGCATTTGAGGTTCTTAAATACCTGATTTGGACAATTAGAAGAGGCACCTATTTCCTTTCTTAATTCACTTGTAGTACAAAACTAAGCAAGGTAACAAAGAGGAAAGATGCAAAGACTTGGACGGAAAGAAGTAAAAACAAATCCTCTAGTGCTGGCAAAGGGAGCTCTGGGAAGAAATTTGGAAATTGTGGGAAGGGAAAGAAATGCTGAGGTGGAGATAATGCATTAGAAACTTAGCAGGATAGAAGTCATGGGGACAAAAAATACATTGGTCTTGGGCATATCAGTTCTGGAATACTGGGCACACATCAAAGTAGGACAGTGTTGTAACGTGAACAAGAAGAGAAGTAAGTGTAGTGTAGAAGCGTGCAAGTGTACCTGTAGAAAAAGGATACACTGATATGCCAACAAAAGCAGATTCAGCTATAGAAGCAGAGGAAGTGAAACTCACACGTTTTAAAAACTGAGAGAAAGAAAGACAAATGAGATAATGAAAAAAAAGATGAGGTAGCAAGGAAACCTTTTAAAGTCCACACTGGATTAGACCATATCACCCTATATCTACCTCAAACCTGACAACTGCTGGTAGCAGAGATTTCATAAAAAAATATGCAAAGATACAAAAAAGAAGGTTGTGCATAGATGCCTTCTCTCACATACTTGACTCTACCCAGCACTCAGCATTCAGTAGGCAAAGGCTGCATCTGAACAGTCTGTATCTGACAAATGCAATTTCTCTAAATATTAATATATTTTACTCAAAAAATGCTGAGATTGAATAAGGAAATCTTTACACTGTGATGTCTTTGAAAACCTATTTACTAAAAAAATATTACTGAAAAAGAAAGCTTCAAATTAAGTCTCCAACTTAATAGGGCCTCATAGATACTACATCCTCTTCTTTACTTGCTCTCATATCTTTTTCTTATAGAAATAGTAAGATTTTAGATAAGAGGAATACCGATTAGAAATAAAAATAATCTAAATTGAAATATCCTAATTCTAGTTAGTGTTCTTTTAGGAATGCCCTAAGCAAACCCTCTTGTCAGTGTTGTATTTCTCAGGACTTCAGGTCAATTCCTGCTCTCATACTAAAATTTGTTAGTGATTCTTAATGAGCTGTCTTCTGAGGAGGGTGAGTAAGGTTTGGTCCTTTCATCACATTTTCTGCTCTATAATGTAGTAAAAATTAAAAATCTGAAAGTATTTACATTGTGCATCCTTGTAGTATTAGTTGTCCAGTCAAAACTAGAGAAAGTACAGGAACAAGAAAATGAGTCAACATGATTTTTTTTCCAAAGAAAAGAAAGGAAAAAAATTGTAACAGTAAGAAGATGGGGGTAGGGGGAAAGATGCAGATCTCTGTTGGCGAAGGGAGTCTGCTTTATGGAATGATAGAATGGTGATCTGTTAGAATTCGTCAAACAGGGAGCTGGTTTTATGTGTGGAGTCCACTGAGTCTGGGATGTCAAGAGAAAGATAACTCAGAACTGTATTTTAAGATACAGGTCTGCACAACTGTGCACACACTTTTGTAAATGTCCTTACATATTCTCTGGCACTTGATAGTCTTACATAATGTGTGCACTTGGCACACTGAGACCAGAACTGGCAGTGTCTCTGTGACAGTCTGATATATATGTTGGCAGTGGCTTTTTTGCATGAAAGAAAACTGTGTGAGGAGCTCGGGGTGCATGGCAATGTACATCTGTGTGAGCATAGCTCTGAAAGTGATTTTTCTCTGTTCTTCTGACTAGTTGCAAAGTCCAAAATCTAAGGAGAAATAAACCTCTAGTACGCACTGGGGCAGCAGCTTTGCAGAAGAGGATCTTGGGGGTTCTGGTGAACATCAGGTTGAACATGAGCCAGTGCTGTGCCCTTGTGCAAAGAGGGCCAGCAGCCTTCTATGCTGCTTTAGGAAATGCTGCCAGCAGGTCCACAGAGCTCATCCTTCCTTTTTACTCAGGGCTGTTGAATATGGATGCAGTGGGCTCCCTAGTAGAAAGGAGGAAAGGACAGGTCTAGTCAACTACCTTAAAGATGATTAGGCAGCATCCCACATACTGTTAGACCTGGGATTGTTTAGCTTGGAGAAGAGAAGGCTGGGAGGGGGATATTATCAATATGTATAAAAATACTTGATGGAATGTAAAGAAGACAGTCAGACTGTTCTCAGTGATATATAGTGATAGGACAGCAGGTAAAATTGAAATGAAAATAAAAATTGATTTAAATTTTTTAAACTCCTTTTTTATTGTAAAGCAAGTAGAATATTAGAACACGTGCGCTGAGAGGTTCTGGAGTCTCCACCCTTGGAGATACTGAGAATTCAACTGGTCATGGCCCTCAGTAGCCCTCTGTAGCTGATGCTGCTTAGAGCAGGAGGCTTGGAGCAAATTAGTTCCGGTGTCCCTTCCAGCCTGTGACAAAGTCATCATAAATCTCCTTGGGAAAATTCAAAGAAAATGTTTCCTTATTTGACACCTATGTGCGTCTGTTACTTTTATAAAACAGTTGCTAATTTTAAGTTTCCCTAAGTTCATGAAGAATGAGAGAAAGAATTGAGAAAGTGAGCTAAAAATCACATCCTGATTGCAATTCTGTGCACAAAAAGACTATCATAGATAGTGTTGCTTTAAGTTTTTAATTTTACATAATTTCTACTTTTGTTTTCCATTGCAGTCTGCAGTAGGTATTCTCATGTCTTCAATAAGCACCAAATAGTCATTTCTCAGAGCTAAGTAATATGAGGTCGTTTCCTAAGGCTGTTTTAAAACATTCTACTGACACCAAATTGTGGCCAGTTTTTCCCTGAATTACAATCCTAAAAAAAATCTGCTTTTTAAAGCACACAAACAAAAAAGGCTCCCTCAAAGTATTTTACAAATTAAATGAAAAGAAGACTCCAGATCTATAAGTTAATGAAAGCTGTATTAAGATAGGCGTAACAGAAGCCATCTTAACTGTTTAGCTGCAGATGTTAAATAAAGCTCTGCTGGCTGTCAGTATTAGCTGAGCAGAAACAAAGCGCAGCAACACTTAGCTCAACAGGGAAGAATTTTTATAATCTTGATTCAAAACCAACTTTATGGCAGCAGATAGAGCAACAAACCAGAGGTCTGCCCCAGCTAGATACTGATCGAGCAGCATTTATGATCTCTGTCCTTCCTGGACATCTTTGCAGTCACTGCCGTGGTACTCCTCTTGGTGTATGTATCAGAGGTGGGGAGAGTGATAATCTTGATCATGGGGTTCTGAACCACAGGCACTGCTGCCTGTAGCCAACCTCTGTTGGAGTTGTTAGCGTTGTTTCAACTGCCAGATGAAAGTTACGAAATAAGGTAAGTGCTTCACTTACTAGACTGCAGCATGATAACCAGAATGTGGCCTGATTAAAAGTACAGTTAAATATCAAAAATAGTGTTACGTTAAGAAAACAGGTAAAGAAGTCAATATTCACTGCAAGAATCAATGCTGTTATGCATGACAATACCAGTAGCATAATGCCTTCTGAATCCTTCCGAGGTTTTGTGTTTCTTGCTAACATGTTGCAGATGTTTTAAACAGGAGCAGCTTTAAGTTCTGACCTTAAAAATCCTGTCTAGTTAAAAAATACTGAGATCCTCCAGAAAACTCTTGGAAATGTAAAACATAATTTTGCTCTCACAGGCTTTACTAAAAGCATCTCAGTAAGTTGTTTTAATGTGGTATGCTAGAATCCACAATTCTTACAATCATTTAATAGTATTTTACTTAGGAAATTGTCCTGATGATTTAACTGTGACTGTCTGAAATTGGTAAAGTTGAGGAGAGCTTTGTCTCCCTTTTTCTGGATCACTGAGCATTCTTGTCATATAAAGTCTCATTTCCCCTCAACTTTGATATTCAGCTACTGTAAATGTTTACTAGAATTTTCTTACATGCTTAAAATTTTCTTGTGATTTTGAGCATTTCAGATTCTAGAAGCAAATCATGACAGTGTTTATTTCACTTAGTTTGGCTGGCATATATTCAATGATTTCTACATCCTGAAGTGATTGTGAACTTAGTACCATATATCAGAGACCAGACCTGCTCCAGTGACTCAAATCCTGTTTTGACTAGTGGGAGTTGGTCTGCATGGGAATGTTTCAATAAACAAGATCAGATGTGGGTAGTTTAATGTACCTCTTCAGGACCATGTAGTGTGTGATAGTGCAGTAAGTATATCTTAGCTTACTCCTTTCACAAGAGGTTAAGATGCACATGTATTGTTCTGAATAGATTCCTTGTAAAAAAATTTCTCTGATTATACAATCCACATGCATCTAAAATGATGGAAAGGAAGAGCAAAAAGATAAAAGTTTTTCTTTGGAACTGACTTAAGGTAGGTTTGGTTATTAAGAATAAAATATGTTTGCTCAATTTAACTTGCAAGTTGAAAATGAAATCGTTTAAATCAGGTACCTCAAGTTCAGAAAGCAAATAATGGAAGAAAAACAAGGTTATTTACTAAGGCTAGAATTCTCAAAATATCTGACCTCTATAGACCAATGTTTTCTTTGTATCTCTGTCTTTGGAAGTGCTTTAATAGGTGTTTGGGGCTTGAAGATACAAGGTATTAATATCTCCCTTTATAGATCTCTCTTTCATAACTGGAGGCCAGATTTAGTAAAGGGCAAACAGACCTAAAAGTGAATTTATTACTCTATTATTTTTCTACGTTCAGAACAGTAATTCTGAAAATTCTTGAAGTTCTACATCTGCAGTAACACAACATAGGTTCGTTTTGACAGAGTGGAAGAGCTTATAGCAACTTGCTTAATGATAAACCTCACCAGCAGTCAGAAGGACAACGTTCTTGCTTGTCCAAGCTCTGACAAGATTGTTCCCAGAGGTGCTGGCAGAGCATCCTCAGAGCCTGACAGCCACTGACAGCTTTAGGTTTCTCACAAAACACAGTGGACTTTTACACTTTCTTCTAGGCAAAGCTGAGGGTGCGTCAAGTTAATTTCTAGACCTCTTGCACCCATGTCCCAGAAAAGGGAGAGAAGTGAGAAAAGGGGAAAGGGAGTGCTAAAAGTAGAACAGACATCATCTTTGTCAGTCAGTTATTTGCCCCTTTATTCCAGCTGACACTCAATTAGCACATTTACAGCCCTTTCCAGTGCAATGCTGCCACTGCTGAGCCACTTGAAGACTGCTGGGTAAGCCAGACAGGTCAGCCTGCCACTTGCATGAAGGGTACTCCCAAGAGCAGGGAATCCATGTCCCAGCCCAGCAGCCAGGGGTGCTGCCTGTGCTTGAGGATCACCACAAATAGCATTATTCTCTCTGGGAGAGCAGCATAGCTTTTCCTCTGTGACATGACCTGAAGCTGTGAGGTAGTTGTAGAGAATTAGGGGGCACACTGCCATCATCTAACCCAGTGGAAAGAGTATTTTGCATGAGGAAGCTCTGTACTTGGGCTTCAAGCAGTGTCATTGCAGGTAAACACTGAAAACTGTTAGAGAACTTCTTTTGTGGTATTCTAATCCTTGTTCCCATTTTTTTTATATATTCTAAGCAGATAAAACACATAAAGATACAGGGAAACAGAGATTCAGAGCTCAGGTAAAGGCTGACTATTCCTCAGCATTTTTTATCTTTTATCATTTTATATCTTCAACCTGGCAAACTGTAAATTCATCTGCACTGTGCCTAGGGTTAGAGTAGCCTGCAGGTTTAAGGTCTTTACCTTCCATTTTAACATGCCCTCTGCATTCATCACTCCCATTGTGTGTTCCTGGAACCTGGAAGATGATACCAAAAACTAAGATACTACTGTAATTCAAGTCCTTCAGTGGAATGTTCTCTGCTATGCACAAGCAGCATTCGATTACAGTTAGATTTTAGAAGGGTTTTTTCTCGAAGTCTAACTAATTAATAATGGAGTATTCCAGTCATGGGTAAGACTATTTATCTGTAGCAATGATTGAAATAACCAACTTGTTTCACATTCCTATTCTTAGGTATACAAACCTTTACATGAGGAATTAAAGTGAAGGAAAACAACATGGGTTATCAAAGAGACTTGGGGACTGAATTACATTGGCAGGGCCTCTTTAGAAATGCTGCAGAGTCAGAGCTGACCTTTCACAGAAAATTCGGTCTTTCTGCCAGCAATCTCTGACATCATAGCCTTCTCTTGCCCCATTTTTGTCCTTTCAGAAGATCTGCTCTCATTGTTGGACATAAAAAGCTTTTCACACCTTTGTTTTGCAATTGATTTTCTCTGGGAGTAATCAGCCAGAGGATCCAGCAGTTAGGTACATCTCTAGAAACAGGAACTGTGGGTATTTTTAAATTAAAAAATTAAATTAAAAATTAAGTTATTAAATGTGAGCTCTGTTTTGACAGTTGCTGTTACCTTTGCTTCACTCCAGATTTTCTCATGCCCTTTTCTCCTTTGTCATCCCTTTTTGCCAGTGTTTCTGTTTCTTGATTTTTTTTTTCCTCATAGCCTGTCTCTAAACAGTAGTGAAATCAACATATGATTTGCTACTGTCACATTAACTATTTGGGAACTCCTTGTGGCAGAGTCTTGAATGTAAAAGTAACAAGCCCACTGGAATCCACTGACCTTTCAATCTGTGGCATTACTGTAGTAAACATGGCTAACAAAAATAATAATTATTTCAAAATCCAGTGTTTTGGGAAAAGTCTGGAAAATCTCATTCAACCTCTGTCTGATGTTTCTGATGAATCACTTATTAAATAGGTGTACCAATACTTACTATCTCTGAAAAATACCTAGTAATTTTATAGTGTATTTGAGTCTTTCAAGGAAAAGCATTGTTTTCAAATATTCTGTTTTATTATTGCTATAGTGCTTTCTAAATAACGCATTTTCTAAATTCTAAGTTCTGATTTCTAAATACTGAATATTACATTTTTATAATTGTTTCCATAATCAGTTTATTTTGAAATTGATTTTTAAGTGTCAATTTACTGGAATTCTAAGCCCTAACATGTAATGGCACATAGCAACTCCTGTTGCTATGTCTTGTCATTCATGTCACAAGTGGAATCAGTTAATAAGCTTGAACAAAAACCTGAGTGTTACTAACTTATGTCAGTAAATAGTGCTCCACAAGAGGATCTAGAAATAAATTTTAGAAGGTAGTTAAAGATAGAAGTGCAGCTGATTATGAGCCCATCATGCCATGCTGATTTCTATGCCCACAAAAATTAGGAGTACCAGAGAAGCCTACATGGTTCAAAATTAATGTTAGGCCAATCTAAAAAAAAAACAACAATTATTGCAGTATTTCTGAAAAAAATAATATATACTTCATACCTCTCTTCGCAGATGTAAATAAAAGTTGCAGTAGTACTAATCTGTAACCAAGATGGCCAAGAGGAGTGTCTTTGTGTCCCCATTAGGCCCACTGCTTTGAGACCTGTTTCAAAAGCATATTTCAGTATTTATGTTCTGTAAGTTTCTAGTGAAGCACAACTGAAGCTAAGAATTTAATGGTGAGTTTTAAGTGCTTCTTTCATGATCATTTTCCTGAATACTATTTAAGAAATCCCACATGGCTGCAATTTTTTGTGATAGACACTTTGCCTATCTTTCTTCTGGTTAGCTTGGCTTACATTGTTCTCAGAAAATTACTTCTGATTCTCACTGAATCTTATAAAGCCAGACTATGATGACAATATGTTCATGTATCTTAAGAGAAGTGAAGACATGAGATAATGAAGTTATGCATTAGAAAGGCTTCAGCATGAGCTCTTAGAATTCTACATATACTGGGATTTGCTTCTGATTTCTTGCCTCTTTTTTCTAAGTTTTGGACTGAAAATTGCCAGTTAATGGAAATGTTTTTACTAATGCTTAGCATTTCTCAACATTCTGGAACACTGCTCTCTAGCTGGAAAGGAACCATTTTGATTCTGTGCTGTTCACTGAAATCAGCCGATGGTGTTGCCAAGTTAATTGTGCAGGGCCGTGCAATTAAGAGCCATGTTTGATCATGCTCTTTCAAGGGCTGCACTTCCTGCATAGGCAACTAGAAAAAGACTTCACTGTGAGCTGTATGGTACGTGGAGGTTTGCTCTAGAAAGAGGTCAAGTACCAAACAGTAGCTACTCTTCAGCATCATCAGTACCTTGCAAGATCAGTCTCCAGCTGTGGGAGATACTAGGTCTCTCAGGCTTCTACTGGAAAAATACCAACCAATGTGTACAAAATCTGTTGTAGTTTTTCTAATTGCTTTATCATTCTGTTTCTGAACAATTAATTAAATATTTGAAGCCATTATCTGGGCATTAAGATCTCGTCTTGACACAGCATTAAATGAAGCATTCCTTAATCCAGAATCCTTCCAGTATTACCAGTTAAATCTGCTTAAATTAATGTTTTTAAATTTAACATAAACTGAAGTGTTAGCTATTGTTGAATAGAATTTTCTTCTTGATGGGAATATTTAGAGATCTACCACATAATTTGTAACTATCAGAGAAATAATATACCGAATTATTTGTATATTAACGTAGAAGGTCTTCTTTTCTTTTATATTCCATTTTTTATCTTGCTGCTCTTATCTAAGAGTACTTTCGTCATGAACATTTCCTCGCAGCAGATCTGGTGTAAGAATTCAAATACATGTTAAATTCTGTTCTAGAAGTTGTTGAAGAAATTGCTTTCCCTTTTAAGAAGAAAACAAGTTTGCATGTATTGTGTGAGCAAAGAGAAGCTGACACTTCATATCTCTGTCTATCGTGGCAAGACAGATCGTTGCAAATGTACTGTTGGTAATCTTGGAAGCATGGCAAATGGCTGAGTGGCAAAATATTTAAAAGTGCCATGTTTATACAGCAGCTTCCAGTTATTTCCAACAGTTCTGGAGTTGTTACTGTGGTGAAGCAGCACTATCCACCCATATGCATTTACAAGCCCTCCCAAAAAAAAAAAAACCCAACACCAACAAAGCAGTGTTTGGTACTTGGGAATAGTATGACAACTACAACCACAGTACATAAGGCTCAGCACAGGGTGAGGCTGTGTGCTGAGGAAGCAGTCCCTTCATGCAGGATGAAGAGCCCTGGTGCACCAAAGTTGTGGACGTTCCAAAGTCTGGGCGTATAATTTAGCTGCAGACCTACCCAAAGTAGTGTGTGTACAGCCTTTTGCAATTCATTTTGCATCATTCAAGACTCAGAAACAAGTAGTTTGTCTGTGCAGCTGCTAAAACACAATACTGAATGCCTTAGGAAGACTTCATGGAGAAATCCTTGTTTCCCAAGCACAAAAAAAGGGCTTTTCAAAGAGGGGAAAAAACAAAAACAACGCCAGTTCACAGAGTCAAGTGGAGACCAAAGCAGCAGATTGAAAAAATCTGAAATAAAAAAATCACAAAGTTCTTTTAGCTAGAATACTCCTTCCTGAACACATTTTATCAACAGATGGTTTTAAAAATTTATTTCTCCATATATGAATTTAAATTCAGGAAGCTAATCTGTTTCTTTTTTCCTTCTATTTCCTTCTATTATTTTTTTCTTTTTTTTTTCTTTTTTGACACATTCAAGTTTTCTCAGTCTCTCAGCTGTGATTTTTAACTGCTCTTACAGATTTCATCTGTGAAGTATCTGGTGGTGCTGTGTGAGATTCTTCTACTGATTCTATAACACAATTTCTTTTTCACTTGGAATACTTTTATATGGAGGTATTTGAACATCCTTTTTTTAAAAAAAAAAAACCAGATAAAAATACTCTGAGGTATAAGCATGATATATTCAAGGCACTCCTGGAAGGATTTGATACATAAAAAATCCCAAACTACCTTATTCTGATCAATCTATCTAGTAATATCTACTGGATGTGCAGTCTTCCTACCAGTTTAGAATTGTATCAATCACATTATTGATGTATTTGACCAATAGACAAAAAGAAGCTGTTACGAAAATGTAGAATTTTTTTCAGTAATTTTTAATACAATATAGCTCTTACCCAAATCACAGTGAAAACTTAAAGAACATCTTCCCTTCAGTTTAAGTACTTAAATAGGTGGTTTGTAGTATTTTTGAGGAAAAGCAAATACACTGTTCCTTGCTTCTTCTCATTCTAACATATCTTCACAACTGCTCTGGTTTTCTCATTTTGAAATACAGAAAACCAGAAATCTGAGTTACAAGCAAGTAACAGGTATCCAGATCACTCCAATGTGTTATGGAATGCCTTTTGGAAAAAAATATGTTGAAATTTATATTCAAAGAAGGAATAAAATGGAATAAAATAAAAGGAATAAAATGGAGAAAGGAAGTATCACAAATCTGAGGCATCATCTGGTTTAGTATCCTGTGAGTGGTCAACAGCAGATGGCATCACTTGGCCTGCAGCAGAGTTCCTTCTAAATCCAGTGTGTTTCTAGTTCAGTGTGACCTAGATCCTGTGGCGTCAAATACCTGAAACATCTAACTCTCCTTCAGGCTCACTGGAAAGTTTGACCCTATTTGTCCACACAGATCAGAACCGCTTTCATAAATCAGATACTAGTTTTCATAAAAACTATGTACAACTGTTAATCAAAGGAACTGGACGGGACTGTAAGTATGAATACATTCATGTTTTGCAGACTTTTGAAAAGTAGAGTTTATAAATCATTCATTAACGAATAGTGAGTGATTAAGGGGCATTTTAAAGAGAAGCTTAATTAAAATCAAAGGGCAAATCCACAGGCAGCATGACTTTCAGCTGCCTGCAGTAAAAGAGGCTGGGCTTGAGCCTGTTGGATGGCACAAACTTATCTGTGCTTTCTCTACATTTTTATCAAATTCATTTGAGAACAACTTGTTGATGCTGACAAGGCAGTGTTCTGAATAGGAATTTCTTTGATAAGCTTAAGAGTTATTGCATATACAGCTAATGTCACTGTCTCCTGTTTGGTTAGCTCAGATCTTTTCTGGAAGGTCTGTGTCATGGTTTGGATTTATCTGTTCTTTGGTATCATTTGAGGCTGTGAAATTTTTTATTCAGCTGAGGCTAAATCTAACAAGGCTGACTTGAGAGCTCACCCAAAGTTTTCTTTCATCTAACTGGACAGCACATTCTCAACAGGTTATTTGATAACCTGTAGAGAAAAAGGCTCTGTTCTGCTCATGTCTGGCTAGTGCAAAAGTCTCATGGATTTCTCTAAAGTAGAAGCAAGGAACAGACAGCTGAAGGAAGGATCAATGGGCTTAAGATGTGGTGATCAAGCCCTGCATTTCTATTTTTTTTATTATTTTTTTTTTTAAATCTTATGAGAACTCAGAAGCTACATACGCAATTTCATTTGGGATTCTGAGTACCTAAAAACATCCTGCTGGGGATTTTAAGCTTAGCTAAAGTGGTATCTTATTTTGAGACAACATCCAAACTCCTGCCTAATTTCTTGCTCACTCCTCAGCAGAATATGGGGAGAAGACAGGAAGAACAGGAATGAGAAAGATTAGGTGGAAATAAAGATAAGAACATTGACTTTCTGTAGAGCAGGCTTGACTTAGGAAAGATTACCCTAATTAACTCCAATTAAAATAAAAATAATTTCTAATTTAAGTGATGGGAAGAGAAAAGAAACATCAAGCTACCTTTTCTGCCTGGCATCCACACTCAACTTCGCTCCAGACTCCTCACCTACCCCCACCCTCCTGAGCTGTGCAGGTAGAATGGGAATGTGGGGTTACAGTCCATAACCAATCTGCCTTGTTTCTCCTTCCTCCTCACACTTCCCCCTCAGCTGTAGTGTAGGCTTCTCCACAGGCAGCAGTCCTCTCAGGAAAATCTGCTCTAGCATAGGTTCTCCACAGGTGGCAGTTCCTCCAGGAAGATCCATCTGCTCTGGTGTGCTCTGTGGGCTGCAGGGAAGATCTGCTTTGCCATGGAGAACCTCCTCCTTTCTCTTACCCTGATATTTCCTCTCTTCTTTCTTACTCTTCCCACCCCACCACCCCCCCTTCTCCCCGTGGCTATTTTTGCCCTTATTTGAAATAAGTTTTTTGATCAGCAGGTAGCTTCAGCTGTGTCCTGCCGAGGAGCCCGTGCAGAGCTGCAGGGACTGGCTGTGTCCAGCACAGGGAAGACTCTCACATCGTCCGATAAAGGGCACCCTGTTACCACCATCACTACCAAAACCTTGCAACTCCATCTAACACACCTAGTATTGCCTAGAGAGGAGTGAGTTTTACTGAAATCTCTTGTTTCAGTACTGTTTTACTTGTGTACAGGATGATATACTTAGTGATTTATGATTGGGTTTTTCCTCTAGTGGAGTAGTTTGCATAGTGCTCTCATAATTTACTTATTGCCCATGCTTGAGTTAGTTCAGCCATTAAAACTTCTGAGGAAAGAAGTCTAGGAAATTCTGGTCTGTGATTCTGATAGTTTCAAAACGATGTTTTTTCAAAAAAAAGAAATGTTACAGTTGTATCTATATGTATCTAAATTGTTCTAGCATGGAAATATCTAAAATGTTATCAACATGGGAGGTAGCAATGTCTACAGTATGAGTCACTGCATTGTGGTTTTGTTCTGCTGTATCATATACTCAGATTGACTCCATCATCCTTATCAGAGTTACTGGAGATTTGCAGTGTTCTAACAAAACGAAACCTGATCACATGTCTTCTGTTACTGTGAGCGCTGTTGTAACTGCTTCAAAACAACAATCTGATTTAATAAGAACAGCATTGCAGTAATTTATGGGTCTGCTAGAAAGAACAAGCCCTGCTTTTTTCCTGGCTGGACTGGGATGTGGAATAGCAGCTGTATCACAGTATTGTATATGTAGAGAGCAACAAACCAACACACGGCACTGAAGCTGACAGCAGTTTGTGTAACTTTTTTTAAAAAATAACCCCAGCAAATGGTAGGAACAGAAATAAGAACATTTTCCCAGGAAGTTTGTAGAGGAAAACATCATTGTTGGATTACAACTTTTCTACCTATATTCAAAATGAATTCACCTTCATTTTGTTGCCTTCAAATATGTATGGTTACATGATAAAGAAATAAACAATCAGTTTAAGATACAAAAGCAGAGGCAGGTTTAGTAGGCTGTTGAACCTGAGCTGTAATCAGAGGGGCATCTGGTACTTGATATATAAGGGGATTAAGTGTATCTCTTCTGCAGTGTTTGTCACACTTTTTGTCCCAACATAAGGATCAAATGTCTGAGGTAAGATTTGTTTTTCATCTTTTTCATCCTTTTACTGCTTTGTATTTCTAAACCACAGTGTTTTCAGATACTAACTTAAAATACAATCTACAGGGTAATATTTATGGACTGTGATTTTTTCACAGCTCATCAAGCCAACTTATATTATTTTTCAAGGAAAGTACATATGTGGAGCATAAGACAGAATTTGATGATTTAATTTTCACTTTTTGCTTGACAAATGTTTATTTTCCTTTGGCTTTTGAAGACAGTCTTCATTATATATCTAGATAGTCCTTTGAGCTTATAATATTTAAGAACTATTAATACTTTTCTTTGGTGTTAAACATAGAATTTGTCAAAAGAATGCTTTTACAAAAAAGTTTATCAGACCCTTCATATAGTTTAGCTACTCTTACCAGAGATAGTCCATCTGTCTGTATTTTTTAATGTTGTTGATACTAAAAGTAAAATGCTGTTCTGTTGTAAATGTGTGACAAAAGTTTTTAAGTTAAATTGAGAGTCAGGCTGTAATAATTTTTCAGTTTTAATAGTCTTATGTTTCACTTAATTTCACTTAAATTTCACTAATTTCAGTGCAACTGTGAGTGCTGGGCACCTGTGGGAATTCAGGAAAATTTCAAGATGTTTCTCAGTTGTAACCAACATTTTGACTGTACAGTGAAATCATCTGTCAACTATTTTGGAGGGAAATTTTCTTTTAAATGAATTTTTACTTTTTTTTCTTTGCATTTAAGGAGGAGCATTTTAATCTTGTTTTTTTTTTAATATTTTAAAATAATTACCAAAAATAGCTGCATTTACCTCTCTTAATGATACTGGGTACTATACAGGTGGTGTAAGAGCTCCCTCTTTAGGTTTTATTTTAAATCTCAGCTTAGAAAAATAAAAAGGAAAGGAAATTCCACTTTTTGTCAATGCTTTATAAACATATTCAGTCACACATGGTTTTACATGATTTTTAAACAGCTGGATTTTATGGAAAGAAAGCCATCAATTTTGCCAACAGTTAAAGCATGAGAATGTAATAGTTTTATTATAGATTTTACAGGCTTAAGTATGTTTCTACAAAAAATTTATACTTTTAATAGCAGCCTGATAAACTGCATAACTTAAGCTGCTGTTTTATGTAGGATTAACACAGCATTTTCACTTTTGTAACTGCATTTTATACAGCATTTTATACAACAATGAAGTGATGGTCTGTGTCTCATGGGCAGGGGCTCAGTGCTGCACTAGCTCTCTTATATCTGGCTGCACATAAACTATTAAATAGCTCTGTTGCAAACACAATTTAGCACAGCCTTGTATAAGGTCATATTATATGAGACTTCTCTTGAATAACTAAAGCAGTCTTAAAAAATCAGCTGGACTAACTGAACAGCTGGCTTAGAAGTTTACATTAACTTTTCTTTATATATAATTATTCATTTGGCATATAACTATTAAATACTATTTAATAATAGTTAATAATAAATGTATCATAACCAGCATTCTGAAATTTGTCTGTACTAGTCCCTCATTCAGCATTTCTCAAGGTATAGCATTGTACACATAGAAATAGAAAAATTGATGAAACTTTAAAAGGAAATGTTAAGCTCTGTACACAGAATTCAGGGATTATAAAAGAAGTCTTTGTAGGCATTCATATCAGAGCATTTGGCTTTCAGAGATGAAAATGAGGCCTATATACATGCATAGAAGCAAATTGTTTGGTTGCAAACTAGTGGAATTGTTGTGGTCATTATTACAATTAAACACTAATTAAATAGTTTGAGACAATCAGTGAGGGTACTGGGCTGGAAATACTTCTCATTGTGAAAACTCTGTATAATATTTTTCTTGGATATCTCTGCAGTTTCTCTGGATTGGCAAATGAGAGAAGAATTTTGCGCATAGTCCAGTTAGAAATGTTCCATATTCTTAAGAAAACGAGAATGGGTCAGAACATGCATATATTATTGACATTTCTGGTTCGTACTCTCACACTGTTCATAAATATAGTTTGCAAGAAGGAACCACATTAGATTTATGACAGCAAAAATAGTCAATTAAAATGCCTATTACTATGCTTTTGAATACTCTTCCAACTTATTTTTAAATAGGAAGCCACTAATAAATCTGAATTGGCTCATGAGTCAAGCATCTTATTAATAATTGGCACTTTCCTAGTCTGCACAATTAAAAATTCTGTCACTAAGAGCAAAAATGTTTTAAATAAAAGTTTTCACCATTTTTGTTTCATAGGAATTTAATAGCTGTATAAGGAAAACACTGTTTCCTTACACCTGTGTGCAGACACTGAAATCTTTTTGTCAGTGACAGCTAGAAAGGAACATTGCAAACAAAGTTCCTGTGGTAGCCATGACTTCTGAGAGGGTCTGAGGTTTTCTAAGATCTGAAATAGTGCAGAGAAAAATAGAAAACTATATTTAAGTTTTATCTAAATCTGCTATAAGGAAATTACCTTATCACAATATAGTGTCTGTTTCTCATAGAGATAGACTTGTGGTTAAGTAATACTAGTTTTCAGAAGAGCTAGACAGATTCAGCTTGACTGGCATGAGAAAGAGGGGAAGAACTGTATCTCCCAATGAAAAGATCTCTCATCATTGAACAGGAAAAGGTCGTCATTACCATCTCTAGTGGCTTAAATTTTTTGCAGGTTCCACTTTGCACAAGAACATGTATGGCCAAATCCTCTTCTGGTGGAATAGACAAGTCAATGGCTTCAGGACAGAAGAAACCTTGGTCAAAGAGAAGTCTTCAGACATCTAGGAAAATTAAGCAGAAACTGAATGGGCCTGTGCGTTTATTGGTGGGGCTCCAGGACTTAGGTATTGCATGAGATAAGCAATAAGTTTGAAGACCTAGATTTTGGGCCCGCATCCTAAATATGGAAAGTAAATGGAACTCTACACTCTTAAAGTTTTTTCCATTAAAGGAAGTTTCTGTGTGCTCATTGAGAAAAGGGCTGCAAGAGTAAGTGATGCAAACATTGCAGGGGCAGGGGGGAAGCAGAATTGTGGTTGAACCCTTTTTGTTCTGCACCATAGCTTTATTCTATATTTATAAGATGCAGAAAGTATCACGCATGATCATTTTTCAACAAATTGAGACTTCAGAAGTAGAAAAGTGGCTTAAGAGAAATAAACATATTATAATCTAGCCAAAAGAAATAAAGTTGGATGGGCAGGTTTATTACCATGTGTTTGGTGTAGCTGCTGTAGTAACAGATCTCAGCAACTGTAGTTTATGCTTCAGTGATTTCCTACCTCTTTGATGACATCTACTTTGTAATGGATTGGCGGGTGGAACCAATTGTCCTTTGTCTCTTCCAATTCCAGCATAATTTCTCCTCAGTCTTTAGTGTAGGTTTTTGTTTTTGTTAGGTTGGTTTTGGTTTTTTCTTTTCTTTTTTAGCCTAATTTTTTTCTTGATTAAGCATTCATGATTGTACTGCTCTCCACTTCTGTGATTCCAGCCTTCAAAAGTGGTACTTGGTTCCTGAGTATGTGTAAATTATTTTCTTGGTATCCTGAGCAATTAAATGGAGGTGTAGGATTTCAATTCGTTTTTTCAAGGTTGTTACTACTTCCCTGAAAAAAGTCTCGTGTATCCCATTCTCTTCACAGTGCATAGGATCACACCACTACTAATTTAAATATGGAAGAAAACAAGTTCAGGCAGAATGTATAGAACAAGTAGGCTAAAACTGACTTGTTTCTGATGATAGTGTCTTCAAAGTAGGGTTGATTATGCTTGATAAAGGATTTGTAACCTGAACATGGACTGTTAAAAGTGGCCTGGTAATCTGCATCTGTGTCAAGACCAAGGGTAACTGAAACTGGATGGCAAAAGGAGGCTTCAGTCTCGCAGAAAACACTTGTACAAAGCTTCTGAAGAGAAGATAGTCACTTACCCATTTTCCAGAAACACACAGAGGACATAATGACATGCAGTCTTTCCAAAGACAGTCCAAGTTCAGCTGTGTTAGACCTAGAGTTTTATAGATCTAAAGAATTGTTTGTAAATAGTTTGGTAGAAGAAGCTTAATAGTTTGTGAAGCAAATTTTGATATGGTTGCTTGTAACAGTAAGGAAGTGGATTTTATGACCCCCACATTCTTCTAGTCTCATTCTTAACTACATTTTTCTCTTTTATTGCAGCCCAGAAGATGGTGAAATCCATCCTGAAATCTGTAGACTATATATCCAGTTGCAGTGTTGCTTAGAAATGTACACAACAGAAATGCTGAAGTCCATATGTCTGCTGGGATCACTGCAGTTTCACCGGAAAGGTACTGAATTGCACAAATATGCAGATGCTTGTTTTAGAAAAATTGATGCCCCAATCTTCTGGTGTATGCCTGGTATTCATGAAAGACAAAACACTGTCCTGGTTTTGGCTGGTGTGGAGTTAATTTTCTTCATAGTAGCCATCATGGAGCTGGGTTTTTTTGCACTGGAAACAGTGTTGATAATACGGGCATGTTTTAGTCATTGCTAAACTCACATGATGTCAAGGCCTTTTCTGCTCCTCACCCCACCCTACTAGCAAGAATGCTGAGGGGGCCCAAGGAGCTGGGAGAGGACACAACCAGGACAGCTGATTCCAGCTGACCCAAGGGATATCCCAGACCATATGGCATCATGCTCAGCATATAAAGAAAGGGGGAAGATGAAGGAAGGTGAAGACATTCAAAGTGATGGCATTTGTCTTCCCAAGTCAACATTACACATCATGTAGCCTTGTTTTCCTGGGGATGGTTGAACACCTGCCTACCTGTTGGGAGTGGTGAATAAATTCCTTGTGTTGCTTTATTTGCTTGCACGCCTTTTGCTTTCTTTATTGAACTGTCTATGTCTCAACACAGGAGTTTTTTCACTTTCACCCTTTCAGTAGTCTCCCTCATCCCACTAAGGCTGAGCAAATCAGCAGCTCTCTGGGAGTTCATTGATGTCCAAGGTTAAACCACAACAACCACCAAACTGTAAAATGAATTATGTATATCTATTGGTAGGTCTTCAGTTAATAAAAAGGAGCTCTATTTCTGTTTATCATCATTCTTACAGAAGTGTGTCTTGTCATGTATATATCACAAGTGTTCTCACCATTTAAAAGTCAGATTCTTTTTAAAAAAGAGTAGTTCCTTAAGTTTTAGCTGTCATTAGTCAAATGAGTGGGCTAGCTGAGTAATGTTATTAGACATATTTGTTGGGCAAGATATGTTATTAACAGTGTTGTTATTACTATTAGTTTTCTTATCTCATTGCTGTTTCCAGTAAATTGTGCTTATCTTAACCTGTGATCTTCACCTTTTGTGCCTCCAATTCTCAACTCCAGCCTGCCCCAACATAAAGAGGAGGGGGAGAGGGAGTGGCCTGTGGTTTGGGATAATGTCAGTGATAGCATTAAATTGGGGAGTATCATTCCTAAAACATTACCATAGCAAAAGGTAGATAAATATGGTTCAAAATATGTCCACCTTTATAAAAGCAAATACTAGACTTGTAACTGAAAGGAGATGTCCTCACTTCAGTGAAAATGCAGCTCTCTAATAATTTCATACTTGATTAGCCGCCTACTGAAAGGAAGATGTAGAAATGCTGATAATTTACTGAATAGTTTAGTTAGTAACCTCATGGCTCAGTGATGGCACAGGCTGATTATGGCTGTATCTGTGCTGATTGTAACTACTCTTTCCCCAGATTGTATCTCATCAATAAAAAACTAGGTAAGGACAAGACAGAGTTCTGTAATGAGCTGTAATAAAGGTCTTGTAATGAACCTGTTGCATTTCCTGTCATGCTAAAGGGTCCTGTAGTGTACTTTTCATATCTAGCTGTAGAATACTGCTAAAGCTGGGAATATTTTTATTATGAAAGTAAGAATGGGAGATTTGTGAATGCTTAACTGAGCTTCTCAATTATTTTCTCAAGTCAAAAATAAGTCTATAAAATAGGAAGAGAGAGAATTAGCAGAGCCATTGTAGAACAAGATAATAGTAGCTGTCAAAATGAGTCATCACTTTTAAGACAGATTGTACTACATTTCCTATTGTTGGCAACAGTTGTCAAACCATCTTCTGAACTGCTGCAAGTAAATAGCTTAAAGTGACCTGAGTAACTCTGAAATGTCTTCTCTGTCCCTTTTGTCTCTGGGTGGAATCTATATTAATAACTGAAACTAAACATTGAACTATTAGATGTCTAAAGTTGCATAAGAAGAGTCACAGCTTAGCTCCTTTTGGCAGTAGTGTGATAGACACCAGTTTCTCAACTCATCACAGAGAGAGTCATGGTAGCTATTTTGTCCTTGCCAAATACAGTGATTTTTGTCCTTGCCAAATAGAGTGATAAACACAGTAACTTGGCTCCAAGCTTCTGTGACATTCTTTAAAAAAAATGCACAATAGGCAAAAACCATATGATGACAGGGATTCAGATAATTTGACTATCCAACAGGCAATCACTTTTTTGTATTAAATATTTATTATTGTCAACATCTAGAAGTAGGCAATGCAAGGGCATCATGCAATGATGGAAATTCCAGTCCTGTGTTAACTGTTTTTTCGCTGTGAAGGTAGCTGCACACTAGACAGGCACCCAAAGGGGCTGTGAAATATCCATCCCTGAATATACTGATAACTCAAATAGTCTCAAGCAGTCTGATGCAAGTTGGCCCTGCTTTCAGTGGGATGTTACACTTGATGACTTTGCAACCTATTTATTTTATGCTCTGACAGAACATACCATTTTCAGAGAAGCATTATGAACCCATAGTTTTCCTTGATTTCTCTACTTAGAGAGAATGCTGCTTTAGTGTAGGTGAAATGCACAAATTTATCTCTAGGAAAGAGACAATTACTTCACTATTATAAAATATATTGTAAT
Organism: Pseudopodoces humilis; assembly: GCF_049639895.1. Classification (NCBI taxonomy): domain Eukaryota; kingdom Metazoa; phylum Chordata; class Aves; order Passeriformes; family Paridae; genus Pseudopodoces; species Pseudopodoces humilis. The sequence goes on along the minus strand of NC_142203.1, from coordinate 56,984,751 downwards.
GCTGCTGTATATAGGTTTTTTATTTCTCCACCTGTTTAGTTTTTCAGAGGTCTTTCATCAACTGAGTGAGCATATAAAAAAAAAAAGTTTATTGCTTAAAAGAGTACTGGCCTTATAATCTTTGCTTAACCCATAAGTGTGCATGTCTGGTGTTCTTGTTGTGTCTTGAAAATAATTTCTGAGGGTAATATTTCCTATTTGGATGTAATACTTCCCTTCTCTAGCCCAATTACCTGCCAGACAATTTGTTAGGTTTTTAAACCTCCCGTGAGGTTTCCACAATTCATGGCACCAGAGATTCAAGTAGAATGATATGCAGACTGTTCTTCGCAACCTGTGGCTTATAAATAATAAAGTGGATATTGGTACCTTGATCAGACTTTATCAAACAAGCTGTAGAACTGATAAAACTCAGGCAGTGTGCTGATGGTGATGTTATTTTCCCAAGAGAAACTCAGCCAGTAGGAAAGAGATGTCATACTAGGAAAGAGATTCTCTTAAGGAAACACCACACAAAAATTTGAAGGTCTGAGCTTTTGAAGGTCTGGGTCCTTTGACTTCCTTTCACAGCACATATCATCTCACATCTCCTTATCTTTCTTTTCAGCTGAATAAATATTCCTTTATTTGCTGTATATATATATATATATCAGTCTTCCTCTACAGAAATTTCTTGTATGTTTACAGTGCTTAGAATAACTTACTGCTGTCATTAAAAACTCTGCTAGAAAAGTCAGATAATCTTTTGTTTCCTTGAGAGGTAACTGGCACAGTGGGGCCAAAAGCTATAAATATTTGCAGCTGTTTTATGCAGTAAGTAAACTGAGGTAAGTGTTCCTCAATAATTCTTTCTTGTAAGATACATACACTACAAAAGCCCAGTGTTGAGAATATATAATGATTCAACAGTTCATCATTCAGAAAGTTTGCAAAGGGCATAAGGAATTATGCCTAAGTATCTTTAATTCAAGTGTTTTGTAGTTACTAAGTCTTTGGCTACCTGATAATTTATTCTATTAATTCTCATTTCAGTAATCCCAGGAATTCTGGCTAACTAATACACCTACAAATACTTACTTGGGCATACATCTTTCTTTTATCCTAATTGTTTAGTGTCATATACTTTATTTGTTGCACATCATGAATTAAAAACTATAGAGTTATGTCATTGTAACTGAGATGTGTGTCCCACCTGACATGTGTAAACACAGGTGAGGGCAGAGTAATACCAGCACTAACCAAAGTGATTGGTACCTGTATAGTCATGCAGAAAAGGCAAGAATTTAGTCTTAAGGAAAATCAAGTATGTGTACTACTTGTGTTTCATATAAGAAATTAATATAGTTAATTATTGTATTTCCAGTATGTGTTTTGTGGTAACAATATATATTTCCTTAAAATAGTATCTAAAAATGATAGCTTATGTTACAAACCCTCAGTTCAGTGGAGAGAATTTTTTCTTTTCAGCTTTGTTTAAATGACCTGCTTTTTAGAGTTTTGAAGGGGAAAGGAAAGATGGTTTAATGGTTGTGCTACAATCAGTGTTCTTTTTAAAGACTGGTAGATATGTGTTATTGCCTACACATATCACTTATGAAAGAGGGATAAGATGCAAGAGTGCAGAAGAGCACACAGGTATGGAGAAACAAAATCAACATAGTCACCCGTTCTCACGTGGACACTATGAAGGAATGGAACAAAACCAGCCATGGAAGGAGGGTAACAGAACTTCTACCACAAAATTATTGTTCCTATTAATAATAGTATTTCCAGTGAGACTGTCTCCAAGTTCTGCAGGTCCTAAGTGTTAAGTAAAGAATTAAATTCATCAGGCTGTTACCTTTTTTACTTCATACACAATTCTTTCCTATTCCCCTTTATAGGTTTTCCTGCTCGTTTACTTTAGCTTGTGCATTTATCCTTAATTGCCAGGTTAGAAACCTGATGTAAACACTGTACTCTTTTCGAGAGAGGGATTTGAGATCACCTTTGTTAGCTGATCAAAGATCTCTAGTTCTTCAGGGACATATATTTTTCTGTCTTTTAATTTTTTCATTCATCACAGTTTATGTGCAAATTTGGTGATGACTAAAAGTAGGTGCCTAGGGTTGCATGATGGAACCAAACACAGAGATCGCCACAGAAGCAGTAAGGGGCACAATAGGTGAGACATATAAAAACAGGTGATGTATGTAACCTTACTGAACTGACAATTTTATGCCTTCTTATTTATCCTCACTCAAGTTTGATCCTCAGCATTATTTAACTAAATTGATTTAATTTCTTACCAAAAGCATTTTCTGCTTCTTAAAGTAAAAAAAAGAAAAAGCTGAATTACTGGTGAGAAAAGGAAGAATAGATCATTGTGACTAAAATTATGAAAAATCTTTCCATTGACTAAATTGAAAGTAAAATTTAGGGTTCATATCCATTTTTGAAGTATCTGACAGAAAATATCCTTACCAGCCACTGTAAAGATGAAAAGATTTAGAAACTTTTGTTTCCCTATAGGCTGTGACCATGGTAGAAATGTTAAACCTGAGTCATACATTATTCAAGCAAAGCCTTTATTATTATCTGACTCTTTAACTGCTTTCAAGAGACTGAGCAAATGATCTGAAATTCAAGAAAGGCTTCATGAATTGCTCACAATACAACAGAATTACTGGTAAAAAGCTTTTTCCAGTTGAAAAGAGATCTGTGTCATTCATTCTGCTAAATCTGAAAGAGCTTGTCTTTGTGCTGACAAAAAGAACATTGTGGTCTCTGCTTCTGAGCGCAAGCTGAGAAAGAGAACCTTTGCTATTATTTTATCTAGTGCTGTTACTGATTCCATTGAAATACCTTTCACATCCCTGAAAGATGCATCTCTACAGCATGTCTCCAAAGGTCAGGTCAGGGTTAGGGTTAGGATAACACTTAAAACTTAAAAATAATGGAACAATCCACTAATACCCTATTTCATGAGTAATGCCTTGTGATATTGGTGGCAAATTAGATGGTTTACCTGAAACTTTTTTAGTGAAAATGTAGTATGTGAGATACTGGTAACATTATGTTTTGTTATGGTCTTCTTGTGAAGGGAAAAAACAATGAAGCTGATATGACTGAACAATGAAAACTATACCGTACAAATCACCTTAAAATAACAGCATAAGCTGAAGTTAAGGACAAGAAAAATTTGAAAGTTAAACCTACAGGGTGATAAAGAGTAAAACATGTAATCTGTGAAGCAGACTTAGTCTGATATTCCACAAGCAAGAGAGTCAACTTTTCAGCATAACAGCGTGTAACCAACAGAAAGGTCTTGGTTTCTTTGTCTCCCTTCCCTTATAATACCTTCACTTCTTCCTCCTTTCCACTGCTTTTGCAAAAGGAGTGATAGAATCCTCCTAGTTGTTCCTGGACATGTACAGTTTTTGACTGACCTTACTTAAACCACTTCATCGGAAAGTTCATCAAATTTTATTTTTCCTTTTGTTGGGGTAATCTATCATTTCAGTGGCTAAAGTGGATCACAGAAGGATTTGGCAAAGCACAAATTAGCAGTGGATCCCAGTAAGTAGCAAAGAAGGGACACAGGAGGTTCTTTTATAGAGGCTAAACTTACTACAGTCAGGTCATGCACTCTCTTGGATTCATTTAGGTAACTCTGGGCTTCCTACTGTCTTTAAAGAGCATTAAAACATAAAGCAAGTATCTTCTGTAGCATACGCAACATCTAGTTTCAGACAGGTAGCTAAGAATACCTTTTTTTTTTCTTTTTTTCAAAGGAATAACTATCCAGAGTGCAACTGTATAGATAACTTACCCAGAAATATTATCTTATGATCCAGGAATTTCTACATATTAGAAAACAAGGTTGCCTGCCTGATAGCAGGGATATATATTTGTGATGTGGAAGGGCAGTATACCGTGGTCTCTAGTGTCCCAGAAAAATGGGCTGAATGACCACTGCTCTATTAGCTGGTCTTGTTTCTCAAGCCTTTCAGGAACTACTCAGGTTTGTCCTGACATCAAAATTTTTCCAATTGCAAAAACTGCAAAATAAAAAAACCATTTCCTACTCACCTTTTAGTTCTACTAGTTTAAATGTTGACACTTGTCTGGGATACACTCCATTGTGCATTTTCTTCTGTATTTGGTGCCAGAATTGTACTTGCCACTAGAGAAAAGGAATGCTATCAGGTAGTCCAAAGGAGTTTTGCAGGTTTGTCAAAATGTTCTACTAAAGGTTAACTCTGTTGCATGCTCCATTATCATGCTATTATCCATCCTTTATCCCGTTCTCTTCCTCACAAAAGCCCTGGAAGGTCATAATGCCCCCTCTTCAATTTCAACACTATATTTAATTTTCATACAGGGAGTGGGATTTAGGTAGGTGTCAACACAGAAATGTGGAATGTAATTCATTTGGGTTGTGGATGATGGCAGCTTCATATTGCTGTTAAACCATGAAGTACAAAATTTCACATTTTTGTCTTGTGTTTTCTCTCAGTATTGCTGTAGCACTCAGGGACATGGATTGCAATGTTCTTTAGTGTCGGAGTTTTGAAATTGTTTCCACAACGTGTGTTATAGTTTCCTCACTTATTTCGTTCTGTTTTGTCTTCCTGGCTTTTATTTTGTGTTCCATGAGAGCCACTGGAGTTTAATTGAACGCTTTCAAATTGGTAAGAGTAACATAGGGCAGCACTCTGATTTGCAGCTTGGTGTGGTCTGCTCTGCTTTTGAACAGTACTTACTAAGAGTTTGCATTTAAGTAGTCTTTTTCTCCATTTGTATTGTGCAAGGTCAAGTTCAAAGCATCAATTAGGTAATTTGAGTATCCATTTTAATCAGTAAATAATAGGGATACATGTTTTGTTTAAATATTTTAAAGGAAAAGAACCTTGTGGCCCACCCAAGAACTTAGATACTAAAGTGGAGGAGAGTTCTGAAGTACCTATTTTAGAAGACACGTCATTATCACCAACAGATATTCAACAACATCTATGGCAGGTTTCCACAGATATTGAAAACACTGAAAGGTATGTGTAGCACTTCATTCCAAAACAAACAAATTTCCTTCTGGATTTATTTAGTCTTTTTTAATTTGACAGCCAGTGTTGCTACTATGAAAATTATAAGTAAATTAAATAACCTGTTAACTTCTCTAGTACATCAGATTTTCTGATTTTGTGAAATGTGGCTGAAATATGCTAAGCTCCAATTCTGCATTTCAAAATCAAAAACACAGAATCTAATTAATTTCACTTAGTTCTGCCCAGAGTTTTAAAATTGGAAGTTTTAGGAGGGGAGGGGAATGTTGTAGTGGTATTATTGTACTCTCTTAACTATACAGTTGAAAGCCAAAAATTAGACCCTTTACTGTAGAGTAATCCTGATGGTTAACATTTCTTTGCAAAAAGTTCTGTTTTGAGGCTTTGTATATTAAGTTGCTGCTGAGATTTGGATTGTTATCATGCTTATTTACATAAAGCCAAATTGTGTTCTACTGGGCCATAATGTGGAGAATGAACAGAGCAATTTTTCACTAATCATGCTGCTACATTTCTGAGAACCATTTCATGTGCAGAGGAATGAAGCAAGACCATATTGATTTTAAATCCTGAAAGCATTAAGACATTACAAACTTATGTATGTCTGCCATCTATGTGTAAAAGGGAAACCACTTGAAAATTTCTGGCCTCTTTCAAAACATTTCAAAGTGTAATTTTCTTTTGGAGATGATGTGTTGTTATCATATTTTCCATCATCTCCCTTTTAGAAAATCTAATGCCAGAGTCCTCCCAAGGCAGGTGAGAGTCATAGCCCTGTTTCTAAAATTTTCATTTAATGTGCACTGTTAAGTATTGTGGGTTAGTTGCATGTGTTATAATTTTCTTCTGAACAGTGAAACACATTCATGGCACAAGCTACAAAATGCTTATAAGTGGTATGAAGATGATATTAGTACTAGCTACTATTAATTTTAATACATACTGTGTATTTTGCCACTAGGATCACATTGTGTCCCCAAAGGCTTTTGATATAAAACATTCAAGTGCCAGAATAGGTCATAAATTTGAACCAGGAAAAGTTAGTGATCCCCTATCAATTTTTTTTCTGTTTCTTTTGGTATGAATCTTTAGATACATGTATGTAAACTGAATTCTTGCTCAGTAGATTCTTGTATTTATCACTCCATTGTTTTAGCATGTAAAGCTATACTGTGGGCCATTCCCCATGCAGTCTTCAACTGTTGTTCCATTGTATCTTTTTTAACTGTTGTATCTACAGAGATATGAGAGAAATGAAGAACCTTTTAAGTAAACTCAGGGAGACTATGCCTTTACCACTGAAAAATCAAGGTAGGTTTTGAATTTTCTTTATTTAATAAAAATTAAGATAATGGAAGGATTTCCCTTCCTTTATATACAAAAAAATCTAGGGTTCTTTAATGGAAACTAGAAAAAGAGAAATCTAGACAAAATCTGGATTTCTGATTCAGTGGAGCTGATTCAGTGGAGCCAGAATCTAGTATGTGATCTTTGGCCTCTTGAATTTCACATGAGGTATTCTGGAATTTATAGATACAGTATGTATAAATAAAATAATAGACCTTTCCTGTTGATACAAAGGCAGAAGCACAACTCCAGTGTCTGAAGTCCTTCTTTCTCAAAAGCAATGAAGGTGCAAATTGCAGACTAAGGGATCCTTCTGAGTGATGTGGTTTGCTTCACCCCTACAAGGCTCATGCTTTCTGTGACCTGACACTGACTCTGCAGAAAAGCTACTTTCCTTGAGTCTTGCCACCAGGCTGCTTTTCCCATAGATGGCGATCAGGCACCCCATAGAATTGCACAGGTGGGCAGGATCCCCATCCTATGCATCTATTTAGCAAAGGGCCTTCATTTTCTTGGCATGGTAAATACTCCACATCTACAAGCACTCTTTGTTCATGAGAACAGCATAAAAAAGATAATGATTTTTCTTTTTGATTTCTTCTTGATAATGGGTGTTCCTTAAATGTGGTTCAGTCTTTGCACGGTGGCAGCTGATGAAATGTACTGAATGTGTCCTAGATCTCATTCCAAGTAACTAAGCAGCCTAGCATTCATCATAATATGCTACAAGATGAATGTAGAATGATTGTATTCATTATACAAGTAAGATTTCATGGCAGGATAGCTTGATTGAAGACTATACTGCAAGGAAAAAGGGAATCACTTGTGATACAAATGTGCGATTGTAAAGACTGGAAGAGTGATAAAAAGTCTAGGCTTAACGTAGAAGAAAAGAGTGTGCTGGAAATAAGGAAGGGAAAGACAAATTGAGGGGATATAATGCATGGAGAAACTTGAATTCAGAACAGAGATAAAGGTGTAGAGAATTCTTCTTTGTTGCCTGCTGTCTACACTGCCCTTCAACACTGACCAGTGCAGCAGGATAGGAAGCATCCCAGAGTTTTAAAACTCTAAGATATGCCCCAGGATCAAGTAATCATAATTATTATGGAGATCCTGTTAATTAGCACTGTATGGCTCTCAAATGCAAAATTCAGGTGCTCTGTGCTCTATGGGATCTACCACTTCTCAGAAAGGGTTGTCAAGCATTGGAATGAATGCCCAGGGAGGTGGTGGAGGTATTCAAGAAAGGGCTGGACTTAGTGCCATTTGGTTGATGTGGTGCTGATCAGTTATAGGTTGGACTCAGATACCTTTTGCAACATGAATGATTCTGTGATCATGCATGTGCTGTTAGGACACATAAATGATGTAATCTCTTTTCAGTGCATATGGGTACATGCTTGTTAAGATGTGGGGTTTTTCATCACAGATGATAGCAGCCTCCTAAACTTGACTCCATACCCACTGGTAAGAAGACGGAAGCGAAGATTCTTCGGGTTGTGTTGTCTTGTCTCAAGTTAGAAGATTAAGCACAGGAGTACCAAGGAGATAATGACTTTGATTAAACCACTATTATTTGATGACTGAAAAGATGAAAGTGGCTAATATTGATTATAAAGTATATTTTCTACACTAAGCTATTAATTTTTGCCTTCTGCTCCATCCTCCTTTTCAAATAAGGGTTTTAATACTTTCAAGTCTTGAAAGGCTGTGGAACAGATCTAGCGTATTTAAAACTTTTTAAAGTATGTTTTGCATGCTTACTTTCAGTCACTCAAAGAAGACACAAGAATTATGATTCATAGATAATTTTAGAGGGTTTTTTAATTGTTTGAGCCACCGGTAAAAGTCTGTGCATAGTACACTACTCTTACTTAATTATGATTACTTAAGCATAGAAGAAGAACATTTGATTATTCTCTCACAGTCTTTAAGCATAGGAAACTATTTAAGAGCAAAACTATTAAGGTTCTAAGACATTAAAACAATATTGTAACAGAATTTATGAAATATAATCCAGTTGCTTTTTGTGCTCTCATTCATATTTAGTCTTCCACTGTATCTCAACTTCAAAGCTTTATAGAAGAATACCTTAATTTATTATACAAAAACCATATATGAAAATAGTTAGGAGTTGTAAATACAGAGAAATCATAATATCTACGAACTGTACAATGCTTAGAAGCAACAGATTTCCTTTTAAGCCAATAGTATATCTACAAGCTTTTGGAAAAAAAAAGTAATTTATTAAAAGAAGGTGTATTAAAATAAACAATGTAAAACACAACACCAACCCATTTTGTTGCCAGTAGAACTCAAAGCATGGTGTCTGCATATCACTAAGTATTGATCTGATAAGGCATGCCAGAATTATCTCAGACTGTAAGATATTAAACATTTTACATTGTTAATAAAGTTTTTTATTTAAATTAAACGTTGTCTTGTTTCTAGTTGTTACCAGACTATGTATTTTTTTCTAATCATGTTGTCAGAGTACTGCATGAATTTGTGACAGTATTTCCATTTCAGCAAGTATGTTTACAAAGATTAAAAAGATATGCATGACTAAATTCTTTAAATAGCACCAAAAAAGATAACTTCAGTGTGTTTGAAGATTTTAGGTCATGAACTGGCATGAATTAGGCATAAATATTGCTAAGCATCTGAAATGGGGAGATCCCTATGCACACAAAACTATGTGCTTGTGAGAGCAAAAAACATTTTTAAAGAGAACGGAATCAAAGTCCACAGCATAATGTTTAAGCACAGTTAATTCTTTAAAGCTTCCTGCACATATCTCATGAACCTTGTGTTAATTAATCAGAGCTGTTGTCTGTAACAGGCAGCACTGACATGTTTCCACTAGAACTCTCAAAACAGTAGACTCACTCTATGATTCCATCCTCACAGATACACTAGGTTTTGCAACTCTTAAAAAAACAACTTTGGAATATAAAGTTTAAAAAGCTGTTTTGGAAAAACAACTGGTGTCTAATGGCTATTAAAAATAATGTCTACAAAGTTGATTAGTAGTTACAATTAACCAATTAATTTTTTTTCAGCATAAGTGAAAAAGACAGACATTAATGCCAGAAAAAATGTATGCATTCAAGACTGAATGTACAGTGATGCCATGAGAAAGAAAAGGGGGAAAGAAAATTTCACACAAGATTTCTTTTGAAGTCCTGTTTTATTGGTACAATCAGAGAATCAGATGGGCAGATAAAGCAGTGACCATGTCTTATTCATTACCTGACCACATATCATCACAGGGAATTTCATATGCCAGGTTGCATGACAGCTCATATCTTTGTGTTTTAACCACAGTTATTGCAATGGAATATACATTAGTAAGACAAATGTATAAACATTTTAATGAACAAAGTCCTGGTAAGTATCTGAATTGAAGAGGTATCAAGGGATAAATTGGTTTACTTAGGAATGCAGTGGATTATCTTTTACTAATTCAAAAGGAAACAAGAAAACTTTTTAAGCCCCAGAGCATGGTGTCAGTAAAATAAAGATAAAAGTTAATGATATTTCTACATTTTAATTTAATGGAATACGGCAGTGTAGGATCAAAGTTTAAAAGTTCCCTCAACAAAATGAAATACAAATTATTTATAGAGATTGTTTAGAACCATTATTTTCTTTCTGAGTACTTAGAAATACCCCCTATTTCACAATAAACTCCCAAATGGTAACAAGCAATTCCAGGAGAATACTGAGGAAAGCAGCACTTGCTTTCTAAATCCTTCTTGGAGTTTGAACATTTTAGTTGAAAGTGTTATAAGTTCAAGACACCATTTTTTTGCAGGGTAGGAAGCAAGTATGAGTTCCTCTTGCCACCAAATATGTCAAATTTCACCAACTCTCTCTTTTACTAAAATTGTGTACCTCCGGCTTTATAAAACCAGGTTCTTTACAGCCACCTTCCACTGGCAGCACCCATTTTTCACATTTAATGTCATAAAAAATACCAATCTAAGAAATCACATAACTATGTACACTGTAAAGTCTAAATTTTTCAGAGTAGAATCAAAATACAAGCATACAGCAGTAGACAGCACGCTAACACATGCTGCAGGTTGCATGTTAACTAACCCAAAATGAGGAGGTACCATAAAAAATCAGCATGTTAACTTACATAATAGGTCCATGTATATCCAATACAAGTTAGAAAATCTGTGTCAGAGAATGGGAGAGACACAATAACCAACTTCTGTCCCATCTGAGGAATAAATACACAGTGGTGCATTAAATGCCTATTGGTCTTAAGTCTTTGTAACGGAGAAATTCCTTATTACCTCTGTAAGAGACATCCTACCTATTGTCCAGCTTTGTAGACAAGAGGCAAGAGAAGCTAAAGAAACATCTATTTCTGCTCATACTTAGTCATAAGTCACTCCAGTCAATGAAGACTTGTAGCATTTTTTTGGGAAGTTTGTGGTCCTGTTTAAGTTCTACGACCTTGAAGGCACTGACTGATATGCAGGAAAACTTACCCTTTGCCAGCAGAACCAGCCTTTTCTGCTTCAAAAAACTAAACTAGGCTGAATACAGGTGGGCAGGACATATTTTCTAGGGATCGTGGTGTGGCAAAAGTTGTAACAATGACTTTTCTACACCTGAATAATTTGTCTCAAATCCAAAACTATTTTCCCTGAGATTCTATTTTCTAGCCCCACCCATGTTTCAAGACTTAACTTTTTAACTTTACTTTTACTCTTTAATTGGTGGTTGTACCCTCTAATGTGGAGGCTGGTTTTTTTCAGCTTCAGCTGTTCAAAGTGTATGCATAATGTGCTGTCCAGATCTAGCCTTGTGTTGCCAGTCTTAGACATTTTCCTGCCTGAACTCACTTGGCTTTGAACTACCAGTCTCCATCTCACTAGTACTTTGAGCCTTTCCCTTGTAACATCTGTACAATTTCTTGGAGTGGTATTTCTATCACTTCCATTTTTAAAAAAACGTATTACATACCACTAGCAAAGGGAATTCTGATCTCCAAGAGAGCACCTGTATCTATTTGTCCAGTCTATTACTATCTAATGCAAGCATATCTTCATTTGAGCAATTACATGTACTCAGCTCCCTCTTCCAGAAGTTATTTCTAGCTCTTCTGGAACTGCAGTTCTTTGATGAAAAAAAACTTTCTTCCAATTTTCAGCTTAAATCTACTCCTGGACAATTAAAAACATGCAATGTGTTTCTTACATGTCACCCTGAAAACTCAGCTTTTGAGCTTGCTAACATAGTTTTCTAAGGACTTTCCCAGGACAGTAACTGTAAACATAGATATGTGTACATTCTTTCTGTTACACGTCTTGTGATGGGCATCTCTCATGGCCAGTGCAGTGAGAAAGTGTTATCCTGACCATCCAATCCCTGGCCATGGTAAGAAGCCTATAAATCCTGGGAGGAAAAATAAACTCTGCTTTTTCTTTCACCACACCTCAACCTGTGTCCGTGTGATCTATTCATCTTCAGCAGTAACACTTACTTACAACTTTATTCTTTGTTAAAATTCTCTGATAGTCAAAATTCTGGCAGGGTGTTTTAAACAATTATACTTTAACAAAAGCCTGAGGAAAATACACAGTACAGACAAATAAGGATTAATCACTCCTTCACAGTACACCTTCTCAGTGGGACAAGTATTGAGCTTACACAGCAAACTGTAAATAAACCACATCTTGCTGAAGTTTAAATGAACTAACTCTACAAAATAGCCTTTTTCAGACTTTTTTCTTTATTGCTATTATTTAAACGATAACATTGCTTTTCTAGATAAACCTATTCTTACGGTCTTTCTTCTCTAATAGTTTTCCTTTTTTTTTTCCCCCCTAATCTCTTTGGGTTCTTTATTCTTGTAGCTCTTTTGTTTTCTGCTACCACCACATCTCATGTTCTTCTTTATCACTTGAATTCATCTTCATAGATTGTTATACTAGAATTTCTTGTGAACAGTGTAAGTGTTCCGGCATTTTTACTACAGATGCATTTTTGACATATTTTTCTCTATTAACCCTTATTATTATTCATAATGATTTGTATCTTATAATTTCTATTAATGTCTTTCTTAGGTACTACTGCCTTGGGGCAGAGGCATTGTAGTAGGAGGTACCAAGTGTGTGTTTGCCCAAGAGAGTCTGTCATGTGTGGTAATTTTCACAAGGTAAGATAGGTTGGTTGCACAAGACATGGCAATATCAGAAATACGTTTTAACAGCTTTGCCACTGGCTCTACTGTGGAGACTTCGGAGCACAACTGAATCATCAGTTGAGAGAAAAAGTTTGGGATGTTTGACATTCTGTTTTGCATACAAAGAGATTGTGTCCCTTTTTGACTGGAGAGAGATGATGTGAGGAATTGCAAAAGATGATCTTCTTAAAATACATCCCAGGAGTTCCTAGAACTGATTGTTACATGAAACAGATAACAAGCACCATGTCAGATTCATTACTCATGATACTTTTCAGAGGAACCTGCATCTATGATTTTTTGCTGTTGTCAACTACAAAAGCACTGAATAAATACAGAGTTCAATGTGCATTATCTCAACAGCTTTCACGTCCTTAAAGAACAAGCCTGTAAATGTTACTCAGTCCAAGTTCACAGCTAGACACTGCTTTTTCTATCCGTAATTGTCTTGTTGCAATTCTAAGCTATGATTCTTCACTTAGGACACAAAGAGGTGATGCAATTCCCCCTCCAGGTCAAGCCCCTTCTCTGGAGCACCTGCTTCAGCAGTTGTGCTTTGTCCATGAAAATGTAACTTGAAGAATTATTCTCAGCCTTGGTTCCCAGGAATAACCAAGACAGCACAGAGCCTTGTAACCCCCTGGGCTTGAAGCTCTGGAATTTGTTTTGTCTTTCTGCTTAGGGAAAGGCCATGGAAAAGTACTGGGAAAACTAGCTACTAATACAGTAGGTTACAGAGTTACAAATATATGTGTGAAGAGTACAGAAAACATATAAAAGAAAAAAAAAAAAAAGGCAAAACCCAAATGGCATCAACACAGGAAACTAATATTAAATTGCAGTTGTACACACGGCTTTCCTTACACTGCAAGATGATGCTAGTAGCAGGTAAAAGACTTCAGAAGTTTAAGATTATGAAGATGCCAAGTATATTGTTAAAATGCCTCTAAAGACTATGAAAACTACTAAGCATGGAAGTATACTTTTGGCAGAATCTAAAGAGAAAAATATTACTGAAGTGCTGTTCAACTGTCCTAATCTGATATGTATTCAAATTAGGGTTACACAAAACTATTTGTGTTGAAAGTAGCTTTAAGTTACTCTAGGTACATTTCAAAAATGTATATACTCTAAACTGTGAAAGAGACTGAAGGGTTTTACTTGGTGTCTCTCAAGTTGCAGAGAACACTTAAGCTGTAATTTTTGTGCTGTGACTGTGTATTTTCTTTGGCTATTTGTGAAACAACAGCTTTATTCAGTTTCAATTCAGTGATTCCAGGATTTGGGGCATTTTATAGCAGTTTGTTTCCCATCTTAACAGCTCAACTGCCAATGTGCACATTTTTCTTCCACTACCTGGGAAAGATGATTGAAGGAAACACCAAGTATCTGCTTTTGTTTCCTGGTGCCAATTGACAGAGACTGATTTGCATTTCAGAGTTTACTGTAAAGTATATGAAGGTTGTTAACTCTTCATTACGCTATGCATTTGTCATGCTCACCCCATATACTATTCATATGCTTTGTTCTTGTCTTTCTTTCTGGAAATGGTCATTTCATTCTGTAACAGAGAGAAGCTGACAGGGAATGGCACTTGTTTGTACTGGCATCACCTTTGTATTGCAAGAGCTTTGGAGCCTGTGGAGTAGCAGGGCAATCACTGCTGTAGAGTTATGCCAGGGTTAGCCTTCAAAAGTGTGATTGATTGATTGATTCAGATGCAAACTGAAGCTAGTAACAATTGACAGGAATGAAGAAATAGCTAAAGTTCAATACTAGAAGTCTTGTTTCGATATCCAAACTTTTACATCTATGTCAAAGATGAAATGACAAAGAACAAAACCCAAGGAAAAAGAACTTTAAAAATCGGTAGCTTTTGTTTGCTTCTGTTTATTTTCAGCTTGCTTATAGTGATCCTGCCAAAGGAATATGTAGTTATGCTTCACACAGTCTATGACCAGATCGATTTTAGAATATAATTTTGAAGTATCAATCTTTTTTAGCTTCCCATTGCTCATTCTTCCCCTCTCAGGACCTGAACACTGATTCATATTTGCACTTACTGATTAATGTATTTAAGCAAAAAATATTATGTAAAACATACATTTATTTAAAAGGTAATAGAAAATCTCACTTGAATTTCCAAATCTGAAGTAACCATTCTGACATTAAGCATATTTAAGTCCTTATCGTTCTACACAAAGGCTTGCAAACTGAAATTTACCACATCTCACTGTAAAGGTTACAAACACAATCACAACTGAACTAAAAATAAGAGTCAAGAACCACTTGCATTAGTACTAATAAATCTGAAATAGAAAAGCAGATTCTTTTCATAAATGGTCCATCTAATAATTTGAAGCACTGATGTATGCAAATAGATTTGTCAAAAATATATATATATCTATCCCATTTTACAACAGCATTGCAAAGCATAAATAAACTTGCTCTGAAAGGAAAATCATCTTCTCTGCAGAAGTGAAAGCAAAAACAGACCAGCACGTCAGTCACTACTTGAACTGTCTGAACTGTTAGAAGATGAACTTTTTTCCTTTCGTCTCTTCTTTTTCTCCTTTTTATGATGCTTTCCTTTCTTAGATTTATGCTTTTTCCCCTTTTCTTTTTTGTGTGATTTTTGTTTTTTTGACTTTGGCTCATCCTCTTCTGCTGAACTTGATGAGGAAGATCTAGTAAAAAAAATGCAGATCAATATGTAATTAAAGAAGGAAAACAACACAATAATCATTTAAGGTGTCAGTATTTTTATAATGTCACAATTTGAATTTGGTGTAGAATTTGTACAGTAGCACCCACTGGAAATCTTATGTTATCTGAATCTGCATGCTTAACTTAAATGATGACTTTCCTATTAAGACTTTCATGCTAGAAAAGTAACATGTTTATAATACAGATTAAAAAATAATGGAACAGGCAAGTTGTGTGGGTTTTCAGTCTTTGAGAAAAGAACAACCAAGAGTACAGACCATCAAAAAATAAAGTATGACAAAAAGATAGAGCTTCTGTTTTAAAATACAAAATGATCAATAACAATGCTAACTAATGCCTTCAGATATATGTCCCTGATGCAAAAATCTAATAGAACAGTTATGAAAAATTTTTATGTTTTTGCAGCTCATACTATTGGTCTCTAACCAGTAGTGATGAGTGATTACATACATAAAAGAACTGTGATGACAATAAAAGTCATTAAATATTCATGAATACTAAAGAGGACATTTGTGCTATTGTTTACTTAAATATTACTTGAATATAAAGAAAACCAACAAGATTGACTCTTTTCTGTTCTACTTCTGCACAAGTGCAAGGGCTGTCTTCAAAAGTGGAAGCTTGAGCTACACAATGTAAATAAAGATAAGGAAAAATGCAAACACAACAGGTATTAAATCCTGTTTCTTTATATCTGAGGGACATCTTGTAGTCTCCAAATACATTTTACAGTTTATACCTTCCAGTGCAGTTCCTGGCATACTATCTTATCAGTTGTCCTAATGACAAAACATCAGTTTGTTTCATCTACAGTCTCACTTAAAAAAAAAAAAAAAAAAAAAAAAAAAAAAAAAGGCAAAAAAACCCCAAGAAACCAAGTCTGTCCACAGGCTACAACTCAGATTCACAAACATTGGGCTATTATAACATTTTTGTCTGAAACTGGAGTAACACTCTTTTCGGGCTTCTAAAACTCAGTATTACAGAGGTTTCCCTTTTGACAACTGCCAGTTACTCAGAGCACATGTGTGTGCCTGCAGGTGTGTTTACACATGCACGTGTGCACATAAAGAACCCTACAGTCTCTGAACTTCAGTGAGCCTTCTCCACCAGGCTAGGCTGGGGACCAACCCCACAGTCCTCCTGACTTGTTTTTTTCCCATCACAGCTTGTCTAAAGCTGGACACTCAGGGGGACTTCTGCATTCTCTGATCTGCAGACCTGCAGCTTGCTAGAGCTTTCAACACTCCTATGATCCTAACTCCATGGCAGAAGGCCTGTGACTCCCCCACAGATCTAAGAACCTTTACCTTACTATTATTTTACCATTACCTTTATCGTCCAGCAAGAACTGATTATAAACATGAATCAGTTCTCACTGGAAAACAGGACTTTTCAAGTGGAAGATGTACTTGCAAATAAATTTGCATCAACAGAAGCAGTATTTCCTGAGAAAACACAAGTATCAAAAATATTTCTAAAGCTATGTTTTGAAATGAAAAGAGGTGTGAAAAGGTTACCTTTTCCTTGGTCTTTTTAATTTTGTTTTCTCTTTGCTTTTTCTTTTTTGTTTCTTTTTTTCTTCCTCTTCATTTAAATCTATGGGTAGAAATTTAAAGTTTACGAAACACTTATCTGAATTAAGATCAGCATTAAAAAAGTAGTTTCAATAGCAATGTCAAGTTATTACAAAATTCTTGTTAAAAGGCTTTCTTTTCCTTCCCCCAAATTCTGGTTAGTATAGCAAATTCAGAAATATTTTGCAGTAGCAGCAAGACTTCGATACACAACTTACACTGTAATGACATTGATCTAAGCACTAAGAATGAAGGAAGGCCTGTAAAACGTAGCCAAAAGACCTCTTCCTGTATGATTACATCAGGTTTTCTTATCTGTTCTTCTGTATTTTAGCAGTTTTAACATTTAACATATTATTGTCCACATCTGAAAACTAGAACCATTAAAAAAAATAATATTCTGTTAGGTTTCCCTGAGTTATTTTCACACATCCCCATTTCATGTTTCACAAACAGAAATGCCGTGAGACACATTTGAGTTAATTGTTAATGTACTGCCTACAGAGACCAGCAAAAGACTCACCCCTCATCTGGGTGTGTCTGCCTCCTGCCCTAATCCTCTACAGTATAGTACAGTAACTTCACATTTCACTTACAAGCAATGTTTTTATGACATAGATGCAATTTCTGACCTTAGATTTTTCTATACCAGTTCAAAAAGTACTTTTGAACTCTCCAAAGTGCAAATCCACCACAAATACACCACCATAAATACACATTCAGCTAACAGAAAAACACTGGTTTTACAATTTATCCTTAAAAAAGAGAGGAAATTTTGAGTATTTCATTTTATTCCTATGACCCTTTCCATAAAGTCTGAATGCTGGTGTAGTTATTCCTTTGCTATCACAAATACAAATTATTGGTCTGTATGTTATGGAGTGGAACTTGAAAGAATTTAGTATGACATAAAAGAGAAAATTACCTTTGGAGCAATGTAAAAAATATGAATGAGAATGGGTGAACAAATAATATTTTTTAAAGAAAATAGTGCAAAATCTTAAGAAGATGAGAAAAAGCAGCAAAATTCTGCCTGGATAACTGACAATACACGTCTCCTTACAATATATGTAGCAGCCACAATTTGCAAGAGAACATATAATAAACAGGAATATTAGAAGGTCAAATAAACAGCTGTTTTTCCTGCAGGTATCCATCTTCAATCAGCTTAGAACTGAAAAAAAAACAACCTTTACATTCAGAAATACACAATAAGTGGTATTTTTTCCAAAGAGACTTGTTCCAAGAAAGCACCATTCCAGTACCAATTCAGCACTCTTGATAAACAGCCTACCCATTTCATTTGAAGTGTACAGCTAACTATATGGTTCTATCTACACCTTTTCCTTTCTAAATAGCTTCTTCTTTAGGAACTAAATGTCAGAGCATATGAGAGCAAGAGAACAAAACATAATAAAAAACTGAAGAGCAGAGGAGAAGAAAGTTCATTCATTTGAAACACACCATGGTGGAACAAACTCCCCTTCTTTCTTGGGTGAACAACCTCTTTGGAGTCCAAACGAACTCAAGTATCTGATAAACAACTCATCTATTCTCACTCTAACAACAAGTTGATACTCAGACCTTCCAAATATAGAACAGTACTTCTCCAAATATGAATGACTGAATTTCAATTTACTAGATGTTTCTGTCAAAATCCTACTCAGAACCTGGAGAGAAATCCAGGTGTCATATTCTCATTAGAAGATGTTTGAACTTCATGTCACAATCAAAAGATTAACTCAGAACATCCATGTCATTACTAGCTTCTTAGTAAAAGATCAATAATCTCTTGCATTTAGGAGCCCCTTTTGAGATGTTCTAAATGGGTTCATTCATAACTTCCTATAGAAGGAATTAATCATAATACTAAAAGAGTGTAGGTGTATCAAATCTCTGAAGTCTAAACAGATGAAGTAAAAGACCTATTTTTAAATCACAGGCTAAAAGAATTAAAAGTAGCTATCAAAAAGGATAAAGTGAGAGTCCCTGCACGTAAGAAGACTATTATCCAAGACCCACAAAAAACACCTTACTCTTTTTTTCACGCATGGCTTGTAATCTCTGTAGTTCCTCTTCCTCGCTGTCTTCACTGCTAGTGCTGCTAACATCTAAAACAATATCTCTCTGAGGATCTACTCGGAGGAAGTTTCGACATTCAAATGTCAGATGACCAGCTGAACAAAATAAATATACAGAAAAAAAAAATCACAATTTACCAAAAAACATCAAAAACTAAGTAACATTGATTTTTGTATTACTCAGTTTTGAAAAGTGAAAGGAAAAAAGGCAGTCTGTCATCTCTGAAAGGGACAGGAGAAAGTTTACTTTGAAAAAGTCTCCAAGAACTTTGATAGGTTGTTTAATGCTCTTCCATTTAATAGTGCTTTATGGCCTTTCTCCTATTCTGCTTATTTTAAGATTTTTTTCAACTTCAGTTTCTATTTTTAAACGGTCTTAGATACTTTCTAAAGAAATTACCTAAAAACATAGCATGAAATATTTCAAAAACTACAGTAAATGCATTGCTTAACTCCCTCCAGTGAAATTGTAGAATTCTGTTTGCTTATGAGACATAATCTTTAACAACCAGCATTTAATACTGACTAAAATACTACCTGACTGGTATTTTTAGTTTTCTAAGTTACATCTTGATAATCATGACCAGCTAGAAACCTTGTGCTGAATGCTCTCATTGAAATAATAAAATGAAATTTAAAAAAAAATGAAGATATGGTTTTGGAGACACAGTAATTCAAGTAGCAATTGAAATAAGCTCATGTTCTTAGTAAGGATGATGTCTAACTACCCAACCTTGAAGACAAGAGATTCTAGGAACATATAGGCATGGATCACGTGATTTGACTACAAGTTTCCTCCTCTACCAGAAAGCTTCTGATACTTGTTGCATGTAGAAACAAAGCACTAAATCTATATTTGTATCCACTGTTCTTTGAAAGAACAGATACACAAAGCAATTCATTGACAAAAATTTTTTGCAAAGCCTGAAGTGAAAGCATGAAGCAATCTTTTTTCCTGTCACCCAACATAACACTCATAAAAAACCTGGACAGCTTCACTCACTGTGCTGAAAGTTCAAGACAATTCAGTACAGAACAGTGTTCACTCCTCCAATGTTCCAAAAAATAATAAATAGTCAGTGACTAAAAATTTATAATCTTCACTAAGACCTGTCTCCATCAATCAGGAAAGTAGTCACAGACATTTACAATCAGTGTATAATCCAAATCATGAGCTAAAGGCCAACTGCAGAAATTGTAAGCAGTAAAGGTAGCTGTTTCTTGAAATAAACAGTGCACAAAATAATATTTTCTTAGCATAAAAGATAATACAAATTTTAAACTATTTTTTCTGGTGATTTAGATTTGACTTAAACTGAAATGCCTGCCTCTTTGCAGTAAGGTTCAAAAGAAGCACAAGCACTCATCTCAATGTATATCAAAGGTGCTTTCAATGCAAAGTTTCTCAAGTAATTGCATTGATATGTAGTATGTATAAATATAATATGGTTTTTTTTCCTGAGAAACTCAAAGAGGATTGATAATTTGAGAAACCAGAGAATGAACATGAAATAAATAAAAGAAAAATAATGTGGTAATTTAAACTGACAAACATCTAGGCAGAATACTGGGAATACAAGGGAGAATACTTCTTTCTTTTTTCCCCTTCTCCTCTAAAGGCAGTTCCAACCAACATCATAAACTAAAGAAAACACTGTAACTTCATATTGCTTATTACAGACTTACGGTAGCCACACTTTTTGCATCCAGCTCTGATATTATCCTTATTTCCACCTGAAAGAGAAAATTTCATCAATTAGGTGTGGCTGAAGAGAACTTTCAAGTTTCTTTCAAATGTGACTAGATATTATCAGTACACAGAAGTGATCACCCCCTCAAAAGTACTAAGTACACTAAGATCTCTTAAAAAAACTGCATTTCTAAGGCTACTTTTCTCTACAGTAGTCTATCAGAACATTTGACTAGTTTCAACTGCTAGAGATCATTTAGTCTTACATAATTTACTGCCAAATCCTAATTTGATTTATTGTAACCTTTCCACTTGTATAGTTACAGTAGGAACCCAACCATTGACATCTAACATTGCAGTGATCTGTAGCACACTATATAAATTCTAGCAGTGCAAGGATGTTGGCAGGCATCTGGAAACTCTATAGTGATTTATAATTTCATTACAAGAATTGACTTTACAAGGCAATTAAAAAGACCAAACAAAAAAATCACTCCTGAAAATAAGGAAATAAAAAGTCAACAAATCGTTAAATTATTCTGAATCCAGACAATATGACACCAAATACAAAAAATGCAAGAAAGCAGATGTGTAAGAAAGTAAAGACAGCAACAGAAAAGTTTAGATTCTAAGCAGGAAGAAGGATCTGAATAATGCAAATTTTAGGTATTGAAAGTGTATGATTCTCCCATGTGAGACAACAGTTATGTTAAACAGACACAGTAGGACATAATTCAGGAGAAGAACCAGGGATTTGCCCCACAGATCAATCTAATTTTAATAATTTAAGCCATTGGTAATGAAAGGGACAACTGAATCCCCAAAATCAAAGGATGCTCTTCTATCTCCCAACTGAATGGAGCAGAAAAACCCCAGTGACTTAAGCAGTCATACGCTATCAGAAATGGAGTACATTGGCCCCATTAATTTAAATTATGATTTACTGAAACAAGCACTGTCTTTAGAAAATTCTACTCAAAATTACAGAAACTTTCAAACCCCAAGTTTAAAAAACTACCTTTGAAACTTGGACAACTGAGGTGTATGCCTTAAAGGGTATTGGAAAGCCAAGCAACAAAGATCCATACATTCCATTATAACAGGTGATTTTCTGCAAATCCCAAAACCTTAGTATTACATATCCCCTTCAAGGTCAGCAGTGTTCAGGTACCTGTTTTGTGACTATCTTTAGAAGGACACCCATGAGAGATAAGGAGGTAGGAAACAGAGAAGAAAGAGTCACAAAATAAAAATCAAAAGCATAAAAGTATCTTGCAATGTCACATCAAAGAAACACTCAAACCAGCATTTGCTTGTTCACTACTCCTTGGGACTAGAAAACAAGATTACCCAAGCTACCTACTTTGTCTCAACTTTCTGAAATACAGAGTCAACCTCTGCATAGCTGACCCATAGGTAAAGGAAGATTTGGTGTTGCAGCAAAGGGAGGTCAGTACAGTGCACACTACAGAAATCTACCGTGTAAGTCAGGATCTCCAAAAAAGACACCCAGCAGATGACAAGAATGCTAATACTGTCATCAAATATTCCCACCAAATTCCAAGGACTTAAATTTTAATATTGTTTTTATGGCTTTACATAATAATTGACTTTAAATAATAATGTTAGAGGCAGGGGTTTGGACTAGGTGAAATTTTAGATGACTAAAAGCAAACAAATTGCAAGAAGCTTTCTTTCTCACTCTTCTTCCCATATCTTAATTCTCTAGACAATTAACAAATGGCACGCAACTAAGGACCCAAATCATTCAGTGGAGAATAAGATAAGAAAAGCTTTGGAAACCTTTGAATGCAAACATGTCCTCCACAAAAATCCCTTCTAGAATGGGAAGAAGTTTATGAAGGCCTTCTCCTCATCAGAGAAGCAATTATCACCAAAGCTCAGGCCTGTTCAGCTGTTCCTGAACCAAACACTCCCTGTTTGTCAGGACAAAACAATACGAAGAAACGGCGACACATACCCGAATACCTTGTAAACCGCGCAGGTACTTCTGCCTGCCCTGTCTCACAAGAACAGTCTACTGGGACACAAGCGCTAATCCAGAACTACCATGGAGGAGAAAAGCCATGTCTGACAACCACCGTTCTTTAACTCTAACCCCAGAGAAGGCGGGGATGGGAGCGGAGCGCCGCGTCACCCAGAAGCTCGGGGAGAGCCTCGCAGTCTCAAGAGGATGCGCCCGTAGCGCCCCTGAGTTGCCCCTGCCCAGCGCGGACCCCTCTCCCTCTCCATGTGCCCCTCCTTCTCCATCTCCATTCCCCCCTCCCTCTCCCTGCCGCTGCCCCCGGCAGCGCGGACTGGAGCAGCGCCCGCAGTCTCCCGCACACTTCCCAGTACCGCGCACGGCCGCGAGCCCTCCCCGCGCAATTGTCCCAGCTGCCCACCGCCCAGCCGCTCGTTCCCGTCCCCAGGCTGTCGGGCGGAGCCGGCCGGCGCTCTCCCTGCCCAGCCGCGGCCCCAGGCGGGAGCCCCTCACCCGGCAGTGCCATCCCGCCGCACTCTCCGAACCGGACCGGCCCGCATGCGCAGCGACACCTCTCCCCGCCGGAAGGCTTTGCTCGGCGCACTCCCGGACCGTACCACTCTCAGGGAAGGCAGGGGGCCTCAGCACCCCTAGGGCGGGGGCCGCGGTGGTGGACCACAGAGGTGTGGAGAAGCCTGCCATTCCCAACACACGGCTTTTTCCAGTGAATCTCGGAGAGACTCCGGCCGAGGACTCGTTCCTTCTTCCTTTCTCCCGGCTTGTGCAACTTCATCTCCCCTTCCCTAGGTTGTGTGCAGGCGCCCAAGATGGCGGGCGGCTCGGGGCGGTAGGAAGTGTCGGAGGTGAAGCGGGCTCCAGCGTCAGGCTTGCCGGCCGGGCCGGTCCTTTCCCCACCATGAGCAACATCTACATCCAGGAGCCTCCCACCAACGGGAAGGTGAGTCTGCCAGGGTGAAATCCTGGAGAAGTTATATGCTGTAGGGTTATGGGAGGACAGGCGAGAGGAACACGAATTTGGGGGGTGGTGGTGGTGGTGGTGGTGATGGTGATTGAGGGTGGGGAGGTCAGATCATTGTTTCTGTGGTGGACTCCTTTGGTTAAAGTTACTCTGACGCCGCCAGAGTAAAAGCACGAGGCGTCATGTCTGGAGACATAACACAGAGCAATCCTCGAAGCATTTAATTTAATTTCCTCTATTCTCTTTAATTTCCTCTATTTATATCTTAAGTCCTCAATTTTATTATGATCTCTCACTGAATGTAATGGTGTTCCTTCTAAGATCGAGACCTTTGGATATTTATGGCTTTTTCTTCCCCCCACGTTGTTTCATTAAGTAGATGATAAAGGGTATCTAAGTTTCTGTAAAGTATCAGCCACGTTATGTTATGTTATGTTATGTTATGTTATGTTATGTTATGTTATGTTATGTTATGTTATGTTATGTTATGTTATGTTATTACAGCTATGTTTTACATCTTCATTATACACATTGATTCAGAGATACTCTCAATTTCTGGAAATGCTAGTTAGAATTAACAGTAGCTAACTGACACACCTAAATGTATACCACTCCTACAAATATAACAAATTCACATCTATTGTTCTTAAGCATTATATTCTTTGATCCGTTACAATAAAACTGAGGCTGCATTTTCTGTATGTTTATAGGTTTTGCTGAGAACTACAGCAGGAGAGATAGATATAGAATTATGGTCAAAAGAAGCACCAAAAGCATGCAGAAATTTCATCCAGCTATGTATGGAAGGTAATGGCTGAATGCAATGTAGTTGTTGAAATTAATTCATATGCGATCTTTGTGTCCTTTCTAGAAAACAGAGGTCATAATTATGTATGTCATAAGTTTATTTCTGTTTAGAAATTAATAATTAACACTTAGGCAATGTTTTCAAGGTTACCATTTAAGCTGGTGGAGAAAAATAGTAAAAATTTCTGATGCTTTTCTCAAATTAAGCAGATGACATAGTATTGAGACATTGTCTTTCAGAGTCTTGAGAAGGCTCACTTTCAGAAAATGTCTACAAAGTATAACAGCTTCAGTGTGTGTATGAGACGACAATGATGCAATATCTGACATTCTCCAACATTCTGATTTCTGCATCACAATTTACAGTACCATTTTTTTTTTTTTTCTCCATGAGTGCTCCTAATGTTTCAGTTGCTGTATTTTTTGGTTGATGAAAGCTCTGTAAAACTTTCCACTGAAGTAGTGTGTGCCAGAATGAGAAGCTTCCTACTGAGAAAACTAACAAAAATCTGTAAAAGGCTTGATGCCTTTATATGTTTTCTGACTGGTGCTACTCTCCCATTTAAACATTTATAGAATTGCTAAGAGTTCTTCTAGCTTTCAACTGTTAAATAATAGCAGTCTAGGCTTTTGTGTCCCCATCACAAATATATACAGTCTGTTTTGTGTTCTTTGCCGTCATGTTGAGACTTTTTGCAATGGTAAAGGAATTTCTTAGCCTGTGATAAAGGTTCGTGTATACTCAGTGGGTTTTATTTCCTTTCTGATTTTTTTTAACTGCTATGTTGCATCTTGTGCTTTGTATAATACATTTAAATATTTATCAGTACTATCCGAGCATATAACCATACATGACTGTGTCTAGTTGTGCTGCAACATTTGCACACCCTACTTTATCTTACAGCATGCTGCAGGTTTATTTTTTTAATTATTATTATTAGTGTTATAATATCAACCTGGGGTTTGGTTCAGGTAAAGTTATGTTTTCATTGCTTTCGTTTTCTTATGATCTTGTAACCTCTATCAGATAAATAAAAGAAGATAGCTTAGTGGGCAAAATGAACCACATATTTCATTCTGCAAAAATTACCATTGTATATGCAGTATAAGTGATGAAGGGTGTTCTGTGCTGGTGATTGAAAATGCAAATTATCTGTATTTGGATATTGCTAATGTTGTATGTGAGATCTCATCTAGGACAGAGCACAGTATTTGTAGTTCTTGTTTTAGATTGTTCTATTTTGATAGTGTCATTCCAGTAATAAAACTTATAAGCTTAAAAGACTTTCATCAAGGTCATCTTGTCAGTGATGGGCAGGATTTTTTGCAGTAGAAACATGTGACATCACAGAGTGTGATTTCATAAGATTGTGGAGAATAGGAGGGAACCAAATAGAAGCCAACAGCAGAATGGAGTTACAGTGTTTGTTTTCTGGAACTTCTGTCTCTGGACATCACTGCATGATGTATATGAAAGTTTGGGTTTGAGACCACTTGCATGTATTTAAGAGCTTATTCTTTTTTTTTTTTTTTTCTTTTTTTTTTTAGAGTATTACAATAACACAATATTTCACAGAGTAGTGCCTGGCTTTATTGTGCAAGGGGGTGATCCCACTGGTACTGGATCAGGAGGAGAGTCAGTCTATGGAGCTCCTTTCAAGGTGTGTATCTATATCTTATATGTTAATTGGTTTGTTATTCTCTGTCCATTGTTCCAAGTTCTGAAAAAGCAAATCTTATATGAAATGCATCTATGTGCAGTAGATGCCTTCATGTGCTACTTCAGTATGTTTGAATATGCCCTTCTAAACTAAGAGTTCTTAGATCTAGCTACTCTGGTAGAATGATAAACCTGGGTGCTCAGATCCTGGGTGAAGCTACACACACAGGCTCAGCAGTGTTCTGTTGTGCCTGACTGTTCTATTTCAGGTGGGGCAGCCACTTTTATTTGTGACTGAAGCTACAAAGCCTGCTTCTGGGCCTTCCGTCTTCTTGCTGCTAGACTTTTGCATCTAGCATGAAATTTGTGGGATTGAATGGTACCTGAGCAGAGAACAAAACAAAAATTACCAATATTACAGTAGCGTTGCTGCTTCAAAGTAGTGGTATCTCAGTATTGCAGTGTTTAGTATTGTGATGTTACAGTGGTATTCATTGTTTTCCCTTGCTTTGGAAGGAGTCCTGTTTTGTCTTCCTAAATCCAGGAAATGTTCTTCCAATGGATTTTTGCATTCATCTACTGTTACAACCTCTTAATGTGCTTTCAGGAACTTTACATGAATGAGGATTTAAATTAATTTTTCACATAAATATAGTGATTGTCAAGAATAGTATTTTTGTAAGAAGTGTATGAAATGCAGTTACTTTTTAAAATGTTTTTTATTTTCTTAATATTGGGGGAATAATGAATGCAAATAAAAATAATGAATATCAATTGATTTATAGGCAATGACTGGAAAAGATAAAATTAACAAGACAGAATTTAGAATTTTTTTAATTAGTAATGTGTCTTTCTCTTACTGATATTTTAGTTTCTAATTTTTTGTTTGGTGTTTGTTGTGTGTTTATGATTTCTTTTGAAGATTGTTCATTTTTTGCATCATTGTAGGCACTAAGTATTAGAAAAACGAACTAAAAATAATTTTTTCTGCTTAGAGTAGGAGATTTTAAATATAATTCTGGCATAGAGTTTCAAAATTTGGATTTATTACTGTCTGAATACAAAACAAAATTAGTAGCATTGTTTTCTGTGTGTGCATGTTGATGTAAATAATACCACTACTATCTCCTATCATGCTGCAGCTAAAGGAGTGAAAAAATAGTTTTATACTGAAGTCATTCTCTTTTCTGTCCTGCTTTTACCAGGATGAGTTCCACTCACGATTGCGATTTAATCGAAGAGGACTTGTTGCAATGGCAAATGCTGGACCCCATGATAACGGGAGTCAATTTTTTTTTACATTGGGTCGTGCAGATGAACTTAACAACAAGCACACAATATTTGGAAAGGTCTGTTACATAAATTGGAATCCCAGTTTAAATCTGACAGATGCTACTAGAAGTTTCCCTGAAGGCC
The DNA here is from genome assembly GCF_049639895.1 of Pseudopodoces humilis. Classification (NCBI taxonomy): domain Eukaryota; kingdom Metazoa; phylum Chordata; class Aves; order Passeriformes; family Paridae; genus Pseudopodoces; species Pseudopodoces humilis. The sequence continues at coordinate 56,957,233 of NC_142203.1, read as the reverse complement.
AGTTTAGTATTGTTTGCTGCTATGTGTATTTGAAATTTAATCCAGTGCTTTCTAGGGTCTCTTCCATTCTCTTTGTTTCTTATATCTGGTAGGAGTGTTTCTGTGGGTTGTGCCTGTTACTACCTGTTTTGCTTCTGTTATTCTTCTAAATTGTATTTTCATTTTGTGCTGCCTTTAAATAATCTTATTTGTATTATTATGGCTTTGTTAATCAGTTCATCTAATACTAATGACATGTTGGAAAATCCTGTTTAGAATTGATTTGATTCTAATTTCCCAAGACGGATCAGGAAGATAAAGAACATGAGATGAATTTACCACTCTCATAATTTACTTAAAAGAAATTAAAGCAAATATTTTGTATATTTCAGTGTTTTTTGTTTCATAGCTCACAGTAACTTCATTGTCTTCCTCTGTATGCGTTCTCAAAACGACCTCCATTCCTTCAACTTTTGCCATTAAATTTAAAAACCCGAACTTTTGTACATTGTACTTGCTATCTTTTACACATGTTGCACGCTTACAATATTTCCTATATCAAATGTACTTTCAAAATTTTTACACAATAATTGCCTTGTATTTTGCACAATAAATACCACACATTACAGTCAAGAATTTTCAAACCTTTCTTTGTAAATTTGCCAGGTTACAGGGGATACGATATATAACATGTTGCGCCTGGCTGAAGTAGAAGTTGACAAGGAAGAGAGACCTCTCAGTCCACACAAAATAAGAAGTAGTGAGGTATGTTGTGTTTTGAAATGTGACATTTAAAAATTATTTTATGCAGTGTTCAGAAAATTTGGCTTGTCCTTTTGCGTATTGTTTTGAAATATTGAATCACTTAATTACAAAATATTCATTAAAGATGTGTCTAAAATACTGGCTTTTTTAACAGGTTTTGTTTAATCCTTTTGATGACATTGTCCCAAGACCAAACAGAAAACTGAAGAAGGACAAAGGAGAAGAAGAAATTAAAAAGTCCAAAGTAAAAGGCACAAAGTAAATACATGCAACATAAATGGCGGTTAATTTTCTTTCGCATTTAAATTTTAGCTTAGCAATTTTTATTTCCATTTCTGCCTTTGAAGCACTTCCTTTTTTCCAGAGAGAGTCATGCAAATCTAGTTTCTCTGACTGAAATGTTACTGTGCATCTGCTGAGCTGTAACTGTTTTGTGCATGGTGATAGTTTGTTGAAAATAATACAAGGTAGTTTATCTTTCCCAGATGCCACAATGTGCAGTCATCTGACTGAGATGACTCTGCAGTTAAAACCTACTGGTAGGAGTAACTAGGTTGCAGCTCAGTTGTTTGGGATTTTTTGAACTTCTTTTATCAGACACCATTTCTCCCCCACTGAAGTACTTAGCAAGAGGCAGGCATCTTGACGTGGGAAATTTTAGTTTCTGTGAATGAAAATTTGTAGTCACAAACATGCAGTGAAAAGTAATAGGAATCTAAAGTGGGCGTGCTCTCAGTTCTGCTGCATAAAAATAGAAGATATTGCAACTAACTGGTTCCTACAATGTGAACAATTAACTCTTGAAAAAGAAATTATAGATCATAAATTCTTTTAATTACATTCTGTGAATGTGTATACATTTGATACCTGTCTGAGCTGTCATATCTTGAAAATCTTGCATCTTGAATGCTGCTCTGTTGAGAAAAAAAAATGCAGCAGAACTGTCAGCATTAAAGAATCTGGGTAAGTTAGTCAAGACAGGATTTCTTAAATTGTGCCTTTACTGATGCTTTGCTAGCCTTGTTTTATCTCAGGAGTATAGTACAATGTGCTTTTCTAAATATGTATGATTTATTTCAAAGCACAATGCGGTAGTTGTTTGGAATCAGTACATAGCTCAGGACAAAAAGGTTTTTAAAAAATCACATACAACTTAAATGTAATATATTTAAGGTTAATTGAATGTTACTAAGATGGTATTTAAAATTTTACAATAAATTTTCTTTTTTTTCTTAAAGGAACTTTAGCCTGCTTTCCTTTGGGGAAGAAGCTGAAGAAGAAGAGGAAGAAGTCAGTAGAGTTAGTCAGGTATTGTACCAAATTATTCTTATTTTTCTTTTCAACCTAATTACCTTTTCTGCATATTTGTGTAAAGCTTTAAAATTCTAGGTCGTCTTCTTATGTTTGCATTTTGAACAATAATACTAGCAGTTGCTTCAGTTTTTAGGATTCTGCTGTTATAGCATTTTGCAAAAACAAGTTTTTAGCTTGCTTGATTTTGAAGGTGCCTTCAGTTACTGCATGGAATTTTTACATTTCTATGAACATAAAATTTCATAGTATAAATCTGTCTGCTGTTTAAAAATCATGGAAGTGAAAGGTACTTATTCTTTTTCAAGTCCTTTATTTATGAGTGCGATTATATGGTGAAATACTTGAATAATGAAGATGATCATATGCATTTCAAGTGCATGTTTATCTCCATTTTCTTACATATATCCATCCATCTGTGAGCAAAATGAAGCACGGTTATTGTGGAGAAAATAGTCTATTATCGTAATTTAATAGTGCACTATAGTGAAATGTTCACATTCACAGAATCAGGATTGCACAGGTAATCTTTGATCTAACATTTCTTCCCTGACTTAAATAAGGTTAGTTATAAAATTTCTTAAATTGCTCATTTCATTTCTACTGCTGACCAAGTTGTTTCATTAGACTCCTGGGCATTCTACAGTACCTCGTTGCTTCAGTTAGTGATCAGACTACATGGTCCTGCATCCTCTACCACATAATTGAAAAAATTTTTGTTAGTTCTCAGAAGTTAGCTAAAGTACAGAAGGAAAACAGTGAATAATGATGGGCAGTATTATAGTGAGATAATGTCAGTCAAAATGGTAATAGACACTCATTACAACAGCAGCTTTAACTATTTATCTTTCTCTTTTTCAACTTACAGTCAGACAGACTTGACTTGTTTACCTTAATATGCTCATCTGCTATTTTGCTCTTGCTATATATTTGGCTTGCAATACTGCATTTAGCTCAGTTGCTTGGGCTTTCTTTTTTTTCATGCCAAATACTTGTTTTCAGTTTAAAATTATCTAAATAGAATGCCTCTTTCCTGATAAGCCTAGTTTCAGTGTTTTCATGCTGTCTTAAAACTTGTCCTCAAAATCTCATTTGCCTATTTGTCCTGACTAAATTCTGGACTGGCTGTAGCTAGATAAGTGACCAACTCCTTATGAAAAATTCATCTTCACTCTTTGTAACAAAATAAAACCTTTTTGAAACCTCATTGTTCATAAGAGGTCGAGATCAGTGTCTCTTTAGTTTTGGACATTGTTTTAATCTGATTAAGTTGAAGCACATGAATATCAGCACCAACTTGAATTCTCTGTTTTTGATAAGAAAAATGGAAGGTGAAAGTTACTATTGAGATCGTTTGACACCTACAAACGTGGAGTCCTATGAGCTTTTTCTGGTTCTAGATGCTGATGCTAGCTTGTTTAAGAAGGGCAGAGAAGCTCTGGGTAAAACTAGCTCCCCACAGCCATGAAGGCTATTAGTGTAGCCAGGGAGCTGGCTGTAGGGTCCCTGCTGGTCGTTGATCAGTGTTTAAACTGTAGCTTTCAGTGTCCAGACTATTTACTGTCTGTACTTGTTTGGAGCACTTTGTGATATACAGCCCCACCACCACTCCAAACACACCACCCCTTTCTTAATAAAGAAATAACCTTTTTATCTTGATGAATGTGTTAGTCTTTGTTTTCTACATAATAAAAAATTGTAGTTGCAGTTAAATGAGTGAGATTTTTTCCACATGTCTCCTGTCTTCCCAGAAGCATTTGACAGTGCATCTGCAATGGAGACATTCACAATGTAGTCACAATACAGACATGTATGTTCCTGTACCAGAGATTTTCAGTCCGAGTTTTTCTCTGAAAATTAAGTATACTTTTTTTCAGTTTAGCATGTGGAATGCTTTCTAACTGCAGTCTTTCTGCCTGAAGATCTTATGTGTTGTTAGATTTATTTGACTCCTTGTGTCAGTAGATGATTCCTGAATGATGTATTCCAGATTGATGTATTGCAGTTTGTTAATTTCTTTATTTTTCTCTAGGGATCTAATTAATATTCTTCCAGTTAATAAGTTTCGTACATGGCGGTTCTTTCAGGTGTCATGTGTCATTATTGGAAAGTCATGTTCTAACTTCTTAATTCACTCAAGTGTTCATGTGCTAGACCTACTGTCTTAATGATGTGTAATGATTGTACGTGACTAAACAGCATCTTCTTTTTTTCCCCTCTCTCTGTCCTTTAAAACTAAGTGTATTGTTATTGCAAAAATTAATCTGAGGATTGTTGGCTTGATGTTTCTCTTTCTGGAGCACTTTCTATGTCCTTCTGTTCTTAAAAGTGTTTATGCTTACTGGATGAAAAAAACCAAGTTATATTTTTCTTACGATAATCTTTTTTCACTATATAGTCTCTTAAACACTGGAATGAATAATAATTTTTTCTTTTTTCTTTTAACAGAGCATGAAGGGAAAAAGTAAAAGTAGTCATGATCTCCTGAAGGATGATCCACGTCTAAGCTCAGTTCCTGCTGTCAAAAGGTTAGTATGTGATTTCCAATTTCTAGAACAGATCTACTTTCAGTATGTTATACCAAATTATCAGCATGTATGCTCATTTAAGAGTTACGTTTTCACATTACGCTTCTAAAATTTAATTTAAATTTTAAAAGTAAATTTAAAAATTAAATTAAATTAAAAAATTAAATTTAAAATTTAAGAGCACCAGTGCTAGATCAGACCAAATATTTCTCTAACCCACTAAGCTGTCACCACCACTGGCCATCGGTAGATGCCCAGTAAAGAATAAAAGCAGTGCAAATGTAGAGTTCATCTGAGTAGTCTCCCAGCCTCCATCAATCTTCACCTCAGAGGACTGTCAGAGTTGGATGTGGTTCATCTGTTTAGTAACTTTTAATAGAGCTCTCCTCAAAGTGTTGACTAAGTCTCTTGTAATACTGTTTCCATTCATACTGTCCTGTCCACTACAGAAAGGTCTCCCCTTTTTGTTCTGTTTCACTGCTGCTAGTGGCATTTCATGAATTCTAACTCTCATTCTGGAACAGACAGTGAGCAGACAGTCCCTTTTATACCTCTCTTTACCACAGTCCTTTCTTAGACTCTCTTACAGTCTAAACTTTTAAAGTTACTTAAATTTTTGTCATGATGAAGATGTTCTTTGCTGTGATTATTCTAGAGGGTTGCTTTTCCCAACCCTCTAACCCTGCTTATGCTGAAAATATATTTTTTCCAAATCTAAAGAACACATGAAAAATTAGTGTGCTGCTGATGCTGCTTTGGACGCAGCCCAGGGCACAATTGGTTTTCTGGGCTTCAGTGTGCATTGTCAACTCATGTCCAGCCTTTCATCCAGCAGCACCCCCAAGTCTTCCTTACTGGGCTGCTTTCAGTCCATTCATCCCCATCACCTCTATTATATCATCGATTGCCCTGACTCAGGTGCAGCACTTTATTAAATTAATGTCATTGATTGCAGCAACACATCCAGAGTTTCTTTAATGATCTTGATTACTTACTGATTGTTTAGAGCCTTGACTTCAAAGTCTTGACTTTTGAGACTTCTTTAATATTCCTTGGTTTTTCTCTTAAGATTTCTGAGATTTTCTTTTTTTAAAATGTGGGCTAAAAAGGTTCAAGGGCCCTTACTATTAGCTTGTGATAATTAACAGTGGGTGTGTTAGCCTTAGCATATTCAAATAGATTTATTTTTTTATTCACCAAACTGTAGCTGTATAACAAATTAAAATCTTGATGTTATGCTTAAGTGTTGGAATCCAAAATAAAAGCATCTCTGAGCTCCTCAGAGAGAGAAAAGAATTAAAATATATTAAACCATAAATATAAAGTAAAAGTGTAAGTTTTAGTTTTAAGTGAGTAAAAATATAGCTTAAGTGCCTTAAGAGTCTGTGTTAGCTAGTGAAAAACCTTATTATCTATTTTAAATAGGTAAGATATTAAATAGATCAGTGATAATAGCCTTCATAGACTCAACTTTGCTCTAGACATAATGAAAATACAGCTTTTATTCTTGGATAAGAACATATAGGATTATTCATGTAAACAGATAATGCCCTATATGTAAGATTTAAGTAAAAAGAACATTATTTTCACATGTTAAAATTAAGTTCAGATTGATGTAGAAAATATTTTTTTTAGAAGTGTGCTTTTAGCTGATTGGATGATTTATGAATTTAATCCCCTGTATTGGGGATCAGAGGAAAACATCCAAAGAAAAAGAACAGCAGCACCATCATCATCACCAACTGCTCTTGTGGTCCAGGGCAGCAGAGCTCCACACTGAGAAGCTGCTACCCCAAACAGCAGGACCTTATATCTGCGACCTGCTGCTCAGAACTCGGGACTTTATGCCAAAGCTTTTAGTAAAGACTTTAACTTTCTAAACTCTTTGTCTTTGAGACTGATGCTTTTATACAATAAATACTTTTCTAACAGCCATCAACTGCTCCTGTCTCATTGAGACCTAGAAATATTCCTAGAATCCCCATTAAAGTGTCGACACTTACGTATCAGTAAAATGCATCTTCCAGAGTATAAACTAGTTGCAATGAAATGTTACTAATTGTTTGATAAATGAGATAAAAAACATCTCAACTGAGTCTTGGAGCTTTTGACTATATACATTAGCATTTTGCTTGAGTAGCTCAAGATATGGTTAGGATTTCTCCATTGTATGAAAGCCCTTGTTTTTAAGCATTTCTAATCAGAAAAGATTCAAAAGTCAAATGATAGAAAATAATATTGATACCTTTCAGATAAATGTGAAGATGATGTAAATTAGTAAGTTTACTAAAATTTCAGGTTGCTAACAATTTTTTTTTTATTTAAGAAATGTTGGGTTTTAAAAATTTTGAATCTCTAGCATTTCAAAATAGTTACTTTTTTTTCTTTTTTTAGTGAAGTGGCAAATGAAGAAAAGGATTTGAGTGAGGCAAGTATTATTTTTTTACAAAGAATTCTTCGTTTTTTACTGTGTGCAGATTAAATTTTCTTTGGGGAACAAATTTTACTTGAGAAATCTTTAAGAACTAGCTCAGGTCAGATTTCTGGCAGAAGTGAGAAGGCTCTCCAAGTTCTAAGGTTCGGCTATTCACAGCAGGGTAGAATTAGCATACCTTTTATAGAAACTCTTTGTATTGTATTTCAATCAGTAGATTAGTTATATGATACAGTATATGGGTTATGTACCACAGAGTAACAAACCACCTGAAACTGCTTATAAAAAATAATTAAAATCAAGCTTGTAATGAATAATTATATAATTGCAATGTTCAAGGGTAAGTCTGCATGTGAGTCAGAGTCCTGTTTAAAAGATTTCTTCAAGAGAACAAAAAGTCAGTGAATTAATTAATTGTAGCAGTGAACTTGTATTGATGAAGACTGTCACCTCTGAAAGACATGGAATTTGAATAGCCAGGCAGTAACATTCAACTAACCATGGAGACAATTTAAATACTAGTAAATTGTCATACATGATGCAGGTAAGCATAAGCTTGTTAGCTGATGTCTCTGTCTCCAGCTATAGGTCATGGGAGTACCCCTTTGAATTTCTGTTTGGATAAGGACGTATTATAGGACTAGGACTGTAATCTCCCATTCACCTAATTGAATCCTGGAAAGTATTGTTTTCTATATCTGTCCATCATGCACAGGTATTAACTACACTTTGTGTTGACACAGTGGAAGTAAAGGAAGAACACAGTCTCTCCCATTTGTGTGCCTGAAAAAAAAGCATCTGCTTACACCCTGTTCCACTTTTCACAAGGCATAGTATGAATTCAGGCTTTTTCACTCTTTTCCTTTGTAATTTCTGCTGTGCAGAAGAATTCTAGTGTTAGAAAGGTTTGGAGAATGCTATTTAATTAATAGTTCTTCAGATATTCAAATATCTCTTTGTTAAGCAAACTGGATTTGTGGATTATAGAACATGGATGTATTAGGTTGAAGAATAAAAATTTAAATAGATATACCTAGTTAAGCCAAAGTTGGAAATATGAAGGCTTTTACTCTTTTTTTCCTGGAGAGGTGTTCTCTTTAGATTTCATTAAATTTAAGATTTTAGCTAAGATTGAGGACTTCAGGCAGTTACCTGGGTCTTGTAAAGTTGTACTAGTATTTTATCATCTCTGTCAGAGTTATTTTAGTTAACGCATCACAGGATCACCTTTGCTTTTACACAGCTGCAACATGTAAACCTGGGAGCAAATAATTCTTCCAGATCTCCCTACTTCTCCCAGCCTACAAGCCCATAGCATGTAAGAGAAACTCTTGTTAGTATTCCCTAAGCACCTGGCCTTGCTGTTCATGTTTTTTAATCCCATACTGTTTCTCTTACTGCAGTCCTCAGATTTGTACACTTAATTGTTTGAAAGAGCCTTTGTATTAGCAGTACCTTGTAGCTATTTGTTAAGATTCTTTTTGTGCCCAAGTTGTTAATGAAAACATTATATGAAATGTATTAACAATTTTTTTTTCCCACCACTGACATTTCTTTTCTGTACAATTTCTTTTCCTATTTGTCAGTCAGTTGTTGAACAGTAAGTATCATGCAGTACTATGTATAGATAAAATTAGTTACCCACCCCTTGGTTCAATAATCTTCTTAAATAGGGAGATCATATTACATACAGTAGCCATTAGTCATTTTGTCACAGAATATCTCATTACATTTTTATTTCCATATTAAATAGAAGAATAGGGAAACTCCACCCAGCTAATAACAGCAGCAAGAAGTAATAGAGCTTTCAGGCTGGCAGTTTTGCATTTCTGTGTCACATGGGGAGCAACCGTCAGCCAGCAGAATGGCCACTTCCCTTTTGAGGTGCCATGCAGTTCAGTCTGGGTTGTTTAAACAATTGTTAAATCTATTTGTTGATATCAGAGGGACTTAATGAGAGAGAGAGGGACTGAAGGAGGAGACTGGACAGGAGAAGAGAGTAGAGCTGCAGGAAGGAAAGCAGTTGAAGAGAAAGGATATATCCTATTTTCTCAGGGTTTTTCTAGAAGAAAAATGATGAAATACTGTGCAAACTGAGGCTAGTGGATGGTTTGGGAAGAAGGGGATTTAGCCAAGTGAGACAAGTTGAACCATTTTGTCCCTCCAATTTCAACCCCCCCTCCTGGTACTCAGGTATCTGTAATTTTTAACTAGCTTACTGCTTAGCAATTGCTATTTATTTAGAATTGTCTATTTTTATTCCAGAAGTTCTCCTGTCCAATTAGTTGTGTTTCAGCGAAATGCTCTCACCTAAGCCCTAGTCAAATCTCCACCAGGAGTCTGTCTTTGCCCTTGATTGTTAAGGACTCTGAACACAGTCCTGTCACTTTTTCTTTGGGCCTCCCCCTGCTATTGAGACCTCTAGTCACCCATCTCTCTGACAATTTATCATGTAAGCAAATCTAGAAAGTTTCATTACGTCCTCTGTCTAACAATATCTTTCTGGTAAATTAAGGGTAATGCTGATCCTGTTCCAGTTTTCTCTTCCCCTGTTAAAAAAGAACAGACTCCCCCAACAACCTTTCAGTCTTTCCATTGTCAAAATATTCAGCTGTTTTACTATGCTGAATATTCAGAGATTTCTTTCTTATTTCTGACTGGTCTTGGCTAAATCTCAAATCTAAGCATAGTAGTCTAAAGATTGTCTAAACAGTGACTCCACTACAACTTCTGAAATCCAGCTCTTGACTTTTCCCTTCTATTCCCAAATTCTGCTTCTTGCTGCTTTTACTTTTTTAGCCTTTCCTCCTCCGTGTTTATGGACATGGTCTTCATGCTTTTCTTCTTTGTACCTGTCCATTACACCCAGAACATGTACATGTACCTTCTGGCAATCTCCTGGATGCAGTAAAGTCATCTGGATTAGTATTTCTAAGTGTCTTTTCTTTCTTTGGCTAAAATTAGAATCATGTGGCATCTTTCACTTTCCTTTTGCTGATGAGCATCACACCAAAATAAATGTAAAAAGGTGTACCATGTCATCTTCAAGCTGTCATTCTTCAATTAAGATTCCTACAGCTTTCCTTCTTCAACAAAGGAGGTAGTCAAACTTAGATGCCTTGGTCTAGTCAGACCACCTGTTCGTTCTCCAATTACTTCTGCCTTCAAATGTCTTTGATCCAGGGTGGTTTATCCCCTTTTGCCTACCTGTGCTAGGCATGGAGGCCTGAGGCCTCTCCTTGGACCTCTGTAGCAAGCTGCAATGATCAATTCCACAGGTTTTCTCAGCCTGTTATGAACAATTTAGTATTTGTAAGTTCCCTAACAGGAGCTGATGTTCTAAGCTCTTCCATCCCATCATGACTGTAGTATAGCCATGTGGTACGGAGTTAAGTTTTTCTTTCAGTGGAAAATGAAGGAAAAGTTTAGTGTATTGTCTCAATAAGATTTTGGATTCATGAACAATGGTACGGGTAATACCACACTTCTGTGATGTCATCTATAGACCTGTAAGAGTTAATAGTCTAGAATAGACTCTTCTAGTTTTTTTCACCCTACACATATGAAATAATTTGTATATGGAAAAAAACTATCATATTTGTATTTTTTTGTTACCTCTGAATCAAATAAGGACACATTTGTTTGAAAAGTTTGCTTTTGTTCTTGGAAGAGATTATATGTATAAGAAAAAACATTCCATATTTGTCATCCTGTACTGAAAAAATCTAAAGTAGTTTTATCATTCTAAATCAATAAAGGATGAAGAGGAACATGATGAAGATGCTGATAGTGTAGAAGACGAAGCTGCTTGTAATGAGAGATTTCAAATAAAGGAACGCATTGCCAAGAAATTGAAAATTGATACAAGTGAAAATACTAAACAGCAGCTTCAAGAGGAAGAAACCAAGACAGAAAGGAAAACAACTAGTCGTAGGTAAGGATTGTGTTGTTTGGTGGGTGTTTTTCTTTAGACAGTTTACAGTTTTAAGATTTTCAGTATTTATTGATGCCTTGTATGAGAGTTTTATTTTTCGGTGAGAGTTAGAAATAAAGCGGTTTTTAATGTATTTTTCAGTCTTTACTTTGTCTTTCTTCTCAGTTGTAAGACTGAGTTTTGCAACTTCTTTATCTGTGTTAACACATAGTAATTGTTGGGGTCAGAAGCACAGAAAATAGGCCCTTATCTGTGGTGCCTGGCTCTGACACCCAAGAGAGCGCTGAGTTTAGTCTAAAACCATGGAGACAGCTTTTAAAGTTAAGTAAAGAAACTAATGATGTGAGTGTGTAAGTTAGGGAGTTTTGTTAAGTCACTGGATGAGAAAGATAGAGTTTGGAGTTTAAGCTGTATTAGAGAATAAGAGACAACATGGAGGATTTAGGGCTTTGTCCCTTTCTCCTTCTTCTTCCTTCTTCATTTTCTTCTTCTAAGGGTTTTTGGGTAATAATGAGTGATTGGATGAAAGAATCTGCAGTGCAGCACACAAGTGTGGGGTCATTGGGCCACAAAGAAAAATAATTTACTTGGCATTTGATTATTGGACAAATAGACACATAAAAGACCTTGGAAAGATTCTCCGTTCTCCATTTTACACCCCTCTATCTTAGTGTGTTTAGCTCCTTGTAGTCTGTGTATATGTAATGTAGAAAAGGAAAGAATAAACAACTAAGCCCAAACATGAGAAAACAGCCTCTCTCTCATCAATCTCAGTCCTGGGGAAAAAGAACCCAGCCACCAATGTCATGCTCCAACAGTTGTCCACCACTGAGACTCACAGAAAGGAAAGACATCCAGTGAAGTCTGGTTTAATTCAGTACTCATCCTTGTGGTGTACCAGCTTTCCAACATTGCAGCACACACATCAGTTTTTCTTTACAAGCCCGAAAGCAAGGATTCCTGTCATGTAACTTAGCTGTGCCAGTGTTAGTGACCATCCCTTCCATCTCAGAATATTCTGTGATGTGTACTGACTAGCACTTAATTTTCCGTGAGTTAATTTGTTTTCTTGGAACCTTGCATTTTGACAGTTCTTCTTGCAGCGTGAATTTGAGGATAGTATTGATATTGCATAAAAACATTCATCATGTGTACAACTGATGAGTAGTCAGTGTGATGTGAAACTTACTGGAAATTATTGTCCAGTATTTCAGTAAATACAGACTCCGGAAGTTACTGAAGAATTAAGACTTTGCAGCTGAAAGGTTAAATGTGTAAGTTTACTTATTCAGTGAAACTTCCTGGGGGCTTGGTGGAGGAAGCATCAGAAAGCTAATTCAGATTTTCTGCTCCTAACAGTCATAGATAACTTCCTGATTAAATTAGTCAGGCTTTGCCCATGCTAAATTCTGCATATGTAGTAGCTGTTTTGGATTCTCTCCCATGACAGTTTCCTTTGAAGGGAACCATTCCAGTTTCCTTTCCTATTCCAGTTTCTTTCCCTGTTCATTTTCCTTCTTTTCCTGTTTTTTTATATTGGTTTTCTTTTAATTGGGTTTTTATTTCAATTTACTGTCATTGCAGGTAAGATAATTTAGGTGATGGCCAAGGCATAATGCTGACATGCAATAATCTAGAAGAGTCTAGATTTTGTCTTTCTTTGTGACCTGGTTCACCACTTCCATAGCAATTACCATGATTATTATATTTGTGGGATACATCCCTGGGAACCTCTGGATCAAAACATGTGAAGATAAATTTGTTATAGTAATAGACTTTGAGATAAAACATTGAAACTTTGGTTAGAAAACGGAAGGAATAACTGAAACAGAATCAGTTGTCATTTTAGAGTCCTCAGAAATTCAGGTATCTGACTTCCACCTCTTGCAGGTTTTTATGATTTTGTTTGACTGTATATAACTGCTAAAAATAAAATCAGCCATATGTTTTAATGAAAAAGGGTTTTGTCAGTTTTGGTGAGTGTTCAGTCATTATCTTAATTATAAAACAAAACTTGTTATTATAAAGGGAAAAGAAAACTTACACCCTGATGTTTGCAACTTGATACATATCAGTATAATTGTTTTTACTGGAAGAATTTTATATGATTTTAAAAGCAAGATTAGTAAGTTTCTACCATTTCATGCTAAGTAGTATTTTTAACTCTGTGTGGCTTTTATGTTTAGAATAAGGCAACAATTTTAGAGGGATAGGAACACTTTATGCATTACTTTGGATATTCTTTTAATACTGGTACATTAAATTATGCCAGCTCTAAATCTTGAAGTTCGGCTGCCTTTTCAGAGCAGTTAAAAGCCCAGTGACAACACTGCCAAGAAAGCAATTAGTATTAACCACTTGAATAGGTTTGAAGAGCTCTAGAAACTAAAATATTCAAGGGATTTAAGAGGGAATTCAGTGTCCTTTTCTATATCTCCTTCCCTACTGAGTCTAAGAATCACACCAGGTACTGTACAGAGGCCTTTGCAATTTGAGCAGATCTGCTCAACTGACTGATTCCAGTCAGTTATTTCTCAGGCCTGGAAGATTTTACTTCTCATAATTTTGTGTAATAGAGATCCATAAGAGTATTTGACATCAAAGACCCAGCATAATAACAAAAATAAAGAAACTGTAAACAAAATCTATAACTTAAGTGAGCATTAGTTTTTCCTGTCACAGGATTTACTTCTGGTTAGAGGCTAGGTAACTAACTTCCATGATTCATCAGATTTCATGTTGTCAACATCTGTGTGGTCAGATCTGTAAACTGATGTTATTCTCTTTATTTTGGAACCATACATAAATCTGATCTTAGTGGAGTCATGTGTTGTGGTTTAACCCCAGCCAGCCACCAAATCCCGTGCAGCCACCTACTGACAGCCTCCACCAGCAGGATCTGGGAGAGAATTAGAAGGGTAAAAGATAAGAGAACTCAGCTGAAGTAAAGACAATTTATTAGGGAAAGCAAAAGCTGCATGTGCAGGTAAAGCAAAACAAAGAGTTAATTCACTGCTTTCCATGGGTAGGCAGTACAAAGCCATCTCCAGGATAGCAGGGCCCTATCACATATAACGGTGGCTTGGGAAGACAAACTCCATCCCTCCAAAAGTCCCCCGTTTCTTCCTTCTTCCTTCCACTTTTTATACTGAGCATGATGTCACATGGCCTGAAATAGCTCTTTTGTCAACTGGGGCCACCTGTTCTGGCTGTGTCTTTTCCCAGCCTCCCAGACACTCCATTTCTCTTGCTTGCGTGGCAGTACAAAAAGCAGAAAAGGCTTTGGCTGTCTATGATAACAACTCTGTGTTCAGCTCAAGTCCAAAACACAGCCCCATGCTTAGTACTGCAGAGAAAATTAACTCCACCTCAGCTGAAACCAGCAAGAAACTCTAATTCTGGAGCACTGGTTTTATGTTTTTCAGTGTTCCTTTCTCTCAGTAATAGCATGTAAATTGCAGTACATAAAGTACAATATCATGATTTTACAGCTATGTAGACATAACTGGGTATTTTTGTAAAGAGCATTTACAAGACATCTTGTAAAACAGGTCACCTGACTTTGCGTTGTCGTAAAATAGTGCTGTGTGTTGCTTTGGGAATTGGCGGCTGTACTATCTCTGGTGTAGACAGATGGACCACAGGAAGTATACTGAGATCAATGAGTAAGTTGAATAACTTCAATCTCAAAATCTAGTTACTAGTTCTGTGGTTGAGATTGACACAAGTTGAGGCTTCTCAGAGTCAATGAATTGTTCTTGGTAGGGGAGACTAACCAGTTACAGTTTAGCATTAAATAGTCATATTCAGTAGTGGAGGACGAGGAATTTGATATTTGGAAGGTCTCTAAGAAAAGTTTTCTCAGAAAAAGAACCTATGGCAGCCAAATAACACCTTTACAACACCAAAGGGCTTTGGAATCTGTATATATTCACTTCCTACCTATCTGTCCAACCACCTATCCACCTATCTGGTGGATGATTTATTGTCCCTGTAGTTTTATTAGAATAGCTGCTGGAAAGAAAATTGTCTAAAGTGTAATAATAAGTTTGTAGCATGAAGAGAACACAAAGCTAGAGGATACTCTTAGGAATGAGGCATTCGATGCCCAAGCTTGCATCATGCTATAGCTTATTTTAAGAGACATTTGTGTAATCAGTCTGTAAGCTGCTGGCTCTGCATGTGGTCCATCAGTGTGCTCTGTTTGTGGTTATTCTGCTCTTTCAGGGTGGCAGTAGTAATAGTATTAAAGCCAAATGGGTTATCTTAACTCAGAAGGGTTTTATTGGATGCATTTTTAGCAGTTGGGAGCCATAGCCTTGGGAGATACTGCCTAGTATCAAAAGTAACATCAATTTCTAGACTTACTGTTTTCCAAATAATTGTCTGACGTCCTCTGGCATGAAAATCAAAGGCATGATATCGTTTGTTACAAATAATGTGTACAAATAATGAGATCTGTTTTGATAAAGTAAGATAAACAATATCAAGTTTCATTGTCTAAAATAGTGACTATTTTCTCAGTGTACTGGTGATGTTTAATGATATACTCATGGGTGCTCACCACCCACTGTAGTAAAAGCCTGCGTTGATCACAAGCAGAGATGTGGGAGGTGTAAATGTCAAACAAAAGATTGGATGGACCATCTATAGCTTGAGGGTAATGTCTACAAACATATCAGTGGGTGAAGAAACATCTCATATCAAAATTTCTTCTCATCAGATACTTAAATGTGCTAGTAGAATAACTGAACTACTAACATTATTTGTTTCAGAGTTCTGTCTTTAACATGCATGACTTTTTCTGCAAAACTGTATTCATTTGTATCAGTCCAATTTCTTTTAATCAAAATGCATTTGTGAGGTCTGAAGGTTGCACATCTGTTTTAGAGAAACAGTATGGAAACTATAGACACCTTCTCAAATTCATGGTAAGAAAATCCAAATCTAAAATCCAATACCACTTCTAAATGCAGCCATACTTGAAGTGCTCAAATGGTGAAGTTAATTTTAGTCATTTCAGTATGCATTTTAACCTCTTGTATCTATTTTTAAAATAGCTCTATACACTTGACAACTTTGTATTAGATAAGAAAGCTTGAGAAAGATTTTCCCAGTCATTCTGGCAAGTTATTAGAGAAATTCATTGAATCTGGGGTTTTTGATTAGAAAGATGGAATCTAAACTTCACAGTGCAAAACACCTGTTTACATATAGGAATGTTTAGAGGTAGAAGAAGTGTTCACCATCTTAGCATAAGTAATAAAATTTCTCAGCATTGCATTGAGTTTGTAAAATGGCAGTGGCTTGAGATGACCATCTGAAGGCTTCAGAATAAATAGTCCTCTTCTAGTCTGGTAATTAAAAGTATTTCTTACACATTTATTTTCATCCTGTAGGTGGAGCTCAGATGCTACACATTTCTGCTTACTAGCTTTAAAAATTTTCAGTGCTTCTTGTTTGCAAGACATGCAGTGTGGAGTGAAATACAGTAGACTGTACAGTTTTTCACTGTATAATCAAGTTCAGTTGTAATGGATGTGGTATTAAATAGCAATATGAAATACGTGCTTGCAATAGCTAAACTATTGAGGAAAAGAAGCTGACCTTTTGAGAACTTAACATCTCTTGAATTTAATTTGGTGTTTCCTCTTGTATATTTTCTCTTAATAATCGTATAATTTGCAGTTGAACTAAGTAATCACATTTATTTTGGTTTACAAACTATTTGTTTACAAACTATTACTATCAATTACTCTATCATTACTAAAGAGATGAATAGTAGTAGTAAACTACTACTATTAACTACTTGTAATTAATAGTACCTCTATTGCCACTCCTTTGCATTCCTGTTTTTTCTTATATCCATTTGCTTGTCATGAGTAAAATAAATATGTGAGTAATAAATATATTATTTATAAATACGCTTTACATATTTTCTGTGCATATATAAGTAATTACTTCCTTCACCCTCAAAGCACAAACCTTTAGCAGTTTTTAAGATGTAATTCCTCAGACTTGGTTTTTTGTTGAAAGACAACATGAAATAACTTGGACAGCTTGGATCCTCACAGTCCTTCTGTCATCTAGGCACAATTGTAATAAAAATAGTTAATAATGTTAGGCAGGGTTTCAAGTTCATGCTAAGTGCAATTCAGACCAGAAAGTAAAAATTGAATATCATCAAGACACCTCAACATTTTTTTGGCATCAGCATGAATAAACATTGCCACAATGAGCACGCAATTTGGCTTTTCTAAAGTGCTAATATAGTACCATGGTGTGGAAAAGCCAAAGGTAATTTTACATGATCACATGGAGATCTTTTTTAAAAGATCTTTAAATTGAAATTTTTCTATCTTTATAAATGTGCAGTTGTTATAAATGATGAGTTGGATATTTTGTATTTGTAAATTAATAATTTATGTTAAAATATGTTGGTTTAAATGCATTTATTGTGGACTTGTTACCTTGTGCTAAGCATTACAGTGAAAAGTAGTAAAAATGTGTATTTATATGTTTCTACTTATCTAAATCTAGTATCTCATCTTGTGTTCAGCAAGCTACTTTTCTATTGATTTTTTATTCTATTACTTTTCTATTAATGTTGGCTGTTAATAAGTATAGCAATGTGATGCCAATACCATATATTTAGAGCTACTTATTTACTTTGGAATGTTAAGTTTTACCTGTTTCTATATAAACAGATATATTTCTTCACAAAACTACTTTAATAGCTGTACTTCTAATCCTACTAGCATTTTCTTAAAATAAGTGTAACTTACTATCAGGCTTTGTCCAGCAATAGATTTTGTCTCCTGTTTTTTTCTGTCTAGCACCAGAAGATATATATTGCGTGTTAATAAGACAGGCTTATGAGGTTCTGAATAGAAACTCTTTTTACAACTTCACTGTACCTAGAGAACTGCTGTTTTTGTTATACAGCAAATTCAGGTATTCTCTCAATAGTGTTTTAAGCCAAAGGAGACAATTAGATAAACAGTGTATGTACTGCCATAATTTACTGCCAGTTACCCTTGTATTGAACTCACTGTTTGGCTTCAGCTGAACAGGAAAGGCATTCAAACATAATTTTTGTAGATATCAAGAGAGTGTAGTTTTCTCCATAGTCAGCGAGTGTATTCTATTCCAGTACTTAGATACATGATTCCTAACAGTACCTCTTCCAGTTTTACATTTTAACTTGTCTGGGTTCAGCTTGTAGCCACTGAATTATTTTCTACTGTGCCTTTTCTGAAGTTCACTTCAGCAGGCTGTATTTTCTCTTACTTAAATTCTAATTGAGTCCTTTCAATACACTGTACACATTAAGTTCTTTCTGGCCTTCACAGTAAGAAATTTTTTCTAGTCTTCAAATTACTTTATGGTTTGAGCTCTTGTCCATCTCCAATTCCTCAACATTCTTTAAAGCTCTTTCATCATTAATCTCCTATTAGCCTTAGGAATGCTGTATACAGAGAGCAGCAACTTTTTTTTCTTACTTCCACCTTCCTCTTCATTCACAGGTAGACCACATCAGCCCTTCTTTCAGGTATTCAGCTGATATCACTTGCATTTATTGGGCTTTACAGTTTATTTTCAGTCATCACTCTCTGAGAATTAGTTTGTCATTTTCTCTGGTTTTTAGTTCCTAGATTTTGGCAATTAGATCTTCAGCTTTTGTTTTATTCAGCAAGCCCAGGTTGCCTAGCAGTTCTGGTATGAGAGTTCGCTGCTGTGACAGTTTGTGCAATTCACTACTAATGGATTTAGTAGTGTTCCCTGGCGTGAACGGGTATATTTCTGCTCAGTGGTTATCTGCTTCTGACAACTATTTTAAGCAATAACTTTTTAACCTAATTCTTGAAGATGGTTTTTTGGCCCATTTTGTGTTGCTATTTTTTTAAGACTTCCTTACATGTACGTACTGGGAAGCACATTTTCAGGTTTTTTGGATTGACTCTAAAATTAGCCAAGTTAGCAACCAGTCAGGAACTTATGCTTAGCTCTACTAAGAAACTCCCCAACAGCATTGTGTGAAAATGTATATGCTACTCTGAAACCTATATTTCCCCTCTTTCAATTTTTTCTCAGAATGAAACTCTGTACTCAAGTTTAACAATGCCAAGTGCAAGGTACTGCACCTGGATCAGAGCAATCCTAAGCACAAATACAGGGTGAGCATAAAATGGATTGAAGGCGGCCCTGAGGAGAAAAGTTGGGGGGTGTTGGTTGACAAGAAGCTTCACATAAGCTGGAAACATACATTTGCAGCCCAAGAAGCCAGTTGGGCTGCATCAAAAGAAGTATGGACAGCCGGGCAAGGGAGGTAAAACCTGTATGAAAGATGGTGGTAAACTTTTTAGGAGGGTCTTTCACAGTAAGAATAAGAGGTGATGGTTTTAACCAAAAACAGAAAGGGTTGATTTAGATTAGACATAAAAATGATGTTCATTATAATGAGGATGGTGAAATGCTGAACTGGCTGCCCAGAGAGGTGGTAGATGCTCCACCCATGCAGTTTGTTCAAGGCCTGCCAGGACAGAGCTCTGAGCAATCTGAGCTAGTTGAAGATGTCCCTGCACATTGTAGGGGCTTGGACGCAATAACTTTTAACCATCCCTTCCAACCCAAACCATTCTAAGATTCTCCCTCTTGAATCTCGTTCCAGCCCAATCCATTCCATGGTTCCATATGTCTTGTTAAGGTTAATGCTTGTGTTTCATGGGGAAATTGTAAATACTTTTATTAAAAATAATTAATTCTGTATTTCAGAAAAGACTTGTTCCCTCCATGTTTATTATGCTCCATTTGTATGGGTGTTCTTTTAAAACTAGGAGCCATTGGTAGTAATAAACCGGCAAAACAGCTTGTGTTGTTTAATTTTAACTTAACTTGAAACAGGCCATTATGACACTAAAGTAAGTGTCCAAAGGTTTAAACTATTTTAAGCAGTTTATATATTAAATGGTTACATTTCAACTTTATGCAAAAGCACCTATTTAATCACATACTGAATTGATTTTAAATAATATTGAATAAAATTCTATCCACTATTTCTGTAAAAGTGCAAAAGCTCCTATAATGCTGAATTTCAAGAGAACAAGTAAAAAAATCTGTGCTACTTGTCCTATTTCAATTCAGGGTATTGAAAGATTTCTCCTAAACCCTAACTTTCAGTGGTCTTTATTACACTAAACACATTTAGGACTGTTCTAAGTGTTCTGCTTGTTGTTCTTCAGTGGTTAATAGATTTCCATTTCTGTTCTTCCACTCTTGGTTTGAACTGTCATTTGGTAAGCTTCTTGGAGAAGTACTAGGCATATGAAATGTGCTGGTACATACACAGAACAGTATGGCAGTATTTTAGTACTTCTGTTCTTCTGTATCTTGATTGAACTGTTTCCAAGCAGAATTCCATAAGGTTAGTCATTTGCCTTAGATACAGTACATCAAGAACACTAGCTGAATTAGACAGTTTTTCTTGTTTTTCATGTAAATTCTTGAGAAGGTACTAATTCAAGCATGGATGATCTTGGTTGTGAAGACCTGACAAGGTTGTAGGAGATAATGCAGGTAGTACCTACCCAAGTATTTTCAGTGTATTTCAGGACCAGTGCTTTTTCATTAGAGAAACATTTTATGGAAATCTGGACAGGACTCAGCCCCAGTAAAGAGGTAGAGTTTGGATTATTATCTGTGAGGAAGTAATGAAGTTATTCCATTATTTATGAATTGACTTTACAGCATAAAAATATGGAAAGCACCTGCCAGTTGTCAAGATCAACACATTTTCCAGGTTTTACGCTGTAGTTACAGGTGCTCCAACATACAGTCCTTGCCTCACATGCCAAACTCAGCTTGTACTTAAGGGGACAAGTGGGGCACTACCTTTGAAGAATTTTGGAGTTTATGCCAGAAGTAAAGTAGACAAAATAATACATGCCTCCAGTGGTTTGCAGATGGGACTCTCCTAAATTCTAAATACATTTAAAATTGTTTTACCCAAGAGAATATGTCTTGTGTTTTATTGCCACAGCAATGATATGGAGATATGCATAAGCTGAAGCTACCTGAAAACTTTTTTTTCTCTCCCATGGTGTTAAGAAGAACCATAGACACTGACTGGTGGTAATCCATTGGCTAGGTATCAAAAACAGTGGGAATGGAAGTAACCTGAAAAAGTAACTTATTTTTTTGTTCTTTGAAAACCCAATTTGGTGTGTTAATGTGGTAGCTGTTCTAAGCTTCTGCTTTTCAGAAAGTATAAACATTTAAACTTCTAAATATTTGTAATTTATAAACTGAACTTTCTGTTTGTTTCTGTTTGGGGGATCTTTGGCTTCTGTGAAGATATCTTTATACACTAGAGCCCCAGAAAAAGATTGTTAGATACTCTTGTGGTGCCTTGCTTGATCTTGACTATGGCAAATGATACACTAGAAAATGACACACACACACACACACAAATTCACTATAGGTGTAAAGAGAAAAAAAAATAGACTTAGTTTTACATATTTTGAGTGTCTGAAAAAGGGGAAATACTTTTCAGAGTACTTCGGTTTAGTATTGATACCCTAATTTTGTAATTATATCATACACAGTCACCCACAGGTCGTATATTCTTCACAGTCCTGCTTACATACATGTCAAATGTTTATTTTGGTAGGATTCTACATTAATTCTTGTATATTTTGTATGCTTTGAGTGACTTGTCATAGCATATAAGTTCAATAAGAATTCGAAATTAAATTGCTAATTTGTAAATTGCCACTTATCCACAGTCATGGAAATTGCTCACTTCTGCAAATGTTTACATGATTGCAGTGAAACTATTAATGTAAACAAAAATTCATAAGTAAGCCTGATGACCAATGAAGTTCCTTTGGACCAGAATTGGATGATCACTTTATGGTATGAGAATAAAGGAGAGAAATGAATATTTTGGTGAAAACAACAGGAAAAATCCTTACCCTTGGGGTCATGTGGCTTTTTTTTTAGATGGTCTCAAGAGATTGTTGTCTTCTGTTCCTGTCCATTTGGCCTGGTTTTCTTTCCAATTTTTATACAACTATTGATTGCTCATGCAACCTCAATAAATGATATTTTAAAACGTCAGCCACAAAATCAAAGCCAGAAGTAAGCTGTCATAGACAAGAGACTGCTAAGCAAGTTTTAGTGCTGTAGAAGGTGGGCATGACCGTCTACCCCCAGCATACTGTATAAAAGGAATCAGTCTTAGAGTGAAATGGGAACAGTCTCTTGCTGGGACTAGAACCTGGAATGACATTTACTCTTGCTTTAATCTTTATATGTTTTATCAAGTGTTTTTTAGTTTTTTCTCATCTTCTCCACTAATGTCATGGCATTAATGCTTTAAAAGTACATTTAACTGATATTTTCTTTTTCTTTACATACTTCTTTTCCTCAGTGTGTGAGGGATCACTCACTTCAGTCCATTTTGTTTGTAAGGATAGCAATAATATTTGGTTTATCAAGTGTAATGTTTCATATTTGAACCGTTTTTCTTTAGTATATTCCTCAGTTATTTTTTGACTGATGATAGTCTCCCTGTTCAAGAAACTGAAACCAATTACCTACTTTTCTTTTGGTAAAAATGAATTCTTAAGTTTTCTGCAAGTTTAAGAATCCGGTGTGTTTCTTTCAATTTGGATTTTTCTATTTTGTTAAAGAAATTCAATATTTTGGACACGTATTACTGACATACAGAAAACAAAGATTACTTCAGAATTGTTTTTGGAAATACATTTATGGTCTAAATAAGAACTACCCTTTTAGTGCTAAGAATTGCAGGATCCACATATTCTTTTGAAAATAATGTAAATTTTCCTGCCTTCTTTACCTTAATAACATTCATTGTAAAGACAAAATAATCCCAGACATATTCTTTGTAGAGTTAATAATGATTGGCAGTAACTTAAAAGCAGACTATACTATATTAAACACAAGCCCAGATTGTTTGGGCACAAAACCCAGAATCCCAGCACTGAGATTTTTCTTGGCTAAGCATCAAAGCGTGTTAATAGGTAGAGTGTTAGGCTGGGACAAAGACGGGATTGTTACTGTGGTATATTTCATCCTGCTGCTACTTGGCAAGACTGAGTGTATTTTTAGGTGAAGTTTGTGTGTGCATTTGTCTAGTCACCTGGAAAAAAGGATGCGTATATGACCCGTGAAAATGCAGTTAGCGTAATGGAAGGTGAGCATGTGTAATCCTTATTATACAGTGAATTGTTAGCACTATATAGTGGGTAAGATACCATTTCAAAGAGTTTGAGTGTTCTCCATTGTTTAGCTGCACATGTGATTTTTTTTTTTTTCTTGTAACATAACAAGATGGATTTAGCAGTGGTATAGCCATGTACTTTTTAATTGCTAAATGTTCATGCTTCGTTTCCTTTCTTTGTTTCAACAGAGTTGAGCAGCATGGGAAGAGACTTTTTGAGGGTTTTCTTTCTATTATAGAATACATTTTCCATAAATATGAGTGATACATCTTAAAGTGGCATTGCAGTGAAGGATGACTGGAATATGTTCAGTTTCTTTAAACATCTCATCTGCAGTTTAACTCTAGACAGTCAATCCATATTACAGTTCAGTATTTTTATTATTTTTACATGCCTTTCTACAGAGCCAAGCAGATAATAAGTATTTTCAATATAGTGTACAACAAACCATGTTGGTTACGAGATTCTGGTTGTGGAATGTTTATAACGGATCATGGCTTGTAAATAAAAAGAAGGGAATTCAAGTACTGCCTGAAAAAGTTTTTGTATTACATTTCTGATCATTACTAGTTAATAGTAGTTGATAATTTGATAATAGGTAGAATATAGTGAATAGCAAAACAAAATAAATTACAAAACTTTCTGACCTGAGTCACAGAATGGGTAAGGTTGGAGGGGTTGAATAAAATCTGTGTAAACATGAATGAAGGAAACTAAACTTGAATCCTTATAAGGTTGTATCTGCTTCTAATGAGAAGAAGCTGTTTATCTAAAGAAAGTGGAAAACATCCAGATATCTGAACTTTGAGAGGATAAGGCAGAAAAGGCAGCTAGGATCATTTTATCCCGTGATTTACCTAATAGAGCACACAAGACTCCTAAATTCTTTTATCTTATTCTTATCTTTTGGTGGGAAAAAAAAAAATCCCATTTTAATTTAGAGAATATACCCCACGAAAGTTTTCTTTTGTAATTGCTTTTCTTATTAAGTAAATAAGAATGCTACTGCTTTTCAGTCTGACTTTTGGCACTTCTTGGACCCTTTATCACTCATCTGCTAGCCTTCTATTAGCATATCTTCATTTGCAAGTTGTACTAAATCTCTCTTGGACGTTGGTGCATTAAGTAAATTGAGCATTACCCTTCTTTTGTGGCATTTTAGTTTTCTCCAGCTTTTGTTCTGTGTCAGCTTCATCAAATACTATTCTGTGTTTTCTTCCTTCACACAAGATAGTTCGATAGTCTACCTTTTCTTTATGTCCACAAATAGTAGAAATAATTTTTTCATGACTCTGAGTTATGGTTCTGTTCTTTTTGCTCAAGAACACTTTATCAATCTCAGGCATATAATTATCTGAGTTGTATTTATTGTATAGATACATATTGTACACATATATATATGTATATATGTGTGTGTATATATATTGTAAAGACTGATGTAACACTACTGGTTTCCCCTTCTTCTTTCACCCCCTTTGTGTAGGTTTTTCCTACCATTTTATACACAACTAATGTTCGTCATGGCTCAAAAAGAGAAAATCTCTTTAAGCAACCTCTAAGAAAGCTTGGAAACAAATTGCATGACTGTGTTCCTTTTCTTTTTTTCTCTGAGGCTTATTTTTAGTTGCTTTTCTTTCTGTTTTGGGATAATTCAAGAAGACAGAAAATCATCCTCAGGTATCATATCTGGCTTTCATACATCAGAATCTATGAACAAAAAGAGCTATTGAATCTTTTTTTCCCTTCTCTACATTGTAAGTCATTTTCCTTTTTGGAGGGTGTTTAATCCCTAACATAAAACAATAATAATGTTATTATTAAAGGTGAATGTCTGGATATCTTCAGCTGTGTCTACTGTTGTAAATAAATGGACAATAGTTGTTTAACAATTAGTTTTCTATGTAAAATATTTCTCCTTGTGAAAGAACATCTGAGGCCAAGTTAAAACTTTTTATTTTCCTGTATGGTATCATTTTTTGATTCAGGCCTTTAGCAGCAAATTACAAGCTTTACTTTTATTCCATACAGTTGTTTCTTTGTGTTTTCCTGGAACTTGAGTATAAAATTCATGATACTGGTAAAATCAAAGTATCAAGCCAAATATCATGTGTTCATGGCATCTTTTTAAGTAAAATTTTTATTAGAAAGTAATGTGGGGTTTTTTTGTATTTTAGTATAAGTTGTAAATATGTGTGTCCATGAATGAATACCCAACAGAAAATTGATTTGGTGAATTAATGTAGTTTCTTCTTACTCTGCTGGAGATTACTGTTGTCTTGATCCCAAAATATCTTTATTAATAATTGGACCAGGTATTGCTACTTTCTGTAGAGCATGGCATTTTGTAGAGACTGTGTTTTTTACCAAGAAGTTATAAAAGGTTTGGACTAACACTACAGAATGGTTGTTACTCTGCGGGGTTATTAGGATATTACAGCATCTGTCATGAGGAAATAACTGTGGTAATACAAGTAACACTGTTAATGGCAGTGGGACCAGCAGTTCAAAATAAGCAATTTCGTGGAGTTAGCTATAGTATGTGAATTTTCATTTTACAGTTTCCTACTTTCACTGTGACATGTTCTGTAGTTCCCCTGGGTCTCAGAGCTCTGAGATTAGTGATACTGCTCCTTCACTTTCTAGTAATTTAGGGAAGGCTTTGAAGCATCAGAGAGGTAGGAACTATAAAAGTGAGCAGGGAGGAATAATGTAGAATGCTGTCATGCTGTATTATTCTTGTCCTCTCATTTGTAGCTAAGGGATATTACAAAAGAAAAGACATTGCTGCAAAAGTTAGTGAGAAGTCAGTCTGACTTCAAGTGGATTTTGTGTATTGCTAAAGAAGTGGGGCTTAACTGTATGAAAAGAGAACTTGGTTTTAGAAGTTGTATAAACCGTGTTACTTAAATGTAGAACGAAAGCCTTAAAATCATACCCAGCCTATCAAATAACATATGCAGACACACCCTGTGTATCCTTGCACATGTTCTTAAAGCAGTGGAGTTGACTCTTTTGAACCACCTGGTGATGTGTGGCATCAGCGATGGCTTATTGAGTCCTGCAAAATCTAGGCTGCACCCAGGTATATCTCCACAGTGTCTGTAAATCTCCAGAATGTGGAACGTACTGAGACATACTCACCTGGGAGAAGTGGGGTAGGTAATTATAAAAAACAGCCAACAAAATGAACTCATTGAAAAACAAACAATCAAGGAAAAACCCACAATAAACACAACAATGTAATTCTTACCACTGTTTCCATTAGTTCTCATTTTGGCTCATTAGGCACCTGGAAATCTGTGATCCTCTTGGCAAAAAGGTTAATGCACATTGTTTGACAACTTCCCAAGTTAGAGAACAGTAAAGCATACCATAGTCACAGTTGGATAATTTCATAATAAAATCGCTTTTTAATGAGAAGTGTATCAGCAGTACAGACCTTTTGAAGTCCTTCTTAAGTTTGGCTGATAAGCAGCCATACTGAGCTCATTGATGGAAAAGCATTATTTGTTGAACAAGCCTCATGCATAAGACTGGAAGTCATTGTTACGTCATTTCTTGGTTAATTGGCTGCACCTGTGATTTGTTAACAGCTCTAATCCAGTGGTCTCTGAACCACGAGTGGAAAGGTCAGCAGGAGAGTCTGGTGCACTATGAAGCATTGTTAGAGGTAATCTTAGTTTGGCAACCTGTCATGCCTGTTAAATCCAGATTGTCACTTTTTAGCTCATGACGTGAGCTTCTCAAAATGAGAATGATGCAGATAACTGGAAAATTAATTCTGTGGTTCTTTTCCTGCAAGGCAATGCTTAGTTAAGAACACAGGGATTTTTTTAAGAATGTATTCGTTTGGAGGTTTCTCTTTTGTAATGAAAACTTCTTTGCAACTTTGTTGCTCTGAAAGTAGTAATTTGTTGTGTTTTTAACATAAAAGTGTAAAATTAATATGAATCCAGTGAAATATGTCTAGATATCTGTATTAACGCATGCAAATTTATTTGTTGGTATTTTACTCTCCCTTTCAAGTCATAGAGTTTGGGTCCTAAGTAGTCTCAGGTGCTTGTCATTGTGCTGCCTATTATAATGTAATCATTATAATATAATGTAATCATAATCATTATAATGTAATCATAAGTCTGTGAGGCTGAATTTTCAATATCATTATTACATACAAGTAATTATGTCAGAACTATTAATATACATAAACCATCTTTAACTCCAGTGTGCTTTTCAGCTAGTTAAGTAGTTTGAGTATTGCAGTTAATCGGGAAAATACTTTGTACATATGTTGATACTGTACCTGAATTTTGAAAGTACATCTAAGTGTCTTGGGTAGTAGAATTTGCCTTTGTCTTTTTTGTGCATTGTATAAAAAGCAAGTTGCTAAATTTGTTTAAATAATTTGAATAAGTTTACTTAACTGAAACGTCTCTTGTAATATTCTTTATTAAACAGAAATAATCTAGCTAGAATATGATACCAGATGATACCAGAGAATCATGAAATTATAGGGTAGGTGAGAAAGGACTTATAAGGGTCACCTAATATAACACTTGTGCAGTGGACTGGGTTCTCTTCCACCATATTATTTTGCTCAGAGCTCTGACCAGCCTGACCTTGGATGAAGCCCAGGGATGGGATATCCACACTTTTCTGGGCAATGTGTTTCGGTGTTTCACCATACCCATTGTAAAAAATGTCTTCCTTACATCTAGTCTGAAGCTACACTCTTTTAGTTTAAATCCATTACCCCTATCCCAACAGGTCCTGCTGTAAAAAGACTCTGTCTTTCTTACAGAACCCTTTAGGTCCTGAAAGGGTGCAATAAGCTTATTCCAGAGCCTTCTCTTTTCTAGGCTGAATAACCTCAACTCTTTAAGCCTTTTTTTCATTGGATAGATGTTCCACTCCTCGGATCATTTTCCTCGGTCTCTTCTGGACCTGTTCCAGCAGGTCCTGTGCTGGGACCCCAGAGCTGAGGCAGCCCTGCAGGTGGGGTCTCAGCAGAGCAGAGGGGCAGAATCCCCTCCCTGGCCCTTCTGCCCACGCTGCTCTGGGTGCAGCCCAGGATATGGTTGATTGTTTGAGCTGCAATTGCATGTTGCTGGGTCATGCCCAGCATTTTATCTGTGAGATCTCCAAGTCAATCTTACTGTTCTCATGATATCTTGCATTACAGGAATCATGTTTTTTCAGAGAAGGTATAAGTTGGTAGGATTTTCATGACTGAATTAACATTTGAGTATTGATTGTGAGATTGCAACATCTACTTTGGAAGTTGTTGGTTGTATATGGGAAGGAGAGTATTTCTGAATGCATGTGGATTAACTACTAATCTAGTACAATGTTCATCTTTCATTATTTCCCAAATAATTCCTCAAGAAATAGCAGTGACTTTATGTATAGCATGTCATTGGCACAGAAATGGCATTATGGTAATATTCTTATTTTAAGTACATGCATACTCTCATTCAATGTAGATGAAGTATTTATGCCACTTCTACACTTGGTAGAAGACAGGGTCCAAACTAATTTTAGGAATATATTTTTCCCCTGTAAGATAACATTCTCAAACAAGTAGGTTGTGTGGCTGTTTGAGTGACTAGAACACAAAACGGAAAAAACCAACTGTTAGTGTGAATTGAGGTCAGCAGTTATTACTTCTAGAAGAAGATGATGGATTTAATGTGTTCAGCTTA
Source organism: Pseudopodoces humilis (assembly GCF_049639895.1). Lineage (NCBI taxonomy): Eukaryota > Metazoa > Chordata > Aves > Passeriformes > Paridae > Pseudopodoces > Pseudopodoces humilis. Next base: position 56,928,335 of record NC_142203.1, on the reverse strand, counting down.
TTTTGAATAAAAAAACTGAAATTCTGTATTTTTATTTTTTGGAATTTCATTTTTAATGCCTATAATCTGTGAAACACTTAAACTCACAGCTTTAAGACTTACTGGAATATTAAATACAATGTACATTGGAGTATTCTGATGAAATATGTTATTTTTATAATGAAAATACGATGGAGGTTTCAGATTATTTCAAAGATACCTTATGTGCTCTTTTTTTCTTACACTGAGTAATTTAGTGTTAATTCACAGTAGCCTAGGACAAAAAGTTACCAAATTATTTCTTAGGTATGTTCATGTTGCTAGCTATTTTGATTACAAAAAAAGGTATCTGAAACTAGCCATTTTGTTAAAATGTCCAAAGAAAAACAGATCACTTCAGCCTCTAAAATGTGAAATTGTTTATCAGCTTGAAGTTAAAGTTACCTTCCTTCAACGAATTATGTTTTTCTCATCTAAAAAAATAAGTCTTTAAATGAAAAATGAACCTTCACCTACTTAAAATAGCTGTATTTTTTATGTCATGGTATCCCTTCTATTTCATAATGAGCATAATACCGTCACAATATTTTTTTTAGTAGAAAAACGAATTTAATTAAATTTGACGATAATATTCAATATTTTTAAAAGCGTAAAAATTGAATTAAAAACTTTATTTATAAAAACAAGTGCATGATCCAGTGGAATCAGTCATTTTAATTGAAGCTGTTGGATTTTTTTTATAACACCTCTACCCAGAAAAAAAATCTGTAGCTAGTGGAATGTTAACAGATTTTAGGGCATCATTAAAGCACTATCATATATCCTTCCTGTATAACTAAATGTAAGCCTCTTTGAAAAAAATACTTCTGCCTACCAAGAAATCAGTACTTACATTGCTTTTTGTATTAATCAAAATTCAGTTATACTTTTAAAGAGTTATTTATCTGCTATAAACTGATTTTTGTTTGGCAAATCTCTAACAAAAATTATCCAGATAATATAACCATCCTTAATCATAGACCATTTTTTAAATCTTGTAATCTATATTCCTCTCCAGTTTTAGGGGCTGTCCTTGAAATCCTATCTCTAGTTTGTATGGTTAGATGTTTCTCCTGTGAAACTTCCAGTGGACAGACAAAAATAAATAGCTTAACTTTTTCAAAGGCATAAAAATACTTCTGTTTAGCATCTGCAAAATTTTATCTGCAGTCTGTCCATGGCAGATGTATTATTATAAGGTTATAGTAAGGCTTTAGAGCTGTAGTTGTAGCCATTTTCTGATGGTAAGTTTAAAGGATTAAGCAGATCTTTTCAAAACTATGTCATCAGTAAGGTGGTAGAATACTGGTGAGGGAAAAATGCATTCATGGGTGTCTGTTTTCATTCAAGCATTTCCTCCACAAATTTACTGCCCAGTAACCTTTAGGCTCATTGTTGTTTTTTTTCCATTGACTGATGAAATGATAGTTGCAGGCTGTTGGCAGAAAAGGATGGTTTTGAATGGTGGCTATTGTTCTATTAACATTAGACCCTCTGGCTAGAGGATCAGCAAGAATGCCTGCTAAGATTAAGTGACAATGTTGTCTCCTGTTCATGGAAATAACTTGCTGATAAACTGTGGCAGTACAAAAAACTCTAAGGACTCGAGGTGGGAAAATCTGTGTTAAACTTCATGTATTGCTCAGCAGAATTCTCACTTGCTCGCCAATTTGTCCACCGGTATCTATTGGGAAGTAGGAATAAACCATATTTGTTTGTACTGTTTTGATAATTCTTGAAACAATTACAAATCATGAGGTTCTATTTCTGTTTCTCCCTACTTTCCTGTTACTTTTTTGATACTAGAACATCTAAGGCATCATCTAATCCTTACAAGGAGTTATGTCTATTAAATAAATGTATTTCCAGTGCTCTTACTGAAATTTTTATTTTATTTTATAAAAGGCTAAACAGTATGTTCATATTTAATACCTTCATATCTTTGAGTATTTCTTATATTTGGGCTAACTGTAGATAAGCATTTGTGCCATAATTGTTTGATCAGGCTCTGCTAGCCTACTCCAGAAGATACTCAGCTTTTTTAAAATGCATTTGTGACTAGTATTATTTGTAATTCATATAATGTTACACAAATGCATGTTTCAAAATACCTTGGATTTAAAATATTCTGTCATTCTTGAAATATTTTCACGTGTACAGAAGTTTGGAATTCTCAAAGAGAATTTCATCTTTACAGCAAGGTGTACTTTTAGAAATATTGTAACAAATGTTGAAACTGTTAATTTAGAATTATGGAACTACTGAGGTTGGAAAAGTTGTTAAGATCAGTAAGTCCAAATGTAAGTCTAAAACTCCCAAATCCACCACTAAACCATGTCCCTAAGTGCCAGTTCTACGTCTTGTCCACAAAGTGAGTGATGCACAAGAGCAAGGTGTGAAAAGTGAAATTGTTAGGAAGTAGGATTTTAATGTAGTTTTTAAAGAGATTTTTCTGTGATTCATATGAATTTGAAGATATTATGGGAAATGTGATTTTATTTCTTCTTTTTTTTTTCTGTCTCCAGTGATGGTTTTTATGTTTATCAAGTTTATGAGACTATGCCTTACTCTCAGATCCAAACAATACAAATTATCTGTGTAAGTGGAATGAAATTATCTGTTTTAGAACACGTGCAGATGAATGTGTTTGAGAGCTTCCATGGTTCCAAATATTCCGGATAACTTGCAGTATTACTAGAATATTAGAATATCAGGACCCAGTTGTAAAGTGGAGCTGCATACATATTTTATTAAATAATAAGAATTGTTCAGATTTGTATCTGAAGGTTCAAGTCATTTTTTGTACTTACCCTTACTCTAGTAAAATTATTTTTCCTGGCTTAAGTTAAGCTCCTTGAAACTCATTTGAGCCTTATCAATTTTTTTTTATTATTTCATTTTCTGAAAAATTAGTGCATCCTCGTGGGGAATATACTTTGTTGTAATAGTGGTCAGTTGTAGGCTGAGTCTCTGTTCTGTGCATAATCTTTTAATTCCCTTTAGCTGTGCAGAAGGAAGCTCTAAAGTCTTGCTTTGATTTTTAAGACTAATTGGAATGCAGTACTGAATAAAATACTGTTTTCTTATTTATGCTACCAAAATGACATCCCCCATTCCTTCTTTGCCCAAAGATGGAAGAAGTTCTGTCCTGTGGGCCAGAGCTGAACACAGGATTCAAGATGCAGCCTCACCAGTGCCCAATACAGGGGGACAATCCCTGCCCTGCTCCTGCTGGTCACACTATTGCTGAGCCAGGCCAGGATGCCATTGGCCTTCTTGGCCACCTGGGCACAGCCTGGCTCATGTTCAGCTGCCGTCACCAGCACCCCCAGCTCCTTTCCAGCCACTCTGCCCCAGCCTGTGGCACTGCCTGGGGTTGTTGTGACCCAAGGGCAGGACCCAGCACTGGGCCTTGTTGAACCTCACACCATTGGCCTCAGTCCATGATCCAGCCTGTCCAGATCCCTCTGCAGAGCCTTCCTGCCCTCCAGGTGATCAATAACCCACACAGCTTGGTGTGGCCTGCAAGCTTACTGAGGCTACACTTGACAGAATCATAGAATTGTTTTGGTTGGGAAAGACCTTTAAGATCCTTGGATCTTGAACTGTTCTTCGTCCCTGAAGATATTTTTGAGATATAGGTAAATGTGGTGCTTGGGGACATGGTTTAGTGCTGAACTTGGCATTTGCTGGGTTAGCAGTTGAACTCAATGATAAAGGTCTGCTGCAACCCAGACAATTCTAGAATTTTATTATCTGCCCAGAGAATCTCTGAAAAACTGCACTTAAGAGTGTTCTAACCTTGTAAGAATCTAATCTAATGTAAGAATCTGTAAGTTCCTACATTGACAGATGACAAGACATAGACTTAGGAAAACCTTTGCATATCAGCTGAGATTCTTCATACATCTGCAAGGGAAGTGTCTGTCATTTTAAGCTTTGCTAAATAATGCATGCTGTCCACACCATTCAAAATTATTGTCATGGTCAGGTTCCATTCCTCTCTAGGACAAAACATCTGGTGTCATACCATTCTGTACTAGGCAGGAGATTTGGTCCTATTGTTTCCAAGTCCTTTTCTCCCTTTTGAGAATATGCTCCTTTGCGCTTTCTTTTCATGCTTAATTTTGGTCATGGTGATATTAGTTTACTGTTTGAAGCCTTATATTTTCCAGGGAAAGAAAAAACTTGTATTTAAAATGGGTACTTAAATAGAGTTATGAAGGACTGTTGTTCCAAGTGGATGCTAAACAGCTCTCCTTAGTAAAACTTTCAACTTCTGGAGTTCATATTTTGCAGTACAATGTATTTCATATCTTAAGGTCTTTTTCTACGGTCTGTCCTTTTTCCCATAGATTACCCAAGAAATACATATTTTGTGGTAGCATTGATGTAAAGAATTCTTGTATTTTTAGGAATCTGCAGTTAAAGGAAATAAGTATTCTGTTGTTCAAGAAGTGCTTTGACAATGCTCTTGGTCGCATGCTGTAATTTTTGGGGTTGACCCATGCAAGGCCAGGAGTTGGGATTTTGATAATCCTTGTGGATTCCTTCCAACTCAGGATATTATATGACTCTGTGATACTATTGACAGAAATGGTCATTTATATTTAATGAAAAAAAACCAGAGGAGTTTTTTTTAAAAGAAACCTTTTTCACCATTAAAATGAAGATGTAAAAGATATCCAGTTGCAGGGATGTCCTAGTAGAATAAAGTCATTACATTAAGTAATAATCATATGTATTTTTTTATGTGAGTCTTGTGGCTGTATGCTAAGTGATATGTTCTCTCAATGTGTGTAGACAGAAGCAGAACAGATAACAAACCCAGCAAATGCCATAAACTAACTTATTGATTATGAGTATTTAAAGCATGACCTACAAACCTGAAAAGTAGATTTCTTAATTAAAGTAGATTTCTTAATTACTTAATTAAAATTTATTTGGTAGTTCTAAATAATCATCAGCAGATCTGCAATCTCTTTTCTATCACTCTCTTCCCCTATAACCCCAGCTCTTTTGCATTTTTACTACTTACCATGCACACCTGTTCCAGCCCTCATCAGGGTAGCACTAACTTATTTCACTTTCCTGTAAGAAAGTTAATTGAGCAAAAGTCATTAGAAGTATGGCTGCCTGAACTAGATGTCATGGTAGATGAAGGAAGAGCAATTTAGGAGGGAACAGTAGTGCAATACCTTTTGTTTTCAGTGTCAGCCAACTACAGCTGGGCTGTTCATGTTCATCTATGCATGCTGCTAAATCTCAGATAGTTTCTGTAGAATACCAATGTTAGTTTCCAGCTGTCCAAATGTATTATAACACATTCAGTATTTTCCTATTTTTTTTTGTAATCTTTTCCTTTCCATTAATTTATTCCTTTTGTTACTTACAGGTAGACTTGCTACTTAATTGTAAATGAGAAATGTGGACTGCTGTGATGTTATGGTAGAAAATACTCTTTGAAAAAGATATAATGTGATTTACGTAGAATACGTACTATTGCAGCACTCACCGTGGAAAAGAAAATCCAGGGGTTTTTTGATACAGGAATCCCAAATTTAAGATCATATGTACAGTTTTCTCTCCTATGTCTGCCAGTCTTGTAGTAGTAAGATACAACAGTGTGTGCTGGGAAAGGCAAGAGACCTCAGTGTCTCAATGGAAGGAAAGTGTATGTGTGAATAATGTATCTCAATTAGTTTTAAAATTATGTCCTTATTGCCTTTAGAATTTGAGGTGCATACTTGTAAGAATCTGGCTCCATATATTCTTTTCCGGCATGTTGCCAATAATAGTTTTCTATCTCAATAAGAATGAGTGTGTCGGTCACGCTTGTACAGTTAGTGTTTTACGACTTCTTTCACTAGTACCATTCTGTCAATAGTCAGGAGAATAGCCTAATGCAGAACAGCAAATTTCTTCATGCTATTTCCTTGGGAACTCACATGAGGAATTCAAAGACATGATCAGATTCATTCTCTTCTTCAAATGTGTTTTCAAAAGCTTAGTATATTTCTGCTTACATTTTTAGGTTCAGGTAGGCTCAACATAAAATGAAAAAGAGCAACTTTTCTTAAGTTGATTTGCCTCTCTCCCTGAAATTTTTTTGAAAGAAAGCTAGAGAAATTACTGATTACTTTAAAATTGTGTTTTCTTTTCTGTGCCATATGTACTGCTGTAGTAATTGCCACTGTGAGATCTTGCTATTCTGTTTTTCAAATCTGCATGGTTTATTTCTCTCATAGTTTTTTCTCTTTCTTATTTAACTTTTCTGTCTGATCTACTTTGATGTCGTGTTGAGTATTGTCTGAAATTAGGCTGGGTTTTTTTTCTTTATTTTCCCCAGTTGGTGGTAAGTTATTATCCATTGATTGCACTGATTTGAGATTTTAAATGTATGCTACCACGAATTCTAAATATTTCCAGTGTTCTGATTTCCAAGCTTTATTTTTTATAGCAGGAATTTTAAAACCTGATTTGTTTCATTCAGATTTCTTGCAAAATATGCCAAAATGGAATTCATGTGCACCCAATACTCTTTTCAGGCTTTAAGTTCTTCTAACTATATAAAACAGGAAAAAAAATCCATAATGTGAAATGAACCGTACAATGCCCTCTAAATCTCCATGGAAGAGTCCAGGGTTACATAAGCTTTTTTCCAACCCATCATTAAAACTGCATTTTTTTCATGGCTGTCGTAAGAGTGATGGATTCCATGATTTTCGTGTTTTTTAAAAAATATCTATGACTTTTGACATTGTGGTTTCTTGCATGTGTGTGGGAGGATGCAATGGTAAACAGCTTGAACCATTTACAGTGAGAACTTTCAGAGCTGCCAAGTTAAGCTTTGAGCTCCCTGGGAAGCAAGTGGAGAACAGGAGCTCAGCAGCAGTTCTGCAGTGACACACAGGATTAGGCATGCGAACTCTCAGTGAGAACTTCTGCTTCCTCCCGAGGTAGTTAGGCATCCACTTCCTCAGGAGGGTGGGGGGTTCTTAATACTGATACATAGAAAGGCCAATAACTATAGTTATACATTGATTACTGTTTGAGATTACTCAAACTGCTAGAGAACCATTACTGTGGTTCTTGGAGCAGACTCCACTCTGCGTTTTGAGGGGTTTTTGCCTTTTTTGGTAGAGTACTTGAGCCTATTAGTGTAAAAAAACGTGGTTTATGACAATTTGCACTGCATTGCTGCAGTCTTTTACTTTTTCTCATGCTCTTAGCTTTAAAAAAATACTTGAGGAAGAACTCCACTCATGCTTGTTGATTATAAACAATTGAATAAATTTCAATAAATGTTGTTTTATGTTTTGCTTTGAAAATACAATAAATTAGAAGAGCAAAATCATTCACTTTGTGGGTTTAGTGGTTCCTGAATTTGGCTGAGACTAGGCTTTGCAAATAACTTCAGGGACATAAATTAAAACTGCATTGGATTAAATAACAGTTTAGAAATTCAGTCTGTTTTTACCTTAAATGCCTCTGTGTTTTCCACTTGTCTGTATCCATGTTACAGTGCTTCATAATTTGATACCTACCCGATTTTTGGGTGACAGATTTGCTTTCAAAAGGAAGCAAAAAATAAAAAAGTTACTAAGCTTTGTACTACAGATTGGTCTTGTATTAAGAGAAGTATTTGACATTCATGTATGAAGTGCTAGTGTTAAATGCTGTTTATGATAATTTGTGGTACTTCATGATCTGTCTCAATTGAGCTAAACTTATTGAAAAGAGGTGCACAACCAGTTTTGCTTAATCAAGAAGTATTTCAGCCCATGCATGCTTTCTCTTAATGAAAGGGTCTGTTTTGGGGTTTTTGTCTGTTAGTCTCGTTAAACTGAGTTTTGCAGCTGTGATGTACAGCAGAGTACTGTGACTCTTAGGTAAGGCAAGCTCCTACTTAATAGACCAAATGTATTGAGGCATCTCATACTTTCAGAGATATCCAGCAGTCCCCTTTGTCTCAGAGGTATGATTACACACAGGAATATTTCTTCCATCAAGTATGTCAGATTTGTGTAGAAGAGTATAGAAGGACTTTTTATCTGTGTATTAAAAAGATAGTATGGATTTTCAAAACAAAAGTTTACTATACATTTATAAAATATGTAGGTCAGGAATAACCATGTAACCATTTGATCCTTCACAGATTACATAGAGCCTGGAAGAGACTGGGAAGAGAGTATTTCCTTGTAGGTCTTCATGTTTCTGACAATAGTTCAAGTAACCATGGTGTTTATTAAATTTATCTGAATACTTGAGCTTTAACAGTCTAATAGTATTCAAGCTTTGGAAATTACAGCATATTCAAAGAATTTTCACCATATTTTCCTTTTGAATTTTTTGTAGGTAAATAACCAAAATTACAATGTTGGAGCAGACCATGCTCTCTCTGTGTGAGTTAGTAAATCCTGCTTGATTCTTTCACCTTCATTCTGGTGATTGTCCAAAGAGATAGTATGTGATGGAAAACTTTGATCTGATATCTATGATTTGTTCATTTCTTTTTATATAAAAGTCTGTGTTCTGTTTTATAAAACTTAGTTAATTTTGGGCACTATAGATTTTTGAATGCTTGGCAAGGAGGTATGTTTATTTTGGCTAAAGATATGGAAATGTGAATATTTCCTTTTTCCCATCATGTAAACTAGTGATGGAAAAAAACGTGGATTTTTGGACCTATTAGATCATCTAGTCTGACCTTCATTATACCATGGTTTGTCCCACTTGCCCTTTTCATAAGCCCAGTAATCCACATTTTTTGAGGGCAGAAGATGTATTTAATTCCAGAATATGTTTTGAAGAAGTGGGTATCATGATATGAAGACAAAATTTTCTGCTAAAAACTCTGCTAAGGCACATGGAAGCAAAGGGGTGGTTGGTATCAGCCAACATGGCTTTGCTAATGGTAAATCATGCCTGACAAATCTGGTGACCTTCCATCAGGGGTAACAGCATTGGTGGATGGGGCAGAGCTACTGACTAGGGGACTACTAGACATATACAAAGTGTTTGACACTGTCCCACACAACATCCTTATCTCTAAATTGGAGAGACATGGATTTGAGGGATGGACCACTGAGTGGATAAAGAACTGGTTGGAAGGCCAGCCACAAAGGGTTGTGGTCAAGGGCTCATGGTCCACATGGAGACCAGCAATGAGTGGTGTCCCCCAGGGGTCAGTGCTGGGGACAATACTGCTCAATGTCTTTGTCAGTGACATGGACAGTGGGATCAAGGGCACCCTCAGCAAGTTCACTGACAGCACCAGGCTGCGTGGAGCAGTCGACACACTGGAGGGAAGGGATGGCATCCAGAGGGACCTGGACAGGCTGGAGAGCTGGCCAGTGCAAACCTCATGGGGTCAACAAAGGGAAGTGCAAGGTCCTTCAGCTGGGTCATGGCAATCCCAGACACACCAAGAGCTTGGGCAGAGAAGTGATTGAGAGCAGCTCTGTGGTGAAATATTTGGGCTGATGGTAGATGGAAAACTCAACATTAACCAGTTCAGAAAGCCAAGGAAATCCTGGGCTGCATCCAAAGGAGTGTGAACAGCAGGCAAGGGAGGTGATTCTGCCTCTCTGCTCTGACACCCTAGCTGGAGTGCTGCATCCAACTCTGGTGCTCCCAACATAAGGTCAAGGAACCACTGGAACAAGTCCAAAGGAGGCCATGAAGCTGGTAGCAGGATTGGCACATCTCCCCTACGAAGACAGGCTGAGAAAGTTGTGGTTGTTGAGGCTGGAGAAGAGAATGTTGTGTGACGACCTCATAGCAACCTTCCAGGTTCTGAAAGAGCCTGCAGGGAAGCCTGATGGGCTCTTCATCAGGAGCTGTAATGATAATCCAAGGAGTAATGGATACAAACTGCAAGAGGGGAAATTTAGGTTAGGTATTAGGAGATTGATGAGACAGTGGAACAGGTAGCCCAGGGAGGTTGTGGGTGCCCCAACACTGGCAATGTTCAAGGCCACACTGGCCATGGCCTTGAGCCGCCTGGTCTAGTGGGAGTTGTTCCTTTCCATGGTGGAAGTGGTTGGGACTAGATGATTAAGGTTCACATCAACGCCTTAGCATTCCATGAGTCTGATTCTTTATATACGAAGTATTTACTTCTACGTAGTAGCTGAGTAAGTTTTTGGGTATCTTCTGTGCTGCCTATGAAGTTGCACTTGTTAACTATTTCCATTCACATCTTTAATAATTGAAAATTTATCACTTTTTACAAAATACCCTTTTTTCCCTTCTCATTTTTTTTCTCATATTAAGTAGTTTGCTGATACAGTAGAGCTGCTGGGTAATCCTAAATCGCTTTGCAAATATTAGCATATTGTCGGTCTTTTAATTTTCATACGATAAATCAAGAGAGTAACTTAACTAATCCTTTTGGAAATTTAAATAAAGTTGACAGATTAAAATGTATTTATTATTCCATTAGATGAATTCTAACAACTTCCTTTACAACTGACGGACTGAAAAATTGTGCACCATTTTTGTGTAGCATGATTCTGCTACACAAAAAACACAGAGAGTTTTTTTTTATTTATGTGTTTGTATCCCTTATTGTACATAGGGCTTTTTAATTTGAGTTGCTGCATTCAGTGTCCCAGTGAACCAGTCTGGGGTCTCTTCCAGTGTTGTCTTTTTTATGTGTTGTAGAATTGTGATTTGGGGCTGACTTACATCTTACATAAGGATTTTCAAATGCAATCACAATTCCTTTACATTCTACTATCCTTAATTTTATAATAGTTCTACCATCTTTCTGTAATTTATTTCAGTGTTGGAGTGTTGGAGAACCAGCTCATATGTTTTCATATGCTTTTGAGCCAGTTTGCTCTTATTTTCTCTTTTATTTTAGTTTGTGGTCTCTGGGCAGTCGTTCTCAATTCAAAAACCAAGAAACTTTCACCTCATAGTGAAGTCTGAAATACTTTGTGTTGGATGGAATATCAGTGTTTAAAAGGTCATATAATACTCTTTAAGCTATTTTCATCAGAACTTCCGTTATAATTTCTGATTTTTCTCTCAGTGCCTTTTTAACAGATAATTTTAAAATATTGTACTTTTTTTGTTTGGGGTTTTGTTTTGTAGACATCTCTAAATATTCTGTTTTCAGGATGCTCAGGGTTTTTTTAGTTACCAGGCTGGTGTGCGGTCCTGGAGAGGTCTTCAGCTGCAGAAGTATTATGAAATAATTTCACTTTCCTGACTTTCTTTCACTCTACACTGTCTTTTTAAACTAGAATTCTAGTCACCGTTTTCCTCCAAGAGTTTTCAACGCTCTGTGTATATTGATCCTGTAGGTTGCGGTAATGTCAATTTTATCAGTTAGCCAATTATACCAATTAGTGTCATTATCACTTAATACTTGGAATATGGGATCATTCCTACTAGAAATGATGACATTTCAGTAAATTCATGTAATCTAAATGCAGGAAGGATATATTAGGTCATCTAGTCTGTCATCTCATCAGAGGGGGATTATACTCTTTCACATTCTCTACAATCGTGTTGAGAACAAAATGTTCCGAGTAATGGTACTTCCATTGTGTCTCTTAATTACTTCATATACAAATTTATTTTTGAGCAGCAAAATACCTTTGTATGTGGGTATGTGTGTGTTTTTCCTACTGAATTACTAAATAACTGAACTTTAAGGTACCTAGCAATTGTCTTGGTAAAAAAGACTGTTTCAGCAATACGTTTCTCTTTTTGCTAGGTTTGTGCCCTGTTCTTTTAGATGGCAGGGCCTTTTCCTAAAATTTGGCTTATATGGATGCTTCTAAACAGGAGTCTTTTCCAATTTTGATATCTTTTTCTGTTTTTATGAGGACTGCTTCAGTAAATGAGTTCATGTGTCTTAGCCCTCTATATTTCTCACTAGAATATTGTGTTGGAATCTGAGCTACAGAGTGTGTTTTTTTGGAGAACAGTTACATGTTGAACTGTATTCATTTAATTATGTCATTCACTGTTAATCCACTATTCTTCATAGTGTACTGACTTTTTACATTAATATCTAATCATGATCTTAGAAAAGTGGAAGAGGGGTCATCTAAAATGCCGGGATCTTAATGTCTAATGGCTCTGTTTAATATTTTTTTAATCCCTCTCTGTGTGTGGATAAAAATTGTTTGATATAGCCATCTTTGTAATGTTTTTTCCTCATCCGTCTCCCTAAAGTCAAATAAGAATTCCTTCATTTAGTTTTTGATCCAAATGTTTTCATGTACATGAAATACTTTAACAACTACTTCTTTTGTTGTTATTAAAAATTATTGTGGCTTAATCATGAATGGTTCAGTGCAAATCCTTGACGTCATGTAATGTATGGGAAGTGACATAGTTGGCCAGTATTTGTTTCTCTCCTTTGGTTCTAGCCATTAACTGCTTGAAGTTTGCAGTTTCTGTGCATGGTTTATCACTAGCTTATACACTGGCAGCTGGTAAAAAAACAGCAACAGTACAGCTGTAGTAGTGTGAGTTCTAAAATTTAAAAGAAGATTCACAAAACTGCTTTAAATATTTAGTGAGCTTAAATGGAAGTAGGTAATGGCTCTATTTGCCTTTTTTTTTGTAAATTTTGATAGCTGTTTCTACGTGCATTGCATGCAGTTCACCTTTTGGTGGAGACATAGCATGCTCTGCAGACACTTCAGTGGAAGGTAAAAGCTGCTGACTCATTGAATTCAAAAGGCTAGGCTCTGGGTTGTCTGGTAAGAGGAGAGGCTTATTAGGGCTGAAACTGGAGACAGACAAAACACTGTCCGGGTGTTAGAGCTTCTTACGAAATACATAAACATGTAGCACAGAATGAAGGTGAGAGAAGGAGTTCAGAGGTATCTTAAGGAAATTAAGTTAGAGGAAAAGGTTGCATTTTAATGAAAACTCACTATGTGTGCTGGAAGTGTCTTTATATGCCCCCCAAGCAGATGAAAGGGTGCTTTTTTCTTTTCATGAATTGAGACTAAAACATAACATCACTACTCTGCTGGAGACTCCTGTGGGACAGGTGTGGTCAGAAAAAGACTGCTAACACTGTCTGAAGAGAGAGAGTCTGAGTGAGCAATGTCTTGAGGCAGTTAACATTCACTGTTTTGTCACATGTTTTTGCACTCATTTCCAGACCAGCATTTTTATAAAGCTTAGCATGCTATGTTTTAGGTTATTGACTTAACGTTTTTTGCACATAATTCCTGCTCATCTATACTGAAAAATAGCATTAAAAACCTGCATGATATTAAGTTAATCTAACAGTCATGAAAAGGAACAAGGGCAAGCCAGAAGGTTCCAATTACAGGAACAACAGAAGAGCAAGTTATTTCTTTCATTGTTTTATACTTGAAAATATTAAATATATAATAACCAGTTTAACTCAGTCTAAGTTTTAGTTTTTGAGTTCAAAACAGATAAAACACCAAGTAGTAAAACTCATCAAGTGGTATCATGACTTGGGAACTTCTCAAGAGCAAACATGTGATACCTATCCCCAACCAAAATTAAAACAATACAAAGCCCACCAAAACAAAGGCCTGAAACAGGAGTAAAAATACATGTGTAGCAATAATCTCAAAATACTTCATGGATCTGTGCATCTTCAATACTGAAAACTATTCAGTTAAGAAGTACTGTTTAATGAATTTTTACTTTTGTCCTTTGTTTCCCTCAGCTCATCACTTAATATGTACACTATGGCAGTTTGGGTATATATGAGAGAACATATATGCCCTTTTTATTCTCCTGGCTACCAGCCTATTTGATGAGATATCAAGCAGTTAGCTAACTATTGCAACTGGTAGTTTCACAAACAAAATTATTACTTCATTTCCCAGCCTAGCAAGTGGGTCTCCACTCCTGCTGCAACTTAGACATATTCTGTATGTATTTACCAATCTCTCAAATGTAGTGTCTTCAGTCTTAAAAATAGTTTCTAGTAGTCTGCTGTGCAGATTTTTTCAAAATCACATTTTTTCCCCTCAACCAGATAAGTTTTTTTTCTCCTAAAGAACTCCTAAAGCCATTCCTTGCCTGTATAAACCAGTTTGGTTTGCACTGGCATGGAATGCAAGATCGCCAGTTGTCCCAGAAATAGCTTCATCCAGACTTACACCATGAGCTATATTCATTTATTGTTCCAACATTAACTTTTTTAAAAATGATGTAGACACTTCACTGAATTTGATCCCTGAAATATTCTTTCATGATGTGTATTTGAACTTCAGGGTTATTTTATTCCATTTACAGTATCTACTCTATAAATAAGGATTTTTTTACTCATTTAGTTGTTGTAAGCATATTTAAAGGCATTTGGCAATTCAAACTGGAGAGAAAAAGAAGTTACTTTTTATATGTGTGTATAAATAAATCCAACCTAGTGGTAGATTAAGTAAAATATAATATGTAAAAACTGTAAATGGCTGTTCTTTCTTTGTTGCCACTTGATGGTGTTGCCCGTTTGGAAGATGGTCTCTCAATAATGATTTTTAAAATTATGCTTAATATTCCTGCTCATCTTGAAGAACTCAGGAAAGTTGTTTTTTAAAAGTGAAAGTATTTATTTTCTGTCGGTTTTTATAGTCTTGAGGACAGTTAACAATGAGGGTATTAATACCACCATATCTCACTGTATTTATGCCATTTGAAGCTGGCTCCTGTGTTATCGTGGAAAGGTCTAGCATGGTCTTTACCAGAGTATTTCCAAGCTATAGGCAATCAGAAAAATGGGTTTGGGGTATAGATGCAACATGCAAATACAGAACACAAAATCACAATTTTGTCTTTAGAAGTTAATGTAGTTCTGCTCTTCTTACCTGTTTTGGTAAGTGGGAGTAGTGAAAGACAGTGGGAAAAATAAGAGGACAGAAGGGGCTATAAGTTGATGTTGGCTTACACATGGTACTAGTTGGGGGTTTGTGGATAGTATGGCAGAGGATGAGTAACACAGAATGAAGTTATGAAGGATGAAGTTTCAGTTTCTCTCTGGATTTTGTCACAAAATTTCAATCCAGATGAAAGGGGCAGAAAAATAGAAAGGAAAAGAGTGTATGGGGAAGGAGCTGAGAAGTATTTATGTACAAAGCTAAACTATAATGGGAATGCAGTGACTTACCCTTTTACACCACAGCAGATGCTGTGAAAGGCCTGGAGTCTTTACTTGTCTGTAGTAAGCCCAAATTTTCATATTCCTTGTGCTCATAGAGTTTGATTGGGGTCAAAACACACAGTCTTACACAGTTGTTCAACATTGATCTCCTGTTGGATAAATGTAATGAACAGTGAACATGTTGTGTTGCCATATTTGACTTACTGAATGCCAGGGTGTTGCCACTGGTGCTGAATAGATCACATGGACACAGCTCGAGGTATAGTGAAAGGAAGAGAGAGTTTATTTTTCCTCCCAGGATTTATAGGTTTCTGACCATGGCCAGGGATTGGATGGTCAGGATAACACTTTCCCAACTGCACTGGCCATGAGAGATGCCCATCACAAGATGTGTAACAGAAGGAATGTATACCTATCTCTGTGTTTACTGTTACTGTCCTGGGAAAGTCTTAGAAAACTGTGTCAGCAAGCTCAGAAGCTGAGTTTTCAGGGCGACACCAGGGTAGCATTTTGAGCTAGTTGTTTCTATTACCTATATCCAAGGCAGACTGTATGTTTCAATTATTGCACTCTTGTGAAGAAAAGAAACCAAGAACTGACATTATTTTCTTCTTTCCTATGTTGCCCTTTCTAATGCCTAGGAAGACTTTAATAATCACTTAGGGTGAATTTCATTTTTTATTTCTTTTTCTTCTCTCAAATTCAGTACATTTCTGCTATACTGTAATTTCAAGGCATCAGTCCTCTCCAGAATCAGCAAATTCCATTACCTTAAAAATACAATTGTAATTTTCTGTTGTAAGGAGGTAATCTTTGAAACTCAGGTTTAAAAACTACATATTCACTCATCTCTTCTTCCCTAAGTGCTCTAAAATGTATTTCTGGCGAGTTGTGAACTGCTGTATTTCTGCAGTCTACTTAGCCTGAAGGGAGCACCTTACCATAATACTGCCTGTGGTCTGTGTGGGTGCAGTTACTACTTATGCTTCTTTCCATATGAATTAATTTTCTAGTTTATTGGGGTTTTTTTATAGATCTGATGCTGACTTTTAGGCTAAGCCCTCACTACCTTGCTTTGTTTTCAAACTTAAAACCACAATTTTTAAGGCAGGGGTCTTCTCTATTAGTATGAAATCCTTTGTGCAGAAAATGCTGGCTATCATGAGGTATAGGAAAATGAAGTATTTAGAAGACTACTTCTTTTTCTAATGATGTACTTTGTGAAATATAGCTAAAAAAGTTAAATATTATTCTATAAGAAGTATTTGTCAATTTTGCCCTATCTACTTGAGCAATTTTCCTGCTTTCTAATGAATGTTAAAGAAATTACTTCCATTTGTCATAGGGTTCTGACATATCTGCTTAGTGTCGGGAGTGGGTAGGAAGGGCAGACATGAAGCCTGGAAAGATATGGCTGTGCTTAACAGAGCTCACTTTTGATGCTGCTGGTTTCAGTCTTTTGCATACTTTAAACTAGTTGTGGAAAAACTTGTTCTTAATGAATTAATCCTTCTTTTTAAGTTTTAAAGTCGTTTTAGTAAAGGTATTGATACAAGTATTCATAGTATGACTTTTCAGTGTCTCATATACCAGTCAAAAATGTTAACTGAGTCCATTCTCTTTTTTTTCTTACGTTTTATACTGGATCAAAAATTGTGAAATAATGTGTTATTTGAAGGTTGCTGAATTCTTTGTAACAAGTGCTTAATCTTTTGCAAGAATGATAAAGCAAATATACAAAAGATAGTATTTGGCAATAGTTTACATAACGGTGAATTGTTAAAAGGAAGAAGAAGATAGTAGAACTGTCTAGAAAAGAAAAATAACTGTTAGAAAGGAAAGAAAACTGTTGCAAGAGTATCTACTGGAAAACTCATGAGCCATGAGCCAGAACTGATGTCAAACACATTAATGTCTCATTCTGATGAATAACCAAGTAAGTATCAAGGACTTTTGTACCTAAAATAAGTGCTAGCACTGTATTTACTGGATATTAAATTTTTCATGTATTTTTTAGTTTTGAGTTTTAGTGTCAGAAATAATCTGGTTGGTTTTTTATGTGGTAACAGTGAAATAGAAGAGTTTGGTGGATTCTTGGAGTTGCACTGAAATGGAAGAGAAGCTGTTAAGAAAAAATCAGTGTTATTCTTGTGAGGGAAAACGGTAGCTCTTTTCCTGCATGAAAGCTACACAGAGTTAAGTACCTACAGAAAGAGTTCATGGAAGAGCTGACTAGCTTCCAGCCTAGAGCAGGTTTCATTATCGGGAATAAATAGATTTTTTAGGATAGAAAGCCTGCAAAAGAAGCTGTGAACAAGCTTTAAAAAAAAACCCTGAGAGCAGGTGAGGCAACCTGCATGAATGATACATTTATGTAACTCTGAGACATAAACACATGAGGAGCTTCTATATAAATGTGGAGTTCAATTTTTCTTTATTTGCAGTGTGCAATTTATAAATTGAATGTATTTTAAAAATGTTTTGAACATGTCCTTAATAGTTCCATGTTTTCATAGTTTAGGCAACACTTTGATCATGTTATGCCTACTGAAATCCAATAAACTGTTGCTGGTTTTTAAGGGCTTTTATTATATACACAGTTTTAAAAAAACCCTACTTGCCAGGTTTTAACTTGATGATTTCCTATTAGTGCTTTCTTGTATAGTAATTGTTTCAGTAGACCACTTAAAAAAGTATTGGCTGTTACTGAAATCCCACATTGAGAAAGATTCTGAAGTAGAGAGATTCTTTGGAAAGTAATGAGTTACAAGAAAGTTTCTTCATGTATTACTTGCTTTGCTATTAAAGCTTTGTTTAACTGAGTTTGGTTTTACTAATTGTGAAATGTTCTGCAATATATGTCAGTAGTAGAAATCATTATTTATCTTTTCTTTTTATGTTTTGTTATGTCTTTGTTCTTGTAAGACTTACTTTAAACAAAATGTGCAATGGTTCATGATTGCTTGACCATTTCGGAGAATAGATATGCAAGAGAGATTATTTTATACAGGTCATTTGAAAATTATTTATAGTATTTTGCTGGAGAAACATTTTTAGGCCTGTAGTCTATTTATTAATATGTTATTACTTCATAATACAATGAACACTGTTTCCTTCACATAAATGATGTGAAATATGAACAGCAGCCTTGTCATGGAAGTCAGTATTTTAAGGATATGATGGTGTAAATAGTAAACTCATTTGGAAGTACGTTTTGGAAGGCATTAATATAAAATACTAATCAGCTACTCACCAAGTACCAGACTTTAAAGATACATAATTCTGCTTTAGTACTGGCTTTGTCTTCCAATGGCCACAACCCCCAAAGCTGTGGAATTGTGGATTATGAAATTTCTGGTTTTGTTCATTAGAAATATTAATGGATTTGTAAGATCATGAAAATAGCTGTCTAGCTTTTTCTTTACAAATTACTTTTTTTTACTGCATTTCAAGTACTAAACAGAAAATCTATTTCTTAAGTATTCATACTACTTCCGTTGTTTCTTGAATTCTATTCAGTTTAGAAATACAACTGAATATAGTCTTAACCAAGTGCCTTCTGGCTTGGGTTACCAAAAATTTAGAAGTTGAATTAACATGGTGCTACAAGATCAATTGTCTTGAGAAGCCGTAATTGACAATTTAAGGTTAAGCTAATATGTTTTATTTTGTATTTGTGATTGCCTGAGTGAATATACAGTTATAACTGGTCAGTGGACACAGGGTAGTTTCTAAATCTTTAGTGTCTACTCGTGTCTGAGGATATACAATGTCTTACAGGAGTTTTCAAAACACACATGTTCCAAGATGCTGAAAAGAAGGGAGAATCAGAATATTTGAACTGGATATCAGAAATATTTTCCAAATTATGAAACATAAGGAAGTGATTGTTTTAGATATTTGTACTAAGAGTACCAAAAAAGTGGTACATGTCACATAGAGATGAGGAAACAGATAAACTAAATAACCTAGTAGATCTTTTGCATTTTCTTCATCCAGCTTTAAAAATCATTTGCTACAATTTTTGAACTATATCTTTTTAGCTGTTCCAAAAATCAGTTTAACATTTGTCATGTCAGTTTTGCAGTGGAACTTCAGCCAAGACTAGTATGACCAGAATATTAATTCCACAAAATTTTTTAAAGAGAACTGTGAATATAGCAACAGTGCTGTCTTTAATTAATTTTGTTGGCATTGTCTGTAGGTTTCATGCTACTACTTGGTTCTTCCTATTGATTAACTGTACTTTTAACTATCTTCCCTAGATGTTTTTTCTTGCACTTTTCAAGACAGAGTTCATTTCTGACCTTATTGTAATTTTTATAAGTCTGTTAATATATTTCTGTTTTCTTTCTGCAGATAATATTTATTTGATGTCTGCAGATTTTTATTAATATACTGTTTACTGTCTGTTTTGTAATTTAGCCAAGTCACTTCACCCATAATAGCTAGTGAAGAAACACAGAGTTAGGAAAAATACCAACAAATTCACAACACAAATGATCACTGGAAGGTAAGATTTATGGCACTGAATGAATGATGACTATGTAAAAACCAAAAGAGCAAGAGCAAATAGCAAATATTTCTGAATAATCTGGTTACGTATAACATGCTCGTCTTGTGTGTGTTGCAACAATATAGCTGCAGCTCAATCATTATGTGAAATGAAACACTTTTTACATGAATAGTATTTAGTCTGAGCTTAAAAGTAATTCCACTTTTGTAGAAGTGCAGTGCATCTGTATTAGCAGACACACAATGATTAAAAAAAAAAATCTGCTAGCAGATGGTGTTCAACAAAGACTACTATTGTTTCAGTATGAGATGCTTCAAATGTTCTGGGCATTTAGCCCAGACAGAGCCATTTTTCTATAGTATGTGATCAGGCAATAACAAAAAGAATGAAAATAGAGGTGTCAGTCCATATAAAATATTTTTTTAACTTAATATATCTAATAAGTCAGTGGCAATTATTAAACCAAGCTAAATTAGCAAAACTGATCAGATCATTCTTTTTACATTTTCATGTCTCTCCAAACTGTTATTTGGCATTTTACCTTCCAGGAAAAAAGAGTTTGGAAAGTTAAGCTACCTGCTGGTACTGTTTAAATGCCCACAGATAACATAACTCAAGCTGCCTGGTGCCTGAAAGTGAGTGTTGTGGCAATCAACAGGAACAATAAAAATCTGTTCAAACAGAAAATCCACAAATCCCAAGGATTTGGAGCCTCCCTGTGGATTTTCCACAAATTTTGCTGTTTTCAGCAGAATCTAAGCTTTTATTTTAAAGGTGAACTGCAAAGCTGAAAAGAAAATTGAGTTAATAAAATATGTGCTGAATCCCATGCTCTCCTTTTGCAGCCTCCTAACTGAGGCCGTGTGCCACATGTGTTTCAAGTTTTTATTTTTATTAAAAAAGCATCAACAAAGTCTGTGTTTAAATATCATCTAATACTTACTAGTTCACCTCAAGAATAAGCCTCATCTCAATAATCTATTACCACTGTAGAATTTATTAAATCCATTACTTTGTTTTCTTCAAGTGACATGTCTGCCATCATTCAATTTAGTCTTACGTTCTTTTTTCTGCATTTAACCCTTTAGAATATAAAGTTTTGAGAATACAGCTGTAACCTTCTATTTATAAGGATATTACAGATATAAAATACTTTTAGAATAAAATCTGGTACAGCTGGCATGAATGAGGATCAACTACCGATTTTAGTTTACAAGCATTTTTCCAGGTATTTTTAGATTTAAATTGTAAAAATCAGATGGGTTCTCACAACGAATTTGATTCATGATAACTTAAGTGACATCAGTGTTTTATATGAAACATTTCCATTGACGTTCCTTACTTGAGAATATTTAGTACTAATCTTTAGTAGTTCAGTAAAAAGAGGAACAAGATTTTACTGACTTATCAACAAATGAAAACCAGATCCCAAAATACTGATAATTATAAAAGAGAAGTACTCTAATAACTAATACTCTCTATATTATAATACTCTATAGTATACTGTACTATATATACGCTATGTATTATACTATAAATTTTGAACTAAAAACCCATGTGTATTATTTTTTATGTTGTTATGCATAAAATTCATGATAGAAAGGAACTTTTTTTAAGATCAGGAAAAAGTAACATTGAGGATCATGAGACCCAGTGTCTGTGTCCAGTGATCTTTACTGTTTTAGCACTTATTAACAGGTGCATTGAAGAAAATAAACATAAGATGAGAAGTAAAAAGAATATTGACAACTTTTTTACTTTGTGTTGTAGAAAGACTGCTTCTTGATATGATCTTTTTATCATTTTCTTTCTAGTATGCTTTTTCTTTATTGACTTATTGTCAATAACTGTTCCTGGGAAAATTTAAGAGGAAGGGGCATCCTTTGATTTTTAAGTGCAGATATCATTATTATTTTAACTGTCTACTTGACTTTTTACGCACAGAGTTTTATTATTTTATTGCTAGACTTTAGTATTTTTAGCTGCACTCAATGATTCTAAATGCAAAGCCACTTTGAGATAGCACACTATTGCTGAGAGGTTGGGACTAATAGACTCCTCTAAATTCTAACATTTTTTTGCAAAACAAAGTTTGCCCTTAATTAAAACCTGTGTTGCAAGCTTTGTTATGATGCCACATGCCTGTTTTGTTTCCAAAGTACAGATGTATCAGTTACTAAATTCTTTTTCCTTAACCCAAATAAACACTCTCTTCAGCAGGTCATAGAAATATTTCTGTGTTATAGCTGGTTTTCTTGTCTGCTTAATGAAACTTGTCTATACCAAGACTAATTTGCATTTTATTTGCATTGCATTTGCATTTCATAGAGCATAAAATACTGTATGGTTATAGTATATGAGTTACACTATGTAGTATATTTAAGCAATAGTAAAATAGTTGCATGTTTATTAAATCAAGTACTATATTTACATGACAGATAAATGCCCTCTATAGTCCTCTACTGATAAAATTAATGTCAGTGGGGGCATTGAACTGTGAAAATGTTACCTATGTCAGCATAAATATAAAATTTAGTCAACTGTTTCGTAATAAATTCAACTAGTAAGGACAAAAACTTAGCTTGACCAAAACCTAAAAAGATGAAACTTGCAGGATATTTCCTGATTGAAGCAGTTATACATGGGATAAATTGCATGCAAAGTAGCACCTGTCTTACAAATGTTCAAATATAAGGTTAGTTTTCATTGTGTACTATAAACTACAGCTAGTGGTTTGGAAATGTTTCAGCCTCAACATTTTGAGCCTATGTAATTAATAGATATGTCCATTTTTATTAATTTTTTTTATTCTTGTTTGGTCCTTTTTAATTTTATTTCATTTTTAGATTAGTATAATACATTAAACTATACTTATAACCCAGTCTTATTTTTATATAAATAATTTTTTATCTTTTTTATATAAAAAAGAATTTTTAATATAAAACAGTGTATAAGACCAGAGGATTGGAGACTGCACTTACAATACAAATAATTAACATGGTTGTATATATGCCAATCCGTTATCTATAATTTACTATGGCTTCTAGAATAAAACATCCTGTTGAAGATCCTTAAATAGGTTTGATACAAATTATGTTTATTATTAGTCAATTACAAATCTTTTCAATCACACCTGAGGGTGACACGATCGAATGAAGTAGACTTTTATTGCAACATAATAATTCAGGCTTGGTTTCACATCTACTGGAAGAATAAAACATCTTTGCTACTTGATTTCATTTTTGAGATGTGCTTTAACTCAATTTAGAAATTCTTTTCATTCAGCCTAAAGAGGTATCAAAATGTTTTTTCTGGCTCACATATAGTCCATACTTAATTAATGTACAGATGTGGGATAATAATTAAGAGGTATTTTGTAGCCATTATTTTTTCACATGAGCAGGGAATGGGTAATTGGAAGAGATCAGAGATGAAGCTACTTCACAAGAATGTGAAATCCATCTGAAGTTTGAAGCCAATCAGCTCAAATATTCCTCTGTAAAATAACCTATAGCTGAGGTGGTGCTTGTAAGACTCTGAGATAATGAACCTTACTTTAGTTATTCATAGACTACACAGATTATAATAATTGTTATAGAAACTATCACTTTAATTTTATTAATTCTTTTGTCTACAGTCTTACTATGATGCTGATTTTTGTGACTCATATAGTTGAAATTAAAAAACTAATGTACAGAATATACTAAGCACTGAAACAGATGCTTTGATAACACTGTGGGAAGCTGAGAGTGTTTCTCTGATTATGTATACATTGGTGTAATTAATTCTATAGTCTTTACCCATTCTTCAGATAACTCTTATGTCAGATGTGGCAGGATAGTGTGCATTAAGCGTTCAATATGGAGGAAGTTCACCTAGGTCATAAATACTTAGTCAGGCTTTGATTGTATTTCAAAATCAATCTATTGCTTATTAATCTACTTCCTTGTTTTACCATTGATGCATTACATAAAATTAGAATGCTTTTCCTTTTTGTTTTACTATTGCATATCTCACAGTTGTTGCTTTCAAAGTTGTATCAAGTTTTCCAGTTACATAAATTAAAGGATGATTTCTTGCAGCTGCAAAAAAACTCAATTTCCCTCCATTCAGAAACAAATGACAAATCATTTTCTGTGAGGAATATTTTTATATGAGCAATATTTAATTCCTAAAATCAATTTTAAAAATACATGAATTTATGTATCTTCATACAGCAAGCTCTCCACTATGGCAGATACCACTTCATGCTTGTGTGCTACCAAGTCAAGATAATAAATGGCAGGTTTTAGAAATCATAACTGATTTAAGAATAAATTTTTCCAAATTAGATTAAAGATCTGTTTAGCCAAATGTCCTGTCTGTGATGATGGACAGAAGCAGCGTAGTGCTAAAATACTTCAGGGCAACTTTTCCTTTTTCCAACAATGTGAAGTTCAAGGCTCATTTGGTCAGGAAATTCATTTGGCCTTTTCTGTTTAATGTTCTGTGGTATATTTTCTCTTCTGTGACCAGATCTAGCTGCTTTGAACCTGTTCATGCTTTTGATCTGTTTGGTGTCTTGTGGTAATGCATTCCTCAGTTTAATTGTAAGCAGTGTGAACAATATTTCCTTTCATTTCTTTCAAATCTGCTGTTTTGCATTTTCATTTTATACCCTCAAGTCCTTGTCATATGAAAACTAGCTTACGTTCTGTTGAAGATATTTCTGTCCTGTGTTTGTTTGGATATATTTTTTAGGCTTATTCAGATTTCCATTTATATTGTAATTCACCATCCATACGAAATGGCTGTAGCCAGTATTCCTAATCACGTCTTGTTTCTGATGTCTGGAATGTGATTTTCAAACAAACTTTGGCATGAGGATCTCTTGTTTTACTGGGCATCCAGATGAATTTGATGGCACATTCTCCCCAAAATCCCAGTTGAATCTGACCTGCTTTTTCTGTCAGTTTATATAGACAGAAGAGAGCATGAAATTAAGGCCAGGGATTTTTAAAAGGTCCTCTTAACCAGCTTGTGTTCTGATACAGAACTAGGTGTAGTCTGAGCTAACAGTGCTTGACTGATGAGTGAGCTACATAATTTTTTCCAAAGACAGAGAATTAACATATATGGCTTATTTTGATACCATTCTCTTGTGCAACTCTGAGGGTAATTCCCTGAAATGCTGTGTTTATTGCGTATGTCTTTGTTTTCTGCCTTAAAGAGGAAAAGGGAAACAAGGAGCAGGATGCTGCTACCAGAGCATCTCATCCAGCTTGTACCTAGCAATCTGTGTCTTCAGGAGTTCCTCAGAAGTATGATCTAAATTGTTCTGACAGTGGAAATCCTGGCTTTTGACTTTCCCATAGTGTCCTACATCTCTACCCTGTCACATCATGTACATGTGGTTCCTTCATGTGACAAAAGAGGGCTTGGGAAAAGCAGTTGCTGCAGCTAGGTTCTTTTTTTGCTGCCAGAAAAATTCTTTCCAGTCTGCTCTCTCTTGTCTGGATCAGAGGAGCCCCTAGAAGAGGGGGCAGCCAGGAAGGATCCCCAGGCTGGATGAATCACCCTGTTGGATCCTTTGAGGCTCAAATAGTACTATTGGAAGAAGGAGGTTTTTTTTGTTTCGAGTGAGGCTCAGTGATTGTTTCTAGACTTGAAACATTCTGCAGACAGTCTTTAAACCGGCATTAAGTTGATGACATTTTTATGTACAAAAAAGCAATTTTATGTAAAGTTGACATTTGAGAAAAATTAAATTATTTTCTCTTCAGAGGTCTACTAATTTCAAGTCTTATTAAAGGAACAAAAATCTGTAGCTGCTTGTGGAGGAATACATTACCTAGATTTTGTAGAATGTTTAGCTGATCTTTCAGACATTTCATCATTGATCCAGAGAGCACCTCAAGACATACTTAATTTTAAGCCTTTTTTATGTTATTAGAACTACTAGCTACTGTGCACTCAGAGTTCCCAGCTGTAGTCTGCAGTAGCAAATCATTTCAACATGATTTGGTTTTTTACAATACCTGTTTAATATAGAGACTGCAGAGCAGACTCAATCAGGAATAATGTTGCCATTTTGTGATAGGGAAAAATGTTAAAATCTATAAATGTCTAGGCCAGCTAACTATGAAAAATTTTTGGCAAAATTATTTTTTAATATGGTCCTTCACTGTAATTACAAATAAAATTTGTTTATTTAACATTGCTTCTATTGTGGAATTTACTATTTTGTATTGATAGGTAATATGGCAGATCAGAAAATAACTCTGTATGTCTGTGGTGACTATATTTTACAGTGTCTGATAGGTTTTTATGGAAGCCATTTGGTGATCTCATCAGCAACAAGTCTGTTGTTTCATTACTATCAGCTTCAGTGGGTTTGTGATTAAATCAGCAGAATGGAGAACATGAAGGGAGTGCTGTTCACTTTGCAATCATTCCCATCTGTTAAAAATTTTTATCAGATGTTGGGAAACAGCAGGCAAAACTCAGAGCAAGTGTTTCATCCAGTTTCCAAGAAATGGTGATATGTAATTGGCATATATTATGTTCTTAGTTTAATCTGTCCAGTTAGATGTTTTAAATAACCTATGGTATACCATTATTAATAGAATATATAGAAAGCTATTTCCATCATTCGTCATATTATATTCTTTTGAAGACTCTGGTGCTGATACAAATATCTTGATACTTAGTAATCATGAGCACTGATGACACTTTTTATAAAATAGAGTGAGACTTGTAGAGAAAAATTTCCATTTGGCATATGCTGTGGTCTGAAGTGTCTTTGCCTTCATTGGTGATGTAGGAATCTGCAAGTGGAATTGTCTGGCTGGTGGCCAGTACCATTAGCCTCAGAGAAGTGGGAAAGGAATCCATCAGCAATACCCATAAGCTGATTTGTAATTGGGTAGTCCCAAGGCATAGAGTCCTCTCTTTCTTCTGAAATTCATTTTTTAGCAGTAGCTGTTCTAAATGTTTCTGGTTTTCATGTAAATTTCAGACATACTTTTAATAACGTGAAAGTTTTTTATCCCAAAGAAACAGTGTGCTCTCATTTGAAAAGTGAAAAATATTTTCTCTTTTCTAAATTACTGAGATATTACTGAGTGCCTCCTTGCCTAGTCATTAAAAGTTTGCAGTAGGTGTGGTTTTGCTACACTTTTTCATGTTTCCTCTGTCTCATCTCCTTCTGAAATGAATTCCTTTTTTCTTCATCTTTATGTCAGGGGTGATTTTTCATGATGGGAGTAACCTTTGTCATCTTTTCTGAAGTTTCCTGTATTACTATGTTGTCCATTTTGGCATGGGATGTTCAGTTGCATTTATAGTATTCTAAATGGAGTAATATTGTCTGACTCTTGTAGAGCCACGGTAATAATTCTTGGTTTATTCTCCTTAATAAGAGTGCATTTTCTGTTTTTGTTTTCCACAACTACAGATTGGTAGAGATCTTCATTGTGCTGTTACTCATAAAGTTGACAGACTTCTGTCATGAACTTGTTCTGTTACTGTAGAGTAACAGTCCTTCTAAAGAGTAGAACAACTTTACTCTGCAGGATATTCTCCAGTTTTGTAAGATAATTTAATTAGTTTCTGAGAACCTGTGTGTTTCATTTTCCATTCCTGAGCTAAAACCATAAGAAATCACCATAGTTTGTCTGCAATTGGCTGAGTTTCTTATTTTGGATCTTCTAGAAATGTATCTCAGTTTATTCAAGGTATTTAACTTGAAGTATTAATTTAATTATACTGAAAAGTAATTGCTTATTCTTGTCTTAATCTGGCTATTTTTTTTTCATTCTGTGCTTTATTTTCAATCCAGTTTTCACCCTTTTCTCTCTCTTTTTAAAGGGCTGATTGTATGGGTTTTTTGAATGTCTAAAGCTGTTCACCTTGTTGTCCATGGCTTTGTTCATCCACACCTTCACCAGTACGTTTGAATGAAACTGCTGGATTTGTGAGAAAACTTAGAGACTCAATGTTCAAGATTATTTTTATTTTATTAGTTACTTAAAACAGAAGCTGTTGTAGTGTTCACTGTCATCCTGTCTGTCCTTGGTCATCCCTTTCGTTCTTGAGATAGAGTGTTTGTTACTACCTGGTCATCTGGTACATTGATTTTTAAGGTGAGTTAGTGAAACAGTAATTTCTGAGTTCCTTCCTGAGGATGTACTCTGGAGCTTTATCACACTTGAAGTTGGTTGAAATTTACCCTTCTGACACCTCTCTGGTCTTGTCTCAATTTTATGTCCAAATCAAATAGGGTTCTTGGAGAGTTATCTCCTTTGAATCTTCTTTTGAGAAAGGTTACACAAACCAATCATTTATCCGGTCAGCAGTGATTTTGTTTTACTTTATTATTCCCTTTAATCCCATGTGACCTAGTGACCTCTTGCTTCTTTTATGTTTCTTGTTTTAATTAATTCAATCATTTTGGCATTAAGCTTTCAGCTGTTTCCTCTTTAAAACTCATCATAGCCCCTTTAATACAACTTCTAACATACAGTCTATTCTGACAGGTCTAGCTTTATGTTTACAGATGCAAAATTCTTCTAAAAACTATTTTACTACGTGCTTCTCACACTATTTAATTGCTTGTCTTTCTGGTCCATTTTTTTGTGAGCTTTGCATTCCAAGTAATATTTTTAGGATTTTTTGGTTTACACCATTTCTATTTCTAAAGCTTTCTGTTACTTTTATCTAAGATATTAGAACGTGTTTGAGTTTTCTGATGAAACCACACTTCTGAGTTTTCATATCAAGTTACAGATTTGGTTTGCTTCCCCTAAAATAGTAGAACAATATAAGACTATGATCTAGATATGAAAATAAGAATATTAAAGATGCTTAATAGTGGCTAATAGAAAAAACATGTTGAATTGGTTTACTAAAAAAGATTCTGATAAATTAACCTGCCTGTAGGTATTTCCTGAGCGCTGTGAAGCTTTTTTTCTTAGCTAAATATTCATGGTAAATTTTAATTTGGTTTAATCTGGAGGAGATAGTTACAATTAAAGAGAGGGAAATGCAGAACAAGAACTGCAAAATAAATATGAAGGTGGTCAAAAAGAGAATGTGAAGTAAGTTGAAAGCTATTGTTTTGGTTCAAATTTATAGGCTAGTTCTAATTCCAGGTTTTCAGAAATATTTTCAATACTGAAAAAAAAACCCACCACAGTTGTTAACAGAAGCTTGTAAATACTATAAAATTGGAAAGTCATGTTAATGAGATAGGAATATCCTAATGCAAAATTGTATGATCTCAAAACCTTGAATGATAGCAATAGGGTGAAATTTAAGAGTAACAGAATCATACAGTAAGGAACAAACCCAAAAATTCTTCCTGCAGGCCATCATTCAGAAGTGACAGAGTAAGAGGAAAACCTCATAATTTTAATTGCAACAGTTCTGTTGGTCTGTGATGTGGTGTGTTATGTAAAAAAAAAAAAAAAGCAAACCTACTTACTTCTGTTAAGCATTATGCTAGGTATTTGCGATCCAGATAGATACAGCATTGGTCTAGATGAGAGATGCTGTCGGTCTCCACTTTTTCTTGTTTTGTTTAACAGTTGTTAACTATCTTGCAGTAAACAAAGTTAGATTTTCGTCTGAAACTGTGAAAATTTAGGGTCTCCTGTCTGTTTCAGGATCTGCTGTGAGCATAGAAGGTCCAGATAGTGCATAAAATCAGCCTTAATATATGATCTGTGATACATGATTTATGCTTCTATACATGCCCTACTGCGTACATCTGCATTTTCTGGCAGTGTAACTGGTGGCTGAACAATGTAAGCACAGAAAGTTTATAGTGAAAGCTAATACCTTCTATTAAGCAAACTGTGGAAGAAAAATAAACTAGATGAAGAAGAGCTCATGTGCCCTGAAACCTGTGGGGTTTTTTCCTTCTACATCTGTGTTAGTAACCATAATAAAATATATCGGCTCTTGTTTAGTATCTTTCTTGCGCGAGTTTGTACTTCTTGTTCAGCTTATGGGCCCTGCTGTTTGCTGAGTTTCTCTCCATCAGTAAAACATTCTTCATCAGTTTCAGCCTGTGAGAATTCACTGAACAATACTGAGGCTGCTGACGTATAACACAGCTTACAGTCCAATATGTATGATTAAAATAGAGTGCCAGTTCTGTGAATTGTTTGTGATGTGATGCACCTATTTACACTCAGGTTTATGGTAATGAAAAGACAGTAACAGTTTCCCATGTAGTCTTTAATAAACATGCCAGTCCTTTTAGATTTCATCATTGACATCTTTCATAGGTAAAATATATAGATGCTGGTGTTTCACCCATAAATTCAGTCAGTGCATAGGTTTTTAACATTAAAACACTGAGTTACAGTCCTAATTGCAGACTGTAGTACACCAGCTACTGCTAAGTCAAACACAGCATTAACTGTGATCCTTACTGTTAACACAGGTGGCCATACAGGACCCAGCAGCTATATTAAAATATTTCATCTACAGTTTTCCAATGTCAAGACCGCTGAATATTTCTGCCACCATTTTTATATCATCATCTTATTTGAGATACTGCTGCAATACGCCATTTGCAGAAAACAGATAGATATATGTCTCACTTCTACAGAAACCAGGCTGGCAAAAAGACAAAGTGCATATTCCAAATCCATAATTTTCATTCTTGTATTTACAGTTGTCAAATTCTTGCAGTACCAGAGATGAACAGTAATGCAATCCAGACAAAAATAAGATTCTTGGACCCTAGAAAAGTCTTAGATGTACATGCCAAATGGGGAATTCGCTATCCATTCCAAGAATTGCATGTTCACAGATACCCCAAGGAGCAGAAGGGGGAATAACAGAAAAGGATTCAAAACTGACAGTGTAGAGCAGACATTCACCTTGATGGTTCCACACATTCTGCAAATCAGTTAGTTGTTCAAACATGTCATTTTATATTGTTTTGCTTTATCATGGGGTTCTCTACTTAAAAATAATATTTGTATTTTAACTTAGAATTTGGAACTCTCAAACAGAATATTATGCATTTTTTAAGAGTGTCTAGCAGAAAACAAAGCTATTACCTGAACAGAGATTTTTTCTTATT
The DNA here is from genome assembly GCF_049639895.1 of Pseudopodoces humilis. Classification (NCBI taxonomy): domain Eukaryota; kingdom Metazoa; phylum Chordata; class Aves; order Passeriformes; family Paridae; genus Pseudopodoces; species Pseudopodoces humilis. The sequence goes on along the minus strand of NC_142203.1, from coordinate 56,897,609 downwards.
GCCTCTGGTATTATTAAGGTGCCTGCTTGTCAGTTCTAGAATGACCTTTCCATATAAATCATAGGCATTGAAAATAATCATTAATAAATGTGAATGTGTAATTAATGAAATGTGTTTTTAATGGAATTAATATGTTTGAGGAAGGATGGGGCTGCCTGAAATATGAGGGGATGGAATCCAGGACTTCCTTCCAGGCTATTAGCTTACGTGGGATAGTATGGTACTATAGCTTGATTTTTGTTTGGTTTATCTAAACTGAATTAAAATCATCTCTCCTGCTGTGAAATTAACATGAGCAGTGTTGAAGTTCTTCAGTATTAATTTTATTTTATTAAGACATTACAGGATTATGCTCATGTAAAAATTAAACTTACATAACAATGTTGACATACTTTTATTATTTATAGCATTCTAAAATTGCTTTTAAAATTACTAAGAGTATTTTGGGTTGTTTTCCTTGTTCTGATATGCTTACTTGTCATAACACTTCCTAAATAATGTTACCATTTAAGGATAATCTAGGTTAGTAGTTTTCTTTTGATATTACTGAATGAGAAGACAGCAAAACCAAATGAAAGGAAATGGTCTTTAAATAAATAGAAGCAATGTAATTATAATACTGAAAAAGGAGAAGGGAAAATAACATGCTATGCAATCAAAAAGTATTGATTCAATCATTGCTACAGCACTTCACTGAATTAATTCTTGTTTCAGCCATGACTTGTGTATTAGAAAAACTCCAGGCCCAGTGATGAAAACACCATGATCTTTCAGTTGTTCAGTCTCTGAATAGTTCCTCCATTATAAATTTACATCTATCTCAGTAAATGCTCTAACTGTGAGGCTATCTGTATTGTTTTGCCACAACCTAAATACTTCAGTTTTTAAAGAATGTGGTCTTGTTTAATACTGATTGTACCAGCATCAGTAAATGACCATGTGTTAGGGTCACTTCAAGGAGTTTGAGCCTCTCTAGGTTCTTATGTGGAGTTTAGAATGAGAGTAGTTGCAGTGAAGTTTAGACTGGAGTTAGGGTAAATTTGGAAATGCATAGAATGCAAAGTTTTCTTTCACGGTGTGATTGGAATATGGCATCAAATGGATTTTAGCGTCTTCTGAGATTTATCATGGGAATGATGAATAGCTGAATTTTGAATATATGCAGCCATTTTTTTCCCTAAATCACAGTTGAATAAAATACTGTGCCTCTCTAGGTTTTATTTGTGTCTGTATATAATATGTATTTTATTTGTTATGCTTAAATAAATACAGGTAGTTATTGTCTGTATACATGTGTGCAGAAGCCTACAAATACAAAAAGGCTTGTATAAGTATGTAGAGAAAGAGGAGTGGCTTTGGACTTGTGCATAGCAAGTATGATCATATGGTTACTTATACCAAAGTCACAATTACTGTTTATTTCTGTAATCAGTTATCTTTTCTTTTGCAAAAGTGAAGTCAAATACAGAACTTCTCTTTTTTGAATAAAGTTACTTTGTAAATTCAGAAGACCCTTAATTACTTTCAGAGAAACACCTTCAGTACATGACACTTAGAAACAATTTTATCCATTTAACCTAAACTATTTGGCTAAATTTCCAATTGATTTTATTTCTTATTAACTGCGTATTCTGATCTAAAATACTAAAGAAAAATAATATATATATTCATATTAGAAAGCTGAAACATGGAATATATATTGTTAAGAAGATAACTGCAGAAAATAACCTTCATCTCTCTGGTGGCCACACTGCTTTTGATGCAGCCCAGGGCACAGTTGGCTTTCTGATATTCTCATCCATGGGCACCTCCCAGTCCTTCTCAGTAGGACTGTTCTCAAACACTCCCTCCCCCATCTTCTAAGATTAAACATTTTCAGATAACAGGGTTAGCTAACTTAAGTATAAGAACTTTAATGAAAATATAATGCTTTTTGCTTTACTAGTGTTGTCATGGTTTTAGAGCTAAAAAATTACTAGAAAACTTATTTCTTGCTGTGAGATGTGGATTAGAACAAGAGCAAAACAGGCTTAAAACTTAAAAGGAATAAAGGAAGTTTATTAACAAAACTACAAGAATAAGAATACCAGAATAAAACTTCCAAAAAACCCCTCTTTCCCCCACTACCCAACCATTTCCTTGTTTACATGACAACATAGAGACGAAGAACTTTGGAACTTTGGTGTTTAAAAGCAAATAAGTCCAATTCTGCTAGAGTCTTTTCATCAGCCTTTGTAGAGAAACAGAAGTCTTCTTGTGCTAATCTATGGAGTTTCGCACAAGAAAACTATTTCAGTTATAGCTTTCTATTTCTCTGATGCCAGCTGCCTGGAAATCTGTCATCAGCTCACTCCTCCCATTTCACATCACTCTGAAGTGTGTATGGGTCAATGAGTCTAGGGATGTCATTTTTAAGGATGTGTTATTCAAAGGCAAAAGTTCTCTTCATCTGTCTCTGTGAGCTTCCTGGAAACAGAAGTTTTTTCTTTGCTTCTCAAGGCCCCAAATCTTCAACTATTACTTCCTCCCCCTTTGTTCCAGCACCTCACTGTATCACAATTACTCCACTTTTTGCTCAAAATCCACACTTTGAACACTCCATTCCTCCCAATATACTCTGTCATGAATTAAAGGAGCTTTTTTTCAGAACACTGTTGTCCATCTCCATAGCTTTAACAGAAAAATATTTCAGCTTATAAAGCATCTCCTTATTCACTCTTCTCCATCTAAAACTTAACTCTTTTCTTCACTGTCTTTGATGGTTTTATGAAGTCTTCTTCATGTTTATTGTCTCTCTCTCTGTCTCTCTGGGAAAAAGGAGTAATCTGTAAGTCTCATCCAAGTAGTAAAAGAGTTAAAGTCTTGGAAAAGCTACAGATGTTCATGGTGTCAGGTTTCAGTCCAGCAGCAGAAACTGCAAACCCAGTCAGGCTGGCTGGCTCTGTCTCTCCCCCTTTGCCCTCTGAGGCCTTGTCCAGCCTGGAGAGGGGGGAGGAGGCTGAGATAAAGCCTTGTTACCTTGTCAGAAGCCGGAAACCGAAGAGAACAGGAGAGTCCTGGCTTTACATCTTAAGGTGATGTTCACAAGTTGATCTCACTTTTCAGTGGTTAAAACTGCCGCCAATTCTCAGAAATGACCGATAATTAGTCAGGAGAAAAGACTCCCATCAGCCACCAGCAGCTTCAACTTCCCTAGCTCCCAAAGCTATCTTAAAGGTAAAATCACCACATGACATTGTGTTCATTTTAATGAAAGAGAACTACAATAATTCAAACAGAACTACTATTTCATAGTCCTGTCTTGGTGAAAGGTGCAATACAGAGAAATGTAGACAAGTTAGCCTTCCTTCACTCCTAACGAAGTATAATAAAATGGTTTGGTACACTCTTCAGAAAAAAAAGAAATACCAAAGTTGAAATCAATGCTAGTTAGTGTGATTTTGTAGGTAGTAGATAACTGTATTGCCTTTTGAGAAAACTGGAGGGAGGGAATTATATGGTTCCGTTTCAGAAAGTGTTAACTTTTTGATTTAGAGAAATACCTGAGATTCTGAAGTGTTTATAGTACAGGTAGATTTGTATCAAGCATTTATTTGAAAGCCAGTGACATTCTTATTTTTATTTTTTTAGAAGTCCTCATAAGAAATTAATAGAATACATGTAAACAGAGTATTACAGATAATTAGAATTTAATTCCTAAGTTGGCACAACACAATAAAAATATCCTTCTAATATAAATGCTGTCTTGCAGTTGGGAATCAAAAATGCAAATTGTAGCTGCAGGACCAGTACAACTGCTGAATGGCATTTTGGAAAGAAGAGACCAGGAGGTGAATTGAGAGGAAAATGAGTGCTTGATGCAGTGATGACCTTGTGTTCCTTTTTGAGTTAGGAACTAAGTACACCACTAGCAGAGACGTGCCAGAAAGCTGAAACGCATCAGTGTATCTGATTCTGAATTCCGTCTTCAGAAGGACTGAAGAAATACTGCAGGGAGTTCTGGATTAGACAGAAGTGATTGAAGTGGACATTAGGAGAACATTCTTTCTTTTAAATGGAGCTCTTCTAAAAGAGTATTAATTAATCTGCTAAAGAGAAGACAGAGTGGTGACCATAATTCACAATGTAGATTTATTGTTTCTTGATCACGCATTCAAACAGTTTACTGGGAAAGCTGATGCCTTCACCATACATGGTGTCAGCACAAAGTTACCTAAGTATTCTGGAGTTCCTATCAGTTCACTGTTCACAGTCCTACAAACCAAGGCACAGCTGAACCAGAAATTCAAATAGAATCTTAGACTTATTTCACCATAAATTTTCCAGATAAAATCATTTTTTTTTGTTCTGAGTAGAATCTGAAAATTCTGGAGTTACGAACCATTTGCCTAGATCCTTTTCACTCTTCTGCAGAGGAAGGTTACATCTCCTCTGGCAGTATCTGCATATAGAGTGCAGAAGAACAGTTTCCAGGCTACAGAAACTTGGAAAAAAGTAGGCACTTGCATAATTGATTACAAGCTAACAGTTGTGTTATATGAAACCTGAATGTAAATTTACTGCATGCAAAGACCTAGGCTTCAATGATGAAAGGGTCAGGTACAGACTATAGTCCCTTTGATTCTGCTCTGCCTTATCAGTTTGACATTTTCCTGTTTATAAAGTCAAGAGGCATTTCTAGTTCTGTTCCAGTGAATGTGGTTTGTGAATGTAGTCTGGCTTTCCTATCAGCCAGCTTCCTCTTTAGTATGAAGCCTTTTTGGATTGCCTTTCTCACCAACCTAATTTGGCAAAGTGAGCCTAGAAATAAAAAATATGAAAAGTGTGGTGTGGAGTTTGCAAAGAGCCAAGTATTGAAGTTGTTTATTGACCTAGTACTGATCATAGAGAGGGCTTGAAAAAATATTTTGGAGTTAGACTTTCTAAGAATTAAGATTTTCTGTGTTCTGTACAAAAACCTCTTTCAACGGGGGAAAAAGAGGGGGTGAGGGAGCTTAATAATTGTCACTAGTTCATTGTTCATGCTGCAGTAGCATTTATCTAACTAAGAGAAAGAGTAAGTGGGTCCTCCTTACAGGTAGCTTCTGATGTGCTAAACTCTGTTACTCCCAAGTGCCATTTGTAACCTGCTCTCTCTGTGTTCCTGTCACTGTCTAGCACTCTAAATATTTTAAACATACAACCTTTTATTAACGAGTGTTGTTCCTGCTGTACAACTTCAATAAGAAAATGTTGAAGTATAGTATAATAGTATTGTAATGCAGCTTTTTACAGTGCTATCCCCAATTTATAGAAAAACAATGGAGATACTTGGATTAAAAATATTTCTTTATCTCTTTTCCCCCTATGGTTTTCTTTTCAGGTAGAAAAGTAGAACTGTAGTTTTTGTAAAAGCTGTTAATCTTTCGAAGTAGTCATCACCCAACAGTTCAAGTCTTTTGCTTAGAAAATAATATAGTCAGTAGTGGTATTACAGATGAAGATTAAGGTGCATAGAACAACTGCTGCGAAACGCCTGAATGTCATGTTCCTGCATTGTAATAATTTCTGCAGTACATTGATCTTGATTAAATTTAAATCAATCAGAACCTAATTTGAAAGTGCAAAGTACAGATTCTAACACCAGAAAAATTTGAATTAATTATCAATTCTTTTCCACAGGTAACCATTGATGTTACCTGTGGATGGACACAAATAGGCATGAGCTGAAATAAATTTAAATCAATTTACAGAAGAGCTGTTTTTGCATTGAGGGAGGTTAAGAAGTGATTGCCCAGAGACATTTTGGAGTCTCCATTTTTGGATATTCAAAACTTGACAGGACAGTGCTCTTGGCATCCTCCTATATTTGGCCCTCATTTGAACAAGTCTTCTGGTCTTCAGAGGTCCCTTACAAGCTGTGATTCTGTGAAGACAAATATTTCGTTTTATATTGGCACAATGATTTGGAAATGTTTGTTTCTTTTCTTCATTGTTATGACATGAGGTATTTGTAAAATGAAATTAATTTTCAGATCTAGTAATATACGCTTATATACATTTCATGTTTCTTTCACTGAACAACTGCATTGCTTGTCCAACTGAAAAATCAAGATACTGAGATTCATTAGTTGACTAAACTGAATTTTGTAACACATGCTATATTTATTTGGCAGTACCTCTGTTTCTGATTCTCTTTTTGTGGTTCTCATAGCTAATTAGAATGTTAAAATTCAGATGAGGATTCCTTGTTTTATTATTCATTTACTTAACATATTTCTAATGTGGTCACAAAGTAAGACATCTACTAATGTTCTTTTATTATCCCTGCTAATGAAAATACAGACTTTCTGAGGTCCTAAGTGATTTTTAAGCCATGTTCTTAGCATCAGTGAGTCTGTACCTTCCCTTTGTATCAAAATCATCACCCTGTTAACTTTGATTCTGTTTCTTCTGAGTGATTGTACATCTCAGAAAATTATATTCTTGTAAACATTTCTCTTTGCAGTGAGGAGTTACGGAAGGAAGCTCGACAGCTGAAACGAGAACTGCTGGAAGCAAAGCACAAAAAAGAAGAAAGAGCTTTAAAACCCAAAGAGAAGGAAGGTAAGAGGTTTTGTATAGATCTCCAGTTAACATTCTGGTTTTAAAGGTTTTTTTGGTTTTGTGTTTTATATACATAAATGTGGACCATTGTTGAAATGTAGATTATTTTTTTTTCTTTCTATAGGGATGATAGTAATGATGCCAGTATGTAAGGAAATTGTATAGATAGTATTTGTTCTCAAATCAGTATAGTATTTCTTCTTCTTTAGTTATATCTATGCTGTGACTGCTTAACTTGCAAGGCCTTTTTCATTTTCTGACTTGGAAAGGTTCTTAAATGCCGGTGGTTAACTTTGAGCTCAAAGCTACTGACTTCAAATTTTTATGTATTGTAAGACACCAATGGAACTTAAATTTAGAAAGTCACTACCATAATTGTGTTCCTTAAATGGAATCTTCAGCTGCCCACTTCTTTGTCAGAGTTTTTATATTCTGTTGCTTTTTAATATGTATAAATTGCTACATTTATAATAGAGTGTAAGGTGCACATTTTAGTCCAGAAGGATGAAACACCCTTTATTAGCCAAACTAAAAACAAAAAAATGTCTTTAAACACTCTGGGGTTGCGAGACACACTTTTAGAGTGGATTCTTACTTCAGTTCTCAATACCATAGAAATATGAACGAAAATATAAAACTATTTTTTAAAAAATTCAGATAATGTACAATTTACAAGAGTGGTAGAAAGTATAGCATAGTTTTTAGAAAAATTCATGGACTGTTGACTATCAGGTGAGCTTGATCAGTGGTATTTTGGCAGTATAAAAATGCAGTATCATGAATTTGTATATGAAATCTGGCACCAAACGTTAAAAATTGCTGAAAATGCTCTAGTAATCACTGAATGAATATAAGCTCTCATGGGCAAAATAATGAATGCTGCACAAAAACCATTCATTATATAAGCCATGTAATAAAAGAACTGTGAGTAGAGGTATAGCAAAGGTAAAGTGTAGTCCTTACATACATATATGAAAAATTATGTTATAGTGCCATGTATGGCAGTTCTTACTCTATTGCTTTAATTTATCCCTGTTCTGGTGCCTGATGGTGGACTTTTTAATTTGAGAAAATTCACTTTTACAGTGAGAGACTAAAGTAATACTTGGGCAATAGTTACTACTTTGGTACAGTTTGGAATACCTTTTATTCAAGCAAAGGGAGCTTATATACCAGGGTTGGTGGCAGGGCTTCTCTTCGAAATAAATAGCAGGCAGGCCATAAATCAGTTGAAAATCTGCAGGTTGAAGCTAATAGTAAAAATAATCTTGAATAATATTAGCTTTCCTTTTTGTGATGGGAAGGGATCTGTTCCAGTGCCTGTTGAGAAAGATGGATGGCAGGAAAGAACCTATTGAACTAGTCAGTGGAGTACCTAACTAAAAATCTTTAAAATAAACATGTTCTAAAATTTAAGGCAAAATTAAAAGGATGTTAAATGAGATGAAAGTAGTGAAGGATAAAACTATTAATGAAAATGTAGAGAAAGATTACAGGTTTGTATTAGAAAATGAACTGAACATGAATTCACAGTCTGATGTGGCTGTCACTGTGTGGTTGTTGTTAAAAATGCAGAACCTTTAAAAGTGTGGTTGTACTATTGCACTCAACAAATATAAGTATTGTACCACCAAAAAGGATAATGAACAATTCGATAAAAGTGGACAAAACCACCCAAAACTAGCAGAACACTATTTGAACAAGTTTATTAGGAGACACTTGGAGATATGTGTAATTTATGTCGGGAGTGGGATGGAAGGGTGAAATCTCAAGTCAAAGGAATGAAGCATACCTTTATTGTGAAACAGAATTTACAGCTGAGGAATAATAGAATAGACTTTAGAAAGACTTAATCCTGAATATAATGAACTCTAACAGAAGTAGAAGTGTTGTACCAAATAAGTAATTTTGCCCCAAAGTTAAAAGCTCTTAGTCATTTTATGTTTATTGGCCTGAATTTTCATCAGTACAATAGAGCTATCAATATGGAAGACGGTCTGTTAAATGTATAATAGTTTACCTATTCCACTTTACATATAAGAATTTGTACATATTTAAAAAATACTTCTATCAGGAAGCTGATGTGTAAGTAGGAATAGATTTTTCCATTGCTCTCTGCCTATCCTCTTGGGGAGTGTGGGATGGGGAGTGAGTTGTGTCATGCTGTATCAGGTATGCCTGTGCAGATGGTGCAGACACTTGCATTTTGTCTGCCTATGCTTTGAGCTGGCTGCATTAGGAAAAAATGTTAGTTCACAGGCTATTTAACCACATTAATGTGATTTTATGCTTGATTAATAAACACGACATCTCAGCCAAAAATTGCAACCATAGTGGGAGAAATTCACTGAAGATCACAGAACAGTGAGAATAAGGCTTAGGTCATACTGGACAGGATTGGGTCTTACTCTGAGCGGATGCTAAGGAAGGGTCAGCAGCACGACATGTCTATTTTAAGTCTACTGCACAGATCTTTATTAGTATTGGCATCGCATTTAGTATCATTTCTTCAAATTGTTCATATTAATGTTTACCTAATATTTTTCTGTATTTGGAGATTAGATTATTTAAGAAAGACTGGAGAGGGAAAATTTAAGTGTTTACATTGTTTCAAGAGGTCAGAGAAAAAAAATAATTCCCTCTGTTCATGTTTGATTATAACCAGTCTTCCAATTTGTGAATAGTATTGTTGACTATGCCAGACTGCTGTCAAGACCTTACTTTAAATAAGATGTTTTTCTTTTATGTGACATTTGTTGTAGTGATGCCAGAAATTACATCCAACACTATAATTTGAGTGCTGAATTAATTCAGCATTTTGAAGTACTTGGTCAAATATTCAAAAAAGATGCACTTTTCAAAAGTTCTTCTGTGAATGTACTTCAGTGAAATATGCTTCAGACATATAGCATCTTCCCAGTTAATTATATGTCAGTTTTAAACAGTAGTAATATTTAGGAAGCAATATTTTAGTTTTTCTTGTTAGAACATTTTTGTAAACTGATAATCTGTGGACAATGAAATTTAATTGCCATACGTGAGCAAAAGCTGGTTTTTTTACAGAAAAGCTGTAAAATACTGTCTGAGCAGGGAAACCTAACAACTGATGTAAAAACCAACATTCAAGGGTAAGAATTCTATCGAGGCATGTAGTACCAAGGCATTTTCTGCTTTGTTTTTAATTGTGATATGGTAATCGAATGATTGAAATGTTTAGAAAATCCTCAAAATTAAGTGAGGATTCCAGTGTAACATTATATTTTATTTCTATTTTATTATAAATTTTTATTAGAAAATATCGGGGACACTCAAAGTAAAAAATGTTGCATGTGAAGATACTTTCTTGAAGTCTGGAACTTTAACAGGGTTTTGCACCCTTCAGAACACTCTGAAAATAACAAAATCCAAATTTTGATGGTTTGGGAACTTCATAGCGCAAATGCATTAAGTATGAAGATTTTCTTCAGTATATACAGTAGAGCTGCATTGTATCAAAGTATCCACCTGGAATGTGTCATCTTTGCAAAACTTTGTTTTCTCCCACTGTTCACATTTTTTTACATTTAATCTCCTAATACTGAGCTGTCCCTAAGCAGTCCCCTTCCTGCTAAAGTGAATACTTTTTTCCTTTTGTCTCTCTGCAGCAAAAAAAAGAGGACAAAACGTCACTGTTTACCAGCTTTGATTTTAGTAGTAATCTTAGGCATGTACTCAAAATCCTTATTTTTGACTGTGACCATGTGCCTAAAGTCTACCAAAGTTCAGAAAGCATTTACTAGAAACTTGAAGTTCACACTGTTCTGCAAATCTGCTCTGGTCTTTCAAATAAGTGTCTTGAAGCTCTAGGAATTACTTGTAAGATTTTATTATTTGAGTTGGCTAAATGAACTAGCAAGTTTGTTCTAGAACTGTTGCTTTTTTCAGAGTAGCAAACTGAAAATCTAGTAATCAGTCCAACCCTGGAAGCTCATTCTGTAAGCAAATCTATTCAATTGTTCACAGTTGCTAAATATTTCCTGACTCTTACCTAACTTCTTGGCAAACAGTGGCTCTTTAGGATCTTAGGCAGGCCAGAGCTATAGCAACATTTACTGAACAGTTCTTGAAGGTGCAGAGAAAACCATAAGTAGAACTAGTCCTAAGCAAAAATAATACAGGAAAGGATGTTACTGATTCTCTCAAGCATGAATTTATTTCATATTAGTTTTTGGTGTATTTATTTTTAAACTACACTAAACTATATTTAAGTTTCAGATACATAATATTTAAAGTTGTAATGATTATTTTTTTCCTAATTCTGAAGAAGTGATTTATTTCTCTTGGTTATTAATTATCCAAAGTATCTCTAAGTTCTGCATTCATAACTTCTGATGGGAATTATATTTTAATTCCTGAAATATTACAGCATATTAGAATTTCTTTCATAATTTGTGAGGATTTTATTTGGTTTGGAGCAAACACAACTTCTCTTTTTAAGATTTCAGTCTCAGTAAGATTTTTAAAATGAGTACTGCATACCTTTACAATTCTGAAAGAATGCAGTATAAATTGAATATTGATGAGCTGAATGGGGAATATATTGAACTAATACAGGAATGTGTTTTAGGCCTCCTATTTTAATTCACCAAAGCATTCAATCCTAATTTCTTTCTCTTCAAACAAAAAGTTTTTGAGGTGTTTTTTCCCCTTTGGTATTTAGTCTAACTATGCCTTGCATTTCTTGGAATTTCTGTCCAGTAGTTCTTTTATCATATGAAATGTGTCATCTGAGTTGCTAAATAATACATTTTGGATACTGAAGAAAATTTATGGGCCCAGCACATTTCAAACATATAAAAACCTGCTAAATAAACCAGGATGCCTTTTTATATATGCATCTTTTTACATTCTGCTTACCTTACCTCAGTTCTGCATAAACTCAAGATTACATATGAAAATTGCTGTTAAAAATTACAATAGTTAATGGGATTACTTTAGCATATCAAGAATGTTTTGTAATATAAGATACTTAAGTGTGTGTAAAAATCTTCATGTTATCTGTATCTCATTAAAGAAAAATCATAAATCTTTCATTGATCCTTTCCAATACTATAGGCTCTTGCTTTTTTATGGTGACATTAAATCTTCAGAATCAGCATGTTTTTCTCTGTCACAATATCTATTGTTTCTACCCTTCCGTAGAAGCAGGTATTGTTTTTACCCTTCTGTAGTGTATTTCTGGTAATACTATTGCCAAACCAAATTCCTTTCTTTTTCCAGCAAGTGTTTTATGCACAGCTTCATTATCTTTTTCTTAAAAAGGAAATAAAATCTGTAGAATTTTACACAGATTCTAATTACAAGAACAGTAATTACTGCAAGGTTTGTTAAAAAAAGGTTGTACTGTGGAAAATTGTATGCATACTCTCAGACCTGCATTTGTGTGAAATTATATCTTATCTGTACCACAACTGGTTATGGCAAAGTTACCCTGCCTGCAATGCAAGAAATGGAGCCCAGTCTTTAAAAGCAATATGAATTTGAGTATAAGCAGTGATCATGCTGTTCTGATACCACAGGCATCTGAATTAGAATTCATGTTTCTTGGTTTCATTAAGTGGAGGATAGAATTGCGGTTTTGAAATCAGAGCTCCTCTGATATATCTTTTTTTGAGTGTTTGTTGTATTGTTAAATGTACCAGATGCTTTAGGAATTAAGCTTAAAATTATCAAGCTTTCTTTTCTGCTTCACTTCTTATTAGGAACTGATCCATCCCTAAACCATCCACTCAGTTCAATGCCCTTGGATCAAGTTTTGCCTTTATTATACTTCCTCAATTTTGTGGTTAAAAACTGACATTATTTGAACTGTTCATTATTTAAGTGTGAGCAAAATAAGGTCTTCTATTTTTTTTTTTTAATTATTTTTTGTCCTTTTTGGTTTAAAGACTTCAGAATTCCCTCCTTCGTTTCAGACTATCATTGTAAATCATGTCCCAAACCCAAAGTTTTAGGTGAGATTACACCATCATGTTGGCATGTAATGGCCATAATTTCAGGATAGAAGAATCTGTCTGAAAGAAAGTAAATTACTTAAATGATTTTGCCACAGTAAGATGAAGACTTTCTTGGTAGTAACTCAAGCTAGCTTACATAAATAGCAGGGTACTTATAAATTCTTTTGAAAGTAGGATGAAATGTATTTTCAATAAGGAAGGTTATGTGTTTTCTTTTTTTTTTTCCCTCTCTTTCCTTATTGACAGAATATACACAACAGCTTGTTCCAGCTAAAGAAGAAATACTTTGCTTCATGATATTTACACATTGTGGTGAGATCCTCCTAGGGAACAAATTTGCAAAATTCCTGTAACTTAATAACTGTAACTTGTGATACCTAAGTTGAATTTATTTGCTATTTCACTTCTGTGTATCCATGACATTTTTCATTCATTTTTGTCTGAATAAATCCTCTTAGATTAAAGGAGACTAATACCAAAGTCAAGATCCTGGTACTTTTGCTGAATAAGCAAGCTGGACCTAAATTTGTCAAGCTTGATATGAAGGTCAAGTCCATCATACAGTGCTGTATGTTCCTCTTATTTTCAATTCAGCTGCAAAAGACTTGCAGGGAATCTAGGTTGCAGACTGGGAGATTTGAAGTAGCAGGCAATAATGTACTTTTACATTTAAAAAGGTTTCTTACCACCAAGTCTCTCTCTTCTGGACTTATTTCCTTGCTTGCTAATTACCAGTCAGACACAAAGTAACTTTATCAAATAACTCCTACTTATCAGAAACTGAACATATAATTTCTAGTAAAAAAGTACTCTTTGGTTTTGTGATCATTGGAGTTTTCGGGTTTTAAAATGTTAATAACCCATTGACTTAGGGGCTCTTGAAATCCTTCCTGTTTTGTTGCTTGCTTTAAATGTTGTGTGATAGGCTGTAAGACTTCATGAAGAAATAAAAGCATGTTTTTAAGTCATTTTAGTGAAAGATGCAAAAATATGATGAATACAAGGGCATAGCTCTTTTGGTTGACTCACTCTGAAGTTAGTTCAAGTGGATCTGATTATCTTTTGTCTGAGTTATGAAAAGGCTTTCCTAGGAGGCAGAGAGCATGAAGTTGAGGATTAGAAAACCTCTGACAGGCAAAGACCCAAGAAACAATAATCACAAAAGAAGCTTTAACTGCAATTTAAAATAGTTGTTTTAACAGTAAGTGGCACACATAGGAGTGGGATAAAAATACACATAACTTCAGGGGAGTTTTACTCTTTTTGTATGAGAATTGTATTTGAGCTGTACTACATTAAACTACATATTAGTCAAAAGACCTATATGACTAAGGATCACATTTTTAAATTCAGCATATGTATATCGAAGGGTGGATTCCAGATTTAAATGTTTGTGGCCAGTTTGTGACTGGCATTTCATACATGTTCAAGAGCACTCTTCTCAGTTCTTTTGCTTGTCATAGATGGGCAATTGTATTGATTATGACATAAATGTGATTACCTTCAAAGCACTTATTTAGGTAAATGTTACCTGAAAGGATGTTTTTTTATAAGGAAGCAGATGGTTTTGTATTTCAAATTATTTATCTAGGGTCTAAATGTTAGTAAAAGAAGACATTATGTTGTTCCCAGATAGTCAACACTTTGGATACATTTATTTATGCCAAAATTAATGCATTATTTTGACAGGGGCTTGGTCTTATCCTTAGGAATAATTCTTTAATTAGTAGAAGAGATTGGCATAATAGGGGGAAATACTGAGCTTTGTCATTGTGTGTGATAGCTTTTTTATGAACTTCTGTTCTCCTCAGTTCATCTGATATTATGCTGCATAAGATTTTATGGCATATTTTATTTTATTCATGCAGCTGTTTAATCATCCCTAAATGTGTGTATATATGCATTTTTCTATTTTTATCATTCTGGAAGATATATTTTTCTTTATCTTACTGGTACTTGTCATACTCTGTTCATGATTATATCCAACATATCAACTGGAAAACAGCAAAAGAACCCAGCTCTGAATGGTATTAAGTATGTTTGATTGTTTTCCCTGGTACCCTTTAAATACAATGTAGAAAGGGTTTAGATGTTGTTTTAATGCAATGTAGAAATTAAGATAAAAAGGAAATAATTTTATTTGTAGAAATATGTAAACAAATATTTTATATGTAGATACATCATTACAAATTTATTTCCTTTTATTACAAACTGCTGTGTTTATAAACTTCATAGAAAACTTGAGTTGCGAGAGAAATTTAGTTTAGAGTTAGAAACTTATTCTGTACAGCTGTCAGCAGTCATTTAAAGAACCTGATAACAACAAATTCATTTAGATTTACAGTTCACCAGGCAATAGGTCCTGAAATTTCTTGAAACAGTTTTCTCCAAAAATATTTTCTGTTCATCATTTGCAATGGACATCCAGGGGGTTTATTCTTCTGTTAGTTACCAGAAGTAACAATTATGTAAATATGTGTACATAAATTTTAAGTATACTAAATTAATATGTACAATGTCTAAATGCTATTGAGGAAGAAGAAAATAATGTGAAAGTATGGCATTGATCAATTTTTAAGTTCAGTTTTTGTCCCATTAAATTATTCATTAATAAATTATTCATTAATAATTTAGTGGGTCAGTGAATACTCTACAGTGAAGACACTATTAAAAAAAAACAAAGAGTAGCTCTTGACTGACCCATATATCACTTTGGTATATAAAAAAGAGTTTTTTCCTGATTGACAAGATGAATTATTTAAAATTTAAATGTTACTGGGGGTTTTTTTCCCTATTGCAAAAACAAGGACTTGATTTGTGTCTGCTTCAGCCTATAGAAGAGGAAAACTGTGAATTTTTCTATAAATTGTATTTGTCTACTTTTGAAGAAATAGTCACAGAATATTAATACACATAACTTTTCAACTTCTACAAGATCTTCAGAAATGGAGGTCATCTGGTTAAAGGAATTTCAGCAGTGTTCATCAGAGGTTTCATTTCTGTTATCCTGCTTTCCCTGGCTCCATAGTAAAATATAATTGAAACAAAAATCTTTTGACTCATTCTCTGCCCAGTACAGTGTTGTGTTTTTCATTTCAGCAAGTAGCAAATCATTCTACTGCTGAGAAAGCAGTACAATTGAAATGTTTTATGGGAGAGTTTTGCCTGGTATTTTATCTCCAAGAAGACATTAAATCATGAAACCAAATTAAATTTGTTTAACCAAATATGTTTCTTTATTCAGAGGAGGAACCTGCTCCAAACAGTGTTGTTGAAGAATACCTTCAGGAGAAGAGAAAATATGAAGACAAGCGAAAGCAGCAGCCAAAGAAAGGAGTTTCCCGTGAAGATCAGGTAATACTTTAATAGCCTGAGCAACAAAAATCCAGAAAATTGATTATGCTCATTTTTTAATATGTTTATATCTTCATTTGTATTAAAGCAAAATTTTAAAATCTGTTTCATTTTCCATTAAAAGAAAGTTATGATTCATAAAAATAAATATTTTAATTGCCCAGGTAGACAGGTAAATGAATTTTCAATGTCTATTTGAAAGGACGCCCAGTTTAGTTACTAAAGTCTTCTGAAAAGTAATGCTAGTCAAGAAGAGGTGTCCTTGATTACGTTTGTGAGGGTTTGCCTTTCTTCACCTTATGTTTTCCTTGCCATAAGGTAACACTGGGACAGAAGTTTACACATTTGGCATTTGTTCTAGCTGGGGCTTTTAACATTTTAAATTATGGTTTAAAAATATGAAATTCGTCAATACTTCTTGTTGTTGTGAAATAAAAGAAATCGTTTATAAGCACTATAAAAAGAGAAGCTGTTGTAAATACAATGAAAATTATTATTCAAAATCAGTTAGGTTGTCTGTAGACTTTAGTAGGCAAATATGAGCAAAGTAAGGTTTGCCTTTCAAGAGTTGGGTTTTTTTCCCTAAAATAGGAAGGTCTTAAAATGTTTAAATATATGAAACTGCCTACAAATTGGAAATACCATCAACTCAAAATCTGTACTATACTTCAAACACACTGTTTTGTAATTGCATGTCAGTTCAGCTACGAAGATGTTCCTGTTCACATGTTGAATCTAGAAGAGATTGGTAACTTGAGGCTTAGTAACTTCAAAGCAGCATTTGGCAAACCTTTATATATGCAGCAAGCTGATTTAGCTCTAAACTAAATTTATGGAAACTTTGTACATTCAAAATCTCGTTATCTTTGAATCAAAGAGTACTAAAGCTCTGTTGGCAGTGTGGATCAAGGGACTTAAAACCATGTCTAATGAATTTATATCAGACCTGTCCTGAACATCACCGGAAAACAAGATGAGATGATAGGAATATATATTCTAGTAGATCTGAATTTTTATTAACGTAACCCTACTGGCAACTATTCAACAATAATTAATCAAGTTCTTTGTAATCCATTTGACTTGTGGAGAGCCTCTTCTAGTCTCACACCCCTTGTAACTGATCCTACAGCAAAATACCATTTTCCATCCTCAGTGCAATTGTTAAGGAAGAGGGAGAAAAGGTATGTTTCCCTAAAATACTAGATAATGGAAGACTTAGCCCTCCTATTCTACAAGGGTCAAATTATTAAGTTATATAGAAGCACAGTATGGCATCTAGTGACTCACTGCAAAAATGCCTACTAAGGTATTTCAAATTATTTCTGTCATCAGGTCTATTCACAGGAATACTGTCACTAGAGAAAATTAGACAAGACACAAGGATCATGGGGGTTTTTTTGGTCACAGTTTCATATTAAAAGGGTCAGTTTGTTTCCTTCTGATGACCTAGGCAAAGATTTGCTGTGCAGGTGTTGCAAGTACAGTGTTTCTTTGCAACAGTATGGAAAGCTATATAACTAGAATGATTTGCAGGCCCAAATAGCCTCAAAACTTTCCTCTCTCTCATCTTAAACAGAAGATCAGACAGGACATAAAGAAAGTAAATGCAAAAAAAGTCCTCCAAAATCTGCCCTTGGCAGTGGTAAAATATGTTTTTGGAAGAATTCAAAAGCCAGGAAACTCCTCAAGTTAAGATTGCTCCCAGAAGGAAATTTGATTCCAGTGAACGCTTCTGGTATTTCCTATTTCTGTTTTCTATTCTTGTTTAGTTTTTATTCTTTTGAATTTGAAAAACTTGACCAAACAAACCTATACAGCCATACAGAGGTGTTTTACAATATAGGTTGCCAACCTATCACCTACAAATCAAATGTAGTCTGCCACATAAATTCAGTTAGGCACTTACTCCCTGATGCTTTCATTTTCAGGAATGTCTCAAGTATCAGCAAAATAAAAAGCTGTGGGCTGTGCAAATTATGCTCTGCTTTTTTTTTAACAGCCCCCCTCTACCATCACAAGGCTCAGGCATTTGACTTTTGTATAATCAAACTCCCATTTGAGATGATCAGAAACAACAACTGTGGTATGATCTTTGGGTCTCATCTGAGATTTGGTGACTTCATTATCCATGAAAGATCAGGCAATGTCTGTTTGAGAATAGAATAGCAGATTTAAATGAGTATGAGCTTTATGTGTGCAGCATAAGAACCTGTATCTATAGAATTAGTTAAGCTGTTCCTTTTATTTGGGACACATCTTTGAATTTTTTCTATTTCCACACATAATTTAAAAGACCATTAATGTAAAGTATATAAATATCAGTTAAACTGGTTCTTCAGGGCTTGAATGGTTTGTAATTCATACAGTGGATTGCTTTAAACGAGGACAGTAGCGGGTTCAGAAAGGAAAATTCATTGTCAGCAGTGTTATTTAATCAGCAGTTTTATTCTGTAAGTAGCTACAAGTATTTGTTCCTTAAATATACATTTTTATTTCACTAGATGGTAAGAGAAAAACTTTTTACACCTGACAGGCCCCTCCCTCCCTTTTTGCTGCCTCAGTATTGCTTGTCTAGTCACTCGGTGAGTGGTCTCCATGCAGTCCTGCTCTCACACCCACCATTGCCTCTTGTTCTCTCACTCACCCCTCGAAAGGGTTTCTTCCAAATTCATATGAAAGATTTCTCTCATTGTACTTTTTCTCAAAATAATAAAAACATCGTATATGCCTGTTGGTGTGTAGAGATAATACAACTTCTCTAAAACCATGTGTGTAATTTCAGACACTGGCATTATTGGACCGATTTAAAACAAAGTTAACCCAGGCAATTGAAGAAACTCCTGAAAATGAGCTTTCCGAACCTGATGTAGATAATGATGAAGGATGGTGAGTTTTTTTTGTTTAGATTTCTATGTTTACAAATAGAAATTCTGCTATACTAACATAGTCTCATTGCCAAGCACAAATTTGAGTAGCAGGAAACACCAAATGTGAAGGCAGCTGCTTGGTTAGGAGTCAGCTAAAAGGTACTGGTTTTAGCACTCTGAAAAATAGGGCATGAGAGTAGATGACATTTAGCATTCTTTAGTTTTAAATCCTTCTAAAACTGTGTGTTGGGGATGGTAAGTATTTTTAAATGATGAAGATAGACTGACTCATCTGAAGTGTAGGGTGACCCCAAGGCAGTGGGGGCTTGAAGTTGATAAAGCGCTCCAGAAGCTACTGCCTCAATGTCTCCAAATCAAGGAATCAGCGTGTACCCTATTGTCTCACATTCATCTTTCATGCAAACTACCCACCTTAGGTAATCAAAGGGATAGAAATCAATATGATTTGAAGTGTGATCTTGAAGCTCTAGGCTGCATGCTGTTAAACACTCATAAAAGTTTGCATAATGCAAAAATGCATAAAATGCCTTGAAAAAAGAAAATAAATCCTAGAAAAAAGTTTTGTAAGAATATGTCATCTCCGTTTATAAGGCAAACGCTACAGCTGGTCCAAGAAAATAGACTGTCTGTGCCTATTTTTTCCATAGTTGTCTGCATAAACCATTGGAACTACAGCAAAATTACCAGTAAAATAGAAACTTTAACAAAGTTCTTGGCAAATGTTTTGAGACAACTGGTATTTCTGTATCTCATATGACTTAAAATTATTTTGTTGCTTCTTCAAACAGTGTTTTCTCCCTTCATTATGTCTTTTCCTACCTCAGGCCCTTTGAGGATGAGATAACATACAATAGAAATTTCAAGATCCTTGGATTTCACTGATATTTTGAGATTCTTCTGAGTTACCAAAATGCTTCTAAGTCCTCCAAGAATTATAGTGTAACTATTTCAGTTGGAAGGGACCTACAACAATCATCCAGTCCAATTGCCTCACAGCTTCAGGAATGGCCAAAAGTTATAGCATGTTGTTGTGAGCATTGTCCAAATGCCTCTTGAACACTCACAGGCTGGGGGCATTGATCTCCTCTCTAGGAAGCCTGGTCCAGTGTTTGGCCACCCTCTTGGTAAAAAAATACTTCCAAATTCCTGGTCTAAACCTTCCACGTCCAGTATAAGATTCCTTTATCTGGGCTTTTTTATGAACTTTTTATGAACTTGATCTTCATGTCAAATATTTTCTTGTCACAGTAATATGAACAGTCTTTTAAATACTTTATACATAGAGTTCAAACATATCTTTCCTATTTTTTTTCTGAGTAACTACTGATATCTGATTGTTAGTAATGCACTGTCATTCCTACTGAATGAAGAAGTACATAATTTCAGATTATGAAGTTTTATTTTTGTTCAGAAAACAATATTACATTAAGAATTGCACTAAAAAAATACTTAGAATAATATGAAACTACATAATAGACTAATAATTAATATCATATTAATTTTGTAGTTCAGTAAGTGTTCATGTTAACTTTACAGACAGATGAGACAGTCTATTTTCAAATAATTTACTATGAGGCCAAGTAAATTGTAAGATGTATGTTACACAAATTTGCTGTAAACAACATTAACAAAGCAATGAAATCTTCTGAAAGCTATTATTTATTGTGTGAAACACTTGTAAAGTTAAATTGCATATTTTGGATTAAGTGTTTACATTTTCAGTACATCTGTTGTATAGGAATATTTCAGATAACTATAATGACTTCACGTTTTAAAATTCTTTCTTAGTGTGAATCTACTTCTCAAAAGACAGTAATTTTACTTTATTTGATTTTTATGAAATAAAATTAGTGTATGGCATATGCATATATGATAAACACAAACAACATGATTCCTGCAGGCCATTTTGTAGGTTATGGCTGTTGTTTTTATGGGAAGGGAGAGCCTGCCAGTATGCTTTGCTCTACTGTCAGGGTGTGTTATCTGAGGTAAAATGATTGCCTCTAAGACATTTTTATGTGTCCATGAGTGGCCACACATGGAGGTATAATTTTCATTCTCTGTCAAGATAGAAACCATTACCAATTTGTTATGTTTTCTTTTGTTTGGCAAACTTCTCTCTGCATATTTGGCTGAGCTGCTGTATTGGCATGGTGCATAGCAGACGTTTGGGCACTTTTCAGCAGCATTCTACTTTTTATGCAATAAAAAATGAAGAAATATGACTCTATTGTAAACAGTGTGTATGGTGTTTGATAATTATTACCAGATTTTACTGTCTAAGAACGCATCTGAGGAACTGCTGCGAGGAGTGCTGAAGAGAAATGCATAAGACTAAGTTTTAATGTGGGATATCAGAATCTTTGCTGAGACATTTTATTGCAACCTCTGCTGTTCCGTGAGAATTATCTATATTTGTCTGCAGCAGTCAAAATCCAATTTCTTTTACAAAATTCAAAAATATCATAATAAACATGATATCTGCTCAAAGAAGGGATCAAAGAATAAAAATGTCTGACAAAAGTAAATGGACACAATTTTACAGCATCTGGGTACCTTAGAAAGACATTCTTCATCTAAGTTCTTCCAGGCATTATTTCCCTCGTGGCTTCATGTTGAGAACTAGTCCTTGTGCTTTCCTCTTAATGATTGGTTAGATGTCCTCATTACTATTTAATCACTAGTTGTTCTTTATTCGTTTTCAATCCAAATAAGAAGGACTCAGATGCATTACGAGATTCTTCTCTTTCTTAAAGTTTGTTTAGAGTGCTACAGAGGTACGTAGAAATTTTCTGGAAGAACTCAGCCAAATCTTAGCTTAAAATCTTAACCAAGATGACTTTTCCCCAAAATTGACCTAGGTGAGGTCAATCACAGTTGCAGTGAGGTGTCATTTGCTTAGAAACTAATATTATGAAAACCAAATGTGTCACAGCAGAAGACCTATCTGGAATAGTTTATTTCTTGATAGGCCTGAATTTGAAAGAGAAAATACTACACAGGCTACGCTTATTCAGAGCATTGCTGCTACTCGTTTTGTTTAGGACTTACCATAACACATACACTTGCATGCATGTGATACCCATTCAGGTAGTAATGACACTTCAGGGTGCTGATGATAATATCAAAGAGTTACACCTGTAGTCAAACACAGATTTCATTCCAGAAGATGTTACATAAGCTGCAGATAATGAAACTAATGATGTAGATCCTGTGAACATGACAAAGTATTTTTCATAGAGAGAATCCAGCAATTGGATAAAAAAATTCTGATGCAATGAAGAATCAAAATTTTTTTTCAGTTTATCTGTACAAAATATTCCCCTTCAAATAGGATAAGAGTCATACTTAGTACTGTAAAATACTCTTTGATCAAGTAATTCTGAGAGTTCCAAGTGCTTTTTTTAAAAATGTGAAATCTGAGACTAGATACAGCACTCAGCTAAGTCTTTGCCTGTGTTGAGTGGAAGGATTACTTTTTTGTTGCTGGTTTTTTTATGCCTGGTTTACAATCCTTTCTAAGCCACAAATCCTTTCCTATTGAATGAATGGTTGCTTGAGTTCTGTCCTACACCCATACTGTTGATTACTCTTACTGGAATTTAGCCATTGCACTTTTAAAATTGTATCCCATTTTTCATACTGCTACTCCTTTTTGCCAAAATCACATGAATTCTAAATACTCCAATAAACATTCAAAACTTCATATTATACATACGTTCTGTAATTGTATTCTTCTCCAGTATAGTCATAAGTGGAAATGAGCTAACCAACCATTACCACATTAAGCTTTTCACTTTGATATTTAACTATGGCTGTCTACTCCTAAAATCAGGGCTCTCCAGATGATTTTTTAGGAACCTTACGTGCTTGTGAAATGAGAGAAACATATCTACACTTTACTATATGGAATACTAGTTTTTCTGGAAGGAACAGATTCTCTGCTATAAAAATACATGTCCTAAACCAAAATTCTGGACTTACACTCTTCTCTCTCTGATCTTTTAAAACAAGTGGAGGTTTCCTGAAACTGCAAGATTTGTTGGCATGCTGAAGTATAACTAGTGCTATGGCAGCTTTTGAGTTGGTGGAATTTTCTGTTGTAAGGAAGCCGCCACATTGCTTTTTGAAAACTCACCTGGTTGCAAAATCAATTTAGTATATATCTATGTAGGATCTCCATTATTTATACAATCTCACAGACAAAATGCACAACAAGGTTCAGGAATCGCCTCCAGTACCATTCTTGAATTTAAAACTTAATTGTCCTTATCAAGTAACTGAAAACTCAAAATTATCATTACTCCATACCACTAAAATAGCACACATTACACACAAAACCAGTCAAGTTTACAGAACCTTATAAGACATGGAAGACACATAGGTTAGGAAATCATGATGAGTTATTTTTTGCATGGGTTGATTGAGAACACATGCCTGTTCATTCACTTCTTGGGACTGATTCTTGTTAGTGTCTTTATCCATGACAGAGGCAGTAGGACGGAGTGTACCCTCAGTACATTTGCAGGTGACAGGAAGCTGAGGAGTTCAGGTGACACTAAAGACATGGAGGCCACCCAGGGGCACCTGGACAAACTTGAGAACTGGGTTCATGTGAACCTCATAACATTCAACAAGGATAAGGTGCTGCATCTGGGCCAGGGCAATCCCAGACAAGAGCGCAGACTGGAAGCAGCCCTGCCAAGAAGGACTTGGTGGTGGGTGAGAGGCTGGACATGACCCAGCCATGGGCACTCCCAGCCCAGAGAGCCAAACGTGTCCTGGGCTGCATCCAGAGCAGCGTGGGCAGCAGGGCCAGGGAGGGGATTCTGCCCCTCTGCTCTGCTGAGACCCCACCTGCTGGGCTGCATCAGCTCTGGGGTCCCAGCACAGGAAGGACATGCACTGTTTTGACCTGCTCCAGAGAAGGAACACAAAAATGACTGGGGGCTTGAATATCTCTCCTGTGAGAAAAGGCTGAGAGAACTGGGGTTGTTCAGGGTAGGTAAGAAAAGATTCTGGAGAGACCTTATTGTGGTAGGTATTTCAGTAATTAAATGATGATTAAAAGGAAGAGAGAGAGTGACTTTTTACTTGGGCAGATAGAGCCAGGATGAGGGATAATGATTTTAAATTAAAAGAGGAGAGATTTAAATTAGATGCTAGGAAGAAATTCTTTACTTAGAGGATAGAGGATCTAGAAAAAGTTGCTCAGAGGGGTGGCAGATGACTCATGGCCGTGGGGTTGAACTGGGTGACCTTTAAAGGTCCCTTCCAACCCACACCATTCTATGATTCTGTAATATGAACATTGCATTGAGGTGATATTCTGTTCCTGCTTAAAAACTATTTCCATACTGATAATCTGAGTTCTAATAAATATGGTTTTACATTGTTACTTCTGCAGTTTTGACTTTTCTTTCAGTTTTAATGGAAGATGCCAAATTCATCCTGTTGGATCTTCAATATTCAGTGTATAAACTGAAATATTAACATGTGAAAGTTGTACCTTACCAGATGAACATGATTATGTGAAGTGCATTAAAATTGCTGCCACCAGGGAATCAGCCAGAATCTGTATCATCCTCTGTAGGAGGATTTGGTCTGTTACTAATCCATCAGTTCACAAGTCAGGGCTGAAAGTAGACCCTTCGGTTGATTTTAGAGCTTGTGTTACAGTGAAGCCCAGTAATTTTTCCTTCATTCTGCACCTGGCTAGAAGTTTAGGATTTCTTCTTCAGGATTCAGATCTCATCATTGGTCTTTATCTGCTCTCAGTAATGCACTCCGCAGCCTTTCAGAATTTGACTGAGATTGCCAGCATGCTATTTAGTTCATTTAATTAATGCCATTGCTTCATAACTGAACCACTGCAGTGTTTCCTGGGTGGAATGTAAGGTGTTACATGTGAAACATAAAGCTTCTTAATCTTCAGAAGAGATCAGCTTTTTCCTTCCCTGTGGAGTGCTGTCACAGCTGTAACTAAGCGACAAATGTAAATAAGTCACTTAAGTATTTTTGAAAGTATGTCTAGACTCTGAAACTTAGTCTTTCTTTTTATTTGAAATAACATAAATCCATTCAGCTTTCAGATATACTGTGGGACAAGAAAGAATGAGTAAAATGGGAATTTGGAATGAGGTGGTAGTTTTTCACATGGTTTTTCAGTTTAAAGTTCTTCTGGTTACTTACCTTTGTTGAGTCTAAACTATTCTAAATGTTGGTTAATTTGAGGTATAGGAAAAATAGACTTTTAAATCAAAGGGAAAAAGTCAACACCTGAAAATGCTTTCCAATTTGCACAAAAGGTTGTTGTGAAAACTGTGTCACAATAAAGGTATTTTAAACAAAAAGGTATTTCATGTCTTGCTAAATGGATGGTTTCATGTCCATGTTGTGTAATTACTAGTGTTGTAGAAACTATCGTGCTCTAAGTTACTGGTAAAAAATCTTATGTAATATAACGAGGATCAAAATTAATTCAAGTGACTTTAATGACATGCCCACTTTAATACATTTTTTTAAATCTCATGTATAATAGAACATATTTTAAGCATATCTTCTCAGTCAAAAAGTATTTTGATTTGCACAGTGATGCTTTACACAGATCAGATCACCTGATTTTAGCAGAAATTGAAGATAATAAAATCTGGTTTTATTAATGTATTGGCTCTGTGGACAAAATACTCACAGCAGTTCAGTGCTAACCTGGTTTATATAAGTCAGATACTGTAATCTGTTCCAAATTCTGAATTTCAGGAAACTGTCACTGAGGCCACTTAAATATTGTGGGAATATTGGGTGCTAGTACTGAGCTCTTTTTGCCAGGACAATAATTGCAATTTGAGTGTACAATTTTTTACCCAGTTTGTAGAGATAGTTTTATTTTACTCCAGAACAAACAAAAAATAAATCTGTATACTGAAAGAAGATATTCTCTATTCAGCATCAATAGTTATTCACTCTATCTTCTTTAAGAAATGTTTTTGTTCATAATACAAGGAAGTCTCCTTGCAGAATATTTTTTTTGTGATTGTGATTTTTTTTAATGATTGGTTTCTTGAAAATGTGGCACTATCAGGAGTGGAAACACACAATATTTTACTTACCTTGTATTCTCACAGTAAAAGGTTTTGTAACAGAGAGAGTTTAGGTCTTAAAACAGTATCAAGGCATCACTTTAGAATGTCTGTTGTAGAGTATAGGCTAGAATTTGTTTGGGCTTGGGTCTTTTTTAATTGAAACAGCAATATCAGAATCAGGTAAATGTTAAAATTAGCCAGACTGTTTTTATCTTACCATATTTAATTTCTGTTAAGAACTAAGTCACATTGTACACTGTTAGTATTTAATCCATATACATTTGATAATCTGTTCCATTTTATTTCCTATATGCAGCATATACTATTGAAATTTGCAGGGTGAAGTTCTTCAAGATAAACACCTAAAAATACTGGTTATATTTCTTTTATAAACTTTATATTATATACATTTTATAAAATGCAGACTTTTTTTTCCCTACAAAACCTTAAATTTAGGGTTATGAAATATGGCTTCCTCAAGATTAGCACCGGTCTTTGCAGCTTCAGTTTCAGAAGCTTAACTGTGACAAACACAGTAAACCCCTGAAAGCTAAGCTGCAGTCTGTTTTACATGCTGATGCTAGCTTGGAGAATGACAGAAAAAGTGCTGCTGTAATTTATGCCAGTGAGGCACAAAGATGGATTAAAGCCATGTTTGCTCCCCTCCTCCCATCCAGACTTGAGCCAGCGTTCCTTCACTAGTCTGGAAAAACTGGCTCTATATTAGGTCTCTCCTGCTAAGGCCATTGATTTACTCAACTACATTTTTTAAAAGTTGACAAAATACTTACTTGATTGTTACAAAGGATAAATGAATGCCAGAGGTCTGTATTAGAAACACATTGGAAAGAGAGGTTTCTTTTCTGTTTGGCAAAAAAATAAGCATTTGTTTGGGTTTTAGTACTGCCACTAACCTTTAAAGGAAGAAAGGGAAAAAAAACCCTTCTGCTGTAAATCTTTCTTTTTTTCCTCCAGTTTTGTCTCCGCCTTCACCCCTGTACTGCTAGAATATGCTAGAATATGGTCAGACCTTGCTTGATCAGTAAATGCAAACCCCTACCCCACTGTTTCAGTCAATAATTCATATTAACAAATCTGCTGATATTGTATATTGATTGCCTCTAGCTGTTCAGCATGTCTGAGAAACTCAGAGCATTTGAAGTGGGGTTTTTTGGTTGTTTATTTTTTGTTAATGCCTCTACATCTGAGCTTATTTGGATGAAGCATCTGAATTTTGGCTACTGTTTGACTTAAATTCAGAGATGATCCATGCTTCAGTCAAGGCATATCTAGTGTTAGATATACTGTCTGGAAATCTGACTTTTTTATTGCCAAAAAATCTAGTAAAGAATGAAGAAATAATCTGCTAAATCTTTATTAGCCTGGCTTAAGTTTTCTGCATGTTTACACACCTTTTCAAGCACCCTAACTTCATCTCATTGAATGACATATTTAAGTAAAGATTTGGATATATTCAGAATGAGAGAGAGAGGAGCAAAAGAAAAGGGAAGGTGTCCAGAGAAATCTGAATGTTTTGAAAATCTGAGTATTTTTATGCTAGAAATAATCTCTTTTCACTCCAGCTCCGTGGTGATACAATAATGCCTGACTGCTTGTGTTAACTTGGGGAGGTGATTTGCTGACTGACTTCAGAGTATCAGATGTTGTACAAGCTATTGCCAGAGACAGGATGCTAGACTGGATGGATCACTGGTCTATTCTGGTATGGTGGCTCCTTACAGTCCTTGGATAAATGCTGTGTAGAGTTTTTCTGTACTGGTGTGCTGTCTGGAACAACATCTGGAATTTTCATTTTAGTCTTCCATACCAATATACTCTACCAGGAGTAGTTGTCTATTTAAAGCATCCATCTTCTTGCATCAACTACGTAACATTTTTATGAAAAGGTCAAGGATGTAGTGTAAATATACTGTATATATAAATTGTTAGAGAACAGAAGCAATATCAAGATAGGATAACAGAATTTTATGTAGAAAAATATTTATTGCTTGAACAGTAAGTCATTATAGTTTTACATAGTTCTCCTGATACTATGAGAACTCATCACATTTTCCCTAAGATTATCACTGAATAAGGTGAGCTTTTTCATAGTTAAGATGATTTCCCCTCTTCTTAGAAGATAACTTAAAATTAAATGTTCTTTCAAGAGAACAAGATTTTTAGTACAATATTGAACAATCCAAGGATACAATACTATATTAGTGTTCACCAAGATTGGGTTACTTTGTTGCTAGTTTTGCAAAAACTGGTATCTTTTTAACTGGGGTTCTTTTTAAACTGGAGGTCCCATGGTTAGTGAAACTATTAGTTTTTTATGACCGTAAATGTTTTGTGATAAAATTAAGCATTACATTCAAACAAACTATCTCAAAAATTATTATTTTTGAAATATGTGCAGAAGTTCTGTTCTCATCATTTTATGCTGTAGGCCAACACAGAGAGAAAATATAAACAACTAGCTCTTTGGTCTGTGGACAACCCAAAATTTGCTGGTCTTTCTGAAGAGGTTAAGCCAATTTTCAGTCCTCCAGTAACTGTAATATACGAATTCAAAGGACTAGTTAAAGTTAACAGAAGTGTAGAGGCTTTGTATAATATTTTTAAAGTCTGTTTTTATCAGTTTTACTTGGTTAACACTGGGGAGGTTTTTGCTTTGTGCAAGAGCAGCAGTAATAAAAAATTGTTGTCATGGTTTAACCCAGCCATCAGCCAAGCACCAGGCAGCTACTCACTTACTGCCCCATCAGCAGAGTCTGAGAGAGAATTGGACGGATAAAACCTGACGGGTTGAGATACACATAGTTTAATAGGAAGAGCAAAAGCCCCACACACAAGCAGAGTAAAACAAGGAATTCTCCACTTCCCATGGGCAGGCAGGTGTTCAACCATCTCCAGGACAGCAGGGCCCCATCCTGCATGACAGGAATAACTTGGGAAAACAAACACCATCACTCCAAACATCTCCATTTCCTCCTTCACCCCACTTTGTACACTGAGCATGATGCCACATGGTGTGGAATATCCCTTTGGTCAGTTAGCATCACCTGTTCTGGTTGTGTCATCTCCCAACTTCCCAGGCACCCCCCTGTCCTCTCACCAGTGTGGCAGTGTGTCCTCTCATGCAGTGTTCTGCATGAGAAGCAGAAAAGGCCTTGGTTCTGTGTGAGCTCTGCTCAGAAATAACAAAAGCATCATGATATTATCAACCCTGTGTTCAGCACAAATCCGAATTACAGCCCCATCAGCCACTGTGAAGAAAGTTAACTCTATCCCAGTGAAAACCAAACAGTTGAAGGCTGAAATATTGTAAGCTAATAGACTTGGGTCTTGCAGTTAACCTCAGGAGAGTGCAGGGGAGGGGCTATGTTTATAGCAATAGTAAAATTGAAAATTTCTGTGTAAAAGTCTGTATTATAATCACTAACATGGATTGAAACAATATAATTTTGACGCAGTAAGTATTTGATGTGAATACTTAACATTTGAAGTGGGCTGCAACATGGCACATAGCTGTATTAATAACTGTTTTCTCACTACTCTTCTAAGCATTTTTTCAACATTTAAAACTTCTATAGAATAGCTAATTATTTGGATTTTTCTAGATCTGAACAACAAACTTTATTTCTCTTTTTAAATATCAAGTCAATAAACATGAGAAATAAAGGGTTTTATGAAAGCATTAAAAAAATTGGCTCTTCCCATCATTAGGAAGGGAGATGAGGAAAGTGAAACAAGGAATGTGGAATGGTAAAAACAAGTACTTAAAAAAAGAAAGAGTGAAATCTCTTAGTGGTAACAATCACAGCAGAAACCTAAGACCAGAAATTATTACTAGAAAGTATTGTGTGAGTCAGCCTCTTCTCCCAGTTAACAAATTATTAGACAAGAGCATGCAGCCTTAAGTTTTACATGGGGAGGTTTAGATTGGATAGTGGGGAAAATTTTCTTCACCACAAAGGTTTTCAGGCATGGGAACAGGCTGCCCAGGGAAGTGGCTGAGTCACCTTCGCTGGAGGTATTTAAAAGACATGTAGATGTGGCACTTCAGGACATGGTTTGGTGAGCTTGGCAGTGCTGGATCAATGGCTAAATTTGTTGATCCAAAAGGTCCATCCCAACCTTAGTGTTTCTATGGTTCTCTGATTATATACTTAGCTAAGTGAAATCATACTTTGTTTGGCAAACTAGGCATGATGGAAATGTGTGATACAGTGTAAGGTTTAAATACAAAGTGCTACAGAGGGGTACAAGCTTTTGTAGGTAATTTAGCACAGCTCCAGTACTATGAGTTAATGAGACAAAGGAAATAGTTTCCTGAAACATCTTTTTGGAGAACAGAAGTGGCTGTGTGAAACAGTAATAATTAGATAGATTAATCTATCTTTCAGACTGGGTCTATCACGGTATTAGGATATCAACTCTCATTGCTGTAAGAATTAAAAGCTACTTCAAGTAAAATTTATTTTTTCTTTTAATCATCTGTAAGAGAGAGAAACTTAGATTACAAGACTCCTTAGGATCAAAAGAGGGATGATGTGTTATGTTATACAGGAAGGAAAACAAATCTGGATGGTGACACAGGGCAGAGAGAAGCTATGAAATTTGCTAGTTGTATTGCACAGAGCACTTAGTGATAGTTGCAGATTTCATTAGAGACACAAACATACTTCCTCTCTCCTGCTGCATTGTGTTTACAAAATTATTTGTAAAGCTCTTGGACACACTTATGCAAGAAATGACAGCAGCCTGATCCAAGCGGCTTATTTTGCTTGTAGTATCTCAATTAAAAAAAAAAACAAAAAAAAAAAAACTGGAAAAAGATTAGATGTTAGTAATAGATTTACTCCTTCCAAATTCCCTTTGTTTTATGGCCTTGACATTCTTTTTGCCTTGTTTGTACTCTTGTTCTCTTGCCTTGATTCAAAATTTTTGCTTCTTTTTAATTGTCATTTGACAATTTTCTTCACTTGATTTAAATTTTGATAAGTCTCCTTCTCTCTGTTTTTTGTTTCTCATTCTTATGTTTATTTAGTCTTTACCTTCTTCAATTTTCTTTTTTGTTTTTGGTAGTATCTTAACTGTCTCTCAGTCTTTCTCAAATGTCTCTCCTCTTCCTATGCCGCCCTACTGGGAGTGGAGAGAGTGCCAGTGAGTTCATTCTTCCAGAACAGCCTAACTTTTATTTTTTTTTTCCTGGGGAGAGAGATCTCCTTTGCTTTGATTTGTGTATTCTCATCTGTTTTCTCATATGTGCACTTGAGTTATTTTTCTGTCCAGTGCCTAGGTATCTTGAAGATGATGGAAGTAAAGTGCTAGAATGTTTTCTACATTAATGATTGATGCTTACACTTCAACATTTACTATATTTGAAGGAAAATTAGCATCAAGTAGAATATAATTTGCAGAAAGCAGTCATGTTTGAGTATCTATTGTTTTTGTTTTAAATATGGGATGCTTTGTGAAATTGAGAAAAATAGGAAGCCTGTTACTTGCAATCAATGTTCAATTCAGAAACAACTCGTACTACTAGTAGTTATGGTCCATATTGGTCCCATTTTTTTAGACTATACAATGCAAGAGGCAACAATGAATTTTTTGACACAGATACTTATTCCTTCTGTATTCATTTTAGTCAGCCTGATGGAAAGAACCAATAACTATCACAAAGCATAGCCATAATATTCAAAATTGTGATACACAACATTTTACAGCAACATGATTAGTTGCTTTATTTATTTTGTATGTATCTAGTGCAAAAAGGAGTATGGCACCAACTGCAGTGTTATATGCAAGCACATCCAAAGTGCAAGCTGCCTAAAACTGCTTGAGAATTTGCTGTTGCTCTGCCAGAAGCTACTACCCTTACAGCAGAGTTGGCAGGTTGTAACTTTTGCTCACACTTGTTGATGATTTCCTGTTTAAAATGCTGATGTTGCTAAGTGCAAGATAATGTCCCAGGTTTCCCTGCAGACACCAGGTTTTCTCTGTGGGGCCAGCTGTGCAAGGAAAGTTGAAGGGGACAGTAGGCAGGTGGTAGCAGACAACAGCAATATCAGTCTGAAAAACAAGTGTGGTCTTGGACAATACAGCTTTGAAAGTTCATTTCAGTTAATATAAAAATCACTGATGCATGAGTATACGTGGAGGTTTCAGCTTCATCAGTAGAGCAAAAGCATAGTGCTTCCTTACTCTTGCCAAGATTCAAAATTATTCAGCTCACTAATTGCCACTTCAGTTTCTCTCAAAGGGGGTTCTAGAAAGGCCAAAGCTGTTGGACTAGGGGGCTTCTCTTTATGCTACACTTAACATGACTACCACTTGTCAGCAGCTGGCATATGGTTCAGATCCAGTGCATGGCTCACACATCTCAAAAGCAGAGGGATTACAGTATATCATATCTTTTCTTACAAGTATCATCTCACTAGAGTAGTTCAAAAGAGCCTGATCTGTTTGCTGACCTGAGAATATCACTACACCATAAGAGTATCCATGTACCTTTGAAATCCTCTGCTGTCTCTGAAACTGTCTTAAATTAATTAATGTATTTTGGTGTAACATTTCAAGACATTGCATTTTTGGACTGTAGAAGAGAGCCAGCTACTGGGTTTTCTGTAATAACAAGAGAGGAAAGAAGTGCAGGGCAGCTGCTCCCCCATTACATGGGATAGGAACATGGTCAGCCTGTAGGAAGCTGTCATCTGGTCAGGGTAAAAATCAACCTTTTCAGCAATAAATCCATGCAAAGATGGGTCATTCATTTCTGTTAAGGAAATAATTTTGTGATTATGTCTTCTGTTAAAGAAGGAGAACAACTTCCACAACTATGTACTTCAAACCCCAGTTCATCAGTTTTGGCAAGCTATTTTATTTTACAAACTTTCAGCAAAAAGTTTCCACAAAACTGAGGTTTTGTTTTCTTTTGAGTTTTGCTTGGTAGAACTGACTACCTCTCATCCTTTAAATTTTGAAGAAAAGTGGACTTTAAAATCTAATGTCTCTCTTATATATAATGAGCTGTGATAAGCACAAGTTAGTGGGTCTCTGAAGACCAGAGATACAGAGATTAAGTTACTGCTTTCAGCACAGTGACTACAGAAATATGACTGGGCAGCCAGCTCCTCACCGAACCCAGGAACATGCAGAAGGGAAGAGAGCTATAAATTGAACAAGGAAAAGTCTTATGAAACTTGTATTTGTGTAACTACGCCCTAACTCTGCACTTGGAAAATTATGCAAATGCAAACTTCAGTTGGAGGAACTTGAGTAAGATTAGTTTAAATTCAAATGCTTAATATAGAAATAATAATTAAATGCTTCCTATGCTCCTTTAAAAAAAGAAAAAAAACAACCAATTTTAATTGCTTTTGAAAAGCAGTATTCACTGTGATTCACCATTCATATAGATGCAGAACAGGTCTACCTGGGAAGATGTGTGACCTGCTAAAATAAGCTTAAGTTCACAGAAGGAAACTATTTCTTAAAGTCTCCACTGCAGTCTATGTTTATTTTGCTTTACCTCTGAGATGTTGCATCTAAAATTGATTCTGGGAATATCAGAAAGTTTCTTAATATTGGCTTATTTTTAATCACAGCTGGGAATGTCTTAGTGGAGAGTTATGAATAAGAGTCAGAGACTATGACTTCTTTCAGCTCTTGGGGAGAAGTAAATACTGCTTAGTCTGAATCCACTGCATCTAATTTGCAGACTGTTTGGGACACTGTATGGCCTGACCCAAGAATTAGAGATGTATTTAATTTTAATTCTTATTAGTTGTATCCTGCAGGTTATGTCCGGTGCTGTAGTATTCTTGGAAGAACCTGAGTTGATGAAAGGACTAAGTGTGACTACACTTCTACTTACACTCCTATAACACAGTTTAAAACCATGCATCAAAGAATGACTCCATCTCTTAGGCCTGTACTTTATTCAGACTAGGACAGAGGGATTTGATATGTGTACTCATCTTTAATAAGTTGAGAAGAATATGACAAATGCAGAAAGCATGTTAGCTAAAATAAATTACTTCAGTCCCTCCACTGTGAGACAATGTTTTTATAATTAAACTACAAATATGCAACCATGAGTCACTCTGATGGTACATTATGTTATTCTGAATTGTAGAGATGACTAAAAAAAATAAGTTTGGGTGTTAGTGGTGCAGACAGGGTTATAAACTACCTAAGTTTTTTACACTGGAAACAACTCCTAAGTATTTATGAAAGACATATGTCAAGAATCAGTTGTGATGTTGTGATGAAAATTCTCCATTTTTGTTTTTAGGAATCTTCTAAAGCATTCAAGCAGATCACCTTTGTTCTATAGCTTTGATTGTTTTTCTGATTTCTTTACTAATACTGTATTGTAATCTGCAGTAACTGAGCTGGTTCTCCCTCCCTTTCTTTATATATGGAGATTTGCACTAAAGCACTTTGAAAACTCTTTAGTTTAGAATGTCTTACATGTTGCAAGGGACCAATAAAGAAGTACTTCATTGGCCACAAAACTTTCCTTTTCAAACTTGCTCATTTTTCTTGGATTTTCTGTCACAAAGACATGCTATAAAGATTGATATGCTTAGATCAGATGAGATTCGGTATAGTTCTTAAAGTCGCCCCATCAAAGTCAAAGATGTTTTTTAAATTGATCACACAAAATCCAAAGGTTAACTGTGTTTTTTGCCTAGACATATGAGTTTTCCCTGAAAAAATAATGTACCATGTCTCTGGGCAGCCCGTTCCAGTGCTTCACCACCCTTGTCTTAAAAAATGTCTTTCTTATCTCATCTGAATCTGCATTCTTTTGGTTTAAACCTTTACCCTTTGTCCTGTAACAACAGGCCCTGCTAAAGGGTCTGTCACCATCTGTCCTAGTAAGTCCTGTTGTGTACTGAAAGTCTGCAGTAAGATCTCCTGAAAGCCTTCTCCAGGCTGAAAAGTCACAGTTGTCAGCCTGTCCTCCAGGAGGGCTGCTCCATCCCTCTGATCATCTTGGTGGCCTCCTCTGGACTCCCTCCAGCAGGTCCATGTCCTTCCTGTGCTGGGACCCCAGAGCTGATGCAGCCCTGCAGGTGGGGTCTCAGCAAAGCAGAGCAGAGGGGCAGAATCCCCTCCCTGGCCCTGCTGCCCACGCTGCTCTGGATGCAGCCCAGGATACGTTTGGTTCTCTGGACCGGGAGTGCCCATGGCTGGGTCATGTCCAGCCTCTCACCCACCAGCACCACCAAGCCCCTCTGGGCAGGGTTGCTTCAATCCCTTCCTCTTCCAGTGTGTGTTGATATCAGCAGTTGCCCAGGTATAAGACCTTGGCCTTGTTGAGCCTCCTGAGGTTCACATGTGCCACTTCTCCATTATGTAACAGTGATGTTTTCAGATTACTAGAAATTTGCTGAAATTAGGAAGTATCTAATGGGGGGTGAAATTTCTCATGAACAGTAGGAAAAACATTGAATTGAACAAGGCATTTGTTTAGCCTGGTATTCAAAGAATTAAAAAGCATGATCTGAACCAAGTCAATGTGGAGCAGCAGGACATGAAGCATTCCCCTTTTGATCTTCTGTACACCTGCTTCAAGCGTTTTCCATGTAAGCTCTTCCCCACTTCTGTAAAACCCTCCACCCTGTTGAAAGGTGTCTAAAGTGACTAATAATAAAACTTGAGAAACACTCCCTGTTCCTGGGAAAAATTTGCCATGCATTTTGGAAGATAGGCTAAACAGAACAAGAGAAGAAAACAGAATTTAGTATGTGAAATAAAATCCAGAGACAATTCTATCTGTATTTAACTGTGCTTTTCAAAAGGAGTCTTTACAAAAGTATATATAATTATTATAATTATTATTACCTTATAAGGGTCTTCTAAGAAATTTTTTAAAAAAACCACCAACAAGAGAAAGCCAGGTTCTTTTTTTCTATGCTCAAAAATAAATTAGAAATCTTGCCATGTGTATCAGAATTACTAATAGCAGCTTCTTCTTTCACTGAATTGGAGTTTGGTTTTTTTGTAGGATGTCACACGTGCTTCAGTTTGAAGACAGAAGCAGAAAGGTGAAAGATGCAAGCATGCAAGATGAAGACACTTTTGAGATCTATGATCCACGGAATCCTGTAACTAAGAGGAGAAGAGAAGAAAGCAAGAAGATAATGAGAGAAAAAAAGGAAAGGAGATAAAAGGAGTGTAAAGTTAGCCAGAGCTGCCTTGGAAAGTGACTGCAATAAAGCACTGGCTCTTTTGTAAGCTGATCCTAAAAATACCACTGGACAAGTGTGAAAAGGAATCTCTCAAGAACCTGTCGTGCGGTTTTGAAGCAGAGCTATCATTTGTTTCTTAAGTTGTGCGGTCAAGTGCTCTCAATGCATTCATTATTCAGCCTCTATAAAGGTTTTTAGAATGAGGTATTTAATAAAACTGCTGACTTGACTTTTATCTGTGTTTTAATTACAGTAGTAAAATTATTTGTTTAATCAAAAATATGGTAATCGAAAAGTTTTCACCATAATGAATGAGAATTTGTGTAAGTGAGGGTCAGGTTAGAAGATGGAAACCCCATCTGCAGGCTTTTAAGATTTTATGAAAGTACAATTTTAATTATTTTAATTGTTCTTTAAAAGGCATGTAAACTTTGCCTGCCTGAACCACTCTGATGCAGAATTAAGATGATCTTTTAAAGCAGTCATAGCTTTCTTGAAACAAGCTAAGTTTAATTTGAGAATCTGGCTATTGCCTCCTTCTTTTGAAATACACATTGGAGTACAGATCCCATCTTGGGAAGCTGTGATAATACATTTTAATGTATTATTTTACTATCCATACCACATGAATAAAATAAGAGAATCTGCATATGATGTAATGGTTGCTCAAACCACTTGTTGCAATACCAGAAAGATCCCTTTGGTAGCACTTTCACTGTAAAGTAGCAGGTAATGAAGGTTCATTTGTTAATTAGTCAGTACAGAAACAAAACGTGATCAGTCTCATTAAAAACATAACCTCGCTTTAAACAATTCTTCTATCATCTAAAATTGAACAGCTCAAGCTTCCAGTTTTACAGGTTTTCCTTATATTTTACAACCCTAGATGTTAATATTTTTACAGATAAACAGGAATTTTCATCGCTCCTTCTTTACAGCAGTTCTGGTGCCACAGGAACATGAATTACCCAAATGGCCAATAGCTAAAAAAGAGTGAACAAGGTCATTAAAAAGTGGCACCAGAGCAGTGTTTTTGCTGCTGTTTTTAGAACAAGTTCAGTAAGGTAGGCCGTCCTTATCAAGCTGCCACTGCCAAATTTCTTGATAGGGTTTGAGGTGTGAGATACATAAACCTGCATTGGTAGGTTAGTATGGCCCAAATGTCAGAGGTTAGATTAATACAGACTACTGCTTTAATGCACAGTGTAACCTTTGAGATAAGGAGAAAACTTGGAGGTGTGAAGTGAGATCCTGTATAAAGCTGTCATTATCCTCCTCTTAGGCTGAGTGAATTATACTGTGCCATAGTGTAAAGAAGTTAAGAGGGGTTACATTCCTTAACATGGCCATTCACAAACTAGTGAGTCAAAGTTTTTTAATCATTAAGTCATTTCTGTCAGGCTGCTGCTGGCAAAGTGAAGAACATCTAAAGTCACATGTTGTTACCTCTATTCATTGCTTTGTGGAGAAATTTTTGTATCAGTCACAACAGGAAATGAGCATATCAGACCCCCATTCTGGTGGAGATAGGAGGGAGGAAGAGGTGGTGAACATCTGAAAAGAAACTTGAGCATCAATTCCAGGACAGTTACTGCTCCTAGTATGAAAAAAAATATGCTCTAATTATATAGTTTTTTCTGCAAGCTAAAGTAGGATGCATGAGTCAATAAATGGACAAGCTGACTAGCACCCTTCTTAGCTGAATATTTTTGCTGACTACCTGCAGCAACTCTGAGTAAGCTGTATTAAATGGTTCCCAGTTTTAAGCACTAGAGAAGCCCAAAGAGGAAACTTAACTTGGGGGTTAGGACTCTGCTCAGTTGGAAGAGGTTTGAAAAGTCTGGACCGTGCATACACAGGACTGGTAACCTGACAAGAACAAGAGTGTAAGTATGTTGACATTTTCTTGGTAAGTGTGCATTGAAAGTCAGATTATCACAACTAGTCAACTGAAAGTTACTTAGAAATGGGCTAAGGTGTCTAAAATTTATTCATTTCAGTGGAGCAAAATTAGTTATGTACTTCATTTAGGAGATGTTTGGAGCAAAGTTAAGAAAAGCTTATGTCAGAAGTACACTCAGGTAAAGTCAACACCAAAGAGTAAAAA
Source organism: Pseudopodoces humilis (assembly GCF_049639895.1). Lineage (NCBI taxonomy): Eukaryota > Metazoa > Chordata > Aves > Passeriformes > Paridae > Pseudopodoces > Pseudopodoces humilis. The sequence goes on along the minus strand of NC_142203.1, from coordinate 56,859,389 downwards.
CTTTACAGAAAAGTTGAAATGATTGCACTTGTCTGAAACAAATAGTTTGCAGTGTCATAGGTAACTCCCATTCTGCCAGTAACAATCCTGTCTGTTTCCAATACTGCCAGGCTAGCAGAATAATTTAACTCAAACCCATTTCATTTATCATGTGGCATTGCTGTAATTACATGAAATGTTGAATGGTACAGCACTGCATTGTTCTATATAGACTGTGAAATGTGTGTGCTCAGAGTTACACCTTTTATTTGTCATTACTGAAAATCAAGTGGGGAATACAATGTGGCCAGGTGTCTTCCTTTCTGTGAAACAGTCATATTGAACAAGGTTAGTGGTTGAAAACTGAAGAAAGTTAGTTTTGTGGCTGAAGAAAGGATTTGTTCTATGGTAATGAGATTTTTTTGACTGATTATATTTTCTTAAATCTTTATTAAGCATCTCCCAAGTTCCATTCTTACGGTCTCACCTGTCTGTATAAACATGAACATAATCTCTACATAGTTGTAACATACAGCTAGGAACATTTGTCTATGCACTACCAACACAAAAGCAATGACTTGACAGCTCCTTGTGAAGCTTTACTTCCTAAAAACACTAATTATGAGCACAGATTGTCCAGCTTGAAGATGCAAGCTGCAGTGCTGATATGTAGTCGTTTCTGTAGACAAGGCAGTGTTTAAAATTGCTGGGTATGCTCTACTTCCCCACCACCACTGCCTGCTTTTTTGATTACTCATTACATCAAGCTAAAAATTGGATAAACTCAGATTATGACTGAATTTTGAGTTAGATCTACCAAAGGTCTACCAATATTTAGTGGCAGCTAACCTGCAATTTCAGTACATCAGCTTTGCTACCAACACAGTGGGCCAGTGTTGACAAATGTTCTATGAGACAATTCCTCCAGTCATCCCTGCCTTTCTTTTAATATAAGCATTAATGGAACCTTTCATTTTGTAAGAGGGAATGTGACTTTCCTAACGGAAAAGGAGTGGGGGAAAAGCTTTTCATCCTTGTAGATACCATTATGTTGGTAAAGTCAACATTTTCATTTCCAAACCAGCTGGGTTTTGAGTAGATAATGTCCTTCTAGGCCACATCTGGTAATAGCAAGATCCTCAAGAAGAGCTTAAAGGCTTGCCCCAAATGCTGTCAGTGATGCCAACAACTAGTACAATGTGCCCTTTTTGCTTTGGAGCTAAAAAAGCCCTGCAGTACAACAGAGCCTGGTTTATTTCTGTCAAAATAGCTACTATGCCTAGGCTGCTAGGAGTGTAGTCTGCAAGGCCGCATTACGTAGCTTTCCCTGAGCTGCTGGCTTCCAGCATGAGCAAGTTTGGGAAGAGGTTTCCCATACTGTCTCCTTTCCCCAGCAGCAGAGTGTCTGAACTATAATGGTTAAAATAACTACACAGCAATGTTGTCTGCTTTCGTCTAGAGGACATCTAGTTTGCAAAAGACACAATTAAGTTTTGGCAACATAAAAACTAGCTTCAGACAGAAAGGATAGCTCCAGACTCTGCCTCATTCTGGCAGAGACATGTGCATCTGTCATTACTTAAATGATGACAGACTTGGGCTGTTAGAAGATGAGGGGACTTCTTACCTGTGTATTCTCAGTAAAAGATGTAGGTATTTGCTTGCATCTTTCACTGTAACAAAGAATGAGCTGATCATATAATGGCATTATTTATGAAGTTCCATACATACAGCATATGTACATACAGCATAGAGAATGTAAACTGAAAAGTTTCTGAATGTGTCTGATCATCCCTCAATAGCACATTCCTGCCCTACTGATACAGCAAGTACCAGAGGTTTGCTACTTCCCAGTCGAGTGCCATAAAGTGATTCCCTTTGGTTATCCTGAGCAGATGTGCCATATGCCACTTTGGTAGTCACAAATTCCTCATGCAAACTGACAGACACTCTGTGCCCACAGGGGGGCTCCCTGATGGGTAAGTTCTGGTCTGCAAGGCACCCAGGGCAGGTTGGCACACAGTCTGTCAGAGGCCTGTGCACCTCAGCTGCTGTCACAACAAAATATTCCTCCAAATTCATTTTCACGGTACTTTTTCTGGGCAGGATTTCACTTCCACTTCAGTATCCATCAAAGATGGAGTTTTCTATTTGGTTTTTCACTTATTTTGGTTTTTTAAGAACCTGCTCACAAAGCACAAGCTTCATTTATAAGTCACAGATTAGACGAGTGTGTTTACAAAGCTACTGCACACTTATGCAGGTCTTTCTTATGCATCTCACACAGACGCATAAGAATTAATTTCTGCCTCCACAGACTTCATCACCACTTCTCTCATCATCATGCCTTCCCTGTCAGTCTCTATTACCAAGGGCCAGAAAAATAATTTATGTCCTCCCCCTCCTCAACCTTTCAATAGTTTTTGCACTTACAGCTAGCCTCTGCCCCACTGTCCTCTCCATCTCTCTGTATGTCTGCTGGCTTCCCAGTGCTGAGCTGGAGAATCTGTAAACCACCAGGCAAGTCAAATATAAAAGATGAAGCTTCATTTTACTTTATTATGTGCCTGTGTAGATTCTGTACATACTGCAAATGCAAAATACATTTTGCCAAAGCTTCAGAGAGTAGGTTTAATATTTATATTTAAACTTTTTTATCTTTTAAACACTCCCTCTGTACATCTTTTATTTTTAAAATTCTTATTTCTGAAACACATACCAAAATAGCGTTATACCTGATCTGGCCTCAGAATGAGGATCTGCTGATTGTCACCTACGATTGTTTGGCATTACTCAAAAACAGTACAAAAGCCTGAAAGCTACTTTTTTGGGGAAAAAAGGATTAAGGCCTTTTTTTAAACAAATTGGTTGGTACTAATAACCTTCTACTCTTAAAGCACTATTTTAAAAAAGCACGAGAACCCTGCCTTAACTCTAAATTTACAGACATGGGAGAAGACTGCAGATAAAAAGATAGCACCTTCTGGGGAAGAAAATTACCCTAAACCTCAACATATCAGAAAAAAATTTGCATTTTTAAGACTAATTCACCAAATCTAAATTAAAAAAGTTTCATTATAGGGAAGGTAGGTGAGAAATCTACACTTCTTGGCCTAGACGGTCACATGGAAGAGAAAACAAATCCTGACATGAACAGCTTTTGCTATGGTTCCTATTTCTAATTTATGAAATGCACTGGCTTTGGAACAAAGCATGATATGATGGTCATATTTCTATGTCGATGGGTATTACACACTTGAAAGTCCAGTCCAATATTCATAAGGTTATTTAAGCTGCACACTTGCCCTTTGTGATTTGTTTGTAGTAGTAAAAGGGCACAGTTACAGAATAGCCCTAGGATAGCCTTTAATTTTGGCAGCTTTATTTGGCAGCAATAAAACACTGAAAGCTGAACCTTTTTATATTGAACACAGTCTGGAAGATCACATTTTTGCAGCCACTATTGAAACTTGGTTCCAAAATCACATATGTTCTCCTTCAGAAGTAACTTCTGAGTCAAACAGATTTTAATACACCATTGCATTCAAAGGGTACTTCCTTCACCTGCTTGAACAGAGACTCTCTACAGTCTTGGGAAGTATGGTCTGACCTGTATAATGAGGTATTGCATCCTTCCATCTAAAAAGTTATTTCACTGGAACGGCAGAAAATAACCACCAGTATGTGGTCAGTGATTTTAAATAAAGATTTCCATTACAGCTACAGTGTTCTCTCCCTTACATTTACAGAATATACAAACCGAAGAGTTTGCACATTAAACACATGAATTATTTCAAATGTCAGAGTATGAGTTGGTTCTAAGGATTCGAGTAGACTCGGCAAGATGGTACAGTAAGTATGAACATCTGGACAACAATTCAGGGGCATGAGCTGGTAAATGGGGTCGTTAACTATAATACCTAACCCTGCCCTGCAGATTAGGAAGACAAGTTTTAAGATGATTGACCCTTGAGTGGAAGCAGAAATACGCATCTTGTGCATCTTGTGCAAGATGTTTTTATCTAGGGCACCCAAACAGCCAAGTTATCCCAAATGACAACGAAAAAGCATTTGAAAGAGCTGTAAGTGGGGGAGGAAAAAATAATTCTGACCAAACTATTCCAGATTTACTTATATTTATAGTGTAGTAAAAAGATTTTCCTCACAGTGTTTCATATCATTATATTTTACAAAGTCAAAAATCATCAGACAGAAAGACCACAGAAAGCAATGTTTACCTTTGCCAAACAAAGAATTTACATAAAAGTTTGCAAATAGATTTAAAAAAAAAACAAAAAAATAAAAAACTCAGCCCAGCTTTCTTCAGCTTCTAAATCTGATGCACATTACTGCTTTTTGTTTAATTTCAGGTGGTTTCACTGCTACAAGATGAGACCTCATATACCAGAGAGACCAAAATATACTACCTCACTGTCATATAATTGAGGCTCAGTCATACCTCAGACAATATTTTTACAAGGTCACTTTGCAAAAGTATGTCTAGCCTATCCAAATGACAATATTATTTATGCCAAAGGTTTTGCTTTACAGATGGAAGCATTCCAACCACTGTTTAATAGGCTGTATGGAGAGGCTAAGAAAACATCATTTGTTGCACACACAGCTTAAGTATACAATATAGAACTAAAGTGTACAGACTGATCATTGGCAACGTGGGCTAAAACCAGTCTCAGTCAGTGAAAAAAAGCCACAAAAGCAATGAGCTTCTGAGTTTTCCTCTCTGATATTATTTTTGGAATTCCTGAGCTTAACCAGAAATATGAATGCACAAGTGAGAAATAGATGTGAAGTCAGTAGCTACCTGGATATTAAAAATGCAAAAAAGACATTTTTCAAAAGGGACTTTGTAGCACAGACATATGACTTCACAAGCAGACAGGACAACACATTATCTGCTGCAGTCTCAGATCGGGGAATGGATAGGAGAGTAATGACAGGAACTCCAGTAAAAGGCTTTGTAAAAATACTGAGGTGAAGACAATACAGTCTTCAAAGCCAAATTAATTAGTACCATGACCAAGTGTTTCAGAAGGCAATTAGAGTAAAACAAGTGTGTTTCCTTCTTCTCAAGCTCTATTTTTAGAAAACAAATTTCATCCATTGACTTTACTTCTAGTCAATTTGTAACAGTTTTTCTGACAAACACTAATTCTTTTAGGGCTGAAACTTGTCCTTATTGCTGACTAAAATAATTGTGAAAATTGCTAAGATTAAAAAATCCACACCATATACACCAGAACATTATAGCATGTGAAAATCAGCTGGCACCCAAACAATCTCAGTGCATCAGACTCATTAGGAAAGAGTAATTAAGATTTGGAGGAACAGAAGCACAATAGGAAACCCCAAGGCCTGAGAAAGGAGCTGGAAAAGTACTGTGTCTGTCTAAGCATCTTAGACAGGCAACCATGGTACACAGGCCACTGCATAATATTCTGTAATAGTTCTGTTTTCAATATGGAAAATTGATATTTATTTACCCTTCAGAACTGTGGAGTAGCTACCATTCTTCTTCTGTTAAAGTGCCAATTAAGTCCATGCTTTCTGACAGCACCAAAACATGCAGAAATATGGGACTTTTTACCATATGATAAAAACTACAGCAGGGTAAGCAACCTTTTTGGTTGTTGTTTAATTTTGAGAATATTTCTTGTAGACTGTTGGTCAAAGCAGCAACATTACCGAGACTGGCAGCAGAGTGTTGCTCTTTCTGTTTTGGCCATTCTGATGTTTTGGTCTGATCTGAATTTCACTAATATGAGTTGCTCTTTCAGCTGTCAGACCACAGGTTTAGTTCAGGTTCCAGACAGGATGGGGAGAAGCAAGTAAAAAACTTCCATAGTGACAAAGTGTTTGCTGTTTTCACAATGTGGCTTTTGCAGTAGTGGTCCCTTGTGACCACAGAAAGCCACAAGCATTCAGAGCCATTTGAGTAAGCCAATACAGTATCACACAGCTATGGACAGACAGCATTTGGCTTCTAGACACCCTGTGTGGAATGTAGTTTTAGAAGAAAAATATGTTAAACTCTTGGTTAGAGGGCAAGTCCAAAGATATCTCACACAAAGAAAGACTCAGTGCCTCAAGTTATCTATTGATTTCTACCTTGAATACCTAAAGTACACATTTATAAATAGTATGAATGAACCTAAAAAAAGAGTTTGAAGGCTGAGGTGCTATTTATTCACAAACTAGTGAACTGATTATTGTGCACAATTGTGCAGTGATTATTGCACGTCAGAAATATAGGCAACATTAGGGAGAATAAAGGCTGCAATGCTAATAAGGGACGAAAGGGTGCTATTGTACAAAGGACAAATGGAAGTCTAGAGTCCTTTAACAGCCGTGAATTAATCGGTTTAGTGTTAAAGTTACACCAACACCTAATGGAGCTACCTATGAAACAACTCTCTTTTCATGCTTTCTTGGCTCTCTGCTTACATATAGCATCCTATTTCTACTGAGTTTCCAAATAATAATAATAATAACATAGCCACTAAACATTGTTTCAAATTAGAACACACAGCACATAATCAGATACACTTCCATAGACTGAGAGGTTTGTCTAACCTACCTCCCTCAATACTCCACATGTTTTGGTTTTTCCCAGTGCATGACCATTCTTGTCTTCAGAAATATTGTCCTAAAATCTTACCTAAATCTCTCTCTTGCTGTAGCACAGCTCGTAACTTCTTGTACAAGTCTGAATGAATAACCTTTTCCGCTCTGCAGCAATATTTTATGTATTGAAAGATTTATCATGTCCTTTTTCTCCTCTAGAATAAACAATCCCAAAATTTTAGTTCTCTCCCTAACAGTCATGTTTTGTATATCTCTAAATCATTCCTACTAATCTTCTCTGGCTTTTCTCCCAGCTGACCTACATTTTTCTTTACCTGTGTTACCTAAAGAAAGCTGGAAATAGCAATCTCACCAAAGTCTGATCCATGCTAAGAACAGAGGATTGAATCTTAGCACACAACATTCCTGTCTGTACATCCAAGCATTCCTTTATCCTCCATTTGCACAGGTTTTTTTTTTTATGATATTCAGCTCTGAACCTTTAAAATTCTCAAATTCTTTGCTATTAACCTACTGATTAGCAGGTAGGGGTTTTTCTATTGTAGCAATTGATTATTCCCAGCAGTGGTGTTTGGTATTCATCCATATTGAACTGCATTCTGTTGTTTTAGTGTTTTGTCAAGTAGTTGCAATCATTATGAATTTGTCTTGTTCTCAAACATGCTTGGCAGGCCTTCTAGCTACAGTTTCACCAACTCAATACTTCAAAGATTGCTTATGAGAATTACATATGAAGCTGGTCAAACCATCACGTGATCAAACTTCATTACTCCTCTACTACACACAAATCCTATTACCCTACACCAGACTTCAATTTGGCAATAAAAGTAAATTTATGCTCTCAAAACTAAGCTCAATTTCATCATGTTCTGAAGAATTATATGAGAGAAGAAAAAAACCTATTCCTTGGCAGGAAAATATATTCTGAGATGCAATTTATCCTTAATATTATATAGACTATGTAAGATAAGAAATGCTTTTCATACTTGACTAAATCCAGCAGCAACAAACCAAGCTAACACAGAGTTGAGGCTTAAAGCCTGATTATCCTGTCAGTTACAGGCATTTCTCTTCCCCAGGTGTGTCATGAACAATAGCAATATAGTGCCTGGCTGCAAACAGCAGGAATTAGTATACCTCAAACCTCAAGTCCTTTAAACTGTCTGGATAAAAGTGTGAAAGTGAATAAAAAGGCAGCTCTGTGTCTGAACAGAATGATGTGAAGGAGGTAAACACTCCTGAGCTTTCTTAATCTTTTCATGTTAGGAAGGGTATGGAGCTCCTTCTGAAAAAAGGGAATCTGTAGAGGCTTCTTCCTTGTATTGACATGGAAAATTGTGTCACATATACACAGTAGCTAAAACAATTTAATTTCCTGTACATCCTCACATGAATAGTTATAATTCCTCTTACCAAGGTAGAAAGTGAAAAAGAAAAGAATTGAAGTGTCAGAACAACAGTTCTCATCTGTCATTTGATAACTGATTTGCCATGTCTGCACAAAGGAAGTGAAATTCCAGCCATTGTTCTTTGACAGATTTCTCATGGTTTTTACATTTTATTCAAGTGTACTGCCACTGAAAGGAAGCCCACAGTCTACAGAGAAGGAAGATAAGGGACATGCTAAGTGTGTGAAATACTTAGTGGTGACTGAGAATGTAAAACAGCATTTCACATTTATGAAAGCCAACTGCACAACAGGGTGAGATAATGGGATGTTTTCTAAAAAGACCCCCCAACCTTGCATGTGAAAACAGAATCTATGCAGTCAGTGGTCAGACTGATGGTGAAACTCTCCTCTTTTATCTTTTGAGACATTGTACATGTAATCAGAACACATATTCTATCTGAGTTTTTGCAACTATTCAGGTCCAAATATATCTGTCCTGTGTAGCACAGTCTTTGCTATAACTAGCCCTTGATTCTGGCACCTTTCTCTACACATTAGTGAAACTTTAGATAGCTTGATTTGGCCATCTTCTCAGAATGAAATAGCATATTTTTATGAATGGGACCTGCTAGTTCATTAAATAAAATCTAAGGGAAACAATACTTAATGTCTTGAAAAATCTGTTGAACTGCAAGCAGCTGTCTTTCCATGTTCCTGCTGGTATACCAGTCAGTTTAGGAGAACAGTGTTTCCATATACTGCTTTAATCCTGGTAATTAGTAGAGCAACCTGTTACAAGTGACAAATAGTGACAGTTGTTTCCTGAGATATATTGGACACATAATGTGATTACTCCTTGGTATCAACATAGTCTTCATGCTCTGCTGTTGATGCCTTCTGTAGAACCACCCCTTCCCATCCTCAAAATTTTGACCCTTCTTAAATGAGACACTTCTTGAACAGAGCCATTGCTTTCCTCAGACCCAAATATGATATCATCTGAATAAATGAACACTTCTGCGTTTCTTCAACAAGTCTTTTTCAGTGGGCATTACCTAATCAGAACAGATGTGGCTATTGTAACAGTAGTTTGTGCCTTAGGACTCCAAATTTTTGTTCCCCCGACGATAAGAAACAGCTGGCCAAACAACAGTCAGAGATACATCTCCTACAAAAGACACACCACTCTCATGTTTTTGAAATGAGAAGATTTTTAGCATGACAAACAAGGCTGAAACCTTTTACTGTAGGATTCACAGAAAAAAAATTTTTCAGGGTTAAAGAGAGAAGTTAAATATTCATCTTTTCATAACTGAATGAAAGCAGTCCTACATCCAGGTTGAACTGGATTCATACTGTATTGCCAGCCTCTCCCCTCCCAAGCAGAACTTAGAACCTGTCAGGCAAAGCACAGTCATGTCTAAGTGCTGCAGTGTGGGCTGTGCTTCTGAGAAGCACACTGTAGAAGGTCAGTCTGTCTTAGCTGGAAACACTTGCATGCTGCTTCAGACACAGAGCTAAGTTATCTCCTCTGTCTGCTTGCACCTCATTTATGCTGTGATGCTGTCCATTGAAAAACAACTGTTTTCCTGTTAGAGAAAAACACAAGGTGTCAGAGGTAAAGAGCACTACTTCTGTATCCACTGGTTGCACCAAAACAGTTGATTCTCTTTTACCTAACATATTTTTACTTACTTGATATTAGAAGTTACTGTTACCAAGAAGCTGTGTTTGTTTTGGGGTTTCATTTTTTGGCCAAAATCTGTCTTGGAAGAAGACCAAACAGAAAAGCGTGTATTAAACTTTCCATCTTATTGCATGGGTTTTACTAATATGACATTTTTCTCTTTACAAGTATTTTTCCATAGCATCCATGACAAATTTCTCTTAGGCTGTAGGGAAGCAGAAGACAGACAGGGACAATGCTATTTGAAAGCAGTTTAACTCACCTCCAAAATAATACAGCTGCAGTCTCTTGCTACACCAGCTCATGCTCACTAACAAAACTGAAGTGCTTGAAGACAGTACTTAATTCCCCTGAAATCCAGCAGACCATATCCATGTTTAGCACTTGGACCCTGATTGCATTTTGCATGCAGGTAGAACTAGGGGAAATTTTAGGTATTGAGTAATGTCCTGGTATTTCACAAGCAGCTCTCAAACTCAGGATTTTTGTTTTAGACTAACTAGAGACCTAAAAGCCATTCTGAAGTAACTGAGAGTTTTGAAACTGACACAGTCCTGAAATCTCTAAACATTAAACTACATTTCCAATGAGGAAAAAAAAATCGTCATGCATCACAACATTTTGTGATGTTTAGAGGTCATTTTCTGAATTCTCTTTCACCAGAATTCTGTGGATATTTTTCTGGAACAAATGGAGTTGTTGTGACTCAAGTGCAGGATCAAGCACTTGGCCCTATTGAACCCCATAAAAATTTTTCTCCATTTCTGGGGAGCATAGTGTAGGAAGGGCATGGACCTGTAGAAAAGAGTCTGGAGGAGAGCCACTAAGTTAATCACAGGGCTATGAAGACACACCAAGAGAGTTGGGGTTGTTCAGCCCAGAGAAGAGAAGGGTGGCTGCCCCATCCCTGGAGGTATTCAAGGCCAGGCTGGATGGGGATCTGAGCAATCTGGCCTAGGAAAAGGTGTCCCTGCCCATGAAAGGTGGGTTGGAAGAAGGAAATTTTAATGTCTTCAATCCAAACCAATTTGTGATTCTGTGATTCTAAATCCATTTGATGTACAAAATAGATTGAATACGAATACCATTAAAATAGACTCAGATGGAATTTCTTCATTCATGAACAATCTGAAGGGTATCATCATATATATTTGGAAGCTGCTGAAAGAAAAGTCTCTGGGCTGGTTACAACTTTTTCTCCTTCACCACATTCAACATATTACGGAAAGATCACAGAGTTAGTACTCAGTATTAGTACTCAGCACAAAAATTAATTATGAACTGCAAGGTAAGGCATACAAATGTCTGCTCTCTGAAGTGAAAGAAAAGCATGTTTCATAAAATAAAAACAGATTTAAAAGCTAATGGGACAGAAAAATCCAACTAAGATCTCATTCAATCTGTTCTCATGAAAATCAACCTTACAGCTAAAAAAAGATATTGTTGCTGTAGAAAAGTTATTCTCTCTCCCTATCTTCTTAGAAACTGTTGAATGGAAAGTCAGCTCCCCTCCAAGGAGTCACCAAGGAAATAATTTTATTCTTAGCCTGTAAACTTAATTACTCCATGAAATTAAAAAAAAAAAAAAAAAAAAATACTGTGTGAAATAAGTTGTAGTCATTCTTTCAAAATAACAGTCACCATAGTCTCTACTCTGGAGTCCTTACTGGACCTCTTTATAGACCTATTTAGAGTTATGTGTAGGACAAGAAAAGGAAAAATTATGAGGGGATGAAACTCAAATAGATTACCCAATAATAGCTCAATTTTTCTCTCATTTACTCTCTCTCCTTTTATCTTTTTAGGGTTTCTCTAAAAGTTCCTTTCTCCTTGGTCTTCCTTATTCTCAAATAGGTTTCTTCTATTTCTTCTTTTGGCTACCTTAATTTACCATTAGTCCTGGTGAACCATGGGGTTCCCAGTTAGCAAGTATGATGCCAGTCTACAAGAGTGGGTGGAAGGCAGATGTGGCCCATCAGCCTGACTTCAATGCCAGGAAACATTCTGGAGCAGATTATCTTGAGTGTGATCATGCAGCTCATGCCAGACGACAATGGGATCAGGCCCAGCCAGCACAGATTTGTGAAATGCAAGTCCTGCTTGACAAACCTGATCTCTTTCTATGGCAGTGTGACACACTTTGTGGATGAGATGAGATGAGATGAGATATGAGATGAGATGAGATATGAGATGAGTGGATGTTGTCTGCTTGTACTTTATTAAAGCCTTTGACACTGTCTCCCACCCCATTCTCCTGGAGAAACCGGCTGCTCAGGGCTTGGACAGGTGCAGGGTTCATGGGTTAAAAACTGTCTGGATGGCTCGGCCCCAAGAGTGGTGGTGGATGGAGTTACCTGCAGCTGGTGGCCAGTCACAGGTGGTGTTACCCAGAGCTCCATACTGGGGCCAGTGCTGTGTAATACCTTTATTGATGATCAGGTGAAACCTCTGTTAAGTTCATGCATGACACCAAGCTGTGTGGGTTATTGAGCTTCAGGAGAGCCTGAAGGCTCTGCAGAGGGATCTGGACAGGCTGGATCATGGGCTGAGGCCAATGGTGTGAGGTCAAGAAAGGCAAAATGCCAAGTTCTATTCTTGGGTCACAACAACCCCAGGCAGCTCCACAGGCTGGGGCAGAGTGGCTGGAAAGGACCTGGGGGTGCTGGTGGCAGCAGCTGAACATGAGCCAGGCTGTGCCCAGGTGGCCAAGAAGGCCAATGGCATCCTGGCCTGGATCAGCAATAGTGTGGTCAGCAGGAGCAGGGCAGGGATTGTCCCCCTGTCCTGGGCACTGGTGAGGCTGCATCTTGAATCCTGTGCCTGATTCTGGGCTTCTCAATTCAGAAAGGACATTGAGGTGCTGGAGCATGTTCAGAGAAGGACAAAAGAGCTGGAGCAGGGTCTGGAGCACAAGTCCTGTGAGGAGCAGCTGAGAGAGCTGCGAATGTCTAACCTGGAGAAAAGGAGGCCCAGGAGAGACCTTATTGCTGTCTACAACTGCCTGAAAAAAGGGTGTAGAAAGGGTCTGTCCCTTCTCCCAGCTAACAAGTGATAAGACAAAGACTTGTCTTATGAGCTCAAATTAGGTACAGTTTCATCACAAACATTGAGAGAAAAGTTTGAGAAAGGTTCCCTTCTATGGGATCATCTAAAATCCTTCACCATCCATCCAAAATAAAGGTCCTCTAGCTTCCCTAGTGGATTTGGGCAATGCGAGATGACTCAAAAAGGACATTGAACAAAAACAAGGACCATGTCCTGGAGTGACTTTATGATACTGGTATCCCCAATCGTCTGGTTTATGTTATATATTAAGTTCTGCACCTTTAAGACTGGCTTTGAGAGCAAGAGAGGGGGAAGAAGAAGCGCGCAGTTTGTGTTAAAAACATCACTCCCACATCCCACATCCCGCTCCTGGACTGTGGTGTCTACAGCACGGACAGACAGCGGGACAGAGCTTCTCTCTGGATTTTAGTTAGTTTTAGCTAGCTGAGGCAGAGGAGTTCCCTGGACCTTTGTTTGTTTTTTTCCCAATTTTCTTAGATCTGTGCAAGCCTGCTCTGGACTGAACACCCAGCCAAACCCCGGGAGCTCACGCCTGTGGCCCACCGGGGCCTGGGCCTCGGCACTTTCCAGCGCCGGAGGGACTGATAAGAACCTGAGCGAGCCGAGCTACACCACATGAAAAGGACTTTTTTTCCTCCTAGATTTGCCATCCCATCGAACAGCAAGAAGTTTTATTATTTAATATCACTCAATTTCTGTTAAATAAACAGCTTTTTCCACTTCTCTCTAAAGAATTTTTTCTTTTCCCAGACCAGTTAGTGGGGAGGGGCATTTCCCTGGGGAAATCCCCATTTAGAATTTTCCTTCCTAATTTGCCCTAAACTAAGACAGACCATTAGCAATATATAAGAAGTGAAAGATGCCCCTTTAACACAAAACTTATTATGGAAGTACAACAAATTTGTCAGAACCCAAAGTTCTTTTTGTTTTTAAACTAGGAATCTCAAATCCAGATAACAGGCTTTCTCTCCAGATCAGTGAAACTCATCCATTATCACAATCTTCAGAGTGATATAAATAAGACATGACCCCTTTGCGGAAGGGAAAAGATCTTTTGAACTATAGAAAATAACAACAACAAGAAGGAAGACATTACTTCCTGTCTCTTGGTGCTTCTGCAGGTCCTTTCAAGAAGCAGCTACTCCTTTCCTCCATGTGCAGGAACCATGTGCACTGACTTCACCCAGTCTCTCCTGAACTAATTTGTATATATATAAAACTAATAATATACATCTATAACAATATATATATAAATACATAACTATAATATATATAATTTTTTTTAAAAATAGCAATAGAGGCTGGAAGAACAATAAATAAATGTAATAATGAAATTAATTTATATAAAATTAAAAAACAATAAATTATGTAGAAGCTAAACATTTATGAAAGGGAATGTGTTACTGAAAGTATCTGGAAATGAAATAACTTTGTTTCATCTGCAAATGGCAGATTATTATTTGAGACATCTCAGAGAGAAAGGACAAGTATAACTAAACCTTTAGAATTCATACTTTTACATTACTTTACATACTTTTCCATTCCATTACTTTTACTTTTTTCATTTTCATATGCCAAAATAGAACCTGACTGTTAAGATTGATTTCACATTTCCCAGTCTCCTATGCAATTCCTTTGGATTCAGACATTTGCACTCAGCCAATATTCACTGCATTCCCCCTCTTACACTGAGTAAGGTGTTAGCACACACACAAGAAACAGCTGCAAACAACCAAGACAAAACACACCACACACCAACTTTAGAACATGCATTTCACATTTGAAAACTGCAAGCAATGTGACTGTCTGTTTGTTTGGATAGTGATAGGATCAATAGGCTTTTTGGTTTTTAGTTCTAGGCAATCAGTAAAAAGATATTGAATCACTTGGCAAGGAAATACATATTTAGCGTTATTAGAATAGCTATAGGTAAAATTGTATAGATCTACATTTAATTACAAGGGCACAGCTTTTCATGTACCATTTTGCCAAAAACATGCATCATAAACACAAAATAACATTGAATTCTGAGGGAAAAAAAGCAGAATCAACAAGGGAGAAAGGGAGTAAGTTGTCAGAAATTCCTATTTCCCAGAGAAGAAATGAATAAGTCATATGGGATGAAACCAAAGTAATTATGACATATGGTTAATTAAGGCAGTTCCTAAATAGAAGAATGACTCAGAAAGAGTAGCCAAAAAAAACTAAACCAAACCAAACCAAAACAACCAAAACAAACAAACACAAAAAACCCAACCAACCAAGCAAAGAAACAAAACAAAACAAAACAAAACCCTTAAACCAAACAAAAAAAAACCCCACAAAAACAAAAGCATGCCATCAAAATAAAAAGAAATTACACAGGAGGAACACTAGCTGATCAAAGAAGGAAACTAGTGATAGATGGTCAATATGTTGCAGGTGTACTTTTTTTTTACTGACAGTCCACACAAAAAGAAAGAAGAAAGCATCCTAGGGACTGACATATGTTTTCTTAGGCTTGGGGGAGTGAATGGTTGAAAAGCTTTACCCTCATCATAAAACAGATAAGAGGGCAATTAGAACTCCTGAAAGACAACAAAGCACTAGACCCAGATGACTTAAATACCCAGCGGAAGAGAGGAGAACTGTAAACCTTATAGAAAAGATTTATGTCAGGTTACTCAGAAGAGGGTATTACAAAAGGGCTGGAGAAAGAATTGGTGCAATTACTACATTCAATACAGGAAGGAAGGAAGGAAGGAAGGAGCCAAAGAACAAATGCATTGAGCTGTAGGCACAGATATAAGAAAGGCTCGCTAGAAAAGATAAAAAAATTGTGTGACACTGATACAAGATATGGAAATAATAAGGAGAAAGGGAAGATAGGGAACTCACATTTGCAAAACTAGGTTTTTCTCCTTTGGATATCTGTTCACATTCAATATTGGTCACCTAAGAGTAGAAAAGGAGACATGCAGTAAAGGCCATTTATCTGTGTTTAAGGCAAGAAGATATCCCATATCTGTATTAATGCTGATTGTCACAGGGCATTTTTAGTTGAAGAGAGCAGTTCGTCTTGATAAAGGACCTATCACAGACAGCTGCACCAGTCAGTGCAGCATGAATGGATTCACTCCAGTGGCAGGCTCCAACCTCACAGAAGCAGAAGTTAATTGAATTACCCAACAGATACATGTGACAAGTGAAAATTTCAAAGTGCTACAAGCCGTGAAGACACATAAATAGTGCTCAGAGATTACAGAGGAGCAGCAGAACACCACTGAAGTACATGAGTCACAACTCAGTGTTGAAGGGACACTTTCAGAAGTGTCTTTAATAAGTAAGCACTTTTATAAACCCAGACACCACAATTTGCATGGTCAAAGTGAGATAAAAGGGGAAAAAATTAGAGATTAATTTCTTTAAGGTTGAAAGACTAAAAGCAGTAAGTGGATGTGTACAATCCCTTCACTTTCTCTCCCAAAACGCTCCACCAAATTAATTCCTCTAAATTACACTGTTAGTTTACTTTGGAGGACATTAGTTTGTATTTTTAATTTGTACTTTCTACTTATAACAATTTACTTGACTCGGTAATTGAAGAATATGACCAGAAGGTCAGAAATACATTCTTACAGTTCACGATTTCAGCACTTGGACTCCCGAGTACAAAATTTGAGCTGCCAAATATAAAAATACCCCAAACACCAATTTTCTTGCCATAATGTGATTTGGCACATGGAGCTGAGATTCAGGTAGTCCACTAACTTCTTTAAAGATCTTCTCTTATACCACTTCACAATACTGGTAGAGGAAAGTACTATACAATCATGGAAGATATTTTTTCAAAACAGAAGTATGAACACTTTTAACATGATGAGGCTTAGAAAAGTATGTCCATAATCATAGGAAGAGGCAGAGCTACAAAACAGCCTTCATATTTAAATGAATACTTTCACCCTTCTTATCAGCAAGCCTGTGCACACTCCAGAGTTTGTCACACAATTTATCTTTTCTAGAGGGGGAAAGAGCTTCTGTGGGAAGTGGTGTTAAAAGACTGGCACACTTCATCAGTATGCAACAATTAAAGAAATACCACTATTTTTAGTTTCAGTGAGATGTTTAGTTCATTAAGTGTCACTTCTAACTGCCCTAATCACCATGTCAACTCCTTGTAATGGACAACATTTCTGATCATCAGAAAACCAACATGAGCTAAAAATATATACATCAAGGAATCATAGAATGGTTTGGGTTGGAAGAGACCTTAATAGTCAGGAGGGTTCTATGGTTCTATGACAGTGATCCTCACCCACTAGACCAGGTTAATCAAAGCCCCATGCAGCCTGGCCTTTGATAACAGCAGTGATGAGAAAGAGCTGAATCCGCTGAAGAAAAGAAAATGAAAAGCAAAGAAAGATTTACCAACAAAAAATGCCTGTACAAGCACCAACAAATTGGAACCTGGAACCACTTTTATCTTTTTTTTTTTTTGTCTTTTTTTTTTTTCCTTCTAAAAATGCGTGAAGTATTTGTGTACTAAATCTGTGTACCAGGAACACAGAAAGAGTTTCATACAAGGTCGTATACCAATGAACACACAAATTCAGCAGAAGCTCATTTACCATAGGATAACAAAAGCACATTTGGAAAAAAGATGAAGTGCACTGAATTAGAAAACTCAGGGCAAACATTGATTGAACAAAGAAATTAACACAGCTGATGTTACCAGTGCTCACAGCCATATGGACCATTTGCTAGTTATGTACAATAACGCCAAAAACAAATAAGAGTTGTGATGTTTTTTGACTCAACACAAAATAGCTTCTAACTCCATTTTTGACGCACTTTCTCTGCCTAGACTATTTTTTGGTTTTGCTTTTGTTTTGGTTGGTTGTTGGGTTTTTTTTTTTTTTTTTTTTTTTTTCTTTACCTTATATTTTTATTCTTCGTTTTAGCAAGTCAGACCATAACATCTCAGATCGCCTCAGGGGCCTCTGAGAATCAATTGCACAAAGGCTGAAAAAGCAAATGCAGGTGCAAACTATGCTATCTCTGATCACATATGGTGCACTGTAATCATCCATTTCTTAAGGCTTCAAAAACTCCAAGCTGACCTTGTGCTTTATAAATCATGTCACTTTTACAGCACTATCCCCTTCAGCTATTAAGTGAACTGCTTTGTATAAACATGCATCAGATCTTATTGTTCCTTTTCAGGCTTCCAAAGGGCATAGCTTACCCCAGAAGGAAGAGAAGCTAAGAGAAACTTGGAAAATAGTTTAAAAACCCCCAAGCACCCAGTTCTATATTCCAGCTAGTCAAAACCCACAAAAATCAATGCCTATCCTCAGGACTCATCCCTCTTAAAACAGTTTATGCCATTATTTAAATGCAGCATAAGCTTTGCAAGAACATTCAGCTCACAAAATCAAAAAAGGATTTTTTTGTTTCCATTCATAATCTTATTTAATTAGCATAAGCACAGGAAAATGATTTAAGGCTGGCCTTCAGGCAAACAAAGAGAAGTATTTTTTGGTTGCTATCAGGACAGGGGTAGTCAATATATTAAGCTCATAAGGAGTCTCAAGACTTGCATACATAGATACCCATGGAAACCTTGTTCCTTAAGCTTCCCTATCTGTGCCTGCAAATTACCAAAGTTACTAAGAAACCAATGTAGATTTAGGTAGGTACCCAAATGCATACCACTTTAGCTGCATTAAGCAAGGGTGGACTAGGCTAATCCTTAATTGCAGAGTAGAGATATTGACTTTTTCTCACTTGTGGGTATATGCACTCAGATCACATGTATTTCCAGACAAGACACAAAGGAAATATCATCATCTCCTACCCTGTGATTACGACCTGATGGTGGAATAAGGCACAGACTCTGCAGTGTTAATGCAAAGACCTTTGCTGGTTTCAGGCACTTATATTTATACCTATAGAAGTTGTGATAAGATGCTCCACGTAATGGAGTATGTAACATGGTTACCTGTTATTGTGCTCACGTCATGAGCTGAACACGCTGTGGTTACGCTGCATACATGAAGAGGAAGTTTTTCATCTTCTTGGACACAGCTCATGCCGTGTGATCAGCTTCAAGGTTGTTGCTGCACAAGCTTTAACAAATCAGCTGTGCTGCTCACATCATTTAACTTACGCTGCTCTGCAACAACCACCAGAGTCCAGGACATGGAGACCTGGGTGCATGTACTTATGTCTCTCCTGCGGCTTAGGTCATACCTGACCTCTGCTTCCTCTCTTAATTTTTCCCCCCAAACACCAAGCTATGGGATACCTTAAACAAGGGGTGAAGGCATGTATCACTAAGGGAGATATCCCATTACTCTGACACAACATGCTCTTGTGCATCTAGCCGTTACATATTCTTGGAAATTCCCCCCATAGTATTTGTTTACATGGCATTTTGCAGGCAAGCACATGAAAATTCCACCCAACAGAGCCAGCAGGACATGTGCCAGCTCTGAATGAAAAGCCATACTGTGCATTTAGCACATTATTGAGCCTCAAATGATAAACTCCATCCAGCAGTAAGCAACTTCAAATCCTGGCATTTCTTAACTTTTTACTGTTTAACTACAAGAAAACCCAAGGATGCCTGCTTGCAATACATTAAATATCAAGATTAAGAATTCTCCTCTATAGCACTTTCCCCAGAACTTACGCTAATGCTAGTAATAAAAGATTAGCTTTTATCTTGTGTCCCAATCTGTAAGAGGTAAAGACACACACCTTTACAATTTGTCAGGTTTTTGTAAGTCAGTAATGCAATCTAAGATCTTGGGAGGAGCAGCCTCTGCAGGCAAGCAGGCCATACTTAATGTGCCATTCAAAATGATCTAGCTGTTTCTGAAGAAAAAAAGGTTAGAAAAAAAAAATTGAGAGCTTAAAAAAAACATGATCTTAGGGAAAATACTCATCTTAGACTTCCCTGTTCCCTCACCAACTAGATTTATGAAAACCACTGTCAAAACATCCAAGATCCACACAGAGGACAGAAACCTATTATTGCTGCCAATTAATTGCTTATTTCAAAGTGCTTGCATTGGTAGGCTGAAAATTTCAGTCTATTTTGAATGTAAAAAGCACCTTGGCGAAAGCAGTATGATTTTCAAAATCAGTTACTCAAGAGTAACAAAGGTATGAAACTAACACCTGCTTTTGCAATATTAATCCAGCTACCTGTTTATGTATGCTCAGGTCAGATATAACAGGAAAGGGCGCTGAAAGGACATCAGTCTTTTACAAAGGCACTTCCCCAAGCCAAGGCTAGTAATATTCTCTGCAAAATTATTACCATTCAGAAAGTTACTTAAAACCATCCTCTCCAGTTTCAGATAAGAACTAGCAATAGTTTGTACATGCTTTTGAAATTTTCAGTTTGCCTATCTGAAAAATAGATTTCAGTTCACAAAGCAACTATACGCACACTTAGAACCAAAACCCAAACCATCAGTCCAACATTCCTCTCACAACAGAGTAACATTTTGTATATACTTTAGCAGCAGGACAGACGTTAAAATTTCTGCTTACTGTTGGGAGCCTGAACCTTGCCCAAGAGCCCTTCTAGTTCAAGGCAGGTAGGGGTTGTGAACAAACCACTAGCACAAGTGACATTCAATTCTGATTGTTCTTGTGTTAATAAGAAAGGGGGGCTGCATCTGAGCAAAACCTCAGGGCAAGTTCAGTATTACATGTATCATTTTATATTCAAAACAGAATTTGGGAGGACTGAGTTGTTGTCTTGATGTGAAGTATAAAAATCTTCACCAAATGAAAGGAAAAAATCCTTCAGGAATTCATCTAAGTTAATGTTGTAACTGTGGAGTTAATCCTGAGGTTGGGTAAATAGCTATTTACTTACTTGTCTAACTTTTTCTTGTGTAAATGTTGATTCCAGTCTAAGAGACTAAACACCACCGCATTCCTTTCCTGTGAACGTGGCAACTCCTAAAACTGAGGGAAGTAACAGCATTTCAGCAGGGAGAGCCTGAACCTCAGGACACTCCCTATGAGTCTGCAATCCTC
Source organism: Pseudopodoces humilis (assembly GCF_049639895.1). Lineage (NCBI taxonomy): Eukaryota > Metazoa > Chordata > Aves > Passeriformes > Paridae > Pseudopodoces > Pseudopodoces humilis. The sequence goes on along the minus strand of NC_142203.1, from coordinate 56,838,627 downwards.
CCTCCATCTGTCCATGATGTTATGTTGCATACTTTAATGATCACAAAACAATTTTTCATTAATGACCTCTGCCCCTTTCTGTATATTTGAGACTTGGAGGGTGAATCAAGGCTGCACATGAAGTACAAAAGGCTGTCTTCTAAAAGCACTCTGCTTGGCCAAAAACACTAGTAGAAATATTTGAACAAAGCCAGAATTGCAGAAGGAAGAATCTGGTTTCATAGTCGAGGCTGATAAGTGATAATCTGGAGCATTTGTCTCTGGACCTGTCTTTGCATAACACTTTTCATTTTAGTTAATGCTATACAATGCCATACAATGCTACAAGGGAGACAATAAATAAACAAAAAATAGAAAAAAAATAATTCCAAGACTTTAGAAACTGGACAGCCATAGTGCATTATGGCATTGAATTGCAAGATTAAGTTTTGATCTATTAAATTGTCAAATATGGGACCTATTAAGCATTTTAAGGTGTCTTGAAAATCTCAGAGATACTTGACTATCATTTGAGAATTCTTAGATAACATTGTGCCAATTTCCATAAGAAACTATCAGATTTAATAAAACTACTTACTTCACATGATTTTTAAAAGCACAGGAAATATGGTCAGATTTAGATGTTGATTTGCTTGTTATTTCAACCATTATAGTATCAGAAGTAGCAGAGCAAATAAAGCTGCAGAATGTATTTGGCCCTATGTGCAAAACTCCTGTACATTGCATTAAGGACCTGTTTAAAAATGCTGATTTTTTCTAAAAGAATCCAGAATTCCAGTTTTCCTGCTAGCACTGTCATCCTGGTGAGTAATTACTACATTTCAATAGCAGAAAAACAACTGCAATTCTGTGGAATTTTTATTATTTTTATACATTACTATTTTGTATCTTATAATTTTTATATTTTATTATTTTTATACTGTTGTTAGAAAAAGTGCTAGAGGAAGATGAGGTAGAGGCCACTTTCTCTTATTTTATGCAAAGCTTCTGAGTCTCTAAAATATCTTATATGGTCTTTACATTTTCCATCTTTTGAACTTCATTAATGAAATAGCTCTCACTAAGGAAATAATAGTTACAGGCCTGTTTATTTTCTAAGGTTCCAAAGGACAAGTCTTTAAAACTTTTTAAAATATAAAACTGTTTAGAAAATTAATGTCAAATAGAAGGACCTCAGCAGTGTGCATTAAAGTTCATTTCTCAGGACAGAAAGTACATTCCTTCCTTGTGGTCTGTAAAATACAGAGAACTTTACTACAAAAGTTGGCAATTAATTACAAGGTTAAATAGAGATTTTATTCTTTTTTCCCCTCTCTTTGTTATAAACTGCCTTCAGCTGATACTGGTTTGACCACAAGGCTTCAGGATATAATCCAAAATCATTGCAAAACACTGAACAATTAGAATGTGATTTTTCTCCTCTTTACAGACAAACTGTGGGTTTCCTATACAGATTAATCTTAAAATTAGCCATTACGTATCTTCTCCTGCTTCTTTACACCTCATACCTTCCTTGAATTTTTTTTTTGCACTAGATCTGGGAGAAAGAAATTTTCCTCTTTAACACTGAACCCCAGACTGCCTGTGATTCAAATATTTCTTCCAAACAATTGAGTGAAAGTGAAGTGTGTCTGGTTTCATAAGTGGACTTTAGGTTCATGATTAGCTGAGGAACCAGATAAGACTATGAGGCCTGATGAGATCCATCCCAGAGTCCTGAGGGAATTGGCTAACATACTTGCCAAGACCCATCTGTGATGTATAAAGTCAGGTGGAGTCCCCAGTGAAAAAAGGGGACATCTTTTTAAAAAAGGTGAATAGGATCCTGGGAACTACCAACCTGTCAGCCTCACCTTGCCACTGTTTCCCTCTCTAAATTGGAGAGAAATGGATCTAATGGGTGGATGGTTAGATGGACAAGCTAGATGGTGACTTGTAGAGGGTATTGGTCAACAGTTCAAATGAGGATCAGTGATGACTGGTGTCCCCCAGGGGTCTGTAATGGCACCACTGCTGTATGATAATCTTCATTAATGACAGAGATGAAGAGACCAAGTGCAGTCTCAGCAAGTTTGCAGACCCCAAGCTGAGTGGTGTGACTGACACACCTGAGTGATGGGATGTCATCCAGAGGGACCTGGACAAGCATGAGAAGTGGGTCCCCATGAACCTCAGGAAGTTCAACAAGACCAAGTGCAAGATTTTTCACCTGGGTTGGGGCAACCCCCAGTATCAATACAGGCTGGGGAATGATCAGATTGACTGTTTACTTGGGTTGAAGTACAGGTTAGTTCTTCAGTTTTGTTGGTATAAGAAACTAGTACAAAGGACTAAGGTACGGTTCTTCATCTCTCAATTTTGCATGCTTTGATAATCGCTTTTAATCACAGGGAGCAGTTCTAAAATATATGGTAGACAGATAATTTGCCTATGTCCAGCTCCAAAATATGCATTTTTTAATAATACAATGTAGTATGTTATAGAAGTGTTCATATTGGTTATGAATATAAATAAAAGGTAAAAAAAAAGTAAACAAAATATAAAAGTAAACAAAAAAGGTAAACAAAAAGTGCAAAATAGTATTTGCATATATGAGTTGAAAGGTGAAGAGAAATAAAATCAGAATAATTTGATCAAATTTTAGTCTTTTGTGTGAGTAATAATATTGCTACTTCCTGGTACTTTTCCTTAGCATATCTGCACAGCTTGTTTCTCCTTAAACTAGAAGCCAAATATGGATGAAACACAAGGCTAGCCTAGATTTGCAGATATTAAATCCCGTCTAAATTTTAGTAACACATTTCTTATTAGACCACTACCAAGGCCACAGCAGTTGAAAAACTGTACAAAACCCAGTGAAAGGCTTGTAGATGGAACACTGAAGTAGAACACTTGATAGACCTGTAATCATTTAGGTGGAGGCCTGATGAATCAGCTCCCAAGAATCCCATTCAAACAGATTTCATCTGGCAAGGGAACCACCTTTATGTGACCACAGCTGAAGACACACCTTTGTCTAGTTTTCACAGCTCTGAAATGAAAATTCTATTTCCAATTTAAACTAAAAAAAAAACTATAGCAGAAGCTTATTAAGAATGCAGATATTCCCTTCATTAAGAATGCTCCAGGAATGTCTTGCTTTTCTGTCTGCCATATCTGATCATGAAAAGTTGTATCAAACTTAAAAACAAGGTCCTCCCCTTCCACTTATTTTTTTCCATTTTTTGGGAGGGAACAGACAAGGTGGTCATTCCTCAGGAGCCCTTGATTTATTATGAAAATGGGCTGTGCGAAATTGAGTGAGCTGCCGGGTTCTCTGACGGGCTTGTCATCCTCCCTCTCCTGCCATTGTCTCTTCTGAGCTCCTTTGTGGGTGTTTTGTCACATAGCCTACCACTTAGATTTAGAAATAAAGAAATAGGCAAAGAATTTGAAAGAAAAAAAAAATAAGGATACTATTCAGCTGGAGGATATCTAGAAAATTACTACCTATAACTTAAGCTTTCCATTTATCCTTATAGTCTTAAGCTGTAATGATGCTGACAGTCAGAAAAGCACAGTTGGAAAACAGGAAGTGAAGATAAAGTAGTACATAAAAAAGAAAGTTACATCTGGTTTTGGACCTTTTTTTTTTTTTTTCTCTCATACTACTTCTGCTTTGCTCAGCTGGTCTTAAAATACTTACATTTTGATCACACCCTGAGCTGCGCTTTTCCTGGGCTTGTCTTGATCTTAGCTTCATCATTTTAGAAAGCCTCTGCCTGTTTCAATATCACATGGCAAGTGACAGATATGTGATGATAAGTAGCATTAGATGGGATAAGTATACATTCTGACTGTGGGTTTCAAGTGAAACCCACTTGGACACAGAAAGTCTGATTAGAGCCAAGTGTTTAATTTTTTTCTAGATCTCACAAGTTCTGGCACAAATAGTAGAGACCTCAACTTCTTCTACTGCTTTTAGAATAAGACAGAGTTTAGTAACACACTATAAATTCAGTAAATATAAGACTAAAGGATTTTTGGCTTCATCTTAATAGAGAAGCCAATGAACACATCATAAACATGCAAGGAGAATCTCACTTTACTGACTTTGGTCTAAAACTCCCTGGGATAAGGAAAAGAGAAACCATAATTGTTCTTTTCTGACTAACATAGCGTTAAGTTTGACCATTAGCAATGTCTTTATTAAGATTACTAAATTTCTCTTTTATAACACCCTGTTCCTCAAGTGATCAGCAACTCAGCAAGACAGCAACTTTAGACATCGCACAGTTTTTTTTATCAGCTGGGCTTGCAGCGTCTATAATTGAACATCAAGAATACAACAACTGTGACTAAACCTAGCAACGTTTAAGCTATTGCACTTTCAGTTTATTATCAGCTCTTTTAAAAAATAATATCTATGTGAAAGCAGAGTATTAATAGTTTCTGCTTCCCTGTTTTCCTAACAGGGCTCAAAATAGCTAATCACACAAATGCAGGATCTAACTCTCCTAGACCAACAGAGTTCAGTGATGACCATTAGAATTGCCTCTTAAGGTGCACACATGCCAGACCACTGCTTGATTTCAAAGCAAAGGCTCAGTCAGAATTACTTTATCTTCTGAAAGGATCATCAGACCTTGTTAGTTCAGGCAAATTCTCTATTTATTCCTGCTCTGCTAATGTCTGCATGATCTACAACCTCTGGAAGGTAGGTATTCACCTAATTACCAGATACCAAATCCTTGCTGCCTCTCACATCAGTGATGTGACCTCCCTTATCATTCTGCAAGGAACATAAGTAAAACTGCATTAACTACCTGAAAACCAAGACTATCTCAGCTCTAAATCACTGTAATCCCAAAGGTGTTATTTGCTGAGTTTGGCAGCACTGAAGTTCTTCTGACTGATGGAAGGATCAGTTATGGGTTCCCAGTACTACCAGTACTATGGAATCAGACCAAGCCTATTTTACTGCCAGTTTGTTTAAGGGGAGATCTAAAAACCAATTAACTTGCTAAGGAAAAAGTGTTAATCTCCATCAATGATAAACAACCTTCTAACCTTCAAAAGGGATTACAAACAGCTACCATCCTGTGTATCTTGGCCTCTGTTGAATGTCTTACAGGGTAAGAGATAAACTGCTAAAATTATATACATAAAATTATGAAATACATAAATATAAAAAGAGAGAGAAAAAACATAAATTATAGGACTCTGCAACACCATGGCCAGCCTGGAATCTGCCTTTGCATCTTCCTTAATTGTTCTCATACAGCTTTATTGAGTAAAACAGAATGTCTAGAATTGAATAAATGTGATAATTTTCTCCACACAAATCCCCACAACCTAAATGGGCTTGCTGCTTTTCCCAGCTCCAGATCAGTCATGCCCTGTGAAATCCAGGCATCTGTATGGACCACTTTACCACTTCAAGAAAGCAGCCCATGATAGCACCACATAGACCTCTTGAAAAAGTTTTGGGAACAACTTCCTATTCACTAGAAATTATCAAGGCACAGGAACATCATCAAGAGTTTTAGCTTTCCTTCAGACAGAATTGCTCCAACAGCAATGTCAGAGACACCCTTCCAGACCTCAAAGGAAACACCAAAAAGCACATCAACAACCTTCCGTAACCTCCCCCATGGGAAGCCTCCCAGCAGGGACAGGTACCCAAAGGCAGTTTTGAGAGGAAATGGAAGAGTGTGAATAAGCCCAGTTAACAGCCTGACAGCTTTCATCAGTTTTAGAAAGTGCCTGAGGTTGCCTAGGACAAATGGTTTCTCAAAACTCTCAGCAAAAGGTTCACAGATGGTTTCCAAACTTTTTCAAACCTATTTGTATTTCCAATGCCCAGCTGGAGTATGACTGATGTTCTACTTTTGTTCCACAAGAATTTTGGAGTCTCTGATTTGCAAATGTGCAAATACTTGACTCTGTATACAGTCCTATCTTTATATGACCTTTTAAAGAGCTGCAGTGATAGACCCAAACCAGGTAGTAACACATAAGAGAGACTATTGGAATACAACATCTGAAGAGTTTGTTAATTAAGTAAACATGGGACTGCACCTCACACATATTATCAGATCTCTTCCCATATCCCTTTTGGCTTAGCCATGAAGAATTCATACCTCAGAGCTCCATTTAACAGGAACAGCAGTTTTCTTACGAAGTTCTTCCAGTCAATTTCATCCCTGCATCAGTTTAGCAAGTGCATTCCCTCTTTTCTGTGATGTCACTGCCCTGTGTCTGTCTCTGCTGGCTTCTATTCAAAATGAACATGGCACAAGAGTAAGAACTACAGCTTGCCTAGAACAAGTTCTTCATAAATGTAAAAGAGGATCTGCTGTGGGTTACACAGAACAGAAAGATGAGCTCAGTATTTACAGAGACATCTTAAAGCTTCATCTGGGTTGAGATTTGTTTTTTCTTAGGGAGAAGTTAGGATCCAGAGGTGAACATGGCAGCAGATAGGAAAAATACCCTGTCCAGATATGGGAACAGTGCTCAAGTTTGTGATCCAGTCTAAACTTGTTGATTTGACCTTGAGAAACATCAGTTAGCATAAAGCCCAGGGTAGATAAATGAGCATTTAAAATGAGCTCATTCTGAGCTGAGTGGTTCTGTTAACAAGTATTTTTAAAAACATATATTTATTTTATGCTAACCAGAAAGCAGTGTAAAAGCACATTGTGACACTGTTGGTAAGCAACAGGAAATTTGTAACTAATCTGAAGAGTATTTTTAAATAAATGCAGAAATATGCAATGTTTATAATTTGGCACTTGGTTCCTTGTATCAATGGGATGAAACACTTACAGCTTTTAAGGCTTAAATATGACTGCTAACGGCCAGTTTCCAAGAAAGAAACTATAGGTAACTTTGTCATAAAATCATTCCCAAGTTGCTTTCCAAAAAATTTTAACAAAATTTTAACAGAAAAATATACCTGTGACAAGGCAGCATACAATACAGCTGGAAGTTCCCACAGGTTATGTATAACATGGATGCATAGCTTAGGCAGCTATCAGTGAATAAATAACTTCATGCTTGGATATGGTCATTTATACGTGATCTTGGGAAAGTTGGTGAACTTTCTGAAGCATTAACTGATTTCTGTTAAATGTGTTAAGGTACAATAAAGAACAGAGTGAGGCTTAACTGAAATGAGAACCTAACTGGTTTTAATATTTTGCTGTCAATAAACTGCAACTGCATGTTAGCTATGCATTGTATAGGTTATGGTGAAAGATTTTATTTCAAAGATGTTTCTCCAAAGAATGTTCTCCTGGTGCAGGTATATATTTTTTAAGTAGACTGCTAACAGCTTTTAGACACTGACTTGTAATTTTATTTCTAAGTCAGAAATTTAATTTTGTGCTTCTTTTTTTAAAAACTGGAACTGTAATTCCAACATATTCTTCACATCACCTCACCCTAGCACTTCTTCAACAGATGCCTATCAGAAAAGTATATTCAGTCTGGAACCTCATGTAGGTTTCTTCTTAAACAGAAGGAAAAGACAACAAAATAGTTTGGGAAAGATCTCTGTCAGTTTATAATGAACAACACTGAAGAAAACTTAGCTCTTTATCTAACATATTTACGTATCAGTTTCTAAGATGTATTACTTTGTGTTGAATGTTCAGACCTAACTGTTTGTTAACAATTTTGGATGAATCACAGAGTACCCAGATACCATCATATCAGCCCAGTACTTCATCAAATACTGACATATGAAAATGGGTCAGATTATCCACCCAGAAAAAATCATTCTTTTCCTTGTATGTTTACTTTAACACTGTTATGTACTTATATGGAATTGTTATTTAATCATTTATTGCCAAACTGGCTATAACATAATTCACCTAGCACTGACCAACTACAGAACAAAAATTAAACAAACATTTTGCTGTTGTTAATTTTTTTTTTTCTATGGGTCTGAGCTTCTAAAGCCAGCAGGTCTTGGATTATATATACAATGTTGATAATTGCATTCCTAAAATCTACAAAATGTAACAAAGCTCACTATTTTCCAAAATAGCTTTAAAAACAATTACAATTACTGCCCAGACATTTTCAAACACAGCAGGCTATTGGCTTAGGCAGTGATGGAAAACCTAAAAAGAAGATAAATATTTTGAAATGCACTGTAAATCAAATTTGTGCCCTGGACTAAGAATGGATTATCTGCCTCTAAACAGCAAAAGATGTTTCAGCCATCTGTGAGGGGTTTTTTTCCATGCTTATTTACTAGAAATTATTTTAAATTGTGTCTGTGGGATTTATTTCTTTCTTTGTCAAGATTTTTAACAGTTGCTTTGTAATAAATGGTCTACTGTAATTAGTTCTACATACTTTACTCATTACATTTACTGATGCACAGGAATCCACTTTTTCTCAACTTTTTAATAAAAAGTATATTTTTCAGCCTAAAAATTGATTTGGAACATTGCTATGTTGGCCTTAAGCTGCTCTGCAGGTATTTATAGCAGATGTATCTACAGTCTCAACTGGGAAAATTTTGATGATGTAATTAACAGAGGCCTTGATTAAGAATGAGACCTTGATGAAAATTATTACATTAAGATCTACTATCTTTTGGTACTGTATTACCAAGACAAAGTTACCCACTTTTTCTATCTTTCATTCCAGAAAGCATTAGGGGGAAAAAAAAATTAAGAAGTTTAAAGAAAACCCTTAAATTAAAAAAAAATATTAAAAATAATTTTTAAAAAGTCAGCCCGAATGGAAGCCAAAGGCACTATTTTTGTGTATGTCCACTCAAACCTGGCTAAGAATTATCAATATTTTGACTTTGGGCCAGATTCACCTTCTCTGGCACAGCAAGACTATTGTAGTTTTGACATGAAGACAACAGTGCATGTACACCTTCTGAGGAGTCCTTCAGGAGATCACAAGCTCAGGTTGACTGGGCATCTTCTTGAAAGAAGTTAAGTAAGATAGGAGGATGCTAGATTGATACTGATGGTTTACTGATCAGTATAGAGCTGTCATTGCATCCTTCTCTTTCCTAGTAGATCACAAAGAATGTGAGCAGTCAACCATGGACTTCAAGAGTTTCCAGCTGGAAGACAATTCCTTGGAATGACCCAGAAGGCAGCAGCATTTTGCTAAGTCAGGTCATTATTTTTATAAAATGGGAAAGAAAGCTTAAAGTTTTACAAAAGTTGCCTTCACCTGAGAAAGATACCTATCATTTCCTTAAAGGTGTAATGAGAATTTAGTGCTTAATCAGAATGGGGTATAATCCTGTTAGCCCTTGTAATATTATAATGGGCTAAAATATTTATGTTGTCTCCTGAAAGACTGTTCAGTTATATAACTCTAGCTGTTGTGTTTCCAGCCTTTCTTCTTCCCCTTAGAAAGTGATTTTCTGGCTTTCCTCATTGTACAGAACAGGAAAATATGAAACAAGCAAACCATAAAACTTTAAAAAAGGCTAATAAGAGAATGGTAACTAAGAAGTTTGATTTTGGTTTGGTGGTCTATTTCTCACAGACAGTTGCATGATTTTTTTTCTAAATCCTAGCTCAAGATTTCTGTGCAGTAGGACTGGTCATTCATCTGTCCACCCCTTTCCAAATTTCTGTACATTATGTCCAGGTAAGAATGGGCCATACCTCCAAAACCAGCATGAACTTAATCAAAACAAAGATAAACATATATTGTTGGATGACATACATGGTATAATAAGGAAAACACAAGCAAAATCAAGCTGAGACTTCACATGTAACAAGATTCCATTGCACAACTCTGGACACCCTATGCATGGTCACTGCTTTTGTAATCAAGTTTCTCAAGCCACAGAAGGATGATCAAAATTTCAGACCAAAGTTACCAAAACACATTACTTCTCTCCTGTATTTTTAAAGGAGAGTCACGGTTTATTGTTTTGAAGGCTCTAAGTGTCATACTCTTAATGAGCAACATACCTCTTGGCAGCCTTTCACTACCTTGATTGTTGAGAGTCAACACTCCCTGTAAGCATTTGTTCATCAGCTCAGCAGAATTACTCAGGATCCAGTGAGCATCTGGCATTCAAGAATGCAGCTGTCTGTGGCAGGCAAATTTACAGACATGATTTTTGCAACTGCTACATTTTGTGATCATTTACAGTTCACTCATCTGCTAAATACAGCATGGCCAATTAAAACAGGTTATCCAAAGTGGTATAGAGTTCTGCTCACTGCTGCAACTCACTGAGAGACTCATAGCTTCTTTGGTTAATAGTATATATAACATTTCAGGTGTTGACCAAGGGGATTAAACTGACCAAGGGCCTCCCTGTCTCTGCAGGCTCTGCAAGGGCTCTCCACTCTCCACCTTGAAGACTGAGCTTCTCCAAGAGATGTCTCTTAGCTCAAGGTGTTTCTGAAAGTTCCTTGCACTTCATCTAATCACAGGAGCTACGTCCTTTCCTCTATAGGGGTACCTCCTCTTTTACCTGTGATATTGGCCTATTTTCCCAACACTTGCCCCAGGATTCCCTCACTGAGATTTGCTCAGCTCCTCATCAGCTCCATCTCATGGTCCCACTCTTTCTTCCTACTCCATGGCCCTTCCACAGCTTTCTCAGACCAGCAGCCCCAGCACAACTTCCCCAAAACCACTATCACTGGCCTTCCACCTCAGCTCAAGCCATCCTGTTGTCATGGAGAGCCTTGTCCCTTTGGAGCTGTCATGGCTGCTCAGTGTGGCAGCCCCTCCACCCCTCCAGCTGAGGAGGCAGCTGTGGTGTGCCAGGGGCTGGGCAGAGGCTGCTGCTCAGCCTGGCCCAAGCAGTGCACCCCACACTCACAGGTCCCTGAAGGGAAAATGAACCACGCCAAGCTCTCGGCCTGCCCTTGGTTGCCAGCTGCTCACAGAGGAGATCCACCACAGCTCAGAGCTCATCAGCTCTCCACACCAGCATGATTTACCAGGGCTTGCCAGCTGCTGTGGCAGCATTGCACATTGCAGCATTCCAGCACCCATCCTGGCTGCAGCTCTGAGCAGCCACAGGCCACAACTGAGCCCCAACAAAGGACTAAGGGACACTTCCTGCTGTAGACCAAGAGGTGGCTGCTGGTCAAATCTGAAAGACGCTCTGGAACCCTGTCCCCAGCATGAAAGCCAGGTGACAGAAAGGCCACATTCCACAGGAACCAATTTTATGCAGCGCTGGTCCAAAATACCTGTGATGCCTGATGGCCACAGTAACCCACTGAGTCTTTCATGAGCATCTGCCCACACTGCAGATGAGCAGACAGCAAGCCTGTGGTGCCAGAAACCTGTTTTGGTCATACTGGCAGAAAAAAGGCCACATGGCAGTTTTCCAGCTAGACGAGAAAGGGAACAAGGAGACACATCCACAGCCATGAGACCAAGGCCTCAAACCCATCATTCTTAGTCTTTCTCTCATTAAAATTTGTGATCATCACAACTGCAAAAAGTAGTAAAAAACCAACATAGCAAATTTGCAAATCTGAGGGGGATGCTTTACAGAAAGGTGTTTGTCTTAGTGCTTGAGACCTTTCCTAGATGGATTGGGATAACAGAGTTGAAAAACCCCAAACCCTCCATGGAAATAGAATTCGGGTCATTTCTCTTCAGCTTTATAAACATTTTACAGTGCAGTGAACAATCAGTGCTGGGACAGCTTCTTAAACCTCACTGAAAATCAAAATGGAATATTAATCCCTTGCATTTTATTTTTGAATCTAGTATAAAATGCAGTTTAATTTATTTTCCCCTTTTAATTAAATAGGCTGTTCTGCACTTCATTTCACAAGAGCTCTGAGCAAGATATAGTTAATTGGTATGTGTAATTATAGACATCATACCTTCCCTCCTTTCTAGAAAATCAGTTATAAGCCCTATCCTTGATATGGGTATTCAAAATGCTTTTGAAGAATAATACATCTGAAGTCAAATGTTATTGCTTATTGACAGGACAGTTTCAACAATATAACCTTATCTTAGGTAAATAAACTTCTAATGAAACTTTGGTCCAGAAAGGCCAAATGAGATGTTTAGCATTCCTTTTTGCTGCAGAAGGTCTTGTTTTGATAGTGCATTTCAATACAAAGGCTGTGAAAGAGAATCTGAGACCAAAAGAGAGACTTGGTTCCTTCTGTTTGTATTTGCTCCTCAGTATTTTTCATAATAGGAAAAATGTACCTTGAGGGGGCCCCTAATTACTGCAGTAATTTATTGAAATTCATATTTAGATTTTATATTTGTTTTTACACTTCAATAAATAATTCACAAAACCAGCTGAAAATGAGCATTTTTAACAAATAACTGTGTTAAAGTACAGATGTGAAATATCTCAACATTCACATTAAAGTATCTGATCAAAGACAGCAGCACTGTACACCAAATATGAGATGCACAGATGTGTTAAAGCAGTGAGAAAGAGGAGAAACAGCCACCAGGGGGGATGAGGTGATGGAGAGAAAAGATTTTCTGTACTAGTGTGTGGATTCTGAATGGAGTCTGAGAAATGAAAGAGAGTCTCCTGGAAATGGACTATAAACTTTTCAACCACACATTGTCATTCATGCACAAGGTCCTGCCCCTGTTTCTGGTCAGTGTTCAAAGATGTTAGAAGGCAGTCACCCTACTAAGCACACTGCACTCCTGTAAATTTATTTGCTTAATAGAACATAGTTGACCTCAGAACAAATGTGGCAATAATAACTTTAAATGTATTCTCAACTGAAGTTTGTCTTCTGAAATCCTAGAGTGGGTCTGGATCTTTTCATAGAGATATAACTGGAAGATATTCCCACATGTCCAGAACTGTTACCTCACAGTTAATTTGGAGATGAAGAGTTACTCAGCATTGCTTCTAAGGGGAGGTAGATTAGAAGACTGATCTCCATTGCAAAAGATAAATCATACTGCAAGATGGGTTTTTCAAACAATGTAAGTGACGATTTTGTTGTGTTATAAACACTGCAAGAGTGCACATTTGTAGACTTTGATGTCAAGGTGGGGTTGGGGAGAAGAATAAACAAATATACTTGTCTTAATGCATATGAAGAAATCCAATTTCCAAAATCCATGGCTTATTCCTTATCAGCCAGGCCAGATCTGATCTCTCTGTGTGGTCATAGCAACTGAAGCCTGGACCACTCACTGGCTGAGTCTTCACTTCTAGCTTCCAAAACACTTCCTATCTCGAGCTGTGATCTGATAAATTTATTTCAAACAGGATTACTAAAGAAGTGAGATTATTTATTTACCAATCTTGCTAGATCTTCTCTGAAAAGACCTTCCTGTTTGTAGAAATTTAATCTTCCAATCCTTAATGCAGAAATACATATGTCCTTTCCAGGACAGACTTCAATAATTTTCTGACTGGCAGCTATATGACCTCTGAACATAAACTGTATCCTGTAGCCCGTCCAGTTCAATGAAAATGTCAGTCCTGTGCAGAGACAGAAGAAATGTTACATGTGGTACTTAGGTGGTATGCCAGTTTAAGGGATGCAGTATCCCTAAATGTATACCACCCCATATTTTGAGTGGCTCATTTTCCTAAACTGGACATGAGCTTCCACTTTAGCTGAGCCAAATACACTTGGGAAATGACCTATTCACTAGTTCTGTGATGAACCTTGTTCTGTGGCTGACTGAGCCCTTATAAATCTGTTTGGTATTTCATCCTGATTACTGCATGGAAATGCTCTTACACCATTCTGTCTAGAACAAAGATTGGAAGGACCACACAGAAGCAGTCATCCATCCCTTCCACCTAATTGTTGTTTGTGGTGAAGGGAAAAGAGCCAGACAGATTGTCACTTCTTGCGGAATGACAGCCTCAGCTTAGTAATGGCCTTCTACATGACTCTCGGATTGATGACTGAGTGCCTCCAGAAAAGGCTCACAGGTCTCATCCCCAAAGCCCATTGCAGTAAACCTCCACAGAAGAGGATCCAGAAGGGTCCTTAGTTCCAAGTAACAATAAAAAGGTAATAAAGAAGTCAGGACAATAACCAAAGCCTGTTCAGAATTCTACAGAGGTTATGTAAAGGTGCTTATTGTACTTCAGCGAGCTTCAGACTGAACAGTGAGTATACTCAAGAAGGAACAGTTTTGGGGTATAGAAAGGGAAGTTGGGGAAAGGAAAAGACAGTATCTCAGCTAAAAGTGGTGTTCATTTCCTCAATAAATAAACTGGAAAAGTGTAATAGAGAATTATAACAGTAGGATTGCCTCCAGAATGAAATTCTGGTGAAAAAATGCATTTTAAAAAGACTGGAGTGAATTTTTTTGTTTCAGGAATTTTACAGGCATGATGGGTTATGTCAGGTTTAAGGTAGCATGAGAAAAGGAGGGAGAAACACATCTGTTTCGGTGTTCTCAGTCTGTCATTACAATACAAAACACAACCACTCCAGTGGGAAAACAACACTAAAAAATGAACTATAATGGGAAATCTATCAGATTAAAACTTACAGTGTGAATGTATGGCAGGAAAGTCAACAGCTTTACAATGGCAGAGAAAACTGTCACTAAACTGTGCTATTTACTAAGAATACTCTAACTTCTGATCTGAAGGGCAATTTTTGTGATCAAGCACAGATAGAAATGCCCATATTTTTAAAACAAGCAATTGGTTTTTAAATCCTTATTTTTAAACAGAATAACAAAGAATAACTAAAATTAATAAATACCTCATCAATATATTTAAGGTTCTCTGTACTTGCTTTAATATCTTGTTCATAAGAGTAGAGTGCTTAAGTTCATTAAACCAGAAACTGGGTTTTAATTCATAATAAATATTCATTATTCAATAAATAAATATTTCATAGGACTTGATCAGAGATTTCCATAGCAAGTTATTTATACTGTGCCAGGTAAGAAAGGAAGCACCTCTCGGCAACAGTTACCCAAGCATCAAGTCTACTGAAATTACTTTCTTTATATTTAAAACCACCATGGCTTCAGATAAACTTCAGATAAAACCTTAAAAGCTCAATGCAAGAAGGACATTTTATTGTTATTATTGACTGGCTGTTAATGAAATAATTCCAAGAAGTACAGAATATTTTTGCTGCCATTAATTTCATTCTTGATCTACATTACTGCTTAGGCTAAAATATTACTTAATCATGTACATGACCATATTCTCGATTTTTCCTTTTTGTTATTTCCTTAATTGCTTATATATGACAAATATTGCTGCTGCCCAGGACAGAATTCTAGCATAAACATAGATGTTACTTCAAAGAAGACACCTTATATATATTTTGATGCATTGGATGAAGCAAACATTAAGCATACAGAATTCTAGTAACTGTAAGTCAGGGAAGAGACAACTGTACCATGGGTATCAATCTTAAAAGCTGCACTTTTATTTTACTAAATTATCTATGTTAAAAACAAATCTGTGCCTGGTGTGGAATTTCACTGCATCAAGTGTTACAATATCTTGTTTTTATTACAAGCAGGAGAATGCATGTAGAACAAGTGTTAAGAAACATGACAATAAATTAGAATATAATTTACAAAAGCAAAAATAATAATAATAAAGTAACAGTGTACCACATTAATACTGAGTATAAAATAATAAGCAACTAATCACAATAATACAAAGGTAATTTCAGTCTGTATTATTAAGGATATCTATGTGACATTCACTCCTTTATAAAGTTCCTAATGAAATGGACTGTTTTGGATGTATACACCTTGAAGGATTAATCTTAGATCTTTATTTCTGTTTTGATATTTATCAGCTGATAGTATTGCTCAGCGGAATTACTGGCACCAGGTTTCTGCATCTTGTATTGTACTATTTGATTCTAGGTCTGTCATATTTATAGCCTACACAAAGACTCCTTTTGTCACTATTTAGGAATATAACAGTATTTAGCTTAGATTATATAGATGGCTACAGTGTAGCAGCAGCAATGAACTGTGCCTTGAAACCAGTTATTTTTCTTTGAATTAGGTTTCATATTTCAGTCTTAGTCTGTAGTGTTGCTTAGTTTGTAAATCCATATACATTCTGTGTTTTGTTCCCTTTAACAATACAATTCAGCATTGCTCCAGGCAGTTCTTTAAATTCCAACCTCAGTGCTGTTATATTGCAGAGTAAACATGAGAATCCCCGGTGTTCTAGCACCAGTAAAAGAGCAAAATGTGTCTTTGGAAACATTCCTTACAATTTTCATGTCCTAAGTGAGGTAAAAAAAAAAAGTTTCTTTTCAATACAAAGAAAACCCTTTTCTCATTAGCTGAAATGACACATTAGCTGATAAACAAAATCATGCCCTGGAGAAAACTGGACCTTGATACAAAGAGGCCTCTTACTTAGGGAATGTTGTAACAACCCCTTACCCTTTCATCATACTTCTGATCTAACCAGGGCATATTAGCACCAAGGTGTTCTGTCAAAAGGATACAGGAAGTCAATTCACTTAACAGACAAGGACTACATATTGCCCTTAGTCTCTATGTGCAACTCCCAAAAATTGGGATGCTTTTATCTACTGGTGTCAGCTTTAACAGGAGTTGTTTACGTGGTGATGAGAGCAACAGATAACAAGCATATGTGAATACATGCAAGCCAACTGAAAATTAATTCCACTGGTCACAAGCGTACAGAAGTGGAAACACTGGCAAGAGGTAGCAGATGACAGGAATTTGATGGTTGTGAATACAGACATGGGGCTACACAAAACCCCTTGACAGATTGTCAATATGTTGGGGGGATTTCATAGTATGAGTCCTCTTAACATTATCTATTCTTCCATGTTAATTCACATTAATAAGTAGTGTGCAACATATTTGGTTTGTTATTGGTAAAATACATTGGTACACTTCAATCTTATATTTTGAAATTATTTTTCACTGAAAAGATTACCTTTTTTAAAAAAGTGCTATTTGAGTTAGAATTTGTAACACATTATTGTTCACATAATTTTAACTGCTTTGCAAAAAAGGAGTCATAGTTGGACACACAATCACATTCATGAAGTACCTGTTGCAAAATGCAAATGTTCAAGTACAATATATTATTATAAAGAAATACCTAGTTTCCTCATCTCCTTGTTGAGTCTGTTACTGAAAAGTGAAGGGGAACAGGAGCATGACAATTATATTTTTAATGTTATATTCCTGATTGTGACTTGCCTAAGAAGTTTGGTTTCACTTTTAAAAATGCAAAGTATTTGGTGAATAATAAAAATAGGGTAATATGAATAAGTGGAGCATGGCAGTGAAGAGTTAAGGCATCTAGCTTCTAATTTAGAGGCATGACTTTGTTCCAGTCTTATGCTTAAAGTTTCCCCTTGCTTTAAATATGGTCCACCTTTAAATAAGCACCTGGCCATTTTAGTGAAGGAATTCACTACAGCCACCCCTTTTTCAGTGTGCCTTATTTCTGACGGTCCAACAGGTCTCTTGGCCCGAGCACACTTTTGCCTTCTCATTTGAACAGAACCTAGATACCTCCATGAGTCACTTATTCTTTGGTTGCAATCCTTGCCACTCAGATGCAGTCTCCTGAACAGAACATCCACATATTCCTTCTCATAAACAATACCTCTGCTATGGTATCAAAGGAGGGAACATCTGGAATCCATTTTAACTTTCAGCTTTGCAAAGGATTGTTGCTATTACACAGTAGGCTTATCTTTTGCATTCAAATTCCTCAGTTTTGGAGAATCAAAGCTAACACGTAAACCAAATCTAGAAGCCCACAAACCATCTTTGTGGCTAGTGTTGTAAACAAAAGTGAGCTGGAGTCAAAGTGTAAGTTCTAAACAACCTTTATGGTAGTAGCAAAGGAACTGGCAATCCAGTCTTCACCACTGCTGGAGTCTGACTCCCCCATGATACTGAAATATGTTTCTTTCAGTGGAAATCTGTCTCACTTGTACAATGGTAAGATGGCTATAAACCTGCAATGAAGATTTCATTTTGTTTCATAGCACACTTGTATTTATTTCATGCACCACTGCAATAATTGTTGCACCTCTTAAAACTAAGTCCCTCATGGTTGTTCTATTTAGTATAGCTTTATATATGGCTCACAGCAGTGTTCAGGAAATATGAATTACTCCAAAGGGAAATAGGTGGAATGACGGAAAAATACTTTTTTTTCTAAAAAAATTCTGCTCCTTAAATAACATTTCCAAGCTCATTTTATAATTTAAATTGTGGTGCTGTGTCAAGAGATAAAATAGTTAAGGTTTTTAAGCTATGACTTAACATTTTTTCTGATTCTTCTTTACTTCCATAGTAGACCAACTCATAAGAACTACATTTTAAACAGTTTTAAATAGAAATGGATTCAGTGTCATTGCTAAGTCCATAATAAAAATTATTTTAATGGTGCAAGGATGTAAACAGACTATTGGATTTAGTCAAAAGAACATAAATGTTCCACAGTAAGCTATTCTATATGTGTTGTGTGAATCTTTCAAATTTGGGATCCCCTCATACTGTGTCCAGCACTTTGGATTAATAAATCCCACTTCACAGAAGTTAAAATAATATTGAAATCCTGTCAGCTGGGGCTGACCAGTGGTTATGTTTTCCACAGGGTAATGCATTTGCAAGGACATCAATCTCATTCCGCTGTGTGGCTCTCTTCGATGGACACTCTTCCACAATGTTAATAACAAGGCACATTCTTCTGCTTCCTGTGGGTCAGTGTCCTTGGCAGGTCTTGCAGCACATCTGTCTGAAGTATGCTCGACTGCAGAACTTGAACTTCAGCACCAGTGGGCAATATGCCACTTTGTTCACATCTTTGCACTCTAATAATTAAGAATATTAAAGAGAAAACAAAACAGAAATATAAATTAAAGTACAAAGAAAATTTGATGTTTAACATGCTTCTCTATCCATCCACCTTGCTTTCTTTGCAACTACTCTTTCTAGTACAGTCTAACACATACAATATTACAAATTTAAAAAGCCATAAAAATGTTTGCAGGGCTTTCAGACATTTAGAAGTGCGCAGTCTTTGCCTTGTAAGCATTATCATTTATTGGGATAACTGATCACTTTACGAAGTTAGAAAACGTGAGTCTTTTTCTCTACATTACTTTTAACTTCCTTCTCAGGAGTTATTTTATTCATTCATAAGAAGTTATCATTACCATGATTCACACTATTTGACACCACGCCTGTGACTTGTGAGAATCCTTAAAACAGAATGAGCACTGCAGCTAACAGGGATGGAGAAAACTACACAAGTGTTTTGAATAATGGTACCATCAGGGCGAGTTCAGTGACCAAAGTGAATGGTGGATTACACTTTAGGCTTGGTTCCACACATCCACAGTTTATTTTATGCTAGGAGGAAAGCCATTTTTGTGCCTACTACACGTAAAAGCTTCTTTTCAAAGTTGTGTTTTGCCTGTGTGCTGGGCTTACTGCCTCAGCTGCCCTGTTATGCTGGCAGGTAATTTTCCCAGGAAGGGAGAACAGAGCTCAGCTCCATGGAGGAGGGTTTCTTTTGCATCCCACACAGGTTGCATATAAAGTGACTTTGTGGATACATTACAGGAGCTGGAATATGCTACATATGGAATATGTAGTTCTCCTCTGGCTCATTTTTTGCACCTGTAGTAAGAAGGTGGAAATGGGGAACGGAATAGTTTGGTTCCTGCTCAGTTCTTATCCTAATACAGCTGGAGAAAGAGCTACATCTGAGAATTCAGTGATACGCTCAGGCTCTACAGCTCTTCAGTCTCCATACAATCTCCTAGTACATTATTCTTGCTCTGGGACAGGGTGTTACAGATAGTAGATTAATACTTGCAAGTATAGTGCATTTGCAGTAGCAAACTGAGTGCAGATGAGAATTTTTAGCATTTGAACCTAGGAAAGCATTAATGAGGCTGAACTTTCAGGTCTGACCAGTATTTCTGATAATGGCAATATGCATGCTTTTAGCTGAGCAAGGAGTGGTTAGGAAATTATTTAAACTTTCATTTCATTAACACAGACATTGTGCTTTCATTGCAAATCTTTTTTTCTTCAACTCTACCTACATACTGCTTTTCTAATTTTTTAATTCTTAATGGAAGCATTATTGAGGGACAGAAGAAAAGACATTGTGGGTAACTGGTTCTAACAGATATATTTCTCTACCAGCACCCACACATGGTCACTGTATTTGACCACCTTTCAAAAACTCTTCACGAAAGAGGTCAAATATCCTCCAGAAATATTTCAGGTCCTCATGTTTCTGAAGAATGGGAATACAGAAGAGACAGATGGTGAATTATAAATGAAGTGAAAAATAAAAAGGTTCATTCGATCTCAACAAGACATAAAAAGTTCACTCAATCCCAAAAATAACCCTCAAACACACAGTGTTTAGTTAAACAAAAGTAAAGCCACTAACTGCATTTTTGCTAAAAGTAGGGTTTTAAATGATCCTTTTTCATGTTTCTCTTAAGTTATTCTTCCTCTTGAGTAAACCTGGATGCTGTTCAGCTGACGCCATTTGGACAGCAATGAGAGAATATTCTGGAAGTCCCCCACAACTTCTGTTTTAAAAATCAGTTTTGAAATAGATATGGTGGCTGATGAAATAGCCTATTCTTCATAGGACTGTGGCATGGAGAAGGTTTACCAGAGTTCCTTTTGTTTCGAGTAAGAAGTGTTAATAAGTTTCAGTAAGCTACATGTATAAACTCTGGCTTGCTGAACTTTGTGGCTAGATCAGGTGATATTATGATATTAACTATCATTTTACATTAAAAAAATCACAAAATGTCACTGTGTCTCCAGCTAAAGAAATTGCATAATATAAAATATAAGAAAGAATGAAATTAAATAAAAATAGACAAAGCAGTTTTTCAGCTAAACTTTTAGATGGGCTTTAGCAGTCTAGATTCAGCAGACAAATATGTATTTAAGAGAACAGAATAATTCTGAATATATTTCAAGTGTTGTGGTAGATGATGCCTGCAGTTCACTTCCAGCAGAAAATGCAACATTATCTTCATCAGTGGCAGCTCATCAAAACCACATCTACAATATTCTAAATCACCAATGAAAAGTTTGAAAGCCCCAGAGCTGAAGCACGTGTAAAATATGTCAAGATTCAATGTAACTTTCTTTTAGTATTTCCGTATCCCCAAAATTTTGGCTCTTGTTTCATGCAAACAACCCATACCTTCCCAAAGAAAAATTTTCCAGACTTTACCAACATGATCAACCACAGAGCAGCTCAAGCTTCCTCAAAACTCTGTATGATTTTATCCTTGGGTAGCAAAATTAAATTGATAAGAAACTGTTGAACAGGCTCCACCGTCTGTGAGCACAGGCATTTAGACAACAAAGGGAATCAGGTTTGCTGGGGTTTGAAGCAGGAAGAGATCCCCCCCAGATAACCTGACCTTGCTGCAAACCAGTGTGCTGCTGCTCAAAGTTGCTTCTGCCCCGCAGTGGAGCCCAAAGCAAGAGGCAGCGCTACGAGGTGGCACACAGGCAAAGCCCCAGCCTGAGGGCAGGTATTCTCTGCTACACACACACACTCCCAAGTGGACAAACCCTCTCTCTGGGAGACCTGACTCCTTCCTTGAAATCCAAATACTGACAGTCAGATCCCATCCCACTGTACCTGCAGAGTGACAGAAGTAAGCACAGAGACACAGCATGCCTCACTCACAAATACATTAACGACAAAGTATCACAGCTACAAAATTTCTCCCATAAAATACTACTTTTCCAAAAATAGTTGTGATCTTTAGGATTAGTTAGCTCTTGAAATCTTTTCATCATCTTCAGGATGTTGAAAAAGATAAGCCTGTCTGTTTTAAGGCTGTCACTTTACTGACACTTTACTGAACTAAGAGATGTCAGCTCCTCTTGCATCTAAGAGGACTTTTTTAAAGCAGAAAATGTGTCAAATGTGAACATTATTCTGCAAATCCTGTTTGTGCTTCTCATATTCACTAAGAGCAGCTGTAAAAAAATTAATAGAAATACTAGTACAAGTATTGAAAAAAATACCTTAAAGATAGAATTTTTCCTAATTTTGGGATAGGGTAACCTTAGTCTTTCACAGATTGCGGCAAAATTCTACTGAAAGGATCTAAACATTTTAAACTATTAAATGAACTTTGAGATAAATACCTCTAGAGTGGGACATAAACAAAAATGGGACACTAAGTGGCAATGTGTTGGGAACTGTATCCTTTAGAAAATACTGTGCTATATCTCTTCCCCTTTGATTCTTCTTAACTGCGCTAATGAGCCTGGATGGCAGTCAGTAAGGAGCTGGCTTGCACCTGGCTCTCTCAGAGTGCAGGCCAAAGAACTGACAACCATCTGGAATACAGTAGAAGAGTTTTCAACATTTTCTATTTGTGGATCCCAAAAATTTTCCAGTGAAGGTGTGGGTCCCTAAAAACACAATTACCAACTGACTCACTGTACATAAGCAGCCTGCACAGTTCTACTGCAGAGGAATTCAGGCCACCCAGTGTATGGAGATCACACACAGAAAACCCCTGATTGCATTCTTCTATAAGAGACTAGCATATTCTCTGATAGTACTGAATAATTACTAGTGTAATTACTATAAATAACAACATGACCTTGTCAACGGGAAATTAAGCGAAGACTGGGACTGAATCATGTCCACTTATAAGTAATTTATTACCTTCCTTACTTTGGACTTAAGTCAACATCTCTGCTTGGAAATAAAATGTCATGTAGCCTATGAGATTTAAAAGCCTGAAAGTTTCCTAGATTGATAATCATCACTTAAAAGTCTCTTGACAGCACTAAACAGAAATAAGACAAATTAAATAACCAAGAAAAAATCTGGTATGAAGATGTTTTCGAATGATATCATTAGATGATAAGCCTCTACTTAAAATTAAAACTTTACTAAAAATAGTGAATTACAGTGATCATACATTGAACCATCTGTGTATTTCAGGGACAATTTTAGATGCTCCCATTTCATCACAAATGTCTCTATTTGCCAGACTTTTATAACAATTTTGAATCAATGGCATGGGCATTGATGGATAGAGCAGGCATTGAATGACCACCAAATCTGGGTAGACTGCAGGACAATCTCGCCTTTAAAAAAATTTTAATCAGAGCATTTGTTCCACATAAATATGATATTAAACTAAACTCCAGTGTAGTAGGAGATCCTGCATAAAAAATACACAATTATGTATTGCACAGGGATTAGTTATATTAAAAGCAACAGTGCTAGTGACATTGCAGTCAAGTACTCAAAATTCAGGGAATAAGTGTTTTAGAAAGACTGCTATTGCTGTGTAATCTCTTAATAGGAGAATTTCGTATTGCTTTCCCCCTTCCACACAAAATGAACTGCTCTCATGAGCAACTATTCTAAATTTTGTAATCAATGAGGAAACGTATTTTTTACTGCCTAGCACTCCAAGTCTACTTCAAAGTCAGCATTTCCTTACAGTTTGGCATAGGCCATTAAGAAGTTCAGATCCGAAGTATTCAATAAATGTGAATAAACTTATTTTCACAATATTATCTTATATATCCTCCACCAAAAATATGTTATGATGAAGTTAGTTAATAGTCTGACTGAAATGGACTGTATAATGCAAAAAAAAATCCCAAAACTATAAATATTTTGAACAGGCATTATAAATAAAAAAAAATTACAAGTCAGTTAGAAGAAGCTGAAAGGATGTCAGAGTGTAAGAACAGACTTGTTCTTACATGAACCGTGTAACATGAAATCTATGGTCCCAGACTTCTAATGAACACAGAATTTACTGGGTTTTGCTGCTACATTGTTGTGTTTAACACTGATTAGGCAGGTAGAAGGTCAGTGGATGAAAAGTATATCATGCTCCCCCTACATGAAATTATGAATGTTTCCATTGAACCAATAAAGATATTAGAAAACCAATGACACAAACAATAGTATTTTGTCCATGACTTAGGGTATATATGTTTAAGGGTATTTTGTTAAACAAACAATTTGTATTTAGGTTTTCATTGACTTTATCATTGATCTACAATGACTAATCAGAAAATATTTTTTAAAAAGTCATTCAAAGCCTGAGGCATGATATCATATAGACTTTTACCAATGCAATAATGCTGACTGTGTCACTTTACTCTTTTCAGAACAAATTATATTAAGATGGCAGACTTACCCTCTGTGTTGGAAATGGGAGTGCTGTCACATTTACTTTCACACTGCTGCATTGATGGAGGTCTGAGGGTTTCTGGACACTCACTGGATGCTTGTCCAGTATATGAGAGGCACTGTACTGTTCTCATCTGTTGCCCAAGACCACACTGTGCAGAACACTAAAGAAGGAGGAAGACAATTTAAAACCCTACATCCAATATTTAAATATAAAATAAAGCAACTTGAAGAAATCAGAAACACTTCACATCCACAAATTTTAAAGACAGGAATCTGAAGATGTTTGATTAGTAGAGAAAATAATTGCCATAAAATATGCCAGAAGTTTTTGTAATACATGTGAGTACTTGTCTTTCAATGAAAAGAAAATGCAATGCAATATTGACTCCCTGAACAGTTCAGATTTGAGATATAATAATAAAATTTACTCTATTTCATATATCATGCTGACACTTTAGAATAAAGAAGAAAAAAACAAAGAAAACAACAACTCAAATCTGCTAGAGGACTTTTTTTAAGGGAAAAGTAAACATCTTTCAAACAAATAGACTTTGTTGTTTCAAAACATTTTAAATTTCTGGAACTAAATAGTTACAATTTTAGTACCATATTAGTTAAATATAAAAGTGGTTCTGAAGAACTACCGTGAAGAAAAGCCAACCAGACTGTAATATTGCAGATTTTCCACTGGTTAATAAAACAAAAATGTTTCACTTTCATTAGAGGAAAATTTCTCAGCAAACAGAAAAAAAATCATTCATTTAATATTCTAAAAGCAGGCCATTGATCACTAATGAGATGCAAAAACATAAAGAAAGAAGGAAATTTAGTAAATCATATTTAGAAGCACCGCATAATGGCAGCATTATTCAGCCTGTTCTGGAGTAATTTAGCTCTCTGTATAGAAACTCAATGTATCTTATATAAAAAATTATACTGATCTCAAAGTATGTTTTTTTCAGAGACAGATATATATACAGATCTTCTACAACAGTAGGCTTTATATTTCCATCATGTTTCTCAAGGAAGAGTGTTTTAAAAACAGTACACCTTGCAACACTGTTTTATCTCAAAAAACTCTTTAAAAAAGTAAAGATACTTTTTTCTTTAAAGTGCATGTAGAAACTCACCCAGTAGAAACTAGGTGACTCTCGGACAACCATCATAAAGAATCACACTTCAATCTGACACAAAAGGGGAGAATCTTTTTGTTTCCCTCAGCCATAGGAACCATCTCTCGTCTATCTCCAGGGACACCTATAGTCCAAGAGATGCTAATGTTGGAGACTAACAGTAATGAAGACTTGCATGAACTCTCTCACCTGTCCCCAGTCTCCAGCAACCCAGCGAGGAGGAGGACATCGGCCCAAGCTACAGCGGATGCGTGCTGGTGGCTTGTTTTCATCTTGGCATTGCGCAGCTGGAAAGGTTTTTAAAAGATCACTGCTTTTGCACAGAACAATTCGGTGCTTGAATCCTGGGCCACACTTTGGTGTGCACTGAAAAAAAAAAAAAAGTTTATGTAAATAAATAATTAAAATATCAGTAAAGCACCAATAAAACTCTCAGAACTGTGATTTGTAATGCAGGACAATATATTTATGATCTTACAATTCCACTATAATCATAGTACAGTAATAATAATTTTAAAATGTTTAGAAACACCAACAAGCTGACAGAATATTGTTTTATTACGTGCAAGCTTTTCTAAGTTTTAGATTTCCTTTGCTTTTTATATTTAGACTACAGTGTTGCTATTTATGTCAGGTTTAGGAAAAACACTGCTGCAAAGTAGAAAGGTCTGCCACATGTAACACTATTATGAAACAAATTTGAGTGTTTCAATAATGAAAAATAAGATTCCCTGTTCTTAATATCACCTTTACGGTCTTTATCCACTCCACTTTATCCACAATGAACACATTTTCCCTCAATATATGAAAGGAAAGATAAATGCTGTATTAGACTTCATAGAAACCACATCATTCAGATATATCAAAACATGGTACCCTCTCCTACAGTGCATGCTCTCCTCTCCTTTCCTATTTAAATTTTAAATCTGATTTCACAGTTTTCCCTCCTTTTATTACTCTTGTGCTATGCTGACAGCAAGCAGACAATAAAACAGCAACTTAAAAAGAAGCAGGTCTGATGACCCCTCCTTTGCCTCATCTTCCTTCACTATGGTGTCACTGCTATTTCGTTTCCTTTTTGCTACTGACCATTAACTGTCATACACAGTAGCTCAACTGCAGAATGACAGAGACAAGTGCTAACAAAATTAAAACTCAAGACTTTTCCCAAATCAGTCCCTTTTTAACATGAGATATTGTAAGCACAGTTTTAGAATCCTTTATTGCATGTTAACCTTTATTCCATAAGCATATCTGCAGTAATTGGATCAGAATCAGTTGCTGACAGCATAGACCTTACATGCAGATTATGCTAACCTGTTCAAGACTGGAACTGCCTTTAATCTGTAAAGACAAAACATTATTTGGGAAACAACATTATGTGGAACTGGAGCAATATTCAAGAGATCACATACCAAAGGCTTTCCACACATCCAAAACAATTCACTATATCACTGGGGAAAAAAGAAACATCCCTAAGATTAATTTTCAAAAAAATTACTTGAGTGATGCAAACTTAATTTTTTTTATGCCAAATCTTGAAGTATCTCTGAGTAATTGATAGAAATTCTACAACAGTTCCACAGTATTATGTAAGGGTATAGCCTATGAATATATAAAACTTTATATCTATACCTACCTCAAAATCTCCAGAGGGAGGCACCTAAACTAGTCTAGATAGAATGAAGTGGTTTATTCTAAATGTTATCTCCATTTGGTTTTAGAATCTTAAACCGGGCTGCATAAAGATGAGTCTTGCATTTGGAGTTTATAATCCAGAATGCAAAATGGATATATAATCACTTTTCTTAAAATGTAACCTTTTCTTTTCTACCCTATTCAATCTTTTTCTACCAAGGTACAGCCTCTTTACACAGTACGAACTTTACGGAACACAGTAGTTCTGTATTCAGAATTTCGATATGGAATAAACAGTTTCAAACATCTTTATACTGAAGGGACTCCAACTCCATTTCTTGTGCACACTGCCTATAGAAAACTAGATGAAGGAGGGAAGAGATCATCTCTGGTAGAACTACACAAATAATACTAATAAGAAATAGAGATCAAAACCCGATGACAGTTAATATATGAGGTTTTTGATGTCATGATCACAACCGATCACTTGGGGTCCAAATTCCAACGAATGTTATGAGTACTTTCTCCCACATGCATTTCATGCAAAATACATGACTTTTTAAGCAGGAAGTAGAAGAATGTGCCCCTTCCCAGTGCTTCCTTGGGTGCTTAAAAATCACATCAGTCTGTCAAAGGAAACAGGAAAGTGACAGTTTTGAAAGGACTGCATCAAAATGTCAAATCCCAACTGGCCTGTGAGGTTTCATAATCTATAGAGTATGTTAGCAAACAAGCAACACTCCAAGAAATAAACTTTGAATTTAGGAGCATCTTCCTTCTAGTACTGCTTGAAGACACAATCTTTAATCCATGTGAAAGATGCCATCAGAGAAAGGTCTTCCAGCTACTGGTACCAGAAGAAAACAACTCTCCCTTTTGGGAGCTATAGCTCTATTCTACTAAGCAGTGGTTTCCAGAAATGGAAGTGAAAGAAGGAAATATATTGCCTTCAATAGTACTTAATCACTAAAAATAAAAGACACCAGTAAAATTTAACAAAGAGATTGTAAATTTCCAAAGAAAACAGAAAGAAAATATCCAGATAAACCAAATGAGGAAAAATTATCTTCCATTACTAAATGCTTCTAGAATTTCTGACTGCTTGTGTGGAAGTCATGAAGGCAAGTTATATGTGTTTGTCTGATAAAACACTTCCCAATAAATCCTTAGAATATTTTTTTCTGCTTTTTTAATAATTATCCTGAAAAATATAAAATTAGTCATTTAGAGTGGGTAGGTTAAATCTCTCAAAGCTCAACTATCACAAAGTGTGAAAAACCTTATGGCATTACCTAAGGATGACTACATTCCAATGGAAAAGACATTCTCAGTTTTTAATTTGATAAGAATCATGTTTACATTCTCCTACGGACTATATCTAACCAGTATACTTACAAAATGTTTTTGTTTCTCTGGCCAAAAAGATATATAATTTCTTGTTAATAATCACTGAAAATTTCAAAATTGTGCAATTACATGGATTGTCAACAAGTGCATAAGCAGATAAAACAGTTCTATAATTGTTTTATTTGTATTATGCATTGTTTTGAGTATGAAAAGAGAACTTCATAACTCGCATTCCAGAGAAAATCAGCAAGGTTTGCCATTGGTTTCAATGGAAGGAATATTCAACTCTTCATTTTTTAAGCTCACTCTTGTTTTCCCTTTCATGTTTTTGTCCAAAATTCATATAAACACACATATAAAAATGTTTAATATAGGGATTTTAATATATTATATTATATTTTTGAAAACCATGAGCAGAATAAAAAAATCAACTTTTCTCATTATATTAAAATGCTATCATCAGTCAAAACAGTCTGCCAAGCTACAGAAACAAAATTCATACTAGAAAGAAGCATGGTACTTTTTCACAATCCTGATTAATTATCACAACCAGAAGTTGATAGCAGTTTGAATCTTTAAGTAAGAATGACTTTGTTCAAAATCATTACATGATCTCGTTGCATAAAAGGCTGGACATGATAAGAGAGTGTAAAATTACTTTAGGTAACCGGTATGTGATACCTGTGGGAGAGAAGGAGCTAATTTAGGGGACAGTGACACACTGTAGATTACAGGCATTTCTAAAGCGGCAGGAAACAAAACAATGAAGCACAGATGAAACCTCCTCTTGGAAATTTTCTTATTAATCCTTTACTTAGCAAGCCCTGACAGAAACAGCAAAATAACATGGCAAAATCTCCTTACCTCTGACCAGTCCAGCGCAACCCACTGTGGGGGGCAGGACTGATTGTTGCAGGGCTCTTTTTCGATCGGCCGGTGTGTTAAACAGTTGGCAGCATCCAGGGTCTCCTCCTCAGAAGGTCCAATCTTTCTGATGCAGAGAACTGTTCGTGAACGCATTCCTCCATCACAGGTCTTACTGCACTCTGACCAATCTCCTATAAACCATCTGGATAGAAAACGTTAGGCGACTCGGTCAATACATTTCAGAAACAGAGCTGATAATTGCACAAACCAAGAATGCAAATAGTTTAAATCACTAAACCTAAGTAATTTTTAACAATACAAACATTCATGGTGAAATAAAGTAGAAATTTATGGGTCTTTTTACAAAATATTTTAATTTATGCCTCACTGCAATCATATCTTCCAATACTAACACTACCTTGTATTTTTCTAGAGCAGCAGGTTCCATTCTAGCCTATAGTAGTCAGAAAGGAGTGTTTGAGCATGACAAAACTGAAGCTATTTATGTAGGTTTGTATTGGACTTGCCTGAAAAAATTTCTGTGAAAGTGGTTTGCAATTGGAAATGTTTGGGAACCATTGCTGTAAGTTACAAGTCAAAAAGCCAAGATGTCTGCCTCTTTAGTATCATTACAATAAAATAATTCAATGTCAAAATTGGCCTTTCTGAGAGTTAATTCTCATCTGATTATGAAACATTTGTAAACTTTTCAATAAAAGACGATACTGAAATGTACAATATTCTCATTTTTTAAGCAAACACTAGTAAGACAAGAATTCATCTCATGACAACTATCATCTCAAGAGACTCTTTTAAAATTTAAAGAATCATATGACAGGTGGTAGAGGGAACTTCTGA
This sequence comes from Pseudopodoces humilis, assembly GCF_049639895.1. Classification (NCBI taxonomy): domain Eukaryota; kingdom Metazoa; phylum Chordata; class Aves; order Passeriformes; family Paridae; genus Pseudopodoces; species Pseudopodoces humilis. The sequence continues at coordinate 56,808,651 of NC_142203.1, read as the reverse complement.
GTGCTTCTGCATACATAGTGGAAACCAAGAATATTAGATTGCTTTGTGCTGCTGCAGAGATTAAAGCAGCTATTAATCCCACTGTAATGTTACCTATTTCTACTTATGAAATGCAGCTCAATTAAACAGAAATATCTCATAATATTGACAAGCACATTTTGTCTTCAAAAATGTTAATTAGACACTCGCCTGAGTCATCCTTGCAAAGGATGAAACTGAAGTCTAGTATGCTATCACATGTTGCCAACATGCCAAAAATGCCAGGCATGTCAGTCACTGGATGGTTCTGGAGGTATGCCTGAAGCTGCTTCATAAAATCTGTCATTTTATCAAGCTGTTGTCAAAAAAAAAAAAAAGTGCTGCTATCCTTTTTTGTGTTACATTATGTGTAATGTATCCTGACATGAAACTAGATCAATGCAGAGATGGAAAACATTATGCTATATTCTGTCCTTACTGTCCCAGCAAATGGAAATTAATTTGTGATTCTTCATCAAAACATCTTATGCTTTTTCCACAACAGGGAGAATCTGAAGCTCTTCAGAGCTTTCAAGAGGCTATAGTGTTAATTTTTAATTGGTACTATGATTTGCTCAAGTGACTTTGCTCTCAGGTACCTTTAATATTGATACTGTATGACAAGACAGCACTATTCATAATTCATAGAACTGTAAGGGCATTTTCTTGGAATCTGAAATGTAGGAGTTACTTACTGTAATAACAAATACCATATTGAAAATAAACACAGTCTTTTGCTGTTCAAAGACATCGAGTATAATGTAATCAGCATTCAGTCAGAAAGAGCAGCATTTTCACTGCTTTTGGTATACACCACGAGAAGAGCAGAATTGTGCTAATTAAAGAGATTTGGCCAGTCCATGTAAACACTAAGTCTTACCACATGATAAAACTTTCTGCCAAAACGGTCAAACTTCTTCAGATAATTATCTGTTATTTGAACAGCCTTCTACTAGACTACTCACAGAACCAGGAACTGAGAACCTTTTCTTAGTTTGGCACTTTGAATTCATTTGGGGAACATCAGAATAGAGGCAGACATAGCTCGAACTGCTCTGACATGTTGAAGTAGATGCCAATTAATACATTCTACCCATTTTCGGAATATTGATGACTTTCACCATGTCCATCAAAATCCCTGTTGTAGTGGATGGGCAATCCAAAAGCTTCCCACTCTGTGGACTGGGTTTCATTGGTTTGTGGAGTTTTTTTAAGTAGTGTCAGTGAAAAAAAAAACTAAACAAAAAACCAAACCAAACCAAACCACAAAAAGACCCCCAAAATTTAACTAGTTTGGAATAACTTTGTTAACATTGCTTTTTAAAATGCAAATTTGCTAATAGCTAAGCCACACGAAGGGATTGGAATGTGTTCAGTAAAAAGGAACTGATCGAACTTTTCAAGGCTCTTCAAGTCCTGCTTTCAGGTCTCAGGTACATGGTTGGTGTACCTATAGCCATGCCAAAGTGTTATCCAGAGGACAAAGGCATATCCTTCCAGGATAAACATACATTTACACATAGACTGTGGGACAATGATTGCGACCTAATTTAGGCTTGCCCATGACACAGCTCGTTCACAGCAGTGCAATGGCTTTACATGGTTTTATGCCAAATGAGTGTGTTACATGGCACAGCAGGATGAAGTGTAAGAGACACTGCGCTCTCAGGCACCACACCGGGGAAGCAGCTAACACTCCAGGACGAGACTGACTTCAGTTGGAAGCTCATTGACCTGCTGGGATTTTAACTCAGAATAATCTTGTCTAATTCCTCACAGTCTCCTTCATCCTACAATTTAGCAGTTTCTAAGAGACATTTGACAGGTGACCAGAGTATTGTGCAGTATCTGCATTTAATCAGCATTAAGGATTTTCATACCCAGTTGGAATACAGCTACAGATTATCATCTAGTAAACTAGAGCTTCAGAATCATTAATCTGTTGTATCTGTTCCACCTTTTCCACAAGTTTTATTTGCCTCAAAACATAAGAAAAGCTGTTCACATGCTGATATTATTATCTAGTACAAAATACCACAACCATTCCCAAACAGGTTTTCTAGTAAGATTAAGCTATGCTACATGTCCTTGCCAAACTTCATTTTTGATCAAATGAGCTGCTGGGTTTTTAATTATCAATATATATCATACAGCTATCCTTAAAAATATATCTAAACAGAATCTAAGCACCTAATCCTAGAGGCATACAGCATTAATGTATGACACTGAATGTGCTGGAGAAAAGGTTTTACAAAACTTATCAGGAAAATTAAAAAAAAAAAATTTAAAAAAATTATCAGGAGATGGTTTGGTCTGCTTAGAAGTTTCTATATTTGCCACTTCTCATGTGAACACTTCAATACAAATGTTAATATAACATACTCTAAAATATGGCAAATGTTTCAGATTCAATATTAATAACTAGGGTAAAGTTAATCTCATCTAAACATTCTTTTATCATTATTGCCCTAAGAATGGTCCCTAGTTCAACTCTGTGCACTATTCACTGCATATGACACTCAGATCCTAAGAAACTGCTTTGCTAGTACCTTTTCATTTACAGTGTTTGGTGTAGTTCAAACATCACTATTGTTCCTCTGTCAAATCACAGCTCCTCATTGCATTTTGCAGAGCTGATTTTAGAGAAACAAGAAACTAAAAACCAAGCCCAAATACCATTTCTGAAAAGACAGGACATGAATACTAGATGAGAATTTTATATACATTTAGTTAACAGGATTTATTATAGATTGTGAAGAACTTTTCTTTCTGAGCAAAACAGATGTCCATCTTAAAGTGATTAATGACTTACTCAGGTGGGCAAGGCTCAGTGTTGCAGGCTCTTTGGTTTTCTGGAGGCTTACTGTCAGGGTCACAGTAATTGTTTTGTACAATGGAGCTGTCATCCAGCCTTTTACACACCACCTCCTGTTTCTGGACACCTTGGAGTGAAATGAAAGACTGTTAATTAATCATTCTTGCTCTTCTACTTTTTGAGTGTAACTGTATTTCAGCTATTGATTACCAATTCTACCATCCCACTTTACTTGGTCAAAGTCTACAGCAGTGAGAATTTAAATTCACTGAATGCTCCCTAGCCACAATAATTTTTTTATTTTTCTTCCGTTTTAGGCTACCCCACTCAGAGAGGGATTTAAGCTTCTGTTGTTTTTTAAAACAAAGGGAATATATTTATAGATTTACTAGAAGTTTGTTTTTATTTATATATTGCACAAAGTTCATTCTTTGTCTGCCATCCCCTCTCCTAGTAAAGTCACTTAAATTTTCAAGGAAAACATTACCAAGTAGAATGTGGTCACACTTCAATGAAGAATTGTTTATGTGCTCTGGTTTAAAACAAACCAGCAATACTGGGAAACAGTGTTGCATTTTCATACATTATCTTACAAAGTTTTTTCAATAAAATAATAGAACTGTAATTCATTCTGAAAGAGGCAGTTTGTCTCTGAATACTCATTTTGCCTGGCACTTCCAGCTCCTCCTTTATTGTTAGCCATCAACAGGGTAATTTAGAATTGATCATTATTCCCAAAATGTGATATATCACTGCCAAGACAACATTATAAGGTAATTTATTAAGCATATTTTCTGGATTTTTTATAAAAAAAGTAGTAAAGAACCACTGATATGATGACAGTGTATTGCTGCAAGAGTAATACACACTGCCTTCTTCCTCTCTTAAAAACATACTGTAAAATGTTAGCATTAAAAATAAAATGTGTATTTGCAATTCACAAACAGTTTTTATTGTACATAATATGCATAATATGTGCAGTTATAAAACTGAAATAATGTGATTATTTGTATTATAAAAGCTTCAAAAAGTCCCATACCTTCCTTCAAAAGAGAAGCAATTATTTAACTTATTCCAAAATGTGATATGCATACAATTAAACGAGGGTTAAAACCTCCTGGCTTCAAATATCTGCCAGCTTTACCTTACAGCCATCTCTTCATTTTAAGACATGCAGAGAATCACAGAATTATTTGGTTAGAAGGGACTTTAAAGATCGGAGTTCCAAAACCCTGGCTGTGGGCAGGGGCCCGACCATCAGACCAGAGCTTCATCCAGCCTGGCCTTGAACACTACCAGGACTGGGGCATTCACAACTTCACTGGGTAACTTGTTCCTGTGCCTCACCAACTTAACAGTAAAGAATTCTTTCCTAAATAATATCTAATCTAAACCTGCTTTCTTTCAGTTTGAAATCATTCCCACTTGTCCCGTCACAACATGCTCTTTAAAAAAAGTTCCTCTTCATCTATTTTGTAGGTTTCCTTTGGATACTGGATGCCTGCATTTAGGGTCACACCTAAGCTATCTCTTTTCCAGGCTGAACAAACCCAATTCTCTCAGCTTCCCTCGTAGGAGGAAATAATATACTCCTTTGGCTCTTGGAAAATAAGTGAAAGATATAAATATATGAGAAGCTGTGACAAGATACATTTAGAATTCTATAATCAATGCAAAAACTGCTACCAGATGACAGTAATTTGAATCAGACCTGGCAACCTAAGTAGGAATATTTATAGCAATTTTCTGCTCACATTTCACCATGATAAGAAATAATATTTAACAGCTCTAGACAAACAACAATGCTGTGTTACCTGATACACAATTCATGTTCAGTTCTGACTAATCATTTATCATTTCTATCACAAATTGCCTTAATTCTCTTGATTGAAGAGGCTGAATGTGGCCTCAAAATGATATTTTCCTCAAATATATTTGGTTAAAAATATTTTATACATACTTTAGAATTAAGCATTCTAATAATGCATACCATTCTCACAAATGTACTTATCAGATAGCATTGATAATAATGTTATATTTTTACTGAATTTCCTATTGGCATTAAATACATCTCCTTCTAGAATTTGGTTAAAAATTGGCACTTCTAACAAATTCATTTTTGAGGAATTCTGTAGTAAGAAAATATTCTGAAGTTTTATGATCACAAAGTATCACTGTGCTCAGCTTCAAAAACGGTTTTCAAGTGTGTTATTTACTGAATGTTGTTCAGGTAGTAAATCACCTGTAAGACAGTGCTCAACCTAATCACTTACAGTGAAGAATCTTTAATTGATGCCAGGAGATACATTAATCCATTTTTTTAAAGTTCTGCAGCATCTTGTCACACAGTATATAAACTGCATATAATTGCTGTCTAATTATAATGTTACTTAATAAAAAATCTCAAAGAAAGAAAAAAACAGATAATAACTTTCAAGAAAAGAAAAAGAAATGGAAAAAGATAGCAGTGCTGCTTTTATCCAGACAACAGCTACAACTTGGTTATGCCCTGTATTGAAAAGGAATTTTTAAATTATGAACTCTTCCCTGAGTATATGGTCTCTTTTAAAAGTAATCTAAAAAAACACAGATAAACATGTTCATTTAAACTCTGGGGGGAATAATTACAAGAACTTAGACAGAAACATTCTGCTTTCAAATCTATAGATTTTTAGTTTATAATAAAAGACATAAATATACTCATGACTGGTCAATGCAATCCTAATAGAAAACAAAAGTGGTTTAGTGACCATGATCTCCAGAGAACTGAAATGCTTTGCAGATTTCAATTCACAAATAATCTGTATGACTTTCAGCAGCCAAATTTTAAATTACATGGAGCACATTTTATTCTTGAATTTAAATTGCAGGCATGTAAATGCTGTATCTATTTTTAAAAGCAATCCCAAAAACTGTGGCTTGTGATTGCAACAGTTAATTATAAAGATGCCAGGACCAATGCATAGTGATTCTTGCATCACTAAGACTAGTGCATGCTGGTTAATCCAGACATACTTTCTGAGCTCACTCATCAGATCACAAGATGTTCATCTCAGAGCCAAACTTACATTTTCTTTGATGAGGAAAAGTATATTTTATTTGCCTAAAGACAGCTTCATAATTCATCTGAGGGCATGAAAGAAAAATATAGTAGGCATCACTCTACTTGGATTATGAGCAGCAAAGAAAACTGAACAGTAATCAATTTACTTATGATAATCATAGTATTTCATAAAATTATTTTATAAAAACCCCCATGAATATCTAAGACATTTAATCTGTTCATTTGGAGATGAACTGTAATAGAATGAATGAACTCCTAACCAACTCTTAGAATTACTGGCAAATTCCACATAATAAATGCTGTCGTTTGTTGCCATAATTAAGCATGAAAGAAATTTAAAAGGCAGAAGGCAGTTATTTGAGTTATTTTTAAATGCATAAAATATTAAAAAAAACATGAAGAAGGACTTACTTCCTTTGCTGTATTTTTTTAAACAATACCACCAGAAGCTCACTGCTTTATTAAGAAGACTGGTGGATCTGAACAGAGTAATACACTTTCTCTTGGAAAGTTACAAGATATAAGGAAAGACATGCCCAAGAGTTAATAAAATATAATCCTGTGATCTGCAAGTGGTACAACTTCCCTTTCACTTTTCAGAATTTATTGTATTGTTTCATTTCTTATTTCTATTTATCTTACTTTTCATTTTCTCTGTTTCTCAATAAATAATATTCAGATCCTTAAAGAGAATCTTCTGTTGTTACCATTAATCTTTTTCTAATTTCCATGTGTTCTCTCCTTTCCCACTGCTCTCTCTATAGATAACTTAGGACTGTACATTCCAGTATTCTATGGCATTGCTTTCACATAGTCTTGTCCAAGTTTGCCACTGGCTATAAAGACCTACCTATATGAGATAACAGCAAACTTTCCTTCTGAAAAACCTTGCCTCAGAATAGAAGAGTTATTAGTGTATTTTCAGGAAAAAAGGAAATTAATATGAAGCATACATGTAGATCAGCTTTACATAATATTCCCAGAAAAAAAGGACTAGCTCAGATACTATAAATTTGTATCATAAAGGAAAATTTTCTAATACAGAAAACATAGGTTCTAGTGTACAAAAAGAAGAGCTGCAATTCTGGATCCCCAGGACTAAGAAAAATGCTGATATTAAAAATCAATGAAATTATATTCTTATCCTACATATGAGCATAGGAATCCTAGATAAATAAGACCTGCCTACCATCAGAAAAGCCTTTTTTACTGTTAAATCTGAAGAACTACTTTTTTGGAAAAAAAATTGAAAATATCAACACCTCAGACTTCAGAGATTTGGCTTCTTCTTCTTCTTGATTCCCTGTACAGTGAACATTAAGGTCAGTGGCAGAAAAACTATGTGCACTTTTCCCCTTTAACATAACTGACACTACAAAATACACAGTTTACAATCTCTCACAGAGTGTGTCAGGTTGGAAGGAACTGCAGTGGGTTATCTGGCTCAAACTCCCTGGTCAAGCAGAGTCATCCTGGAACACATGGCACAGGATTGTGTCCAGACGCTTCTTGAATATCTGCAGTGAGGGAGAACACACAACCTCTCCAGGCAACTTGTTCCAGTGCACGGTCACCTGCACAATAAAGTTCTTCCTCAACTCCAAGTGGAACTCCTTGTGCATGAGTCTATGCCTTTTGTTCCATTGCTTCTTGTCCCACTGATTGGCACCACTGAGAACAGCCTGGATCCATCCTTTTGGCAGCATCCTTCAGGAGCTCCGTGTTCCATCTCTCTTGTCCTGAGGAGTCCAGAACCGGACACAACACCCCAGATGAGGCCTCACCTGGGATGAGTACCAGGGCAGGATCATTTTCCATGACCTGCTGGCAATGCTCTTCCTAATGCTCCCCAGGATCCCACTGGCCTTCTTGGCCACCAGGGCATGCTGCTGGCCCATGGACAGCTTGCTGTCCACCAGGACCTCCAGGTCCTTGTCCACAGAGCTGCTCCCCAGCAGCTCTGAGCATCAGCTCAAGTCTCTGATGGTGCCTGGGATTGTTCCTTCCCAGGTGCAGGACCCTTCATTTGCCTTTGCTGAACTTCAGATGGCTGTTCTTTGTCCATCTCTCCAACACACTGGGATCCTTTTGAAGGGCTGCACAGCACTCTGGGGTATCAGCCACTGCTCCCAGCTCTGAGTCCTCAATGAAATTGCTGAGGAGGCATCCGCCCTTCAAGTCATTGATGAATAAGTTAAATAAAACTGGGCCCAGTATTGAACTTGGGGTAACACCACCAGTGCTAGGCTTCTAACTAAACCCTCTGCCACCTATGATGAATCTCTGGGATCTGCCATCCACCTCATTGGCTGTTCATCCAGTCTACCCCTCCTGATTTTGCCTATGAGAATGTCGTGAAAGGGCACTGAAAGCCTTGCTGATGCTGATCCCCTCTGACAGCTGACTGCTGTCCCCTCATCCATCTGTTTCACTGTAGAAGGCAATCAAACACCTGATTACCTTTAGTGAAGCCATGCTGACTATTCCTGATCACCTTCTTGTCTTCCATAAGGACATAGATGGCCTCCAAAATTAGATGCTCCATCACCTTCCCAGGGATTCTGGAACATAGTTCCCTGGGTCCTATTTCTTGCCCTTTTTGAAAACTGGGGTGACATTTCCTTTCTTCCAGTCCTCAGCATCCCTCCTGATCATCATGATCGTTCAAAGGTGATCATGAGCAGTCTTGTTATGGCTCTCTCATCACTAGTGGATGTACCAGCCCTCTCATCACTAGTGGAGCCCTCCCATCAGGGCCCATGGATTTGAGTAGGTCTGTCTAGTTGTTTCAGACCAAACCCTCCTTCACAAAAGAAACATCTTCCTTCCAACATTCCTTCACCCTGATCCTCAGTCAGGGATCCCTGAGGCCTGGTCTTGTCAGCAAGGACTGATGTCCCGTCTCCATTTAAAAATGAGCCCATATTATCCTTTTTTTTTTTTTTTTTTTTAATTGATGTATTTGAGAAGACTTTTTTTATTATGCTTGACATCCTTAGCCAAGTTTAAGACTAGCTGGGCACTGCTCTTTATAGTCTCTTTTGCATTTACCCTGACCACCTCTCTATATTCACTTCAGGTGGCCTGACCCTGTTTTGATCTCCTGTGTATTTCCTGCTTATACTTGAATCATGACAGTAGCCTTGATTCATCCATCCACAGAGGTCTCTTGCCCCATTGGCCCAATTTCTTTCTCATTGTGATACACCGTTCCTGAGCCTGGAGTAAATGATCCTTGAATATCAATCCACCCTACTGGATGCCTCTGCCCTGCAGGGCCTGTTCACACAGGATTCCTCCAAAAAGATCCCTAATGAGGCTAAAGTTAGCTCTCCTAAATTCCACGGTAATAATCTTTCTTGCTGTCCCAGTACCTCTTACTTCAATACAGAACTCTACAATCTCATGGTCACTGCAGCCAAGACTGCCTCTCATATAAGACATTGTTCTGCATTTTAAAAGCAATCTAAACGTGTTTCTTTCATGAGCTCTAACTTACCTCCTAGATCTTTCTATTGAGAACACAGGGGGACAGGAGGTACAATGTCTACTGTGAAAAGCCCATTGATTTCAGGTGCCTAGATGAGTTTTCACATGAGATGATTAAATTCCTTGAATGCTTCAGAGGTCAGAAATTCCAGAGGGCCACTCATACAATAATCAACTCATAATTAGCAAGTAATTAAAAAACATATATGAGTTTCTCAGTACCGTGAGAAAGACACAGAGGAGACAGGAACAGAATCCAGAGCTCTGGCATTGTATTGAACAGTCATAAATAAGAAACCTTTCTTCTCCTTCCTATGATTCCACTTACTGTGCTCTTCCTAGTCTTCGAAGTCAAGACAGGCCCTAGAAGAGAGGTCCTATTTGAAAAGTTCAAGCGTTTTACTGTTCTGATATGACTTCTCAGCACAGCAGAGATGAACACAGTATAGAGGTCCAGTGGAAAAGACAGCACATTACTATTCAGTCAAAGACTGTAGGTTTCTCCCAGCTTGCTCTAAACTTGTTCCTTGACTGTTCTAGTCACTCCTCTCCAACATAAGGCATACTAGCAGGTCTAGGAAGAGCTGAATGCAGTGGATTGCTCTCAAAACATTATGAAGAAGAAACAGCACAAAAATCAGACACTTTTGCTATATACAACACTCCAGAACTATTTAAACTCTGCAGTGTCACATTGTCTTTATGCTCTGCTTCATGACATTCAACACATATGCTTAAGTTCACTTTGGTTACTACATCAAGTGATGCCCATGTTTTAGGAGTCAATAAGCAATTAAGAAATGCTTAAGTCCCTCAGTCATTAAGCAATACAGATACAGATAAACTGATTTAGAAAGAACTAGACTTAAGCAGTGTTGAGTGGACATAAGGTAGTGTGTTAAAATGGTCCCTGGTCAATTAGTCTCTATTTAATAGAATATTTTTATTTGCTATATTCTCCAGTTAAAGTCTTTCTCTTCAAGCTATGTCTCCCTTTTTTTTTTTTCCTGACTCAACTCCTCTTTAGAATAGTGTCTTCTTTTGGCATATGGTGAAAGGTGTTTCATAAACTGTGAGAAATATCAGGTTCTCTTGTGGAGAAAGCAGATACATGTTTTAACATGAATTATAGCTACAGTGAAATGTATGTTTATGAGTACAGTGCTCAACGAAAGTAAGTGACCACAATACATCCTTTTATTAAGCTGAAAAAAAGGACAGAAAATGCCTTGGTCAGCCACCATAAGCTACCAGAGAAAATCTCTCATCCACCTCCTCTAAGTTTAAATTAATAAATATATGCTACTTTTAGGGAGTCACAAATCTTCCCTTGAAATCTAATTAATTACTTCCAAATTTTTTTAATCTCAACAAGTGCTTACTCCTTCAGAGCCAATTATTTTTTCCACTGTATTTCATCAAATGTGTGAAATGGCAATGACCTTTGTGATAGAATATCCATGGCTATTATATTATATTATACCTAAATCAATGGGATATTCCCAGGAATTCAGAAAGATTAAGAAAGATTAGCTCACTAACATCACAAAAAAAAGAGGATCTGACAATACCTTTAAGATTCTGCTAATTGGAACTTACTTTCTCTATTAAGAGCTAGGCACTACTTTATACTTTTCATTTAAAATGTTTTTTTCACTGCCACACTTACCGTTACTAAAATTGTATTTAAAAATCAATCAGTCATCCGGGAATCCAACAAATGAATAATGAAAATATTGGAGAAAGTTGGCATCCTCCTTTATTTTGTTTCAAGACTTTCTCTAGTGGCACAGAAAAGAATTTATGCTATTCTTTGTGTATTCTGTATGGCTAGGCTGTATTTAAACTGTATACAACTAGTACCAGCCACAGCAGCTTCCAGCAGAAAGGTGAGCCATGATGAATACCTCCCATAGAAAGAAAAAACAAGAAAGCAACAAGTATCTGGTCCAAAGGTTCTTTAAAAAAATATGGTGTCTTCTTCTTGATAAAGGTTGTCCACAATGCTGTAGAAACTGACATTCTGAGATGCATTTAAAGCACTCTCCCATTTCTTCTGGAACAGAGGTATGTTGGGGAGATGATTCATTCAGTCTCCAGAGAGAAGAAAGATACTGTTCACACAGCACTTCTACTCACCAGTTCTTGCAGCAGCAATGGTGTTGGCTTTGAAGGAAGCCAACTGTCCTGCTCTCCCAGCCAGAGGTAAAGAATTGCATTGGTGGCCACTAGAGGGAGGATTAGGAATATAATAAGTTGTCGGCAAAAGCCACCCATGATGAACCGCATGGGACAATCTACAAATCCCCCACTGCTGCCCAAGGGCAACAATTCTCACATACTGCTACGGGCTGGCAAGTAAAATCCAATTGTTATCTTCTACAGAGAAGCTGCCAGTGTGCATCCTAAACTTTGGTGGCTGGAGGATAGGAGGGCTGACTAGGATTGTGTGAAGCACACCTACAAATACACAAAGACACATCTCTTTATTTACAGATGCCTATTTTGCCTTCTTGTTTTTGATCGCCTTACTTTAAACTTCTGATATCCTTTATCAACAAGGCTTCTGGGAAAAACAAACATACCAGCTTCAAGAGAGTCTCAGAAGTATCAGCAGAGAGAGACACTGTGCCAAGATACACTGTATTTAACAAAAAAATCTGAACATATTAAAGGTACTTGTAAACAACAAAATCCACTGTGATTAAAGTAAATGTTCATTAAGATCTGAGGCATACCTGAAAGAAACATTTTTAATTAGTCACCTAGATGATTACACATATTTAATTTTATCTTGCAATTCAGTTTACCCTGTAGCTTGACTGTCTGCTGCCTTACCTCCTGCGCAAGTGGCAGAACATTCTGACCAAGGCAGATGATTCCATGCAAAGCCAACCTCATTGTCTCCACTGCCAGTGCGAGAGATCGGAACATTGAATTTATACTTTATCCCCAAATTCTGTTCCTGCAGCAGTATCTGTAGTTGAAAATAACTGGTTATACCATTAAAGCAGGCAAGCAGACGGCAAACACAGTGACATTTATTCAAGGCATGTGTTATGTTCTGCTAAATGGGAAAAAAGTAATAAAGGAAGTCTAAAAATAAACTATTACTATATATACAACTATATTACTATTACTATATAATAACTATATTACTATATTACTATATACTATTACTAAAAATAATTATTTTTAGATATTTCCCAACATAATATTTTAAAACATGTACAAAAGAAAAATATTATTGTCCAAGGTGAGCTTTATCCTTTTTTTCTCCCTTAACTCAACTTTATTATTTGAGTCAGTTCCTTATTCCTGACAAAATTTCATAATTTTGCTCATTTCATGAATTTTATAAATTTTGCTAGTTTTCATAAAATTAATGTCTTCATGGAAATTAAATTGGGAGCAGAATAATTATGGGAGGTCAAAGTTGGAAAAGCACATTACTGTAAAAACATGCAGCAGTTCTAACTGAAGTCTTGTGAGGAGTACAATCCACAGAGTTTTGAACTTATCTCTTCCTTTGTTAGCACTTCTAGTGACTACAGTACAGTACATTACTTCTAGTAATAATAGTAACACCAACAAAATGTTGCTGAGGCCATTGTTTTCCCTTAATGCAATAGCCAACAGCATAAGCTTGATGGAATCACACCTGTGATTCCTTTAAAAGAATAACAAAACTTTCATTGCAGCCACATCATTGCAGGCAACATAGACAAAACTGCAACCATCAGCAAGAATTTTTGTCTATCCTCACTGTTGAACTGCACTTATACAGATTACCTGTCTAACGCTAGTCTTTGATTCTCTATCAAACTTATTTTTTTCATTGCTAATAGCAAATCTTCAAGTTAGATGCAGAAATCTGACTCACCTTAGAGCTACTTTTCATCCATTTCTACTTTCTCTTATATTTTGCAGAAGCACATCTGTCTACCTCCACAAGGCAAAAGAGCAGAGGACTTTCAGAAAGTCAGTGACACAGACTGAACGAAAGAAGGCACTATAATTGTGTAACCTTTTCTGTACAGACTGTCTAGTCTATGCACAGTTACAGAAGAAAAAAAGATTAATCAAGTGTTTGAAAATGCTGCCTAAAATGTGTATATCCATGCAAAAATTATTCTCTAAAAAAATATCCTATGTGGCTCAAGCAACCACTGAACTGCAAATCTGGCAGATGACAATACATTGTGAAAATATCAACTTGTTCTCATACTCCTCCTCGACACAGTAGTGAAATAGCAGGCTCATGATTACCTATTGTCACAGATGGCATCAGGATCCTGGTCATAGCTTCTGTTACATTCTCATACTTTACAAAATCTTTTGAGAGAAATGTATGTCACAGTAACATGGGAAATGCCACTTTAACATGGGAAATACCATTATACTCATTCTGTGGTAAAGGTATGTATAAATGTCACACTCAGGCCAGGCTTAAAACTACTGAAATGTGCAGAACTGTCAGGGACTGTCAAGTGTCAGCACTGTGCAGAGATATGATACATGGTCCATTCACAATTTTCACTACTATTACTGTGAACCACATTTAAAGAGATGTGGTTCAGTTTCTGTGAGATTTCCTGGTGCTCTTTGGACTTTATCCCCATTTCATCACACTCTGCCAGTCAGTTTTTAAATGTAGGGAATGTGTGTTAAAACACACACAAAGTCCCAGCTACACAAACTGCGTATTGTTTGCAAACTCAACCTATTTTAATTTCATTCATGGCATTGTCTTTTCTCAGAATATAAACACATATTTCAAATTATAGAAATATATTTATTATAACTTTACCATGACTATGAGGTTTTCTGAAGTAGGGCCTAGTGCTTCCAAAGATTCTGGTTCATCTGTTGGCCTCTTGTAATGGAAAGCTGTTCCAGCAACATCAAACTTTCTTGGCCAGTCAATAGTCCAGGCACCATTAATATAGTAGTCATCCTCTTCAGATTTTAAAGCTTAAAAAAAAATACAAGCCACCTAAAAATTGGAAGCAGCATTTATAATGGAGAAGCCATTGTAAATTAAGCTACTAATCTGTTAGAAGTATGTGAGCTTCAGCTGTTCTCTCAAAACACTGTTTTCTCAAGCAATATAAAGCCTTTCCTTAAGCCCTGGTGAAAATATCCCTCATGTAAATCAATAATTTTCCCTCCACAGTAATCTTCAATCAGATGACTTTGCAGGTTTCAACAATGCAGATGCTGTATGAAATGAACCAGAATGCCTCATGCAACTTGCAAAATATCTTCAACTTTAAAATGGACTCCATGTGCAATGTATTCTGAACTACATGAGATACATGGACGTCTGAAATGTGTAATCAATTATCAACCTCATCTTTAGATTAAGAAGCTGGGGAATGGAATAAGTACCACAGATAATGTGCAGAAGAAAAAAGAGAAGGAACATTGACTCTGACATATAGTACCAGTCAGCTGACATCTTGTTGCCTATGTCCACTTCTTTTTTGCCATATTAAAGCACAAATACAAGATATTTCTACTACAAACTGAAATATTAGGTAGTTCATCTGATAAGATATTTTATCCTTCTTAATTTACAGCCCTGAAGCATGAAAGCACCAGAGATGAAACAGAAATTCCATAGCTAAACCAACCATTAGGATGGGCAAGCATATATTATTCAGGGATTTGAATTGGATATTTTATTAATAATATTACATTAAGTTCCTAAATATGAAACTGATATTGTATCTTAAAGTGAATATTCAGTTTATTAAATATTGACTTTCTAATTTAAAGTGAAGATTAACAAGTTTTACATATTTTATTTATTTATTTATAATAGATCATGTTTTTAACTGAAAAATTATGGGTGGAACCCCATAGTCAAAGAGCCTGTCATTTTCCATTGAGACAAACAACTGATTTTACTGGGTAGGGGAAAACTTCACATCATAATGCTAAGGAGTAAGACAACTTCAGTTATCTGCCATTTTACTCTCAACTACATGTGTGTGGACAGTTGGTTTACCTTAAACAGGGAAAATGCCTCAGTGATACTTAAGTTGTGTAAAACAGATCAGAAAGCAATCATGTGAGCACGAGATAGAGAACGAGATAGTGATATTGTCACTGTTCTACTGGTGACAATGATATTCAGCAGAAATTAGTAACTATTTCCTTTAGCATCATTAAGTCTGAAAGTTAACATACGTATGCTGCATATGATTAAACTAACATATATCCAGAAGCAAAGCAGTTAATTTTTTTATCTGACTGCCAAAGAAAAATGCATTTTCATTCTCCAGGTAAATTTACCTAATGTCAGTTGTCATGCACAGGTGAAGGCCACAATTGTGAACAGCATTCTAATAATTACACAACAATAATTATGCAATGGTATCATGCTAATAGCATATGAAACAAAAAGAACAAATTCATGTTCATAATCAAACCATTTATGAGAACCTGAAATGCAGGAAGCCCACAGAAAACTGTCATAAGAGGAATATAAAGCCAGGTGTAACCTTGGATCAAGCCATTTAAGGGAAGATAACAGCACTATTAAATATATATAGCTTTTTCTGCAGCTCTGAACATAGGTAGTTTTGTTGCTGCTGTGCTATCTGTTGGAGAAACCACTTAAAATATTGTGCTATTTGTGCAGCTGCAGAAATGGGCTTTTGACCAATTTTGTCACATAACTAGGAGTGATACTGGTGAAAAAAATGATCTGCCAGATCAAGGTGAGAGAGGACAGGTGCTAACTGAGATAATTGAATTGTCTAACTGCACTCAAAATTTGAGGTAATGGATTTCAAAGGAACTGCATTTTAGTTGAAGGAACTATTGGATGTTTGCTGTGAGTTAGTTTGAAAACCTTAGTTTGAATAAAGGAGCCAGTGTGACAACTACAGGGTTTTTTTCTTCGGTATGTTAGAATCACGGAATAGTTTGTATGGGAAAGGACCTTTAAAGGTCATCTAGTCCAACCCCCCAAAAGAAGCTGGGACATCTCCAACTAGAACAGGTTGACTACTACAAAACTGAGAAGGTTTAGTACACTTTCAAATAGAGAAATTAATTTCTTAGACTGTGATCACATAGTTGGCAGCACTGTAAATAAGAGAAAATATAGTAATATGTGTAAATGGTTATTTTGAGCTGAACCAGTTCTGCAATCTTGTTCATGGTGTGGCCACAGAAATAGATGTCCTGGACCATAGGAGGAACTCCATAAAGACAGAGAAGGAGCTGTGGAGTTGACACTGCCCCTAAAGCAACATGCATAAAACAGTACCCTTGGGTTATGTATTTTAACATCATAATATCATTTTAGCTACCAATTCTGCTTGACTAGTTTCTTTAAGGGAGCAGACAAATCAAAGCCTTCTTTTCCCTAGAAACTGGTTATCCTAAAACAAAGATCTGGTTCACACTCACTGAACAAAATTCCCCATTAGGTATAGTGGATAAAATGGCACTTTTGAAACTTGGAAATGTAAGAAACTAGTAAAGGAAAGGAAGACCTCATTTTGTAGTAAGAGCTCTGTGGAATGAAGCACTGTAGTGAGGAGAGAGCCTGAAAGCCCAGGAATCCCTTGAAATTGTAATAAGCATATTAAAAAAGTGTTTATGTACAACTTTACATTTTTAGATCTGTGGCCAGATTAAATATTAATGATGTTGTAGGTATTTTCTATTTAAACCAAAAAATTTACTTTTTTCATTTACTTTATTCAGATTGTGCCAATCAAAATGGTTTTCCAGATCTCTCTTCTCTGCTCTAGTCTTAGAGAGGAATAACAATCAATTGTAGCAGCATCTATGTTCTGTTTTTCAACTGCCCATTAAAGACTTCTCGGCAGAAAATGATGATGACGTAGCATGAGTCGTCCCTCACACCACCTCTGCATGAAACCTCAACAGAGGATACAGAAGCAAACTAACGCGTGGTATACTTTGACATGGGGGATGGGCCTTGGGGAGAGTGATGCTGAAAGCATTCAATTGCTGATAGTGTTATTAATACTGCAGAATGGAGGGAGGTTAACTATCTGCTGAATTACAGAAGGGTGGGGGCAGGCAGAAATAAAGGTAAGCATTCAGCAGTAAAAGGTGCCATTGTTGTCAATATAATCCACTTACGAATTAATTTTCTGATGATGGTAATTGCCTTTCTGACTCACACCCACAGATATCATAATTCTTTCCTACATGTTAGTATTATTTACCAAGTACATGGACTAAAGACTGAAAGTAGCCTCAACAGCTGCTTTACAGCTTAAACAGGTAATAGCTTTTGCTTGGGCTAATTTCTTAGTTTGCTGTACAAATAATCAGCTCTCTAATCTATTTCTGACTAAGAAATTTGTGTTCTTGTACCACTGTCAACTGACTGCTATGCAAACCAAGTTATGTTGACTTTCAGCAAAGCACGTTGTCTTCAGTTTGACTGAGTCAGATCTGTAAATACCAGTATTAAAAAACCAGAAAACACACTTAACAGACTCTACAGAAATTAGTAAGAATCTGGGAATCTGAATTTAATTCAATGCTTTACAGTAGGCTTCCCAAATTGTTTCAATTATCACATAGTTTTTCTGCACCTAATTTTCTTACCTACAAACCAGGAGTGATCTAGTACCTACAAAACAGCAACGCTGTGTAATTGATACATTAAATTCCTTTGAAGTAAAGAGACAGGATTGTTAGCATTTAAGTAACTATGACTGTTCATGAAATAAAACTGTATTTTAAAACAGTTTAATCCCCCAAGAGACTTTGCAGATGGAAGACACTACTTCACAGCGGAACAGGGGATTATTTGAGTTTCATTTCCTTATTACCGAGGAATAATGCTCATTTTGAGTATTATTTCCTTATCTGCTTCAGTTCAAATCTAACACTTTAAAAATAGTGAAGTTGGCATGATTTTGCACTGAATGGACAAGGAGAAAATGTGTGGGCTATTTCAATAACTACATTGAAGAGAATATACCCCAACTAACTACTAACTGTCTGATCACAAGTTAGCTGTATAAACAGCTAACTATTCCCTCTGCTACTTCTACTGTATATAAGGTTTGGACAAATCAGAAAATGTACCTTCAAATCACAATATGAACTCTGACATTTTAATAACTATCTGCTGTATAAAGAATGCCCTTACCAATGTAGTTTTTTGACATTGCCACTTCTCTTATTTCAATGTGCACAGAACCTCTTGGAATTTGAATCACTTCCATATATCCTGTAAGACAAAGATAAATTTTATTTGCTGTTTTTTACTTTCATCAGTTTTAAGTACTGAAGCTAACCATAAATTAATTACTTACAACAAAAATTAGTGTGAGATATGGGATTCAAATGTACCTGAATGTTTTATTTCATGTGATACAAAGGAAAACTCTTTAAACTTCATACAAAAATTTTTAACTGATGGCAAGAACTTGAGTATTCAGGAATTCCTTTTTTTAAGTGCTAGTAGAGTATTTTCAACAGTGTATCTTAATTAATTAACATTTACAATGTCTTTGGGATCATAGGATAATTCAAGTTTTACAGGACTTCACTCAGTCATTTAGTCCAACTTCCTGTTACAAGCAGGCACAGCTAAGAGATCAGATTGAGTTACTCAGAGCTTTATCCTGCTGGGTCATGAAAAACTTCAAAGATGCAAAATGTACAACCTTTCTGGGAAATCTGATCCACTGCTAGACTGTCCTCCTGAGGAAGTAAGTTTTTTTTCTTCCGTTTGGTTAGTCACCTTTCTTCTATCAGTTTATAGCTACTGTCTTGACTCCCACCATGTGCCCACCAGTGTGGCGAGCCTGGCTCTGTTTTCTCCATGACCTCTTCATAGTATTGAAGGATCATAAACCAGGGCATTCTCCAGGCTGAGCAAACCTAGTTCTCTCAACCTCTCCTCACAGAGAGTCAAGTGTTCCGCACCCAAATAATATTACTGGTCCCCCATTGGACAGAACTAACTGCAGTGCATTACTCCTTTTCCTGAATTATGGAGTCCAAAATCTGGTAACACTAAGTCTACAGGATTAATATTTTTTGAGCTAAGTTTAAAAATAATAGCCTATATATATTTCCTGAATTTTTAATATGATGAACTTCAGAGATTCTTCTGTATAGTTGCTATTCTAAAATTTCATGCATGACTATCAGATTCTACCATACGCAGTAAAATAATACTTAATACACCCTTAATATACCACCGTAACTAAAAAATAACAAAAAAACTTCACCAACAGAACTAAGCATTCAGTAATTAAATACATTGTTGTATTTGGGATCAATCCAAGCTAATACACAAAAAAAGGAACAAATTGGCAAAAAGAGTCAAAGTGATTGACCAGCAGCAAAGCCATGCTGGGAATTAAGGCAGCACTGGTATTTGCTAGAGTCATCTAAAAGCATTGTGCAACAGAACGGATACACATGTACGTACCTCCTCTGGGCAATGAATCATTGAAGAAACCTTCAATGGCTTCACATGTACTCCCATCTCCTCCACATACACGGCATCTATCTTCCTTAGCATCAGACCCCAAAATATTATCACAACCTACATGCTGAGAACAGATAAGAACAAATATTTTAACAGGATGATGGTAGTGCATCATTATTTCAAAAGTTTCTTTGAAGTTTTTCCCTCAAGTTTCAGATATTCAGTTCTTATTTTTAATCTACTTTATTGTTGATAACCAGTACTTTAAGTGGATTTTCACTTGACAATGAAAAGAGATAAAAAAAAGAGAAGAATTAGCATTCTGGGATGTTACCAAATCTTGATTAATAAGAACCTTGCATTTCTACTGTGACTTCTAGGAAGAGATTTCACAGTGTTTTGCATAATATAATTATTATACTTATCAATAAATGATTACTGATGTTGTTATTTGATATTACAACAGCTTCATGCCATCTATATTGTTTTTTTAAGGTAAACATTTCCTGTGTGATCCTTAAACATTTACACAGCGTAAGTAGTATTCTTAAGATGTTACAGCTTCATAGACCATATTTCCAGATGTTGCAGGAGAAACTTGCAATTTTTTAAAGTATGAATATAGACTGTAAACTACTTCACAGTAAGAACAAATGCAGAATGAAACATAGTGGAAAGCTGCATTGCATGCTGTATTATATGAAAAAAAAAAAAGAAAACAAATGAAAATAAAGACAGAATCTTTGGGAAAAGAAAAAAAAAATAGGATGAAACCAGTAGGTTGTAAACAGAATAAAGACTGCAGCTTGCCAATATTTTTCCAGGACTCAAACAAAGAAGACGGTAGCTATGTAACTGTCTAGCTGTCTTTGTTTCCTGTCTAGCACTATTATTTGCCATCTTGTAAACAGCTAATATACACATCATTAAAAAAGTTAAAATACTTTCAATAACTGACAAAATATTATAATTTTAACTATTTACAGTTCCACTTACTGATTCACTAAGATGACAGACACCCAACTTTCTTCACAGTTCATTCTCAACTTGAGATTCTTTTCACTAGTTTACTAAAACATGGCAAAACTTAGTATCTCTCTGTCATTCAATAAACATACATCTTCAGCCCCTCATTTAGCAAAGCACTTCAGGATTAAGTTAAGCTTTAGTTAGGTCAGTGATTTTGTTGAAATCAAGTAATTTTTAGAGTCACCAGTACTTTTCAAATATCTAGACCCCAGTACATAATTAAATGCTTTGCTAAACTGAGGAAGCAGTGGAATGTTAATAACCAAAAAATATGGCACAGAATCCTGATTCTACTGAAATTCTTGTAATGCAGTTATATAGGAATCTTACAAGATAATAAAATTTTTAATAAATGGCAAATAAATAATTATACATTTTTCCTAGAACCACAGGGCAATAGTGACAACTTTCTGTTTCAATTACATTAATGGCATGATTTTTTGCAACAGGATGAACTAGTTCAACAGATTAATATGTTCACATGTAGTGTTTTCCAGCCAGAGCAATGTTCTAGCTGAAATGATGGAACAGGCCTTGGAAGACTGCAAGGAACCTGTTCATCTCCTGTTGCCATTGCAATCAATTCTTCAACAGAAACCATCAAACCAGAAAAAAGATAAAATGGCAGATGCTAACATCTGTGAGAAGTTACTGAAATTAAAATTATTTGTCAATTTTATGCAATATCTTTTTTAAACTTTTTGTCTCAATCTTACACTTTTATTAACAACTTGACCTGTCAACACTCCCTTTTGTGTAATATACAAGTACGATACCTAAATATATGTGACAGCAGACACAACAAGCTAATTCATAAGTACTTTATAAAACTTTTGTAACCTTGCATTCTCCATTGATACAGATATCCAGTGAATCAGCATTGCACTGAGTCCCATCTATTACTGCAGGAGCACGTTCAGTGTAAAAATTATACCCTTCAGCCAAGCAGTTTAATGCACATGGTTTAACCCCACCTGGACAACAAAATCAAATGAAAGGAAAAAAAAATTAACAGAGACCTTAAAGAGTTAAGGTTTAGTTAAAAATATTAAACAGATCTGCAATTTGCAATCTTATCTCATACCTGACATATCCAAGGTATACATTTTATTTAACCTCCCCTTAATGATTTCTCTCCTTGATTCTTCTCTTTTGCAAAAAAAGATTATTTCACACAGTAAGATATGACAAGTTGGTTGGGTCCATAATGAAGCCATTATGCTAGTACAATCCTAATGGGTATTGAACAATTTAAAACAACAAGGATATCACTTCACTATTTGAACAGCAAGAATAGTAACAGAATGTAGTGCTAGAAATATATCAAAACTAAGATCAGAAAATTTCAGTTGAGAATTCAGTCCTTTTGAATTACACTACAGCTCACACCACATGATCATGATGACCTTCCTTAGGCTTTTAATCTGAAAACCTGTTTGTAAAAACATTTAGGCTGTTAAGCTAAAATCATTGGTAAATAATTTTATTCAAGTCAGTAAAGTGTAAAAAACACAAATTATACCCTCTAGCTTTAGAATAGGAAAAAATATTAAATTATACTATAAATAATGCAATTCCTGAAGTAGTCTTCAGAGACTCCTATAAATGCTTTTACTTTTTTTCTCATTTCTTAATATATTCCTGACTTTAGGAAAGGCAAACTTATTGTGATGTTATTTAATACTAAATACTTAATACTAAACTCATCACTGTAGCATAAGAGGCAGTTGCAGATCATCTATGATGTATCTAATTCTAGTACAGGTGCAGGTGGAGAACGCCTCCATATTTTTAAAGTGGAGTCTCTACAATGATGAGGTGACTCCCTTTCCCACCAAAACAAAATATATTAGAATAAAGAAGTTTTGTTCTTCAGTATCACTTGCAGCAACTGACAAAAGTACAAGCTTAAAAATTTTAGCTCATGCTATTTTAGTCAAAACATTATATTTACAAACATTATTCTCTGTACAACATTCATATAATTTCAAAATCTTCACATATGATAATGGTTTTGCAATGCTAACCATTACCTCCAGTGTAGGGTTTCCAGTTATAATACTTTCCCCGGAAAGGCATATTGTCAAAATCCGCACATTGCTTCTCTCTAAAATCACGAGCCCCTGAAGGACATGGCTAAAAAATGACACAAAATAGTTAATTTATTCCAAATATAAACATGAAAGGAAATGCTTAGATGCTTATACTGCAAACACAATCATGCAAGTGTTTTGTCTTGTGGTTCTGACTCTGAAATTTACTTTATTACTTTACAGTTGAAGTGTCTATTTGCAATCTTAGGCTGGCATGAAATAGCTGAAGTAATTTAAAGATAGGTAAGTGTTACATAACAGTTTCCATAAAGCTGGAAAATCAGAATCCTGTCAAACTATGCGTCATAATCAATCCATCAGCTACCTTCTTATAAACACATTAAAAACAGCTGGAAAAAAAATTTGTTCAGAGCTGTAGGTTCAATTATCCTGTACTAAGCAGCTGTACTGAGACGCATTATTAAGACATCAAGGAAGAAAAAAAGAATTTTCTAGAGAACTATATCCCTCCTGCTTACTTGTAGCCTTGACAAAAGTATTTTTTAAGGCTGAGAAAGAAAATAGATAGCATGTCTCGCTCTGATTACCAGCCTCCACGCGTCAAGAAATAAAAATATTCATTTAATATTTCATTGCTTTGCATTAACAATTACAAAACCATGAAGAAATTTTTTTTACTTGGAATGAGGGTAGATTTCAGTTGAATTAATTTTGGAAAGAATTACAGGAGAAACAGAATTCCTTGTTATTTATAACATTTTTCATCAGCAGACTCAAAATAATCTTGACTATACCCTCATCTCATTAAACATTGTTATCAATGTTTAAGTACCTGCTGAAATTAGGAGCTTCATCAGAAAATACTTAAAACACAGATTAAAATCATGTTTAGAGTGAAAGAGAAAATTATTTTTTTGATAGACATCAGAGGTGTTAATAAATATTACTACTTTATGAGCAAGACAAGAGTCCATTTTATGGCATTTTACTTGTCTTCCTGTGTACCTAAGCCAGCTAGCAGTTCCCAGGAATCTGAAATGCATTCAAGTGAAAGGGACTCTATTAACATGGATGCTAAAAATTTATCACACAATGCAAACATAAACACAAAAATTATGATTCTTATTATACATTAATATCTCATGATAGCCAGCCTATTGCCACATGATTCAGGAGCTTTAAATTTTTTTTTCCTGCTATTCTGAAGCAATATAAATTAAAACAGTGGACATTAGACAGTATTTACATTTTTAATTTTCTCTATTACTCTATTACCTCCTTCTAATTAAAAATACAGTTTTAAATACAATGCATTAACTGGTAAGAACAGAGTAGTGCAACTACTTGTATTCAATAATCCTTCACATGATAAAAATAAGAATTCCAATAACTATGTAAGTTTTTTAAAAACTTAATTTTAGTGAGCTTTTAATAGTAACCCAAACTAAATTTGCCTCTTTGCATCACATTCTCCAAGCAGTGGAAAGATCAGTCTTGACATCCCTCATAACTAAAGCCTGAATCTCTCTGGTACTGGTCACTTCACACTTCTTCAGTCCTGTTTGCTCAGCTCCTAATCTATACAACTGGTATTTTAATTGCACTGAATTCTCCTTACAAGTTAAATAAATCACCTCCATAACCAAATCCTTTAATCTAAATAATTATACTAGGACAAAATAATAAAATACGAAGATGAGCAAAGAAGGACCAAGATTTTCTTTTTTATACTCTAAAAAATATTCTCATAATCTGGTCTTTGAAATGTAGTCTTGCTGCCTTATTTTCCTATCTTTCTTTAGTATCTCACCAATACCTGACAGGAGGTAAAACTAAAGGCTATGATCTCAAGAAATGCATTCAAAACCATGCTTGGCAAACCTGGTAACCTCTGACACAGCAGCCTGCTTAGCTGATGTTGGGTGAGTGGTAGGCATTGCTTGCCTGGATTTCTCTGAGGCTCTCAGTATTACTTCCCACAGCCTCCTCCTGGAGAAGCCGCTGTGTTATGGCCTAGGCAAGGGGTCTGTAGGGCGGGTGGGAGCCTGGGTGACCCAGGGAGTGGTCAATCACTTCTCTTCAAACCCACAGCCTGGCACCAGGGGTGTCCCCAGGGATTGATACTGGGCCCAGCACTGTTTATTTTCCAAAGTAATCTAGAAAATGGGATCAAATGTATCCTAGTGAAATTCTGCAATAGTAGCAAACTGTCTGAGCAAGAGGACACTTGGGAATGAAGAGGCACCCTGCAGAAAGACCCGGATAAGCTGGAATAGTGGGCTAATCAGACCATTGTGAAGTTCAGTGAGGATAAGTGTAAGGTTTTGCACCTGGGAAAGCATAACCCAGGAGTGCAGCACAGGCTGGGATCTACCCAGCTTGGGAGCAGCTCTGTGGGAAGTGGCCTGGCACTCCTGGTGGACTCGGCTGCCTCTGAGTGACGTGTGTGCTCCTGCAGCACAGAAAGGGAGCAGATCCTGGGTGGCTCCAACGAGGGCTTCACCAGCAGACAGGAAGTCCTTATCCCACCCCACACAGTGCTTGTCAGGCCACACCTGGAGTACTGAGCTCAGTTTTGGCCCCTGGTGCCCAGCACAGATGTGGACAGGCTGGAGAGGTCCAGAGGAGGGCCACAGAGGCAATCACAGGGCTGGGAAGCCTGGCACATGAGGAATGGCTGAGGGAACTGGCTACAGAGAAGATTGAGATTCTCTCTTTCACAAGGAGTCTATATATAGAGGACATGTAATGTGTGCAAGTAACTCCTGGGCAGATTCTGAACACAGAAAATAAACTTTTTCTCAATGAGAACAACTGGCTAGCCATTGGAATAATTTCCTCAGAACAGTGGTAATTTCCCAACCAGTGGATACTTTTAGGATTTGTCCAGACAGGGTGCTGGGCCATTTTGTCCAGACCATGTTTTTGCAGAGAAATATTGGACCAGATAGTCCTTGAGGTCCCTTCCAACCTATGACTCTATGAAAATCCTAAACATAGAAATGCAAAAAGACTATAAGGTAAGTCACAAAATGCATTTACAAAATGTCATCTCTTTGGCACTATCTCTTTGTGTACGTGTTCTTTTCCTAATGTAAATGTGCAATAACTGCTTTTCTTTACTGGGTCAGTTATTTCATGCAATTACAGTACATGGATAACTCTTGTCAAGCTAAAGACTGCTTGTGTCTCCAAATGTTCTTTTATGAGACTGCAAATCATGAGGTAGAAACCCAGCAAGAATATGAGAACTTAAAATCAAGTCTGAAGAAAGTCCTGAGAAGAAGTTTTGAGTTTTAAAAGTGTTAACAAATTATTGACCACTGACACAACACCTTCAGCAATGGAACTTGTTTCCTATTAGCAAAGGTTTATACAGCCCCTCAGAGAAGATGAGAAACAAGCCAGAAGAGTGACAGTTCAAACTCGGATACTATTTCAAAATGTGGCTTCTCACATGAATTAATTTCAGAAAAAAACCCTTCTTATTATGAAAGCAATAAACAGTATCTGTGAATGTATGCATAATGAAAGGAACACCTCCTGCCAACATTCTGTTAAGAGAAAGGACTGAAAAACAATAAACTTTTAAAAGCATGTAAACACACATACATAAAACATTCCCAGAATTTGTAAGCAATCCATGTTTTTCATCATATATAGAGAAACGAATACTTCTACAATTTTAGATGTATGTCAAATTAAGATTCGCATCCTTAAAAATATTTTAAAATATTTTAAATCAATTAAGTTACTATAACTGTAAGAAATTATGTTTCTTGCAATTCTACTAGAATTTTTATTTTTTAATTAAAAACACATTGGTTGGAAAAAATACATATTTTTTGTTAGAGATAATATGGTAAAAAACAATTTTCTGATGAGTGTGTTCTTTCTACCACCCTTATGTTTCCAGAACTTATTAACTAATGTTATTTTCTGCTGATCTCAATGTTTCCATTAGCAGATGCCTTTTGAATTAAGAAGTCATATATGGCTTTGGAAGTGCTTGACGAGAAATAAGTCTAGTAGGAGTGTGTGTACTGTTTCCAAAGGATTAAAAAGGTAAAAGAAAAAAGACAAGAGAACTAAATCATGTCTGCAAGATGACTGAAGTCAAAATAATAGTGTTTTTGGGTTATGAACGGTAGGCGCTTTAGGCAGGGCTATGTTGAAAGTTACAGATTTTAATTACAGGCAATGAATGTTGACACTGCACAAGAAATTTCAACAGAAAAAGGTACAAACAGCACATTACTCATCAAAAAATAATAGATTTGCATGCTCTTAATACTTATATTAATCAACATATGATTCCATTAAAATTGCCAAGCACTAAGGACTAACATAAATCTTGAAACAAAACCTATTAGTGTCTCTGACTCTTAGTTACGTAGATTCCTAAATATTGCTATGAAAAAAATGGACTAGAATTGACAAAACCATTAAGACTGTAAATTTAGACTTCTGTAAGTACCAAGATTTTCACACACTGGAAAACCATAATAAAAAACATGCTTAAAAAATGGATCACAAACTGTAAGAATGGCATTTCCAAACTGCCTGGCTTGAGTTTGCAATCAGTTGTTTTTCAGACCTAGGGAATGAAATGCAAAGTTCCCTTTCCAATATCTTGTCTAAATTGTAGGAAACCAGTATTTCGTAATAGAGTGCTGTAATTTTAAAATATTTCAATAGATTGTTGCAATGGTTTGAATGGATGCAAATTACTGCACTCAGGTATGAACCACTGTCTGTGAAAGCACAGCTGAAGAGTGACCTCTTTCAAGAGTTTTGGGCACACTGAATCAACTTGGACTAAATGAACATTGTTACTACCATAAGAAAAATTAACGAAATACTAAATGAATGAACAGAATCCCATCACTAAGGTGACAAGCTAAGTTTGAAATTAGAGTTATCTCTGACAGTCCTCAGCTAGTGCAGTGGTTTGTGCACCGTGCTTCGAGGTGTGTGCTACCAGGATCCCAGTGGTAACCAACATGGAGATGGTCTGGTGTAAAGAAAACTCAGGAAAGAACAGACATGAGAGTAATCTGCAGACACAGGAAAGGTTCCAGTCTAGGGAATAATACTAGTTATCTTCTTACTGGGGAAAGAGTAAGTAGGGATCTTAAAAGATTGAAAAATATACATTATATTTTATGAAAATTGTACTGACTGTAAGGACACTGAAAAATCCTAATGTTATTTCCTGGACTAGAGGTATTTCAAAACAGGTCAGGTGCCTAATCATCAGTTAAGAATGGTTTATTGAGAATTATTTTGTTTTTGTCTTTCTTTGAGGGAAAAATCTCAATGGCCTCCTCAGAGACCTTCTGTATGTTTCTCCTCTGACCGTGCAAACTTCCTCTCTGTAATAAATAAATAAAGAATAGGGGGAGCAAAACCAACTAAGAACAAAACTGCCTGAAAAGTGACAATTAGAAATTTAATACAATAAAAATGAAAGAAATCATAGGAACACTTCTGTGGTATGTCTAGGTAGATACAGCATCTTTCTTAATAATAAAAAAGCATTAAAAATTGTATGTTTGTGAAGGAATGGGGTCACATATTATGTAAACATTTTTATATACTTGTTACTGTGGCAGATTGGAGACAAATGCTTTGTCAATGCCTTGACAAATACTTCACAAGAGTCCTCAGAGTTAAAGGAGGGGGGCTGTTGTGTGCCTGTGTGCATTTTTTAACAAATCTTAGACTGTAGAAACTGAAACAGTGCTAATGTAAAAAGACCGTTATTTGAAGAGAATTAATAGAATATTCTAGATTACAATTTGCCTCATATCAATCCCAAATAAACAGAAAAGTTGGCAGATGTTTGAATAATACAGGTTTAAAAGGAAGATAACTAATAATACAAATCAGTATTTTTGTGTAAGTTTTATCAACTAAAACTTATTACAATTCCTGGTTAGATTAAAAGAATAATGAAACACACTTAGAGTTTGGTAAGTCACTTAGCTTAGTAGTAGGTAATATCATGGAAGATGTTGTAATAGTTCAATAAAGAATATGTGAAATTTACTCAATACTGACTGACAGATTTCAGTAAGCAGTCATTATACAGTTGCCAAATTTGAAAGTGAATTTCTTATCAGCTATAAGAATTAGGAAGACACCTGATGTAATTCAATATTTTCATTTGTGAATTACAACTATAAAAATATTTCTTGTTTATGAAATCTTTCAATTACAAGAAGACCACCTGAGTGAAAGTAAAAAGAAAGGTAAATTAATTGCAGAGTAGCATCTGATAAACCAGATCCATTCAAATTAAAATTGTACCAAGACAGACAAATGCAAAGATATACATTTACAGAAAAAAAATAACACTGTCTAGGTTCCAGATTGGGGCACTGGATTTGGAAAGTTGGACAACTGGAAAAGTTTTACAGCTCCTACTGGACCAGCATCTAAACTTCAGCTTTTCTTACTACATTATGGACACTTCTTGACTCTGTGAACAGGGCAGCCACGATCAACAGTAAGAAAGTAATTTTTAATTTGGAGATTTTTAATACTGCCTAATAATCAGAATAACCTCCACAGAGAAATTTGCAGGGAAAAAATATTATAATTAATAATGATCATAAATGCATTTTTTTCAAAAAATCAATACATAAATTATTAATTTTCCTGAATATATCAAAAGATAAAGATGTGAAACAACATCTTATGGTAAAGATTCAGTGTTACAAACTTCCTTTATTTAAGATGAAAATTAATACGAATTTAAAGCTAAAATAGTAGGAAAACCTTTTTATGTTTACAGTGCTACTGACCTGTAATTTTCACTTGGAAACTTATTAGTAAAATTCTTTGCTGATGTGTACTTTTTCCTGGTTTGAATTTTAAGTTAAATGAATTTGCAATTTAGGTTCATAATTTGACCTTTTACATTTATGCTGTGTCCCGCCCCTTCAGGGTACCTGTCCGATGGGCTCAGCTCTAAAATGGAACTCCAGGATCGTTCTGGTAATACAGTAACTAGCGAACACCTGGTGTCAAAACAGGTTTTGAATACATTTGCACAGAGTGTGTAAGAGGATTATTTTGCACATTAGCACTGAATGTTATAAAGGTACAAAAAGTGTAAATGTGACAGCTACAGCTGGTCTGTAAGCTGCACAGATAAACTGGCAGCAGACCTCAACTCGACCAGCCTAGTTCGTTGGAGAACTGAAGTAAACAAGTCCCTCGGTAAGACACTGATAGGCTGGATTCAAACTCAAACTGGGAACACCAGCCAATCGCATTCAATCACAAATGCAGATGTGCAATTGGCCAGTGAGCTGGGCGGTGCTAAGACCCCAACCAATCAGATGCATGAGCATGGGAAATTTGAAGCCCCTATAAAAGGGAGCACCCATCAATAAACTTTGCCTGGTCTTGCATGGATTTGGGGTGTTTAATTGTGTACCTGTCTCCAAAACTGCGACATAAGAGGGTTTAAAAGCGGGTTCATGGGGGATACTTTAACTTGTTGGCAGTTGATGTGGTAGAGATATGAGTTCCAGCAATATTTAGACACACAGCTTTTGGAAACTCACAAAGTTTCCAATAAGTCATCCCTTAACTATCAGAAGTGTATAACTTATTCCCTAAAAACCTGTTATAGGACACTGCTGGAAGATAAGACAGTGGGCTAGACAGATTTTTGCTCTGGTGTGGAATGATTCTTGTTCACATCTACTGTGGAAGCTCAAGTAGAACTCACTCCAGACCTTAATGCAAAGGCACTAGCTAGACACCACATCAAGGTATGATCCTAACATTTACCAGAACACATAGGGTGCCTGCAGTATAGATGTGCCTTACAGGACTGTTTGCCAATTAAACACAGAATCCATACACTTTCTGAACTGGAGAAAAAAATGCATCCATTGCTGCTAAGATGTAAACTAGTCAGGTTGATCACAGCGGAACAAAAATTACTTACATCGGTATTACAGGAGCGATAACGCTTCCTTTCTCCAAGACAATATTTTCCTCCACCTGAAGGCCTGGAGGAATATGTTTATATGTTAGGATATGCACTAGAACAAACACAACTGCATGAGATATACTGATGCATTCTTAATATTAATACAAGTTCAAGAGATATATATTATATAAATAACAATAAAAATATGTTCAAGTTTTACGATGAGATTTTGATAAGAATTATATCTTTCAATTGCATTGGAGCAGACACAAAATATTACTGGGTACTTGAAAAATCATCACTAATAACGTTAATGTAGTTTGTGTAACTTCCAAACATTTTAATTGCATTTTGGATATAATAATAATAAAAAAGTTGGTTTAAACTATTTGCTCGCTTTATAAAATTAAAATGAGAAATGTGTAAACAACCTATGTGATACTTTTTTTTTCAATCATCTTACTTGAATACCAACAAAGACTGGTTTTAGAATCAGCAAAGACTGTATATTCTAGTTCAGAAATTCGATTCTGATTTTAATTAATCAGTAATAAATCTGAGGAAACTTCAGAGTAAGGAGATTTTTATTAGTGTGGATAATTGGCTGTTAAATTCCCAAGCTGCTCAAGAACATTATCTATCTTCCGTAGAGGTCAAATAATGAACTAACTTAGACTTATATGGAAGATTAATCAGACATCAGCTCTTTGGCTTGCAACTTGAAAGCAGAAAGAAAAAATACTTTGTGAAGCTTTCATAATAAAAAATTAAAATATTTACAATTTAAAATTAACTAAAAAAATTAAATCAATACTATTTTTCACATTACAGTATTTAACCAGGAAATGTTATCCTTAATCAACAGGTTTGTTTTTTTCCTAATGCAGACAATACCCTCCTCCAAATGCATTTGCTTGTTAAACATTTAAAATTTAATTGTTTTCATCATACCAACCCAAATACATGGTGACAGGAGCTGGGAAAAAAATCTTAGAATACTATTCATGCTCCAAACATTTCACTAGGCTTTTTAATACTGCTTTGAAACAAATAATTAATATAATAATAAATAATAAATAATTAATCTATTATTCTCTCACCAACACAGTCTGACATGTTATTGATGCAGACAGATAATTTCTGCTTTAGTATCCATTGAGTAAGTGGTGATATTGGCCACATTTGGTAGTTATTGTTAATAATAGGGGACAAACAGACCACTTTAAGTAGCATATCTGTCTTGCAGAGTGCAGTGGAAAGTTGCTGGACAGCCTGGCTTGGAAAATACAGATATAAAAAACAAATAACCTGAGTGAACAGAGAACAGAAGACAAGAAAAGGAGTGACAAAAGACACAGAATGAATTTTCATGAAAGAAACACAAATGACTTTCAGAAAAAGTGGTCTTAAAAACCAGCAGTAGTGAGAGAGATAGTGATTATGAGAAATGACAAGAAGAGAGTGTGGAGTAATAAAACTATCCTGCGAAGACCTATAGCTGTGGTGAGGTAATCAGAACAGGTGAAAGCCGAAACAGAAAAGAGCAAAAAGAGCAGCGATTCATTCAGCAAAGAACAGCAGTAAAAATAAGCATTCCTCATTAGAGAAGAGGTGGTGACAAAGAGAGGAGCACTTACCTGACAGAATGTCTCTGGAACAGTGCTCAGGACATTGGAAAACAGACAGATCGTGAGACAAGTACAGATATATACAACAGATCTGTAGTGGAGAAGCTGGCCCCTCTTCAGGGAGGACAAGCAGACCAATAGGGAGTAGTGGCAGGGAAAAAAGATGCTAAATTGTTTCAAGAGTCAGTTGGAAGTCACAACTGAAGTGCTGGACAAGGCAGCACATAAATATATTGTAAGCAATATAATATTACTGTCTATAGTTTGTATATAAACAGTTCTATTGAAAACATTGGAAATACTGTGTTGGGTTTGGTGTTTATTTTTTTTAATAACTAACTAGCAGTTATTTTATATCTGAGTCAAGAATTAAAGGAAATATGCCCTAAGAAAGAAACCCCTCTAAGGCATAATTTAAATATATTTTGATGAACAACAAGTCACATAAAGAAAACCATTCTGGTTACTGCTAAATATAAATCCAGCTATCTTTACAGTACATAAAATACATTAAAAGTGTGTCTAGTGAACTCCTGTTTAAGCATTTCTGTCTGCTATTTTGAAGAGAAATGTTGGCAAACTAGCAAAACATTTTTACAGATAACAAGTGAAACCACAGTTTTGAATAATTTCCAAATGTGTCTTTTTGTTGGCTCCGGCTTACTTTAGCTACTTACGCTGGACTGTCACAGTGTCTTATAGATGAGGAGACTCCTCCCCCGCAGGTCCTGCTGCACTCTCCCCATATTGACCACGGACCCCAATCCCCATCTATGCTCTGGGGCCAAGTGCCAAAAGGTACGCACTCTCCCTGATAACACCACTGAAAGATTTCACAAAAGAAACACAAAGTTAGCTTGGAGGCTGACAGAGTTATCAGGACAGAAAAATATAAGGGTCAGGCAATGACCAATTATAGGCATTAGCATTCCCTGTATAGATAACAAGACTAGTATTTTACTTTTTCTAGCTATGTTTAGACACTGGTGAGGGTGTGTGTGATTTGTTAAATGTCTCCACTCAGTCCTAAATTATCGGTCCCCAACAAAACAAAAGTATTTTTTATTTCATCAGCCTCCTTAATGTTTCACAATTCAGGAACTACAAGTTGCTTACATTCTTTAAAACATTAAGATTAATTTCCAAGCCCAGTTTGGTAAAAGACCCTCCACTGAAGATTCGTGTAGCGACTTCATTATAGAAAATGAAAAATTCCCCTGATAGTATGTATTTATTATTATAAAAGAAAGTGTGCATGACATTACAATGGAGGAAGAATTTGTCACAGTATTTCATTCACTAATACTACAGACATAATAAAAGTAGTGCTGAAGCATTAGACATGAAACAGGAAACCATTTTATAATAGTGATTGGCCACTTGTTTGGGGCAGAACAGACATGTGTACTTCATTCATGCAAACACTTGAACTTTTCAATCTTATTAGTTAAATCAGAAATACAAAATGAGAGACAGTTTGCACAAATTTTTAACTATTAAAACAAGTTTATAATTTAGTTCATCAAAGACCTTTTCTAAACCATTCAGAAATAAAATAACTTTGTTGGCATTCTGTTGTCTACCATATCACGGAGAATTTGAAGTAGCTCAATTTGATACCCTTTCCTACTCTTGCAGGCTTAGGTGACTGAGTAGAGCATGGACTCAGGTTTATCATGACCTGAATGTGCACATTTTTCTTCCAAAAGCTGAGCAAGTGCTGTTTTAAATTCCCTTGAATTTCTGTAGTATTGACCCTTCCTAAAAAGAAATACAGACAACTTCTGTATTCTGTGTCCATATTAATTTGACACACTGAGACATGCACGGAAGACATGGGCAGGTAGAAATATCCTTGTCCCTCTGTAAAGCACTACTGGAAAACTCAGTCCTAACTTGAAAGTAATATATACAGCAAAGCCAAGCCTTCTTTTCTGCTTGGAGTTCTAAATTTATAGACTCAATCAAGACTTCATCAGAGGACTGAACCGTTCATAGGGAGTCTCTTAAATCTAGATGTCTGTGTAATGCAACTCATGCCACATAATGAGTGAACTCACGTATTTAGCTAGTATAGACAGATAAATATAAATAGCACAGTGTTTTGCAATGCCTGTAATGACACAATAAGGATGGAGAATAAAGCATGTATGTGGGCTAAAGGAGTGCCTAAAATCATGTCTTTCTTCTCTTTACAAGGATAAATTGATAGAAATTTTATTGACTAAATACCAAAATCTCCTTATTATAATCTATTTGAGATGCCACAAAAGTACATTAAAAGATATTTAATGCTAAAATCAAAAGCTAAAAATGAAAATGCTTATAAGAGTAAAAATGTAAGCAACTAATATAATTAAAATTATATTACATACATTACAAACATATCAAGACCCAAGCTAAGAAATGCAGGATACTCAGATTTAAAGGTTATCTCTAAGAATATCACAGATATAAAACTGAATATTTAAACCATCCTAATTCCATACTGTTAGAACTATAGACACAATAGACAGGCTCAATTTATCTGCTTTATTTTTCCAAAGCTATATAAAATCCCTATAGTGTGCATTTTCCACTGTTATGCAAACATTGTCTTCCACAGTCCCACACTGCCCTGTAAAACCTCTTTAAATGCTGGGTTTTCTCTTGTACTGAACTTAAATCTGGGGATTTAATGCTCACCTCTGTCTCTCTTCTTAACTTTCTAGTAAAAATTTATCTTACAGTGCCAGTGTAATTTATGTAATTTATGTAAATTATGTAATTTAAAAATTTATGCCAGTGATGCATAGAATTTCTGTCAGAGTAATTAGAAATGACCAAAATTTTCATTATTTCTAATTGGGCTTCAGAAATGTGCTTCCTCCAGGAATGACAACAACCTCATCTGCTATAATGAGGTTAGGACTATTGAGTAATCACCATATGAGGAAAGGAGAAAAAAAAAGGCTATTTTAAAAGAACAGTTCTTCACGGAAGGTTTAGATCTGAAATATTAATTCTTCTCTAATATTGAAATAATAATTTTCCATTGTTTCAGCAGAAAGATGACAGTAATGCACTGAAATACAAATAATATAGCCAAACCCTCTGTGAATAAAAGCACTCTGAAATTTTTGCTAAAAAAGTGACTAATGAAAATAAAATACAGTGGCACTTTTATGAGTATTAGCTGCTTTAGAGAATTAACAGTTGTAACAGTATGATTTTAGAAAAATCACACAGCAAGTACTCTAATATGGAGGAAAATTGATTTCCTATATTGTATGAGGAAGAAAGATATTAGTGTAATTTAAATTTTAACTACTGATTTTCAGTCATCAATTCTAAAATTATTTTGCAAGAAAGCATAATGTTCAGTAATAACTTACATTTACCTTATGTCAATGTCCAATAACAAGCTAAATCATCCCACAATGTAGCTAGGCAAACTGTCCTTTCAGCATTGTGTTTTCATTTTTTGTCTGTTTGCTCCTCTTTTACATCCCTAGAGTGGATGTAATCTATAATCTACAGGAAGGGTCACCTTTTTTATTACATTAAATTAAAACACAACATATGTGTTCCTATCAGTTCTGTCTTACTGTTTTATATGCACAGTTTCTTAATCAGTGTATTTTTTAAAACCTATCAATTAATTTACCTTCACAAACACATCTCTGGGAATACCAGAGAGAAACTTCATGCATATTTAAAATTCTTATTACAAATTAGGAAAAGTATACCTTTTTGAACCCAGCTGATATGTAAAACCCTTCACCAAATCATGAACATATTAAAGCTTCAAAACAGAACAGATGTAACAGTTCCATCAGCAGCAACAAACCATTCTATTCTCTTTCCCTATATGCGGAAAACAGCTGAATAACTCTTGTGGAAAATACTCTAAAAATCTTCAGCTGTAAGTAGATATCTATCATGGAAAAATTCAACGCAAAGGGTTAAAAGCTTGGCAGATTTATAAAACAAACTGAAAGAAGTTTATATTAAAGAAGGTTAGGCTGTTTTAATTGTAGAAATCCCTACACCTTCTGCCAATAAGATATTAATATATATTGCATCAAATTATGCTTTGGGTTTTTTGTTACACATAAAATGTAAGTAAATATCTAAATGCAATTAAATACTCTGAGATCTTGTTAGGTATTTAAAGCTGGAAATTTCATTTATTATATATTTTGGCAGAATCCATCAAGATAGGCCTTAACTTGGCTGGGGCCTTTTGGCATGACTGCAGTACAAATGTAGCAGTAGTAATAGTAAGAGTAAGAGTAAGAGTAAGAGTAAGAGTAAGAGTAAGAGTAAGAGTAAGAGTAAGAGTAATAACAACAACAACAACAACAACAACAATAAGAAGGTGTTACAGCACAGTAAGCTATTTATTTCACATCACTCTTTGGGAAAGAAAATTACATATTTAGAAAGAGCTCATGATTTCTGGTTTATTGCTGCCAGGAACTATTAACTCACAGGAAGCTTTGTGGATACAGTTTATAGACACAATTCTCTGCTGTTAACAGGCATCTTTGGTTAACAGGTTTATCTCTGTAAAATGGCATGGATTCTCTCATTTTCCTCTAAAATCTAACAATGGAACAAGATCATGGTGACTGGAAAAAGATGCTTGGTGGAGAACAACCTCTTGACAAGACAATAGATCAACAGTGTCTAAAGGGATCTCATCTTGTAGTCTCATGGTTTAAAAAACATAAATTGAGGTAAATTAAATTACTCTTTGTCATCAGAAAGGAGGATGGTTCCAAAATAAACCTACACTGTTGATTTAAGAGCAGGGCTTCTAACATTTTCTATTACTCTAATATAAGGTAACATTTTTAGTACTATGCTCTCTATTTTTATTGGCTAACTCTATTCACTCTATTTTTTTAAATGACCGGTTCAATAAATGTATTTAACATTTTACCAATATTTCCAAACCCAGCATGGAAAAGCCATCAGAACGATACCAGGTCATGGGCCCTGAATGAAGCCATTAACAAGCATTAATAAATTGTGACAGCTGCCCAAAAGCTTTCATTCTTGTTGTTTAAATATCAGATTACAAGTCAAAATGCACTGTTTGTTGAAACCAACTCAGCTAGCATGACAAAAGTCAGAGAGAATAGATGGCAATGGTCATTGTTCAGAAAAAAAATCCAATCTGCATCACTGAATCTCATGAACAGATGCAGCCACTCTCAGACAGATACTGGTAATGGTTTAATATAACAAGCTCTCTTCACTTTGTACAAACCTGCATAAAATATATTATCTTGAAAAAGGTATGTAGAATAAATTTTTTCCTCCCCAATATATAAGTTTTAAATCAATTAAAATATTTTTCTCTCCTCTTTAAGATCCGTCTAGAATTTGCCTTGTAACTGAGAAATGGTCTTCTAACATTCTTCTCTGAAACTTCTGATATACAGAGATTGTTTTAAATCAAAATTCTCATATTCAGATAGATATTATAGTGCTAAATGTATCTATTGCAACACTGACTTTCTATATTTTTCTGTTAGGTAGAAGAGTTTATCTGACTATACATCAAAGTCCATAAAGCTAAACACTTATGCAAGCATAACTGAATAATGAAAGAATAATTCAAAGTCAAAATAAAAGGTCCCTGAGAAATACAGACTTTTATAAAACCCTTCTATGGAGTCATTATTTTTTTCTATACATTTGTATGATTTGGTTTATATCTGAAAAAATAAAATTATTTTCCCTTCTAACAAAATAATAGTTCAGGCTCTAGATTTATGTTGCACATTTTCAAAGTCCATGGCAGACCTAAAGATGTAACAGTCCCTAATGGAAGAGTATATAAAATATTAATGTGTAAAATCAAATAAAGATTAAACTAAAAGATGTTTTACAAAAAATTGCTCAAGAAATATACAGAGGAAATAGAACATGTTTTGGGGTTGCTTTTTGACCCAGGCTCTAGAGTTTTATAGAGAGGATAAATATTTTATTAAATTGCACATAAAAAATAATGGTGAAAAAATTCTAAATGAGATTTTCCATTATGATGCACATGTATTATGATAAACTAAGTTTTAGTTTGAGCTGTTATAATTGCTGTGAAATACTTTAATTTTCTAGTTCTTTCTTCTTGTAGTCTTTGAACAATAAATTGCTTACTTGAACAATACATTTTTTGTACTCACCCCCTTTTCAATGCTCCCTGTTTGGCACAGAGTACCTTCAGCTGCTGGAATGCTGTTGGTGACACAGCGGTTACTTTTGCTGAGGCACCAGAGCTCTCTACACACTTCCTAGGAAAGAAGGCAGAAGCAAGTTGATCAGAATAAAAGCCTAAAATTTCTTCCAGTCCTCATACACACATGTATACACAAATTTGTTTTGAACAGAGACAAGACATTGTCTGGAGAGAGAAATCTAAAGATGTCTGTGATGGCAGCAATTTCGAAGGCACTATATTTTGCTCAAGAATATTCTGCCAAAAAAAACATTCTGAAAACATCAAAACTAGACAATAATATGTTTTTCACACCTGCTATGCAAGTAATGTTTTATTGCTTTTTCTTCTTGATTTGTGCTAAGACTGAGCTTAGTATATTTTAGTGTTGCTATAGAAGCAGTTTTGGATGAGCTGTAGGGTCTCCATTAAAGCTATGATTTGACTCAAAATTACCTGCCAAAAAGGATACCAATAATTTTCACATATGAAACAGCAGCAATTACTTTTCTTTCCTTTATGTAAAAAAAAAAAGGAAGTTTTTGAGCTCAGACTAGCTGCATTTGTCTTCTGCAACACTTATTAAATCAGTGCATGTGTAGTTAGAACAAACTAACCTGTGTACTAAAGTATTTCCTTTAGGCTTCTTAGATTTGCAGCTGCTCTTTTATAAATTATTTAGCCTATCCTATTTCCCTATGCTGTCATTGTTAAAGTAACTGATATTTTCAAGTACTCTTTTTGTTCCTACCATATTTTCTCATTTGGTTTTGCCCATTTATTAATTTAAATTAAGCGAGCTTTACTGATTTTGGAGATAAATTGTTAAAATTAGCAAAGGGTTAAAATTTATAATGTGGGCATGATCCAAAATCGGGTGAACATCAGAAATCTTCCCAGTTGCGTCAGCTGCCCTTGGATTCAGCTGTGTACACACAAAAGAATCAGGAGATGTTTGCTTTTATGGTAAAATACTTACACAATAATATTTGCTGCATTACTTTGGGATCTGTGCAAGAGTTCACAACTTCCTTATACATATTCTATATTTTAAAATATTTTTTAAAATTTGGAATAGAACAAGATCTTTAAAATGATCATATGATAATCCTTACTGTTTCATTTTATTTTAACTGCTGCTTGAAATAATACCCCACCAAAAAATCCTTGTATAGATTCTATAGTGAAACTTAAAAGGAAAAGACATTGTGAATGAGTTATTGTCCCCCCACTAGGTTCATTGTTTCTTTGAGGTAATGAATAAGTATCTGGCACCTATGCACCCTATATAATGTGCTCTATACAGATCAACAGGAGCAACTGTTATGTTTTACCCCGAGATTCACGTTTCTTGCATTGTACTGCATGTAAAGAATTATTTATTTATTTATACATTACTCTATAGTGGCTGCAGCAATCCTTCAACATCTTTTGAGAATCTTTTCTTGAAAAATGCAAAATTATTTACGGGCTTAAAATCAGCTGGTGCCATTCTTGCAGGGATATAATGTATTTAGTTTCATAACTGGCAGAAGCAAGGTGTGTTCTCTATAATCCATAAAAGAAATAGACTATGGGAATGGTTTGAAGTTATATGGAACGAAAACTGGTGATTCCCGGAGTTTCCATCCAACTTTTCACAATCAGGCCTAAGTTAGTTCATCCTAGTTAGTGTCTGGCTCTATGAAAGTTACAGTTATTAAGCCTATTTTGGGAGATATACTGCCACTTCTAAAAGTCTACCTGTAGCCAATGCATTTCTTCCAGAAATGGAAGCAGCATAAATATTTCCTTAACTTAAAACTCTGAACAAATTTTTTTTCTCACTCAGCTGAAAAATTTTCAAATTAAGATACACATAAATAAATAAATATACTAATTAAAACAAAACAGAGAAGTAACAGATGATGCATCACAAAGCTTCTTGAAAAATATAACTTGATTACAAATTTCAAAGAAACTAAGGTGCTAAAATTCAACACTAAATCAACTTCACATCTAAATCAACCATGAATCCAAACTTCAGTACAGTACGGATTTCAAAGTGAAAACCTAAAATGGATTCTTTTCAGACACAGTATGAGGTCCTCCTGTCATAATCCTGCCTTACTTGCTTTAACCTTTAATTCACTTCCTCATTTTGTTGAACAAAATTGGAGTAATTTACTTGCTCCTGCTTCATGTGTCGTTTACACTGTCAAATTAAAAAGCGTCAGACTGTGATAATTCTACTTGTGGCGTCTATTTATTTTAGATGTGACCAAGTTCAAATGTCTAAGTTAACAGTTGTTCTGACTTCATGGAGTTTGCTGCAATGTTCTGAAAAGCAAAACATTCAATTGCATTAAAAACCAAAGATTTCAAACATTCCAATATGGACAAAAGCAAAAAAAATCAGGTCTGGCTAGCAGTCTGGAGTTTTAAACCCTCTATGTTTCAGGATGATTTGAATTCAGAATTATGGCTTTTGGTCCAGAGCTTATATGCAAAATCCCACTTTTGACCTGCCTGCACAAGCACACCTTTCATATATTGTCACATAAGTGAAGTAATAATTAATATGTCTTTGCCATTTGTCTCTACAAATGAGAGCATTTGACAACTTCCTTTCAGAAAGATTCTTTCTGCATATTCAGGCTTCTCTGGTGCATTAGACTTTTCTAACTCACTGATCTAATTTGACATTTTAATTCAACAGTGTGAATTAATGAATACAGCTCTCCAAAACTATTTTGGTAATTTATCTGTTTGTAGGAAGATTACAAGCATGTCAACTCACCTCCCTGCTTCACAAAATGAGAGAAATATTTATTCCTAAATTGTTTTGAGAAGCAGTATATCAAAAGTAGATATTATTACTTACATAGTCTGACAGTCCTTTTTCAGACTGTAATTTCAGCAGGAACTTACCTCGTTAAATCCCTAAAGACAAAATGATAGTAGTGTAAAATTGCTATGGGCTTTATCATACTATTAATGTGTGAGCAGAAACCTCTACTTAATTCCGAAAGGAGTTCTGTTTGAGTCAGTTTTACAATATCCTAAAATCAACACAATGTTTCCTCAAAGGAAACCTATTCAAAGCACCAAAGATTCAAAAATTAACACAATATATCGATTTGTAGACATCATTTATATTAAATACAAGAAATGAAAGGGTTTTTGTAATATCTTTTAAATATAGCCAAATTTAAGATATTGT
This sequence comes from Pseudopodoces humilis, assembly GCF_049639895.1. Lineage (NCBI taxonomy): Eukaryota > Metazoa > Chordata > Aves > Passeriformes > Paridae > Pseudopodoces > Pseudopodoces humilis. Next base: position 56,766,746 of record NC_142203.1, on the reverse strand, counting down.
TTATTTTTCCCCACTGTATTACATTTAAAAGAAAACATAGACTCTGAAGTATACTCTTCATCACCCTGTACATGAAATGAAAAATAACATTAATAGTCATTTGAAAACAAATGAGATACCTAAAAAGAAATAAAGAATCCATCAGTGCTGTAATTTCATTAAGTGAAAATGGAATTATACCAGGTACTCCTATGTCTATGTCTTCTATATTTTCAACTGACCTTGGAAAGTTAAACAAAGAAGTTCTCACTAAGGTTCCTAAAGCTTTCTCTTCTCCAGCTCAGCCCCATGAACCCTGTACCTGCTACTACTTCAGTTATTTACTGGAGCTACTTCCTTACTACCACCATTTTCTGTAACACCTCTAACCAATAGTTTTTAATAAGCCAGCCTTAAAAACATACGAGAAACTGCCCTGAAAAAGCCAGGCCCAAAACCACTAATAGAAAGTATATGCCTTTTGTTCACACACACACACACACAAACACACACACACACACATGCGCACGCACACGCACACACACACTCACACACACATACACACATGCACACTCACCCACCAACAGGTGACCCTTTTAGAGTAGTCTTTTCCTCCATGGAAAAGGATGAAACTATCATATTTTGCCAACATTAAATTTGTTTGAATAATTTAATGAAACTAAGAGAAAGAAGCATGATCTGAAAATTAATAAATGACTTCAAAGTCAGTCTCCAAATGTCTGGATTTAGTAACTACTAATTTGTTAAGCAAACAAGGGAAAAGTTTTTTTAAATCCAGGAAACATGAACTGAAGCTGAGGTCTTTCACAAGATCAAGACAAGATAGATGACAACCTGTAACGGTGTATCTTAGGGTCCCATGACTTCAGTTTGGAATTCGGATGCTTGTATTTGCAGTAAATTAAACAAAGCTGAACCCATCTAGAGAAAAAAACACAGCAAATCAAATTACCTTCTTTTTGCCTAAGTATTATGAATGATGGAGCCTCTTTCTGTTGCATCATGCAGAGTTACATATAGGCATTTCAAATTAGGTAAGGTCTAAGCACCCTATATCATAATCATCATAAATTGCTACAATACAGCACAATAAAACTCAGTAATAGGACCAAAGATCAAATGCTGTGCTGCTCTTTTTTTCAAAACTCATGAAAGCTTCCAATGAATGTTAGCAGTTCAGCTCATAAAATTAAAAATTTAAAAAAAAAGATGGGAAATACATTCACAAGAATATTAAATTATGATAATTTGGGAAGTTCACCTTTTGTTCATAAAATTTTTAAATCCTAATTAGATTTATCCATTACTTCAGCATGTTTAATTTATAATATGCTGCACCTCTGAATGAGCATTTGCTAAAAGAGAGCATAAAAACGATTAGCTTGAATTGCAATTCAATCAACAATCATCAATAGAGTATTTTCAGGCTCATTGCTGAAATGAAGATGACAACTCAACTAAAACTAGAAGACCCTAATTAGCAAGTGAACTTCAGAAGGTTCAAAGTTTTTTCAGATAAGCACCCAGAAGTTTCCATTTTTGTGCTTCACAAACAAAAGCTCATTAAGTGGTGCAGCATGTTATGAATCACATGCCAAAAGAATGTGAAAGTGAATACAAAACTTAAGCCCCACCTTTGTATTACATTACCAACACTCTTTCATAGATACTGGGTGCTTATGTGAACCTTAGGGAAACTAAAGGAACTCTGCAAGGTCAATCACCGCCAAGTACCATCTTCCCTTTCAAGCCCATGCAACCTATCAATTTTATTCAAACGATATTCTGGTATCTGGAATCTCATTCATTATTGCTTCTACAATCATCTAATGCACTCCTCCTGTTCTGATCAACAGCTCCTCCTTGCACTTTCTTAACAGTATTCATAAGTTGCAGGCATATTGCTGTTGACATCTGTGTCCCTAAGAGAGGGAAAGAGAAAAACCAGAGACAAAGGGAAGGAAGAGGGGTGTTTGGAGACAAGATAGTCCTGAGGAAATAAAAAAGGGGATTGCAGGAAGTTGTTCGAAAAAGGGTGCTGAATTGCTTTAGGTTCCAGAAAGAGGAAGACTTCTGGGACTTCCCTTGGCTATACACATCATAAACTTAGAAAAAAGAGGGAACAAAATTCATTCAATTACAACACAATCCTGTAAGTCCTTATACAAGAAAAGTTGAAACTTTAATAATCTGTAATGCCGAAGTCCTGCACAATACTAGCAAGAGTTCTTTCAACTGACTAGGAAGAAAAAAAAAAAAAAAAAAGGTTGATAAAAATGACAGAGTATGATACCAGTATCTTCAATTTCTCTCTTTGCTTGCACATACTTTTAAGTCCTCTTTGTGAGCAATGCAATGCAAATCCATCTGATGAAACTACATATGCTCAGCTAACAAACAACAAGTGTAAAGCAACTTAGTTATGGTATGATATATGAAGTTGGGGTCAAAAAAGGCACTTTATAGTAAGTTATTATTATGCCCAAATTCAACTAAATGCATGATCCTAGGCATAATATCAGCAGTGAAGGAACAAAAGGAAAACAGTAGCTTCAGTGCAAAGATACAACAGTGGCTTCTCTGCCTTTCTTTGTGAAAAATCACCAGCTTCCAGAATCTGCTTCTGCTTCTACCTTCCTATCAAACCCCTACATCAAGGTCAGTACTACTGCTCTTCATTTAACTGGAGTAAGCCACATCCATATTTAATGAGAAAAGTGAGAGTTTAATTCATGAATGTTAAAATTTTTATCACCCAATTACAAGGGTCAACTGCAATTCAGGCTTCCTGCCCTAGTGGAAATATTGTAGAACTACAGGTGTATAGTAATGTGTTTATTCTCCTGGATTTTAAAGTCAGCTGACCGGTGCTGGTGGAAGAGCATAAAATGCAAAAAAATTATACCGAATAACTGTAAGCTACTATATCTGAAACCCTGCTGCTAGCAGCCAGCAGCTTCACAGATCATAAAATGCAGCACAGCAATATCAAACATAAGAATAAAGTATTAACTGTTTTTAAAATGTTTGAGATTTTAGCCTCTGTCCTAAAAATGTAGGGACCAGCTCTAAAGGACAGCATTATTTTGAACCACAAAATCAGTAAGTTACAGCTAGGAATTTTCCAGGTATTATTTAAACTCATAAAGGAGAGAAATTGGAACTCAAGTCTACAATTCTTTCCTGAGTTAACCCAGAGACAGCCAACAGCCAACTGTTACTAGGCAGATGCTCAAAGGATAAGGAGATCTGAAATCAATGAAACAGCTCCCCTTACAATTACCTAAACCAAAAGACTAAAGGAGGTTCTGAACTATCAGTGGAACTAAAACACAAACAGAGCAGAGAACTGAGACACATCTGACAATCAGCAGAAGAAAATCCACACTGCATCATCCTAGAAGATGTAGGATATCCAGCAGTTACATAACTGAGGAGGAACTAGCAATGCTTCTAACAACCTCAAAATCTTCCACTGCAGTGAATCCAATAAGATACCTGGAAAGCATGTATTGCCTTTAGGAAAAAGCTATGCATCAGTATTAAATAGTGCAATTTAGAATTTGGCTCACTGTATAAGTCATAAATTTAACATTCTCCTGAGTGTGAAAATATACCCTAGAAATGAAATATTTTAAATAGCTTGAGACATTGCCTTTCACTTTTTTATTCAAAATACCCATTTCTTCACCTAAACTCAGTAAAATTTTCCCTGTATCAGAAGGGATATAGTATAGTAGATAGACTAGTTTAGTATAGTACAGTACAGTATAAAGAACAATGCACATGTAACACTAGATGGATCATTATCTACTTGCTAAAATACAGCTTTGTTTTTTGAGCTCAAACATTTAAGGCATTACCTTGACTTCTTGTCTCAGTTAATGTGCCAAACACAGAGAAATCTGACCAATAGCTGCAATGCTTTTCCTGCAAGTGTTCTGTCCAAATTTAACTAAAGTTTAATTAGGACTAGTCCCCAAAATAGCACCAAAACTACTAAAGAGCTCCTTTTTATGCCAGATTGTCCCCTTGTCAGTAAACAAATGCACACAAAGGCAGAAACTTGAAGTCCCTTTAGTACTTGAGTTCTGATGCTTTAGTTAGTCAAACACCTCTCCATGTATTTAACTTCATGTTCCTAAGTAACAACAGCTCCAGCTTTTAACTGTGAAAAATTCATTGCAGAATTAAGACAGAATCTACAACCTAAAGCAACAATTTAACTTAACATCCAGAGGAAGCAGATGAGAAAATAAGCAGATGAGGAAAAGGAAAGAAACACACATTAACATTAAAGCTACAGAGTTGAAAGAGGTACTTTTTATAAAAGGCTAGAAGATTATGGCAGAATTCCTAAGCAGAAAGAACTTGAAGATTTTCCAAGTTATTTTAAAAACACCAATTATATCAACAGGTTCATCAGAGGCCACAGAAGATTTTTCTACCTGCACGTGTTTTGATTTGAGAGTTCTACTGTTTCTCTTGTCATGGCTTACCAGTAAAAATCAGTAGATTTTCTCAAAGAACATGAGAAAGAGAAAAAATACAAGCAATTTTCTCTGAGACTTGGAATTTATTTCCTTTTGGGTCACAAAAATCCTTGTTGGAAAACCTGCTCTATATCTTTTTTACTAGATGCTTCAAATAAAAAGGACTAGAAGAAATGCTTGAAAGAAGCTAGTATATGAACTACATTCACTGCAATTAGGTAACTTTTGCTATGTTTTTCTATTATAGTTGCACATATGTCTGTTTGAAAAAGGTCCATGAACTATTAATGTCATCTTCATTGAATAGTACGTTGAAAAGAAGTATCCAAAGCACTGACTGTTTACTTCTGCTAATAAGAGAGTTGAGAAGAGTATTTGATTTAGCTTATGTTGGGAGTTAGATCTAGCTTCACTCTTCAGTCCTGAAACCATTTCATTTACAAATAAATCTTTTTTAAGTAGGTTATTTTCATTTGCACTGCAATCTCCCAAAGGCTGCTTCCCCCCTGCTTCAAAATTATCACTTCAAATCTCCAAGACAATAATCAGCATGGTCACATTTGAAGAGCAATTTTGCATTTTGCAGAGCAAATATGGCCATGGCAGATAATATTTTTAAATGTATATACTATTTCACATGCATATTATTTATTAGAATGGCTATTACCAGACTTCTACAATAACTTATTTATTAATATATGCAGTTTGAATCCTATGATCAAAATTATGGTGATTATTTTCTGAGACACTTGGAAGTTATGTTTACATTGATGGCACACTGATGGAACACCTCACCCTATATCAGTTCAGAGATGTGGTAATGAAGACATAGCTTCACTTCATGAAGACATTGCCTCAATTATGTGTCAACACCTTTTTGGTAACTCTTAGGGAATCCCAAAAAAATGCTTTTAAAAAAAAATATAAGAAAGAAGAAGGCAAAAAGCAAAGATTACCTACATGTCTTCATTACTTCCAATTATTTCTGGTTTAGAAACTGGTTAAAGAAAGAAAATGTACTGTGCAGCACAATCATCACAACAAGAGTTATGCAGCTTACTAGTGTTTAAAAAAACCTACATATATGCAGAAAAGCCAGGTTTTTCACATTATGAACTTTCCAATTTAATTTAAAATGCAATATGCCTCTGAAGACTGTGCTATAAATCGTAGATCAAGTACCTGCAGATTTCCCTAGTCTGTAAATAAAATATTGTGGTGAAAATTTGTAAGAAAAAAAAAATATAAAAATGGTATGACTTAGATGAAGAGACAGGAAATAGGGCCATTAAAAAATACTGATGGGAAGTGAAAATCTAAAGAGAAACAATAAAGGCCAAAAGAGGCTTGATGAGGAATCAGAAGACTCAGAGCTACTTAGCCAGCTACATAGCTCTTAGATCCTTTCCAAAATTTAATCTGCCAAAGAGGCATTCCAAGAATAATACTGTATTTATCACCCCAGAGATATTAAAAATGGAATTTCTTGTTTTATTTAATTATTTTATCTGAATAATCTACAAATTTAAAATTATTAAAACTATTTACTTTTAAACCATAAGATATGTTCTCAATGTTTACTTAGTGTGGTCTCAGCTAATTATTTCATAACAAGCATAGCAGAATGCGTCCTTTAACTGCATACTTTTGGCTGGAAGATTTTAAGTAAATATTTGTAACACAATGACCTACATGTGAAGGTTTTTATTTCTACTGGAAATTTATTTACTTTAATTATTGTACACTGGTACTTGCAGCCAAATCTTTGCTAGTACTTTGCTACTCAGTATTCTATCCAGCTATCTATCTTCATGTTCGTCTGTTCCCAGAACAATAATTCATCTTTCAAAATAGATATTGGAATAATGTGAGATGCAACAGACTCAATGTCAGAGGAAAAACAAACAAACAAACAAGAAAATAAAATCAGGTCTGATAAATCAATACAGGTACAAAAGAAACTTCAAAATGTAGCTTTATATTGAAAGGTTAAAGCCGACAAAACAGACTTTATGTTTCAAGATTAATACAATATAAACTTGATCTCATTTACCTGAAATCAGGGAAAATTCTCTTACACTTTACAAGGATCGGGCTCGAGTGTTCTGGGCAGGTTTTTTTCTTACAATTAAAGAACAGCTTACCCGGCTCATCGTTATCCACATTTAGTGTACAGCACATACAAATGGCTCAAGCAAAAGATGCAGCATAAGGATTAAAATTAACCCTTTGCTTACAAATGATGGCACCAGACATGCTATTGGAAATCTGTAACCCACTACTACGACTAACTAAAGATTTATGCTATAAAGGAATAAATATAAGGACAAGTGACTAAGCAGAACACTCAGCATAAGGATTAAGACTTCTTACCCCATATTTACATTGGCGGGATGTTGCTCCATACTGGAAGCGACACTGTTCATCAGCATCATACACCTGACCTGGGGCCACAGCTGGATAAAGAAAGTCACGCTTGGGAGGCTCATTATCAAGGCAAGTACCACGGCCCGAACTGTTCAACATAAAGGACCAAATCAATTAGGAATTCTACTGACTGTAAATCACAGTAATGATATTATGTATCTAGTTCTTACTTTTACAGTGCTGGGTGTGAAACAAATATGATTGCAATAAACAGACAGTAAGAAGGTACACCCATATTAACAAGAGAAAATATTTATAGGGATTTAAGAAATTAAAATAATTTTTCATCATTATTATTTAAAAAAATGCTTCTTTTAGATTGTGAAATAATTTTATATATTATCCTTTTAAAAAGTGTGATAATTTCTGAGCCACACAAGACTGATTTTCATTTTGGTTTAGGACTCCTATTTGTTTTCACTGAAGAACAGCTACATTTAGTCATAGAATGAAAAATAAACATATTAAGCAAATGTAAGAAATTCAGTTTACAATTTGAAATGACCCTTCTGATCCTTCAAACAGCTAAGTATAATCTTATAGATAGCTGCAGCTCAACTGGTTTATGTAAAACTAAAACAGATTTGAGTTTCAACATGATGAAATGTTTATAGGATCAGGACCTTAACATGCAAGCTTTTTTTCCATTAGAGCGAAGAAAATGGTTACAGAGGTAAAAAAATTCTGCAGGAACTTCAAATTTACCTATACTAGGGTGAGAGAAAAAAATTTTATGGGTCCCAGACCTTCTTGTTGTATTAATATTTAGTTCTAAAAAATTCATGTTGGAACCAAAAGAATCATCCTTGCAAACTTCAGTATTTTCTTCTTTTTATATTCTCTGTTTTGTTCAGTGGTTGATGGTTTTTTTCCAAAATATGCCCATATTCAACCACAATATTTAAGTGTAGTGGAGTAAATAACAAAGAAAGCCAAAACCAGACTGAATTCTGTTTAGAAAACTTTATACTTTGCTAAATAAAATTATTCGTTTTTATTGGGTCAGTGTGCATAAAAGAGGACAGATGCTTTTTTACTTTCATTTCACATGTGAATAAGTGAGGATTTTCAAAGAATTCTTATGGCAACACTTAAAATTTTTTTCGACATTCCTACCAATTTTGCCAGCACTTATGTTCTGTTTTTTTCCAAACTTTTCCATGCACCTTGCCAAAGGAACGTAATTTCAGAAGTGAATGTTCTACACTGTTTTTTGGAGATCTCCAATTTTCTATACTTTTCATCTGCAGATAAAAAAAGAGCAAAAAGTGTCCTTTAACTACACAGTTTATGTTCTCATTTTAACTCTATTTTGATCAAGTCTTCAAAATATTACAAAAAGATCTTTTGGAAAAACGAAGAAACAAACCTCTGCCAACCACTTCAGAAGGTGGCAAATAGCAACTAATGCAAGAACCAGGTAAATACTGGAAAAAAAGACAGTATTTGATGACAAATTCCAAGGAATTTGGTGTGATTCACCTGCATGCATGCATACACACCACACCCATGCATCCACTCAGCTGAAATCTACTTTTAAAATATCAACTGTGTGGTTCCGGCATAAAAAAAATTATGTACTTTCCCCTTTATCTCATGCAATTACTGCAAATATATATATTTTCTAGCAGCAGAAGTTGGGAAGATATCCTTCAATCTTTTCAAATATTTCAGTGTTGTATTTTGCATGTATGAGGAGTGCATGTTAACAATTCCAGTATTAAAAGAACTGACATACAAGCTGATTTTTCTGCAATGTCTGAACTAAACTGCAGATAGGCTCTTTCCTTATACAAGCAGAGAGAAGTTTAGCATTTGGCACCAACTTGAGCTAGTATTGCTGTATGATGGGAACATTTCCATAGACTCCAATATTGCAGAGTTTACAAGATGACTGTAAACTGTGATCTTGTAAACAGACAGCCAAGGGTACAGCATTTAAAAAACCTCATTGCCTTCAGCGAGTTCTCCTCACAGGCATACGTACCCCTGCCCAAATTAGATCACAGAACCTATTCTAGATCTTTAAATTTGCTAAACAAAGATCTATACCTTCTCTACAAGACATAAAATGGCAGAAAAGCAAGTCAAAAATCCTTGTACTGGATACAAAAATATGACTCTTCTGCTCTAATACCAAATTCGTACTATAATGAAATATTGTTGTAGTAAATAAGCGAGAAAATTGCTACTGAAGTCATTCTCTACTAGCTGTATTATATCACATCCTCAAGACTGAAATTTTATTTCTGTCTTCCCTTCTGCTTCAGTTCTAGTATTTATCTCAAGCAGTTGAGCAAAACTGACAGCTGATGCTGTATTGCGGGAACTGAAGTATCCTGGAAAAGAAATGGCATGATCTTTATAAACACATTAATAAAACCAGAGACTTTCCATTGGTAATGAAAGGTCTGACCAAATCTGTGCAAAGGATGAATACAGGCTGAGGACCATTTAACCTTTCCAGAAAACTTTTACAGGACTTGGGAATGGTCCAATAATCTTGTGTGTATGTCCCTGTTCTCTCTTTCTTTGTTCCATCAAAGCAAAACCTAGATACTTGAGAAAAACATTTATGTTAAATCTAGGGGAACGAACCAAAAGGGTCCAAGAAGATTAATTGTTTTGGAGAACTTTATAAACAGAGATCTAATAGTTATTATCAGTCAGGCATATAAAAGTGTAATGTAAAAAAGGATAGGAAATGATGGCCCAAATACCTTCATACCCACAATTTTAGAAAATTTCTACTCACAATTGCTTTTGTGCTTTGTGATTCTATCTTACATAGGAAGCATCTACATCAAGTCAAAAAAAACCTGACAGGATATCCCTGCAGAGCATTTGCATTTTTGAACATGGAGTGGATAAATCTTTAATGTCTGCAACAGAAATAAGATGATCTCGAACTGACCATTATATTCTATTATTCTGCAAGGTACTACTAGTACTCAAAGTTTTTCTCATTTTCCTAAATTTAGGTTAATTTTGAGAACTTTTATGGGACATACTGGGACTTGTTTCAATTACAAAATAGCTAAGCTTGATGTCATTTCAGCCCAGTATTCCAGTGTAGTGTCTCCAGAGATCATTTTAAAACACTCTACAGTATAATTTAAATTCTTTTTTTTGTATTTTAATATCACAGGACAGCAAATTATTCTTCTGTTTGAAAGAATAACAAGGATACTAGAACATTCTAGGAAAGCTTAAGATTTCAGACTGCTATCACTGCTAACTGCTCAACCAAATTAATACCAACCAGGGATTAAATGTTTCTAAGTCTTTACAAACTGAAGAACACAAAACTCAGGATCACCACCTCAGCACATATATCACTGTTGTATCCAAGACCAATAAAGAGAAAAAGCAAAAACCATGAATGTAGATCTCTCAGGGTGTATGTTTCTGTTACAGTATCTATCCCAAATATCCCTACTTACACAGTATAACCCAACTCCTCCAATGGCTGAAGAAAATATCACAGAACACTGGCTCTGAAAATTGGTTTTGAATGTCACTCAATGCTCTAATTCATAATAATGATGTGGACTATAATACAAGCTACACTGAATGATCACAAATTAAATGTGTTACAAATATTTGTGAATATCAGTTATAGCTAATGATGATGAATACATCGATAGTATACATAATGCTTTATTTAATTCTGATACCAAATTGCCCATGAAATATGAAAAAAGAAATAGTTAAAATTATTAACAAAAAACACATGCCAATACATCTGGCTCCTAACAGAATCCTTGCTTCATACTCTTAAGACTGATTTTTTAAAAGCACCAGGTTATATTGCTGCATTTCAATCATAGAGTGTCATCAAGAATTTCCTGTGATAGATCTTACTGAAATAATTTAAAATTCTTGATTCTCCACCTTCAAAAGACAATCCTGCCTTTGAAAGACAGAGCTAGCCATCTTGCTTCTTTTAAGTCCTCTCCTGTTACTGACAAGAAAAATAAATGATGATTACAGAAATCACCCATTTTTTTTACAGCAAAACATGGAAGTTATATATCTACCCATACATATCGCATGGAATGAAATTCGTACTAATTGTTTTTCAGTCACTAACATTTTAGGATTTGTTCTTTTCTCCTATGAATAGATATTACAGGTTTCTACTCATCTCACAGAAATCTCTGTCTCCTGAGACTGCCCTCCAAGCTTTCAATTCTCAGTCTCTATTTCTGTAATTAAATTGTAATGTGGAATTAAAGCCATTGCAAAGCACTTATGAACAATTCAGTTGATTAACTGAATTATGTCAGTCTTTCACTCTACCTAAAAGCTTGATAGACAACAGCTAGTATGGCAGACAACAGCTGTTATGTGCTCCAAGGAATGTTTTCTCCAGAAAAAAAAAGTATTTCCTTTGGTCATTGCAGTATCTGTGCTGGTTGATCATCCTTTCTGAGAGTTTTGGTAGACCTATTAGCATAACCCAACTTTGCTTTGTCTTACTGTCATTCTTTGAGCCATATTGATCCTCTTACCATCCCCTTTCCAGCACTTCTGCAAAATAATTTGCTTTCCCCACAACTGACTGAACTGATACTCTCCAGGTGATACTTCATGGTTATTCCTCAGTGCAAAACTGCTGTAGCAAGTGGTGATCTGAGCTAGTAAACTAGTAAACCCACATTAATCTTCCTTACCATAAAATACTGTGAAGATGGACTGAAATTCTATCAAAATTCATTCCAGTTACATTAACATCGTACCATGACAGCCTGGCCCAAACACAAGCAAAGATCCAAAAATATAAATCTAAAAGGTCCTACAGACCAGGTTTCTGCTTGGGTATCTGCATTTAATACCCTTATATCCTACCTGTCTTTTTACACACAGGTAAATTAATTCCAAACCGACTTAGCCTCTAAAGCACTAAATCAGCATTTTTCTCATCTGTTGCTAAGTCATAAAGAAATACTATGAAAAAAAAAAAAATCCTTTCAGGATGCAGACTCTTCTGCTCTTTTAAGAGCAGTCACAGATATATTGCCATGTGGAACCGGTTGTTTTTTTTTTTTTTTTTTTTTGCTTTTTGCTAACTGTTTACTATCCACAACTGAGATAAACCCGCTCTTAAAGCTGTTCTGTCTTAAGGATAGGTACGAATGGGTAAAAAGTGATTTTTGGTGATTAAAAAGTGATTCTGACAGCTGTCCTGCAGGTATTTGTGTTACTCTTAACAGCTGCCTGTTGTCACTGAGATAACATAAATGCTGGTGAGGAAACTAGAAACTGGAGAAACAAAGTACAATTCCACAGATTACTCTACCTTATGAAATAATAAATCAAATACTTTAAGGCAAAAGAGCTATCAATTAATTTACAGGATATTAGATCCATAGACAATAAGAAGTATAGATTTGTAATGAACAGATCATGATTAGGAAATCTGACATTTTTGAAAACAGATTCCAGGATTAGTAGATGAAAGAAAAGTTATATTTGACTCTCAGTACAGTATTTAACACAGTATTCTATACAACTGGAAAATGTACAAAAATTGTGATGTGTAACATAATGTGTGTCCAAGGTGGCTTTGAAAAATAATAACATGTCCATTCCAGGTTACAAAAATACAACTGAAGTATTATAAAAAATAATTTATCATTGAATCAACTATGCATAGATTTTAGTTTTTATCTAGTTTAAGTATCATTTAGAATCTTCAGTAATGATTTTTTTTGTAAAATTCACAGATGGTAGTAATTCAAATAGAGTTGCAGACACTGGTGTTGGTAGAGAAGTATCTCAAAAAACCTGAGAAAATTAGAACTATGGAAACAGATTCAACACAGTACTTCTAGCTTTATGTTAGTATAACTGCAATTTCACTAGCATCCCACAGATTTCAAAATCAACCATAAATCAAATCTATGGAATGGAAAAGAATAATAGAGATGCTAACAGTAAATTATAAACTCAATCAATAAAAAAACCCAGTGTAAAAAGGCTCAAGATAAAAATGTTTTTAACTGGCAGTAAAAATTTGAAAGACCACTGCATACATCAGGCAATTTGAAACTGTGCAGGAGCATTATGAACAAATGCCCAGCTCTTTTATATTTTCAGAATAACACAAGCCACAGAATTTTATCATGTTCTTTTCCCTAAATCCAAAAATAAGAAATAACTTCTTCACTTTATGTTCAATTATGTCCTCATCAACTGACAACTTATTGTCAGGACAATTATAGGATCAAAATGGAGTTTTTCAGAGAAGAGCAACAAGCAGAAGTAAATGAGACAGAGAACAGCAGAAGTGTAACAAGAATAACAAGCTAACAAATCCTTAAAGGAAATAATCTGAATGGCAAGTTTACAGTCAGAATTACAAAGCTGTGAAATAATCTTGGAAGAGATATGAAAAACATAGTCTTCATAGTTAAAACCAGGCTGCAATGACATTCTAGAAAGACTACTAATGGGAACAGCATTGAATTAACGTAAGTAACTGGCAATTATAAAACAAAATATCTATGCATATTTTTTAAATAATGCTAGTGTTAAATATATATATTTATATCCCCTTAGTAAATGAAATTGTATTGTGAGAAGCCTGTATCACACATATATGGTAAAGATGATTTACTCAATTTACAGCTTTAGTTTAGACATTCATCGTAAATACATTAGTACATAAAACTGCGTGGTGCACAGTTCAGAGGTATGATACAAAATACCTTAAGCCTATTACAGTAATTGATGAGAAGTTTTCTTCCTCAGAATAGCACCAACATTAAATAACTGTCTCTGCCCACTGACTCTACAGCAACTCAAGCACCTTGACAGCCCAAGTCAGTGATTCTCAACATCATGTGGGAAGCTACATTTGAACCAACCTAAAGGCTTTGGTCTAGATTAGTCTCTTCAGAAGAGATACAGAAGACATAATCTTATTCTGAAGTTAGATCCCTAAAAGAAAAGGAGATGCTAATTTTGTTCTTAGTAGCCTCACAGTTAGACAATTTGACTGGCTTAAGTCCCTCCCCTAAAAAACAGTAAGTGTCTGAATTACTGAACAACCTGTATTTCTTAAAGGAATGATTGCACTGATGACACTGAACTTGCCAGCTGTTATTTGCCTACAATAAAGCCTATCTTTCAGAATCTAAACATATCTGTTAAGAAGTTGTTCTCAGTGAACTCATGGTATGTACTTGTTTTCAGAATTTAAAACACATACAAGGCTTCATTATGAATCATCTTTACCAATGTTATATATTGATATGAGTACATTTTTGCGAATAACGTATTTTGGTGGTTTGAATTTTTTCATAGTGAAATTTCAGGTAGCAATCTACTTCAGGATAAAAATCACCGCAGAAGTAGAGTTTATCAGAATTTTTAGGAATTAATATAAAGATCTATGCCATCCCCTTCTTCTATAATCTTTATATTCTCACCACTGGTACCAAAGAACATTGATAAGTAAAAAACCCACAATCTGCATGAATAACTTCAGAAGAGTGAAATATAAAAGGATCAGGGCTATAACCACCTTCCCTTCATTATATTCCCTCACATTATGTATGCTTAAAAAGCATGATCCATAGACAAATTCTGCCCTCCTTTATTTCCCACTCTCAGCTTAATGAAGTAATGAGGTATTCATTCTGAGCACTTCAGAATCTTTTGAGTAGATTAAAAACAGTAGAGAACTCTTAAGGTGGTGAATGGACCAAAAGGAGCTTTTGCCATTACATTGAAATAATGCTCTACAGAAAAAAGAGTTTTCAATGGCTCACTATATTTCTGTCTATTCATTATAGAAATGTAAACCATCAGGACAGGTCACTATATCTCTACAATTGATCCCAAAAGGTGTCGATTTTTTGAAAACTTGTTTTTCTTGAGAGATTACTTACTCTAAAAAGCTGGTGATGTAATCCCGACTGCAAGCTGACCAGGAGAAAGGATTGGTGTTTGCTGTAATATGAGCTGCCATTAGCTTTGCTGCTTCATGACCTTTGGTCCCACAGGAATTTCCAATTCCATCATGATTCATACCAAAACTGCTCGAAAGAGTAGGAGAAAAACAGCCCATTACTTTTCTACAGCATCATATATCACTTAAAACATAATGTCACCTTTACAGCGATCATGTTGGACCTAAAAGAACACAGTGCAGGAGGACTTCTAGGTAGAGAGTCAGTTAAGTTCTGTTTAGTTTATTCAGATCTCATAATACAGCACAACAACATAACTTTCTTTTCCTCTATGGATTTTTGGAAGCATTTTATTTGTTTTCTAAAGCTTTTAAAGAAAACATAATACTATTCTTGAAAGACAAATACAGAGCATTCAGGCCTTTATTTGGTATGGTACCTGGATATGGAATATTTATTATAGTGCAGACTCCTGGATTAGTAAAAAAGGAAAAAGAATAGGTGCTGTTGCTGTAACAATACACTATATATAGGCACAGTAAAACCAGTGATAACTCAAGTAGAACATGGGTTTTGCAATTCGTAGGACCATCCTGTATACACACTCCCTCTCTCACATCTCAGTATCTACTCACAGAGGGACTTGAAGCCCTTCTGTTAGAGCTTTTTTTGTCAAAGAATGTCAAAATGAAGACAAATAAAATCAGCAGAAAATATAGTAAGAAACTTCTGGATAGAACTTGGCCAAAAGAGATTTTCAAGAAAGAAATTAACTTTCAAGAAAGATGATTATGACCCTAGTAAAAAATATCCTAAAGAATCCTTATGTCTTAGAAACCTTTTAAACTATAGATCATCAACATATCCTTTAAATTAAAACTGGAAGTAAATTCACAGACAATCTATTTCAACAGACTTTCAACACAGACTATCTTTCTTTAGGACAACCAACAATGTATACGTTATGGGTGTGACATAAATGAGGCACCTGAACAGAATATTTCTCAATAGTATACACATTTCTAAAACTCCACTTTCTTATTCTTTGATTAATTTCCATCACCTGGGGAGAAAAGTTTGTTCCTCATTTCTTATTTTTTTAAATATTAAGCTTTGATCAAATTTACTTCTTCTCGAAGGCTTAAGAAATCAGAGGGGCAGATAATGAGAGACACAGGAATTTCCCTGATAAAGGACAGAGAATAATTGAAACAATGCCAAAACTGATGTTTCAGAATTGATGTTCTGAACTCCCAGAATCATAGAGAGAGGTCTGTCCTTGGAGTCTTCCATATGCTAAAAGGACTGACTCTCTAATTTCTTATTCATCATTAAGGAAGACAAATGTGTTGAGGCACTTAGTTTTCATTTTCATTTAGGACTGATTGCAAGAACATACAAAATGCAGTAGATAAGAAACTGACCTTTTATCAGCTGACAATACCACTTCATACCAGTTCATGCCACTTTCTTCACTGTGAAAGCAGTGGCAGGTGTGTTATATTAATCTGAACATATTGCTCCAGAATGTGGTATAAAAACCCAAGACTTTAACATTACCCTGAACTTCAATACACTGAGTACTATTTCACCTCTTCAAATGATCAAAACAACCTACAAGTTAAAGTGTTGGCAACTATTCCTTCCAAATTAAAAAGAACATTCAGTGAATCATGGATGATTGCTACAGCATCAGGAAGGACTTCGTCATCAAAAAAGCATGGCTGCCTTGCCTATAGGATGTGTCTCTATGGAATACATATTCTGCAGCAATGCCTGCGTGTGTCTGGCTCAGTTTGGGATATCTCACAAATGCAGAAGCCATACACTGTATTTATACACTGGAAAGATCTGACTGACACCTTAGACTGTTCTATAATCAAATAAAGAATGTCCTTTGCTTATAAAGAATAATGCTTTAATCAACTCATCTGAGCAATGTATGTAATGCAATAAAACTTTCAGACCAATGTTAATTTATTATGATCTTTTCAATATCTATTTGTATTAGGAGAGAACTTAGATGCCATGTGCAACAACCTGAACCAGAATTTTACATTGATAAATGTGCTTTATTTACCTGTTCTCAGTGGCAATTATTCCTAGAATTTGGGGTACATTGAGCAGGAACATTCCTTTTTTAAATGATTCTGTACCATTTCTGAAAACAGAAAACCTTATTTTTTAATAATCCCCATAAATTACTCCTTTATAGAAATGAGTTGGATGATTCTTATATTCAGTTTATCTCTAAATTGTGTATTCCATTTGTTAAAACACTTACTGACTTCAGTTCTCTGGGAAATTAAATTTCTATCTTTTGGGCATATAAATAAAAGAACAAACTTCACAGTTTAAAAACTTTCCTTCTACCTGCTCTTCTTGTGAAAAAGATAATGTTGATGACAGTGGCAGTGATATGCCTGATAAAAAGCATGTCTGTGACTGGAAGCCTTTATTACTAATGCACATGGGAACTCCATCAATGCCTTTCCATGAGCCAGTGATATACTTTATAAATATTCATTCACCTAAATCATCTATTCCTTTCCAAGAAGGCTCTTCTACTTGTCCTTGCTTCTGAATTTAGGAGGAATGTGATCATGAGGTGCAGGTAGCTTTTTCTGATGTTTCCAGAAGGGTTTTACAACTACTGTCATAATTTCCAAAGATGGTAGTGGCAGCATGCCATTACAATCCAGTAATTTGCCCTCCTGTGGGCAGGATTGCAGATGGAAACACATTTCTGACCAAATTACCAGTTTTATTTCCATCAGAACATGCTGGTCATATTTGGCCATCATTATATGAAACTAGGTCTTTACAAAAGCATGTTTGCAATGGGATTGGCATGGAGAGGAAGGGAAGAAAGTAAGGAACATAAAAAATTCTTTGTGGAGCCACTGTTACAACTTGCCTACCTTTTTCAAACTCGTTAAACATAGACAGACTGTGTTCCTTTCATTGGCTTAAAAAGCCTGTCTAAAACTACCAGTATAATTTTTTCTTTAAAAGAACAGCCAGATGGGTGAGCACAGACTGAAATCTCCTCAGCTGACACAGAAGTTATTCTATGAACTTCCATCTATCTTTCCACCTACCATCTCAAGGAAGGATGTTTAACCCAGCAGCTCTTGTGTTTTCATTCATTATGGCTCCTCATTTCTTGAGAGCACTTAATTTACATTAAAGAATTGTGGAAAGTAGAAATACTTAAGAACTTTAAAATTATAACTGAAACTCTCTGGCAAATTATCTCTAGTTTGTTTGCTTCTTAAAAAATTCAAAGGCAGCACATCCTAGTAGTGCTCACTGCATGTTTTACTTACTAACATCTGTAAATGAAGAGATTTTTTTTTCCTTTGGCAATCTGTTTTTCCTTATATCTGAAAAAATTATCTGAGGGAATTATTTGTAATACACATCGAACTTACAATCCAACCCCAAAATCACAGGGGAGATAACTAGTGTCAGCTGCACTGAATAAAGAGCAACAGATAAGCAGAGACCCTGGAATATAAGCAGAGGGAAGGATGTGAATATAAACTGCTTATCTACCCTTTCTTTATCTTGCAAAAAAACAGCATTGTAGGTTCCTGCAGTTTCATTTGGTTACTGATATGTTAGTAGTTCTAAACAATGATGGTTATGGCTGCCAAAACACTTAAAGCTGATACACATGAAATTACAGCAGCCATTTTTGTGGGACAGCCAGAATGCTTCCATTCTTATTTACTACCCAGACACTTCAGATTAAGAGAAGACAGATCCACACCAATCTGATTGCATCTCCACACACCTCACTGAGATTTATTTTGTATAAAATGTACTGTATTAGCCCTGAAGCTTATATTAAAAGTGGTACTCAGGTGAAATGCTGTTTCTCAAACAGTTATCTCTGCTATCCAGCTGAAGTACTAATTATCTGCACATCAAACAGTTTCCTAGTTTTCTTAGAGTTTGGAGCATTCAGAAAAGCACATATTGCTAATGTTTCATTTCGCTAAATACAACAGAGAATGTTAGGTTTTTTTGTTTCTTGACAATTCATGAGTTATATAAATTTGGCCCATTGTTTTAAAAGCAGTGTCTTTTATGTTGCTCTACCACTTGTTTAACAGCATTAGGAAGAAGTGTGCCAGAGATAGAATTGTGAGTCAGTGCATTTACACTGTAGGTCAAAGGGGAAAGTATTGGCTCCAATCAAGAAGTAAACTTCTGAGTAACACTGAGAAAACTTCAGCTTTTGGAAATTCAAGATGCCCTGATGGTTATGATAAAGTTCCACTTTAACCCCATTTATTCTTCTTGCACTTTTGTTAAGACCTTTGAAGTGTTACTATATTCAGTTTCCTTGATAAAAATGCTTTGATATTATTCTGAACATATTTCAGATATGTAGAGACAGAATTTTCCCATATTTTAAATATAAACATGTCATATGACTGAGGGATTTTGCCATTTGCTTATAACATTTTATTTTATATTCATGTCACTAAAACTGAAGTCCCAAAGAAAACTTTTTAAAACCTGCAATATTATTAAAGCAGGCATAAAGCAATGTTTCTTTAGCAAAAAAAGACCAGGGCAGGGGATGGAGGGTGGGGAGTGAGAGTTAGAAATAATTATGTATGGTCTTATGTGGCTTGTGGACACGTTTTGGTTAAGATTTTTGGTGGTTTTGTTTTGTTAGGGTTTCTGGTTCTTTGGTTTTTTTGGCTTGGTTTGTTTTTGTTTTATTTCTTTTTGTTGGGTTTTTAAATGAAAAAAGATAAACTGTCCCTAAAAATTCAAGCCATTTGAACTCCATCACTTCTAGACACCTACCAGGAATAAGGATAATGTTTACTGTTTGCTGTTGAGGTGTTCATACCCTGTAGGTTTGAGAGAGACTGCTGTAGTTAAAGATGGAAGACATCATCATCAGAGACAAAACAATGACAACTGAACCAACCAGAGAGCTGACAGGAGGTGATGTTAGTACAATCCACCCTAGCTGTGTTACAACTAGTTTTGAAAAAGCTATTGTAAAGTTTGGTATATGTGTCTCTGTTACCTCAGACTGGAGTATTTTCTTTCTAGCTGTACAAAAAATACATTGCTTGACATGCACTCCTTCTAGAAAACCTCTCACTAAAACTCAGGTCCTGTAATGCACCTGAAGTTTGACTGACTGTGGTGAGTTGACCCTGGCTGAATGCCGGGTGCCTGCACCTCTCTTCCTCAGCTGGGCATGACAGAGAAAATATCAGGAAAGGTTTGTGGATTGAAATAGGGACAGGAAGAGACCACTCACCAGTTACCATCATGGGCAAAATAGATTCAACTTGCTGAAATCAGCTTAATTTTATTACCAATCAAATCAGAGTAGGAGTATGAAAGATAAAAACTAAATTTTAAAACAACTTTTCCCCCATCCGCTCCTTCTTCCCAGGCCCAAATTTACTCCTGAATGGAGAATGGGGGTTACAGTCATTACACATCACTGCTGCTCATTTTGCTCCACACTGTTCCCTTCTCCAGCATATAGTCCCACCTACCCACAGCAGACAGCTCCCCATTAAATTCTTCACCATGAAGAATGAGGTTCCCCTGCAGCTGAGTTAGGTGGCTTTCTGCCCTATGCTCAGCTGCAGGGGAAGCTCAGATCCAGTGCCTTCTCATAGACCTTGGTGTCTGCAGAGTTGTTTACCTCATGCATTCTCACTCATCTTTTCTGGCTGCTGTTGTATAGCAATTTTTCTACCCCCTTTCTAAAATGTGTTATCCCAGAAGCCCTACCACTGTCACTGATGGGCCCAGTGTCCTACTACTGTCACTCCATCCTGGAGCTTCCTGGTATCAGCTTTATGGGACATGGAGGAAGCTTCTGTCAGCTTCCCACAAAAGATACCTGCAGCCTGCATGCCACTAAAACCTGCCCATGCAAACCCAAAGCACTGCTCAGACATGAAGACCACTTGTCAATGAAGAATGAGGTAAAGACAAGCATCTTACGAAAGTACCACCAGATTACAAGTTTTACTCCAGCTCTGAAGACCATTCTTCTCACACAGAAGGAGGGGTATTTATAATATTTTTCATTTTGCATATAGCCTGAAAAGAGACTTTGGAAAGTGCTGAAACTGCAGGAACACTTTAGCTGTATGAACTAATTTCGAGCTAAATACATGCTTGAAATTATCACTGTTCTTCATCTTGAAGACAATTTAGTCAGTCAAACGTTCTTACTATTTCTCACCTTTTTTTATCAAGATATGACTGTCAAACTGTCAAATTTAAATTCATTACATCATCTATAAGTGAAGACAATTCTGACTTTTCAGAAACTATTTTAGCCACCAATCTTATCTTCCACCTCCTTTCATACAGCCCTCAATGGTTGTCTGTCATTAGTAAATACTTTTCTTACTCCAAGTTCTATGGGCAACTTTCTGTCCTAAAAAACAGAAAGTTTTTTAGGACAGAAAAACTTAGTCCACTATCCTCATGTTCTGACATTTCCTTTGTTTACCTGTTTTTACTCTATTTATTCCTTTTCACTCTGTTTCTTGCTTTCCAAATCTCAGCTAACTCCTCCACAATACTGCAACAATGAATGGTAAAATGCCTTTCTTTTACTGATACACCTCCTCCAGTGGAATCTGGAATTCCTTACCAGTTTAATTAAGCATGCTGTACAGCATGCATGGGACAAGCTAGACATTTTAGAATGTCTCCAAATATAAAAGCATAGAGCAGAAAGCCACCTAACTCAGGCTGGGGAATATATAATAGGATTGGATCTTACATCATTCAGCTTGTCCAAGATAAAAGTATGATGAGGCCTGCAAAGAGTCCCTCTCTTCACCAAGAAGAAAAAGTCCAACTTTGCTTGAGGATTTAGGGGATACACACTCAATTCTCACTCCTGGTACAAGAAGTCACTGTGATTTTTTGCTTACCTGAAATCTTAAGCAACTTTGGTGTGAAACATATGATGGTAGGAAAGCAGACATTCTGTAGGTCAAACATAAAAATTCAGTTTTCTAAAGAAACCATTCTGAAGTCTAAAGGGCCAGCTCTGAAATGTATCTAGTTCACACAAGTACTAAGAGTAATACAAGGCTGTTCTCTGAATCACTGCTAGGGAGAAACAAAAAATGTTAGTTTCTCCATTGTTTATGCCCTCAAGAAAGAAACAATCACTGTGTACCACCATCTTCAATAGAAGTGCTGGTTATGAGTCTGAACTGCACAGAGCTGAACAGTACCAAAACTGGGTTATATACATACAAACACTACAATTGGTAATGAATGGAAGCCAAAAAAATTTTTTTACAAAAACTGTAACTAATTAACAGAAGGTATGACTGACTGTTGCAATCAGACTACCAATTCCTTTAAGGTTTCAAGAACTACTTTCCTGGGATTCTTCAACCAAATGGAACTAATTTGGATCAATACAGGTTAAATGAGTTTAATTTAACACACTATGATATACAGGAATTCAGACTGAAGGATCTAATGACTCCTCATCACTCTATAATTCAATAGAGTACTAACAACAAGTAGAGCCACACTTCCATCAGGGAAGCTTATATATCGAATTTTGGAGAAACTTTGGATAACCCATCAAAAAATATGTATTATCATAATTGTTCTCTTTTAATCCCTGACGAATTTTGAGCCTCAATTCAAAAGTTTTTTTAAAAACTTGGTATTCCATACCAACTATACAACTAATAAAAACATGATCTTTCAAAGTGCAATTCTCCCATTGCAATCTGTAGAAGGCTACCCAGAAAAGCATTTCTCCTTGAAAACTTGAGAGACTGATAGGTTGATTGTGATTATAATGTTCAGTCATACCTTCTGTTAAATATTTATTGGGGTCATTTCTTTTTGCTTCTGTTCCTCACCACTTATAGATTTTTTATATGTATATTCATCAATCATTTGGATGAAGGGGCAGATGCCTGCTCAGCACATTGGAATGGCCAACACCCTGGAGTGCTGTGCAGCCTATCTGACCTTGGCAGGTTGGAGAGATGGACAAAGAAGAACCATCTGATATTCAGCAAAGACAAAAACAGGGTCCTGCTCCTGGGGAGGAACAATCCCAGGCACCAGCACAGCCTCGAGCTGACCTGCTGGGGAGTAGCATGGAGGGGAAGGATGTGGGGGTCCTGGTGGACAACAAGCTGTCCATGAGCCAGCAGTGTGTCCTGGTGGCCAAGAAAGCCAATGGGACTCTGGGGGGCATTAGGAAAAGCTTTGTCAGCAGGTGGAGGGAGGTGACCCTGCCCCTGTACTCATCCCTGATGAGGCCTCACCTGGAGTGCTGTGTCCAGTTCTCGGCTTCTCAGAACAAGAGAGACGTGGAGCTGCTGGAGTGCAGCCTTAAAAAAAGCTGACTGAGAGGGGACCTCAGCAGTGCCTGTAAGTATGTGAATGGGAGGTACCAAGAGGATATGGAGGGGAAGTACCAAGCCAGGCTCTTCTCAGAGGTGCTGAATGATAGGACAGAAATGATGCACAAATGTTCCACCTGAACATAAGGAAGAACTTCTTTACTGTGCAGGTGACTATGCATGGGAATAGATTTCCCAGAGAGGCTGTAAATTCTTCCTCACTGGATACAACTGGTGCTATGAGCTTTAGGATGACCTTCCTTGAGCAGGGAGATTGGACCAGATGACCACTGTGATTCCTTCCAACCTGACTCATTCTGTGATTCTGTGTAATTGAGCACTCTTTTGTTGTATGTTACATATTCAATGAAGATGTGTCCTTTAAATGCTTCTATTTTTCACTTAACAATGAAGTCAATTTCCTGTTCTAAGTCTGAAAAGAGGTACAGCCAAAGAAAAACGTTTACAAGGCTCTCAGAAACAATTATTTTACTCACATATGCAAATAGTGTCTAGTAGGTACTGGAAACTAGAAGACTGAGAGGAAATAACTGTGACATAATTGTGGAGGCATTCAATCACTGTGTGGGTAGAATGACAGATGATATTGTGGCTATGATAAAACATAAATCTTGAAGATTTTTTTGTCCACATATTCTTCACAGGTTTTACTGATGATATCCACATGGCATATTAATTCTTAAACCCAAACTTGTAGTGCAACTTTCTTTAATAACTGTGCAGTTAAAAAAATAAAAGCTAAAGGAATGATTTCTGCATCTTACTAAAACATCATTTGACATATCTTGCCATCTCAAGAATTAGCTGAAAGCCTCAAAGAGCTGAGATTTCAGAATTTTAAAAGACCTTCTGTATAAGAAGCCAAAAGATACCGAACACAGAAAACACTGATGGCAAAAACTTTCCTATGATCACAGAATATACACTATTATTATACTATTTTTTTTTTGGAGTCTAAGCAGTCTCTTCAAACTGTCAAAGTCTAAGCTCTTCAAATAAATTCTGGTCATCATGCCATCTTGCATGATAAAATTTTTACATATATTAAATAATATTCTGTATCTCTGGAATAACATATACAGAACATATACAAATATCTCAAATGCACGTGCCAAGTGGATAGTGCCAGACTCGTTCCAGTGGTGCCCAGGAACAGGACAAAGGGCAATAGTCAAAAATTAAAACACAAGTAGTTCCACTCAAGATGAGGAAGAACTTCATTATATTGAAGGTGGCAGAGCACTAGAGCAGGTTCCCTGGAGACGTCATGGAGTCTCTGTCTCTTGAAACATTCAAAAATGCAGCTGGACATGTTCCTGTGTCACCTGCTGCAGGTGACCCTGCCTTGGCAGGGGTTTGAATGAGATGATATCTAGAGGTCCCTCCCAACCCTATTAATGAGGGGAGGGAGGATTTAAAAAATGTATTTTTAAATTTTATTATTGTTCAGATATCGTACAATTGTTTTTGAATTCTAAAATTCATCTACACTAGATGTGTAGGGGATTTTTAATACATAATATAAATGAGAGCATAGTTGCTCAGTGATTATCTAACATAATAGGTGGGTTAAAAATAACTGTTTACTTCCAACTCCTTTTTTTCTTTTTTTTTGATCAGGAGATTGCTAGCTTTCATTTCCATCAGCTAGTGAGTGGGAAAGCATGTTATCCATTACTCTGTATTGGTCAATCCATGCACAGAAGAAAGGTAACCTCTTGATAAAAGAAGGTGCCCAGTCTTTTTAGAGTCATCACAATGTACTCATACTGCTGCCTTTTGACGGAAGGCCTGAAATATTTCCAGACCAAACACTACTCAGATTTTATCAATGTCATAACAATATACTCTTTAAAACCATATGCTGATACTTTAAATGTAACAAGTGCCTATGCCTGTTTTATATTGATCATGCTTGAGTGAAACAGAACTTAAAGCATATGAATATTGGCAACAGAATCAATGTTTCAATGATAATAATTTCAATTATATTAAAGACAAAATAAAAGAGAGCAAAAAAATTTTACCTTTTAACCATTTCTCTTTCATACAGAAAGGCAGAAAAAATAATGGGGGAGAAACTATTTTCAAAGCCAAATATTTAAAAATAAGAAACAGAATAGGAAGGTTGTGAGTCAAGTCTCAAAAAGAGAGATTTAACTGGAATCTGAAATCAAAGGGTAGGTACAACGAGTCTTCAGTTCCAAATTTAAAGCCCCTGGTAATACATACTAAATAAAATGTAATGCCACTCATGAATATCATATACAATACATGGAACATCAGAATAGAGATGATTCAGGAAAAAAATTATATTGATTATTAACTAATATTAAAAAGGTGATAAGTTAAAATGTATTCTTATTTTAAACTCACTCACTTGTGACCAATCTCATGTGCAATGGTAAAAGCTGAACCTAGGCCAATGTCTTCGTTAATGCTGCAGCTCCTTTCAGGCTCACACATTCCAGCCACAGAGGCCAAGCCTGAATAAACAGAAGGAGACACAAAGGGTCATGCCAAGGTGTTTCAGTCTTAAAAGCCCTAGTTATAAATGCCTGGATTCTTTTTAATAACTTCTATGCACAGAAGGAGCAGTTGGCAAAAGGTTAACTTTCTAGTCATTTGCAAAATCACTGGGGGGAATTTCACTTTGCCGGCTAGACATTAATATTTTTTGAACTGCAGTCAGTGCTGGAAAATGTCTAGACTAGGGGTTAGATTTATAAATTTTACTTCTGGTAACTTGGGACCACCTAGTAACTTGAGCCAGGAGAGGGAATTCAAGAAAGCATTTCTACTTTAACATTCTTGTGCCTGAAGAAAGCAAAATGTATCCACATTATTTTTCTAAAGAAATCTGTTTAAGTTTAGTGGGTTCATAAAAACATACAAGCAACTTTTTTAGCTATGAAAAACCTCACATGGTACATTAAAAAAAAACTAAAAAAACAAAACTGAATGCATCAGTGAAGAGAGAGGAGACATGTTAATAACAAGCATGCATTTAAACCATGGAAGTCTTTTCCATTTATCACCTATCATCTCCTGGCATAAAAACCTTATTGTGTTACAGGGGCTTTTAAAAACTTTCTTCAGAGAGAGAATACCACTAGCATTTACTGACTATGGCTCTTCTGTATCTTATACATTTTTCAGCAACAGATTATTACAGAACATACTGCAGTCATAATTTAGTGCCTTTAGAGAAAGCTTTAAACATCAGGTTTATTTAATGTATTTCTCCCCTAGAATTTCTTATCTGAAGGAAGCAGCAAACCTTTCTTTAAGGAAGCTACCAGCTCAATTAACTACATTAAAAAAAAAACAACTGAAAAACAAAAACAAAAACAAGCACAAAAAATCAAAACAACCCCAAAAATAACAACCAGAAAAATTGAAAAAGCTTAACTTTGTTTGAGAGATGAGGGGAATGGAACAGGGAGTGGAGAAGAGAGAAAGCAAACTATTCATATGAGCAGAGACTTCAAATTATTCTCTTTGGACTATCAGTAAGGAAGTAATAATGTGACAAATGTTTCCTGCTGTGTCCACATTAGGAATTAATTTGAAGCCATAGGAGTGAATCAAGCAGTGAAGCACTGATGTTGAAGCTCTTTGTGTATCTTTGCATGCTGGTTGAATCCTGTACACTGAACACCACTTGTGGCTCAAAGGCTCCTGAAGGGAAAAAATATTGCAGGGGTATCATGAGAACATGCCCCATAGGCGATCTCAGGTCTCCTGTAGGCACATATAGAGGATTTGGGGGCTACGTCTTCCATGTTTCTTCCCAAAAAATCTAGTTTGGACACATCAAAACTACTCTGATAGCCAAACTGACATGGGCAAAAGCTGACAATGTGTGTCTGGAAAGTTTGCAGTGTGGAACCTGCAGAAAATGCAATAATTGCAGTTCAGCTATGCTGCTCTAATTGAAGAAATTCTGAAGACCATATGGCAATACGTATCTATACAGCTATCATGTTCCCCTACAAAGTCCACCATATTTGGATGATAAAGTCATTTCCATCTTCAGATCTTATAACTGAAGGCTTGCTTCAGCAAATTAGAAGACCAGAGTAATATAACTCAATTACCATGCTTGCAGAAAGTGACAGAGATGAAGTTAAGAACTCAGTCAGTGACTCAGACTTTAGAAGGACTTGTCCTTCACTGAAGCCACAGACACACTGCAAATATGCTTGAGATCTATCTTTTCTAAGAGGTTTCATGAAAGGTTCCATGCTTCAGGTGTCTAAAATAGGATACAGATGCTACATGAAATCTTTTACTTCTGTGTCTTCCTAGAATAGCAAGTATTCAGATTTCTTTTGACCTTCTGAGACCTCTCTGTGACTTTTTTTCAGAGACTCCTTATATATATGATTAACTTTAGTTATTGGATGTCAGTGTGACTCAAGCATATCAAATGCCTTGCAAAAGAGGACTACAGGGCCTTTTCTCCAAATCAATGCCTATAATGCAGAAAAATGGTCATGGTTTTGTTGCCAAGATGCCTATAAGAGTAAGTTGGAACCGATACCATATATGACTCTTATTTTTAATTTTTTTAAATTAACTTTTTTTTAATGAAATATTTGCCAAATCTCTCCTCTGTTATACTGGATTCATGTGAAGCAGAATTTGCTTTTATGCCAAAATCTGACAGAGTAAGGACTAGTACACTAATGATCTGTGTTAAAAGTATCATAAAAGTATCAAATAGTTCATGCATGAATGCATGAAAGCATTTTTTTTAACACTTGCACAACCACTTCTAAGACATCATCTCTTCAGTTTCATCACCTCCAATGTCAAATAAAATCAATTACATTTAGAAATTTATCAGCATGATTTGCCTTTTACTAAAGCATGCTGTGGGTTTGTTTATATTTATAGCAGGCAAAATTCTGGTACCTTTCCCCATGTAAACTACACCCCTCTGCTAGAAGCATTGTACTGATTTGCAAGAGACTTACATAAAAAAATCAACTTGGGTTAAGGCTATCAAGCACACAGTAATATAGGGAAATACAGCAAATACAATCAAGAACCCTGACTGAGAAAAGTGTTAATAATATGAACTAACGGAATTAGAATTTTGTCTTTAATCACCTGCAAGAAAGAGGCTTATGAAAGGATGCAAACTGAAAAAACATCTGAACAAGTGTTATATTAGTCTTTGAATAATGTTCCCTTTATATGTTAAAGCACCGTTGGAGGCAACAACCTATAGTAAGAGGTCATCTATAGCTATTTATTTTAGCAAATAACTTCTGGTCACATATTTAGGTATGGAGAGAATAATAGCTCCTCATCCTTAATCTAAGGTTGCCATGTGCACTTCTCCATTGTCAAAGCACTGTTTTAAGTAGTTTCAATGTTGTATTTTCTATCACTGTGCTATGTTTTCCTAAGTCTTTGAAAGGAAAAATATGAAGATGTACTCGTGTACAACACAGCAAGAGTGTAAACCTCAAAGTCCATTTATTTTGTAAGGTTTATGGGGATAGGTCTGTTCTTTAAACTAGATTATGGACACCAGTAAATGGAAATAAACAGCAAGTTCTCTTCTGTAAGAAGTAAAATTGAGTCATCTGCTAGGTTTTATCAGAACTACAGCTATCAGAGATGAAATACACAGCACCGGCTCACAGAAATAAAACTTCCAGCAATGTATCAAAGCCAAAATCCACCTAGATTATCTTTTATTTTTCATGTTTATAAAACTACAAAATTTTTAAAGTACAAACTTAAAAAGATCTAATCAGTCAATAAACCAACAGCTAAGTATAAAGCAAGGAAACAGCAAATATGAGGTGAAATGTCTCTTTATAATCTTACCCAGTGTTCCACAAGGCTTGTTTTTATAAGTGCAGATATCATATCTGTTAAGAAAAAGAAGCAGATAAAGAATGTCAGTGAATCACGTTTGTAAGATACTTTGTATATTTATCACATATCTGTATCATAGTCCAAGTTGTCAGACCGCAATCAGTTTAATTATGTGCAGCCAGCTGGTGTCGGCATTTTCTACACTCTGGTGTAAACCACAAGCTGCAGTACACTCACAGCCGCTGGCCTCAGGCCAGTGGGACACCTGCCAGCAAGAAAAAAATGGTTAAAGTGGATCTTTGTAATCACTAGCTCCATAAAGCAGTCTACCATTCTGTTAGGAAGTTACAGCAGTATGGCTATAGACTGCTACTGATTCTTAAACCCTAAGTTTTACTTATTTAGCCTCCTATGGTCTCACACTTATCAACTAAACAATAGTAAGTTAGACTTTGATTCTAATTAAAAAACTGAAATCTTAATTATTATACCATTTTTTAAAAACATCTTATGAACTGTCATTTTAGTGCCCTTCTCATTGTCCTTCCATAATCATAGTGCAAGAATATGTGGTAACAAACTAAAATTAAGAACATTTCTGCAAAAAGCTAAAAAATTTCTTTAAAGGAAAATTTTTGTCATTGTAGATACAATCATTCAAATACAGAAGCTAATGAGTTTTTGAGTAATTAATATGTAAATACCTGGAGCTACCATGAAATTAAAACATTTTCTTAGGCATAGCTTTTACAATAGCAATGCACATGCAGCAGCCACTTCATTAATTACATCTTCATATTTTGAATGTGCAATCCTATAATATGGATAATATGGATAGTGATAAAAGGACACTCCCAAAATGGTATTGATTTTTATAAGGATTTATAGTGATTTCCTTGATTTCTGAAGCATAATATGCTTCAGGATAATTTCTACTCTTTAGAAAGGCAAGTGAGGAAAAAATATGAAAAGATACCATCTTTATGCTTTAGTTTTAAACCCAAATAGTTACTAATTTCAGGCCACCAGACATTTTCTGTTAAAAATACTGCAAGGTCTGTTATCACATAGGAGTCTGATCACCAGATATATACCTTTTACTGCTAAAAGAGTTATGGTCTGTCTGCAAGCCAAATCCATGGACAAAATAACAAAGCTTAAAATATGGAGCAAATCCAGCTAACTCTCTATGCATGCAGACTGCTGTGACCACATGGAATTCCTTTGATTTTTAAAGGGTACTGAGTGTGGAGCAGTTTCTGGGATTAAGCTATCATTTTGAATTTAAATGTTCATGTGCACTAATTTCATCAAGGTGGTTTAAATGTGCACTGATTTCCCATTTGCTGTCTGGAGGAGGGAAGGTAACCAAATCAGCATTCTTATAGAAAATATTCTTATAAAAAAAAATCCTTATTTCTCTTGGAATATAATCATTGAAATGTCCCTAGGTTTCAAGATGACACAGATTCAGAGCAAAAGGATTTTTACCAAACGTTTCCTGCCTTTTACATAATTACGGAACCAAACTTCTTATTTCTGTGTTCAGGACAATGTCTGAACACAGATCCTACTGAGGTTCTGGGCAAAATTTGTTCCTCAGAGAAAGCAGACTGCTCAGTCTTATTTAGTGAGAAAACACTAACTAAATTCTTTAGAATGTAGTTGAGAACTGAATGGAAAAAAAGTATCGGGAATACACAAGTCTTCTGCTTTTTAATATCCAATAGCAATATGGAAAAACAATTCAAGATATACATCCTTAGATAAAATGGATGCTTGACAATAAAGCAAATTCCACCCAAATCAAGTAAAATGTTGTCACTGACTTCAGCAGATCTGAAAACTTGCCTTATGGCCTGAATCAACTTACTGTCCTACAGGCATGAATCTGAAGTTACTCCTCACCTAAGGTTCAGTTTCACAAAGAACTGTGACAGGAGAGAATTATATGAATTAAGTCCCTTTTTTCTGTTTGTTGTTTTTTTTCAAAAACAAAGACCACAGTATTCTTCAGTTTCTGCTGGGAAGTGTGTGTTCTTCATTATGCACAAGCTAGTATTTTTAAGAAAATATGATGGCAATGAAACTTAGATAATAAAACTAGAGAAAAGATAACTTTATTTTCTAATACACCAATTATTTTTGCAAGAATATACCTTGTAATAATATGTTCTAAATATGCCATCACTAAATATTCAAATTTTATATACAATTATTAACTTCCTGTAAGGATATTCATACACTCTCCTAGAACCCAGTTTACCAGGAAAAAAAAAAAAATTAACTTTTGAACAAATTTTCAGTGTCCAGTGACTAACTCTATCTACGTCATCTTCCAGCTCCATTATTTCATCTTACTCTTTCATATGAATGGTTTCTACTTCTGATTTGGCTGAAAGCTCACAGCATTCTTAATTCAAATTGCTTGCTTCCATCATTTGCTTCCCTATATGATTTAAAATCAGCCTAACTTGTCTTTTTTGTTGTTTTGACACCATTTAACTTTATTTTGAACCTTCAAGGCATCCATTTAGTTATCAGATGGTGAGTTCCAAATGCAGAAGACTACTCATGTAATACTTGACAGATAGTAATTTTAGGCCAAGAAACTCCTGAAAATACAGATCATCACAACTGCCCATGAGATTAGATAGGTCTAATTGCTATGGGGGAAAAAAAAGAAAAATAAAAAAAAAAAAAAAAAACAGGCAACCCACAAACAAAATAAAACAAAAAGCTCACACCTAAAAATGCAGCACAAGGTGCAGTTTGATCACCAGAAGCCTAGTAAATACTTCAGGAGCTAAAAACACCCAAAAGGTAGATTTTCAAGCCAACAATTATCTCAACCAATAATTAAATATTATGACAACAGTCACAATTATGACAAACTGCAAAAATGTTGGTTCAATTCATTGACAGGTGGTGTAAGAGGGACATCACACAAAAGTTGAATGAAAAAACACATAGGTAAATAACTTGAGATAAGATGGCAGCCAGATAATTTTGAGACATTTTGAGACAGCCAAGAAAAATTTGTGCCCAAGCCAAAAATGAAGATCATATAACTCCTAATAAAGTGGGTGCAGTGCCTCTGAAATGTGACTACACTGGGGAAGTGGAATAGAAAAGAGGTTGGAGGGAAGATGGCTGATTACATGGCCATGCCTGCCCTGAAGAAATCAGAAGTCATTTCATGAGGCAGATGGGGAAGAGGCCTGTGACTGCTGGGCATTCCTGTGGGGCTGCTGAAGAGCTGCAGCAGACAGACAGGAAATGCATGATGAATGTACAGCTGTCACTGACAGCTCTGACTGACACATCAGCCAGAAGGAAACTGCATAAACAGACCAGTATCTGTTCAACAGGGTGGTCAAGGACTGGAACAGCAATACACTCCTGTCATGCCATGGATCAAACAGCAAGAGATAGTGCACCATACCAGGACACTTCAAAAAGTAAAAATTCTGGTCTTTTTTGGCAGGATATACAGGCACCATGCTAAAATATACTTGCACACTGTATTAAAAAGTGAAAGGGATCACACTAGACACTGAAATTCTACTATCAAGCTGTTTTAAAACTCTATCACAATTTTTTAAGAAACGTTCCTTGCAAAGATTTGGCCCATGAGAACAACAGATCTCAAAGAATTCCCATGAAAAGTTGTGGAGATGGCCACGATTATTAACAGGCAAAACACACGAAACAAACTGGTTTTTGAGAAACCAGTTTAGTATTGTGTACACAAGACCTGTGCCAGTGGTACTCAGTGCAATAAAAAAAGCCACTGACATGTTTATTTAATGTATTAGCGTAGATGTAAGCTACAGACCATCGCTTCAAGAGGTGTCTCTTATCTGTAACTCTAACCTGAAGAAAAATCCATTTCCTTTGCAAATCTGATGACTGGCATGATCCTGATTATTTGTATAGGACACTTAAGTCAAAAAGATAAGAAAGACAAATTCTCTGTGAATATTGTAAACACTGCACAAACTTGTCAGGTAAGTTATCTGCAGCTATAGTCAATCCCAGGCACTTTAGGGGAATACAGCCATTTGTCTCCTGGTACACTGCAGAGAAAGGAGAGAAGATTCTTCCTGATCTCTGCAAACTGTCAGTTTTGAGGCCTAATGCATGCAGTTGTGCAGCTATAGATCACACAGAATTCCATGGTAGCAAGCGTATTCCACATTAAAAATAAAAATAAATAAAAAGTAAAGAGGCATACTAACTCACAGATTTGATTATAAGAAAGCATCACAGTGATTCAATCATGCCCCCACCCACCCTTAGCATTAAAATGTAAGCAATTTATTCTACAAGGTAGAGAAGTTAAAAAACGCTCCTTAAAAGTTTTTCAAGCTCACATTAAGAATTGTTTAGAGTGTAATTTGAGAAAAACTGTCTTGGGTTACCCAGTTATCTGCCTCTCCCTCCACAGCAGTCATTTGTGAGTGTTTGCAAAGAAAACAGGACAGCTCATACCTTCCCTGATAGAAGTCCCCAGCTCTGTGGCTTAGGGTACTTCAGAGACAGAGATTGCATCTTATCATTTAATTGATTTTTCTTTTATTGCTTTCAGCCCTTCTTCTTTGTTCTGAAAAAAACCCAAATTGTTTCAGTGTCTGTCTGGGGGATAGAGTTATGCCTTTATGAGTAAAGTTGAGTCCCACTGTTTCAGTAGAGCTGCTTCCCTTTGAAATCACTTTCTAAATTTTCTTTTAAATTATATTAGTATATGGGATTTATCAGCATTGTACCATTACACTGTGGGCCTTCTGTTACCACCATGTACATTCACAGGCTTTTTAAACTTTCTGAAGTGTGTGTACTACAGTTCAAAAAGTTATTGTAACAGTGGCATTAACAGTAGTAGATACTAAGGCAAAATGAATTATTTCTCCTTACATGTTAATGTGTATTTATAAATTCAAGGATAACATTCCCCTTTGTACCAGCCTCATTATCCAAATTGGCCCATTAACTGAAAAGTGTCTCTATAAAACACTATTATTGCTAGCTGTATGTTACTGGAAATGTCCAGTGTGCCAGAAGGGACTATTTGCATCAAATTAACAGTGAAACAGAAATATACCTGTTACAGGATTGGAAACGTACATGAATACTAGTACAAGATACAGTTCTAAAAATTTCATTAATCAACAAAAATAACCCACACATTATCCTTTACTGAAGTACAGTAAGTGAGTAAAGCATAAAAACTCTTATTAGAAGAGCAAACTGTTCAAAATCAGTATGAAACACCAGCAGTTCTACCTCTTATACCAACTTACACATACATCAAACTACTCCAAAATTACTCTGAAAGCTACCAGTCAGCTTTCGAAGGAATATTTCTTAATGGGAAAGAGTTTAGGAGACCAAAATACAGTCACAGTAAATCACTGAGGGAAAATGTACCAAGACAGATGGAATTTAAAAGTTAAAAAAAAAAAAAATTAAGAAAATTAAGTCTAGGAGAAATGAACAAATATGTATGACTGGACATGAAGCTCTTCATAAGTTTCAGATAGGTGAACACTTATTTAATGTATATAATACTAGACGATTTGCCAGTTAATCTGCTTGAAAAGGTTGTCAAAAAATAAAAAAAATCCTAAGAACTCATTCTTTCCTGACTAAGAGTAAGCAGAGATAAATACTACAAAATATTAATATTATTAATATTTATTAATTTCATTTATGGAGGGTTTTTCCAGACGTTATCATTGCAAACAAGATTTTATTTTTCACTTTTAAACCAATTTATACTTTTTGACACTCACTTTTAAATTATAGGTTTTAAGAACAAGCTCTTTAAATAAGGACTATCCTTCTCACACACCCTTGCTCAATAATAAAGCTAACAAGTTCATTACAGTTACATATTTTTTTACTTTTTATTCTTCATGCTATACAACATGATTTTTCTATGCACCCAATCACAGATGTCTCATTTTGAATATAGGTAAAAGACCAGAAAAAAAAATACGTATTTTGAAAAATTAAATTAACCTAGTTCTAACACTTATGACTATAAACTGAACTGCTGTCAGATCAGACTGAAATCTCAGATTTCTCTTAAATGGATCAAAACCATCAAGCTATATGACAACTCCAACTCCTATTTCTAAAGTATAGAAAATAAAAAGAAAAAAAAGAGTGACTAGCTTATACTTTCACACTTTTCTTTTTGGCATACATATACTTGACTCTATTAAAAAAGTGGTCACTTTGCAAGTGCAGACAACATCACTAGTGCTAGAGAACTGGACGTCACTAATACTAGAGAATCGCAATGCAATTAATAACTCCTAAGATAATTTGGTCATTCATTAGATTTGCACAGGTTACCAACAGTAATACTCTCTACTACACAGTATTTTTGATGTCTTTCTAAAAGCTTTACTTCAGCTATCCTTTGCCTTACAGAATGTGGTACACCACAACAGCATTCTGCCCTAAAATAAAAAATGTCTTATTTGGTTCCTTCCTCAAAAACCTCAAACCAAAAAGAGCTATTTAAACCAATGAAGGAAAAGAAAAACATACATGTTACACATCACTCATCAGAAATAGCTTTTTCTATTATTAGTTTTCCATGTCTTTAATGCTGCCATAGACAACCAAAGTCTGTCTCTATTGGACTTTGTTCTGATACTTAGCTTGGGTGGATAAATTCTGAGTTACAGCCAGAAAAACTATTGCTGCTGTAAGTTCTAGTTCTCCTGATTTATATAAATATTTTAAATAATTGCACTGTAAATGAAACACTTCCATACTACTTTTTCTAAACTGCAAATGCAGTTAAAAAAGAAAAAAAAACCAAACAAACAAAAAACCAAAAACAAGAAAACCACACAGTTCTGGAAAAAAAAATTTAAAACTGTCATTTGTATTCAAAATTTTGGCAATGTAACAATAGAATAGCAGTTGCAAGTTTATCACAATCAGTATTATTATTAGTGCCCTTTGGACACTCAAGATAACTCCTGATCCACACCAAAAAATGCTCAAATACTATCAGAAATTTAGAGCCACCTACCTGTGTGACAATGATGATTTCAATAATATTCAGGGATAATTTAGAGAGTCAGCATTTGCACTATCACCAGAGTGTAGGAAATACTTGATTTGTTGTATTGTGAACCTCAAAAGTGTCTGAAACTTTTATTGCATTCCCAGTATTAATCAAAAATTTAGATGGAGTTACACAGATGCAGCTAGCTCAAACTGGGCTAGAGAGTAAACCAGAAATTTCTATCTATTCTAAGTATGCTGCTAATAATTTCTCTGTCATTCAGGATAAGTCCAGCAACTAATACATAGAGCTTTTTTTCAAAGGACATTTTGACACTGAACTGAAGTCAAGCAGCTTGTAGGGCAATGTTTTTTTAGAGTGTGCTAAAGCAACCAAGTCTGGGAAAAGGAAAGCTAGCAAAACTAATTACATAGGTGTGGTTGGGGGCATTCTGCCACACAGCAGAAAATAGGAAGCAACTAGTCTAGACCTCGGGCAGAAGGGAAACACAGCTAACAGCTATGATTACTAACCAAGTTTTAGCTCTGTTATACAGAAATAAATTAGTAAAGTTTTTAATCTCTAAGTTTTTCTGTGATTTGTTTCTATGATTTTACTTTGGGTATGCTTTTTTTCCCTAAATTTCTGAATATTGTGAACAATTAGTTTACAATCTCTGAGAAGATCACATATCTTTATACACAAAATTCCACTTTATTTAACCTTACTCACACTGCATATGGCATAAAAGCCTAAGCACTGGCTGTAGAGAATAGCAGTTCATTAGGATGATGGACCACACCTGCTACAGAAGAACCTAAGAATTGCAACATGGGCCAGACCACAGATTCCACTATCCCAATACCCTGCCTTCAAAACGAACTAAGAGAAGGCCCAAGAAAGAATAACACCACTGCAAGCATAAAATGTCAATTATACCCATACTCCCCCAACTATTTTTGGCTCAGAATTTTTGAGACAGATGTGCTTCTGTGTATTTAGTACTTTCAATGGTTTTTTCTTCTGTGAACATGCCTAGCCAACCTTTCAACCTATATGTCCAGCTTCCATAAAGTGATTTGCCAAGTTTCAACATTAGCTAAACCTTGCATTAAAAAGGGCTGCCTCCCTTCTCCTGGTTTTGAGTCTTTCTTCTTCTATACTTTCTAGACAGCCTCAAGTTCTTGTGCTGGAAGGTGCTATGAATTATTATTTTCCTCATTTATGCCATACAATCTTTAAAGAGGTTAGATCACTGTAGTGTTGTCGCAGACTTGACTTCTCCAAAAGTTTACTTCTCCAAGTAAGAGAGTCCTCAATTTAGTCATTCCTTGTAAAGAAAGTCACAGATTTTTCAGTCATACTTGCTTCTCTTCTCCAATTCTGTGAAAACCTTTTCAGATGAGAAGGCCAGTGATTCAAACTATTCAAGATCTAGGCATACCATGCCCAGTTTAATCAACAGCCTAACAGGGTTCTTTATTCTTTTCCCAATACTCTTTAATACATTTAATTTGTTGGATTAACAACGTATACTTTGGACATGTAGTCCAAATGTTCTCAGAAAAATAACCATTATCCAATAACAGGAAGAGTGTTGTTTTTTGCTACTTCTGGTTGATATTTGTACAAAATTTCAGTGAAAAAGATTGAAATTCTCACACAAATACTGTCACAACTTATTTTTCCTGAAAATAGTAAGAACTGCACACCCTGTGCTTGGGTTCAATTAAAGAATCACAAAGTTTTATTTACACAAAGAGCTAAATTTCAGTAGCTTAATGCAGTAATTAGAACCTTCTTCAGCCAATGCCGTAAAGATTATTTGCTGGCTTCTAAAGGTGAAAAACAAGTAGACAGTCATTCCACCCTAATGATTTTTAACCCTGACTAGAAATAAAAGAATTTTTTGTCTTAGGAGCATACTTGCAGTAATATATTTTACAAGTTTAGTGAATTTTCTATAAGCATGTGTTACTAAATTACAGTAAAGGATTTCTCCTCTTGTCAGCAAACAATTTGATCTGATTGCTTAAAGAACGACACAAAGCCAATTGAGTGCTGGACATCTGTGGTAGTTTTCCAGATGATATGCAAAATACAGCCAACAAAGTTTTAAGCTAACATATTCTGTGGTCTGGTTGTGAACTGAAAGGAAAAGAAATACATAGAGCGACAGAAAGAAATGGCAGCAGAAGCAAAGACTGTTCTAACAAAGAAGATCAATTTAAAAGAAATACACAAGTTTACAAGAAGAAAAATATGTCAGAAATCTCATCCTAGTTTGTTAGAGTACATCAGCCTGCCATGTTAAGACCAGAAGGAACTTCATTTGATTTTCTGTATTTTTTGAAAGAGGCTGGCAAATGGAATACAAACACTTCACATGGATCTTTGAAGTGTATCTGTATGAAAAGCAGAACTCATACAATTCAGAATTGCATGCAAATCTTTGTTTCATCTTCTTTTCCATGTAATACAAGCCAGGAAAAAATATTAGCTCTGTTGAAGATAAAAAAAGTTTGTAGGAGCATCTATTATCATTTTCTGTCTAACTTATTTTTTTACAAATCATTTTAATGACAACAGCAACAAACTGTTGAAATGAATGAATGGATAAATATCATGAGAACATTAACTGACTTACACAGCAGTGGCTCCTCATAACTCTTATTATATCGCATTACTCTTATTGTATACAAGTTAGGATTAGTCAACTGTATCTATCCAGGCTGTCTGCAGGCATGCATCTTTACTTCTTACCTTAAGGAACGTGAAAGTGAAGCTGGTGCAATTTGTTTTATTACTCCGGACAAAAAAAAAACCAAACAAACCAAACCAAACCAAACCAAACAACAAAAACAAAAACAAAACCAAACCAAACCAAACCAAAAAAACCCAAAAAACCCAACAAAACACAGAACTAGCTAGGAAAGAAAATGGGCTTCAGAAACTGTGAACTATCTTGCAAAGGGATGCACATGTCAGGACTCTTTCTCTGTATATTAATTCTTCAACCTAAGCTATTAAATCCATATTAAAACTACATGATTGTCAAAAGGAATTTCTCAGTGATTCCTTAGGTTTAAACCTTCCATACATTACTCAAGCCCATCTTGAAGTGGGAAAATAAATTAATAAATCCCTCTTCATTTCATTTATTAAGCCCACCAAGTATTTAGCCACTTTTCTCTTTTCTGAAAACACTTACATTATATTTCCAAAACTAGTTTG
Organism: Pseudopodoces humilis; assembly: GCF_049639895.1. NCBI lineage: Eukaryota > Metazoa > Chordata > Aves > Passeriformes > Paridae > Pseudopodoces > Pseudopodoces humilis. Next base: position 56,727,391 of record NC_142203.1, on the reverse strand, counting down.
GTACCCTCTATAGATGTTATGAAAGAAAAGTTCCATTTTTTTTTTAATTGACAATCTCCTTCATACTAAAATTGACCTGAACTTCTGTTTCATTTTTTACCACATACTGCATATTACCATAAGACTATTAAAGTAATTATTCCCACAAGTTTTATAAAAATTTAAATGCTGAGCAGAAATTTTGGCTGGCTCTAAGGAGAACCTTTATCCCCATGAGGGCAGTCAAGTAGTAAAGTGGTCTGCCCAGAAAGGTTTTGCAAGATTTGACTGGGTAAATTCTTGTGAAACCTAGTTTGATCTCGTAGCTCACCCTGCTTCGGGGATAACATTGGACTGAGGACCTCCAGAGGTCCCTTTTGGACTGAATCCACTGAATCCAATAGATTCTAAGGTGTGATCTAAAAATCTTCATATCATTTAATTAATAATCATGAAAAAATAAATATTGCATTATAATACAACTCTTCAGAATATTAATTGGAAAGTAAATTACATTACTCAAAATGGAAGCATCATTAGAACCATAGCTACTGTATAGTATTAATTTTTTTTATCAGTACAGAAAACTGGGGGAAGATGCTCCCTCTCCATTCCACTTTGAGTTGGAACTGTTCTACATCTTCCAATCAACTACACATGAAACCTCTTGAACTTCATTCCCCAGTTAGTTGACTGTGAAGTTTTAAACACCTGACCATTGTTCTGTAAAGTACATTCTCTTCTGCAATTCCAACACAACAGCCCAAAACACTACCTGTAGGAAATCCAGGTGATTCAAGCTGAAAGGAAAATAAGCATGCCTTATTCCTTTTTGCTTCACTAAATTTTATAATTTAACATAGCTAAATAATGATTTATAAATAATAAATTTATAAATTTATAAAAGGTAAATACCATAAGATCTACAAACAAGAAAAATTCACATCCAAGAAAATGTTTATTTCAATTGTGGCTGAAAAAATGGGGAGAATTTCACTGCATTAAGATCACAAAATTTATTTTTTTTTTAATTATTAGTTTCATTTATGTAAAGTTATTGAACTAAAACACATAACTTCTCCCCAAATGTATAGTAAAGGAAGCATCAATTTAGAAGTTTAATAAAATAAGGATGCTTTAGAAGAGGTTGGATAACATTTAGGAACCTACCAATATTTGATTTTCTTTTTCATTTATTAACGGTAATTTCTGTTTTGTAAAGTAGTCTGATTCTCATTTGTTCAGTTTAAGTTATTTTAGTGTTTTTATTATTGTCAAGCTTTGTTCAATAAATACAAGTAATTTACAAATATAAATACTTTAATCAAACTCCCACTTTTGCTTGGAAGAACCTGGAAAAAAACATGTGTTATATATAGTGGTGTTCCTCAGGACTCTGTTGGGGCCAGTCCTGTTAAACAACTTTATCAATTATGCGTATAAACTCTGCAAGTTCACAGATGAAATTAAACTGGGTGGAAGTGCAGATCTGCTGGAGGGCAGGAAGGCTCTGCAGAGGGATCTGGACAGGCTGGATCATGGACTGAGGCCAATGGTGTGAGGTTCAACAAGGCCCAGTGCTGGCTCCTGCCCTTGGGTCACAACAACCCCAGGCAGTGCCACAGGCTGGGGCAGAGTGGCTGGAAAGGACCTGGGGGTGCTGGTGGCAGCAGCTGAACATGAGCCAGGCTGTGCCCAGGTGGCCAAGAAGGCCAATGGCATCCTGGCCTGGCTCAGCAATAGTGTGGCCAGCAGGAGCAGGGCAGGGATTGTCCCCCTGTCCTGGGCACTGGTGAGGCCACACCTTGAGTGCTGTGCTCAGTTTTTGGCCACTCCCTACAAGAAAGACACTGAGGTGATGGAGTGAGGGGAGGTAAGAGAGCTGGAGCACCTGTGAGGAGCAGCCGAGGGAGCTGGGGTTGTTTAGCCCAGGAAAAAGGAGACTCAGGGGAGACCTTATCGCTTCCCTACACTGCCTGAAAGGAAATTACAGACAGGTGAGGGTCAGCCTCTTCTTCCAGGCAACAAGTGACATGATGAGGGGAAATGGTCTTAAGTTGCGCCAAAGGAGGTTTGGATTACATATTAGGAAACATTTTTTTCAGAGAACATGATCGTAAAGCATTGGAACAAGCTGCTCAGGGAAGTTGTGGAATCACTATCTCTGAAAGTGTTCAAAACACATGTGAATATGAAACTTGAAAATATGGTTTATTGGCGGTGATGCTGGATTTACAGTTGGACTTGATAATCTTAAATGTCTTTTCGATCCTTAATTATTATATTATTCTATGATTCTAACTTGTAAAAGCCTAAAGCAAAAAATCTGAATTAAAATGTTATTTTTGTTAGTTAAATTTTTTTATAAAATTAATATTTATGAATCTGTTTAAGTTGTTGAGCTACTTAAGAGAATGTGCAGGAAAAGAGTTTCCTTCTAATAATGAAGCTAGAGATGGCAAATTCAGCAGTGCACGGACTATAAAGAAGACCCACATGTTTCAGTGAAGTTACTACCTCTAGCACAGCACCATACTACTTAGAATGCCATTTTTAGGAAGGGACACATACAGAAAGAAAGTTTTTTGGACTGCCAAACAATCTGCTTAATTGACTCAAGACATAACCAAAAATAGAATTGCAAAACATCACAATTCTCCTGACCAAGTGCATCTCATACTAAGCTATTGTTTTATGCTTGGTTTTTTTAACCACTAAATAATTAACAATCATAGCCAAAATGTGACTAAAATGGAATAGCTTCTCTTGGTCAAAGACCCACAAACACTTCCATAGCCTAACAGATTGCATTTCACGCATCTGAAAAATTCCTTGGTTTTGCTAGTATTTGAAGTACAATTTCTTGTTCTTTACCGATTCCAAACACACTGTTCAGAATTGCATAACATATTTCACTCTGCTTGGCAGGTGGTTGAAAGAGCTCATAGGGTAGAAATTTCTTCTGAAAGAATCTGGACAATGAACATTTGTCAGCATTACTTATGACCTCGCAATTTCTAAGCAGGACTAACTGTCCTAAAATAACAATATAAGCAAATACCTTTCATTACAGCTAAATTAATGTGCAAGCTAAGGAACTGCCTGTACCTCTTCCTGCCTATTTATCCAATCACTTAGCACTCCCCTTCTCAAGCTGCTGAGAGTAATAAATGAGAGATTTACATGGGCCTGGCTGAAGTAGTTTGAAGGTAATCCAAATGCAACCTCAGTGCTATCCAAAGAGCCATCTTAAAAGGTCTGAAAAAGAATCACATACATTTGGAAGCTGAATGTTATCAGCTCCCAAAAATACAAGTTCCACAGTTTTCAGAGCACAACCTGAACAAAATGTTCAGAAATAACAAAAATATTAACTTTAATAATTTACACCTGATGTCCTAACATAATATTACAAATACCTACAGCAGCGATTTGATTCAAACAGCAGTACCAGATAGACATTCCTTCTGCAACTCAGTACAAAGCTAATTTTAAAACAAGGTTTTGTAACTGGCCATATGGAAAAAAAATTAAAAAAAAAAAAAAAACAACAAAACAAAACAAGAAAAAGCACACATTTTGGCAGTTTCTATCCTGCTCTGATCTTAAGGCATCTTGTCCTCCAAGATCACAACTGTGTTAACTCTCAGCTTATTGACAGTGAAACAGTCAGCTTTGTGGACTAAGCTAACTTCTGTTATCTTGTTGGTACCTTCCTATTAAGTTACTTATATGTCTAACTATTCCACAGACTCCTATATTTCTCTGGCATGAGTGTTACTCTATGTAGGTCTAGGAGTCTTCCCAGAAAAGTCACATTGGTCAACATGTACTTAAAACTCCAAAACATGTAAAACTGGAAGTCATTTGGGAGTTATGTCTCAATACCAGAAAGAATACAAACATATGAAAAAATATTTTAGTTAAATGATTTGAATAGTCTTCCTTCTCCATTAGACTGACCAGGGTCTGACACTCCAGTTAGTCTTATCCTGAATCTAAAGCTATTACTAAGAGTTCCAGGGGAGCACACCTTAATTGTAATTTGTTTGGGAGGCTGATGAGGATTTATCTTTTCATTTTACCAAATTCCAAAGAAAAAGAAAGACTCCAATTAAAGAGTAAAACTAAATCCATGAGAAACAGCAGAACATGCATTTTAAGCATAATTATAAAAAATAAACATATAGCAATCTTTTCTGCTGTGTGGAAGCTCTCTCAGTGTATACTATAAAAAGCTTAAGACTGTCTTTCCTGATTTAGCTGCTCTCTCACAAAAAAACCCCCAAAAACCAAAAACAACAAAAACCCAAACCAAACAACAAAAAAACACAAGCAAGCAAAAAAAAAAAACCACCACAAACCAAAAATCTTTGGAGGTGTCCAATAATGCTATTTCAAATCTGTATCATAAAACAGAATGAGCAGCACTACAATATGGGCATATTTCTAAATCTGGTATTATTATCTGTAACTTGCTGAATTCTCTTAATGTGGAAAGTAGAGAAAAAGCATGAATAAGGTGTGGATATTGTTTTTCAATGACGAGGCTGAACAAGACCAGAAGACTACAGACTACCCTAATCTGCTATGTAAACAGCTAAAATAAAAAGCACAGGGTGTAGAAGTCTGTGGATGGTATAAAAATACAGTGTCTTTGGCATAAGTACTAAGAACAACAAAGAGATAGTAAAGCCCACTTTTTCTTCTTGCCATGGGTTCAGGGGACACAAACATCTGTGGCATGGCATGGACAAAAGCACTTAACAGTCAAAATTGTGACACTTTATAGTAAGTAATTGAGTAACATTATAGGACCCAAGCACACTGGCAGTAAAGTTAAATTTTCAAGTGAATTTCAATAACATGCATGTGAAAAGCATGTATTTAAGTACTGTACTTAGTATTTAAAAGGGTTTACAAGTTATTTGCATTTATGCCTGTAGCAGCACCATCAGACATTTTAGTAGGTAAGAACCCATGGTAAGAGATCCTGTTTGGATACAATGAGTGCAGAGTATCAACACAACTGAATGTGTAAGTTTCACACAGAGGATTTTCACCTTGGCATGAACACTATCAAAATCATAAGACTTAGGTGACTAAAGATTTGACAGTCGGGCCATGTTAAGTGCAAGCTGAGGAGTGAAGGGTGGAGGAGTTTATGTAGGAGGGGGCATATCAAGTATTTTAATACTAACACGCACACAGCAGTTCACAGAAAAAAATGCTATCAAGCAGCCATAGCAAAGACTAAGACAAGCAAGAATGTAATAGTTAAACATAAATTTTGTCAGAATATGACAATTGATAATCTTGTTCTAATGAGCAGTGTGAGTCAGGATTAATTCCATACTGTATCTTTAAAAAAGGGTACCTTAAATGCAGATGACCTAGGCACCTTGGTGACTCAGAGGGAAGAGTGCCATCTACTGAGGCAATAACTTAATTATAATACAACCATAAAATCCTATTTTTGTCATGAAACAGAAAAGGAGTTTTAAAAGCAATACTTAAGTGCCTTCTATCTCCTATTGAAAATCTCATCTTTTTATTTTGAATTATTGCCACAATTTATATGATGGTGATTCTGTGTTCTCAGCAGGCTAGTGTTTCAGCTGAATTAATACTTAAAATATGTCTGAATAGGTTCTAAGTTCTCTATTTCTAGATAACCTAGGAGTTTTAGTTTCCAAGTAAAAGACGCCAATTTCTGAATATTCTGCCTCTTTAAAAACCCTCATATTTGGACACAGAAAGGAAGATACTCAAAGTGACACCTGAAAAAGTCCTTTATGCCTTTTTATTTTCCTTCATATAAGATTCTGGTGTTGAGTATAACTATGCTGGAGGACAAAATAATAAAAAATAAAAACATAAAGAAACAGTTACAGAAGATATTCTGAATTTATTTACCTTTGGATTGATAAACTTGTTGATAATCAACCTGAAGCATACTTTTAGCAAAATTAACTACTTCTAGTAACACATGCAGTAGTCAAAGAAAAGTATGTAACCTCTTAAGTGTGTTCTGTTTCTCACTCTTTGCCAAGTATAGCAGAATATTATTTGTGTACAGATTTCAAATCCTTTAACTTAAATTGTATAACACAAGTGATTAGTTCTGGATGCTTGTGAACCATTTCCTCCTGTGCTTTATATAGTTGCTAAGTATACAATACACACCTGAAATCTGGTCAGTGAAAACTGGTAGAAATGGAGCACAAATTGCACTGTCCATGTCTCTTGAAAGGTCATAGGTAAATCTTAAATTTTGTTCTCCAATACAGCATAGTAAAACAATGGTAAACTGCCTTACTGGAACCTTTGCCAAACTTAAAATCTGCATGAAGATGATACTTGTGTAATGTTCGATTTCAACTTTTTCACCTCCCTTGTTTCATTTTTCAAATAACTCGCCTCACTTGTGTTTTACTATCTTAGTGGGGAAACACATTCAAATGCACACAGATGGTAGTCTACTCAAGTATAATAAACTACAGCTTTATGATGGCTATTTAAAAAAAAAAAATTCAAAAAATTTCATCTGTGGAAAGCAAGACTTCAGAAATCTGACCATGTTTCTAAAGTTTCCTAAAAAAAACTGTATTTGAAATATGAAGCAATCATGAGCTGGCATTCTTGGATTTAACCTCACCAAATGTAACAGGAAATTACTTGGTAACTATTTGGAAAAAAACAGATGCATGGAGTAGGAGATCATCAGGATTTTGGGTAGAGAGCAACTATAAAATTATGTCTCATATAGTGCTCAGGGAATGTATAGTACTGAAAAACAATAATTTCTCAGCTTGATTTCAGCATATAAAACAGACATAGTTCCTAACAACAATATATGCTCTAACATAGTAAGGGCAAAATGACAGTTGAAAAGGTGTAAGATATTTTTGGTGGATTACATAAATTATGTTACTTACCAACAAACTGAGTTCTTCAATATACTTTATCCAAATGCACATTTTCATAAAAATACTATTACTTATATGATTATGGACTTCTTTTTTTGCCCTAGTATTGAGAGGCAACCATTCTCTTTCTGGATTGCATTGACTTGGTATGATTTCCTGTGCTCCACACACTCCAAGAATTTTCCCTAATTTTCAAAATCAAGGTTGCGAAGACTTTAGGAAGGAGAGAGCAGGATAGGAGAATATGCATTGATGCACAGCAGATACAGAAGTAATTTTGCTTCCTTCTTGTAGTGCTGTCAATACATTTCATCTTTGCTATAGAGGACAGCAATGCAGCACTGAGTTTTTGGAGACTCTTTCTGGGATCCAGAGCAATAGAAACTATGTGTCTCTACTCAGCCACATCCATCCTAAGCAATCACCCTGTGTTCGCAGTGAACACTGATGCCTGCTTTAGAGACTGCAGAATGATTTGGATTGGAAGGGACCTTAAAGGTCATCTAGTTCCAATCCCACCACCCTCAGCAGGGAACCCTTCCAATAGATCAGATTGTTGAAGGTGCAAGCTGGCCTTGAATATCTCCAGGGATGTGGCATCGAATATGTCTGTGCAACCTGTTCCCAGTACCTAACCACAGTGAGGAAGAATCTCTTCCATGTATCTAACATAAATCTACTCTCATTTTAAAACTATTCCCCCTTGCCCTATCACTACATGCTCTCATAAAAAGTCTATCTCCAGCTCTCATAGTCTCCTTTTAGCTACTAGAAGGATATGATAAAGTCTGACTGGGGCACTGTCTTTACAGGATAAATAACCTCTTAGCTTTTCCTCACAGGAGAAGTTTTCCATTCCTCTAGTCATCTTAATGGTCTGTGTTTGAACTCACTCCAGTTCTTCCTGTGCTGAGGACCTCAGAGCTGGATGCAATACTCCCCATGATATCTTAAAGAGCAGAGCAGCAGAATCACCTCTATCAACCTGCTGCCCACATCTTTTTGATGCCACCCAGAGCACATCTGGTCTTCTGGAAGGTAAGTGCACATTGCTGGATCACGTTCAGCTTTTCATCCACCCCAAGTCCCTCTTGGCAAGCGCTGCTCACAATCCCTTCGTTCCCCAGCCTGTGTTGATACCAGGGTTGTCGTAACCCGGGTGCAGCACTTTGTAATTGGCCTTGTTGGATCTTTTGAGCTTCACATAGGTCCACTTTTCCAGCTTGTCCAGGACCCTCTGGATGGCATCCCATCCTTCAGGAATGTCAGCTGTACCACTCAGTTTGTGGTCAGCTGCAAATCTGCTGAGGGTGCATTCAGTCTCTTTGTCTGTCATTGTCGAAGACATTAAATAACATTAAATAACAGTGGACCCTTGAGGGCATCACTTGTCATTGAAGTCCATCAGAACTCTGAGACACTGACCACTCCCCTCTGGATGAGACCATCCAACCAATTCTTTATCCACTGAACAGTATACCCCTCAAATCCATCTCTCCAGTGTAGCAAGAAGGATGTTGTAAAAGACCAGGTCAAAGGCTTTACAAGGTCCAGATAAATGATATCTGTAGATCTTCCCTTAGCCACTCGTGTAGTCACTCCCCTGTAAAAGGCCACTACATTGGTCAAGGGGGACTTTTTTCCACTCACCAGGTACTTCACCTGACTGGCACAACTGGCCAATTCTCTCAGGACTCTGAGGTGCATCTCATCAAGTCCTATGGATTTATGAATGTTCAGGTTCTTCAGCTGGTCACAAATTTGCATTTCACTTACAGTGGGAAGCACTTTGCTACCCCAGTCCTTGTTTTGCAGTCCATGACAGACATGGACATCTTTTTCAACAGAGCTACCACAGCATGCATGGTAGAATGAAATATAAGGCAAAGTCTTCCTTAGCAGACCACTATCCCTTTGGTAATTTTAACTAAATTACTGTTATTCCAGATCTTTCAGCTATAAAGGCAAGTGGCAGTAAAGAAATTTGTTTTGTTTTAGTAAGTTTAATCATATATAAGTGAAACTCTTCATACCAATTATGTAAAGACATTACAACAAATAAGTAGCAGGATAAGAGAAGGGAGGTTTGCCCTTTTGGAAGAAGAAAATGGCCAGTCTCAACCTAAGGCAATTAAAAGAAAAGGAGACAGACGGCTGTTAATGAGTGGGGAGGTCTCAGACATGTGGGTTGAGGCAATGCCAAGCACAAATACAGGATGGATGAAGAATGAACCAAGTATCCCTGAGAAGTACTTGGGGGTGCTGGTGAGAGGCTGGACATGACCCAGCCATGGGCACTCCCAGCCCAGAGAGCCAAACGTGTCCTGGGCTGCATCCAGAGCAGCGTGGGCAGCAGGGCCAGGGAGGGGATTCTGCCCCTCTGCTCTGCTCTGCTGAGACCCCACCTGCAGGGCTGCCTCAGCTCTGGGGTCCCAGCACAGGAAAGACATGGACCTGCTGGAGGGAGTCCAGAGGAAGCCACAAAAATGATGTGAGGGATGGAGCAGCCCTCCTGCAGGACAGGCTGAGAGAGTGGGATTTTTCAGCCTGGACGAGAAAAGGCTCTGGGAACACTTTACAGCAGCCTTCCAGTACCTGAAGGGAGCTTACAAGAAAGCTGGAGAGACTTTTTACACGAGCTTGTTGTGTGACAGGAGAAGGGGTAATGCATGAAATTGCCTCAAATGTATGAGACAGTCATGACTTTTTCTCTGTTGGATCTTTATAATCCCCTTAATTCAAAATACAACATTAAACTGTCACATATATATGTTTCTTTGATCTCGTGTTACCAGACATAAAATCTTTCTTTTTTTTATTATACTCTTTAATTTTTATTCAGGTTTTAATCTAGCATCTTACACAGTAGTTTACCTAACAGCATTTGACAGAATGGAAACAGCAATTCCAGAACCAAAGTATTTATTGTGAGCTAGAAGAAACTACACATGCTACACTAGAAGTTAAAAGATAACTTGGGGAAACAGCTCCACTTAAGCTGATTATTCAAGTGTCTTGTCTCTGATAAATTCCATCATACGTTTGTCATTTACAAAAATTAAATGCATTTACCAGTGTGTCTAAAATCAAAAAATGCATGCACTCATATGAAGGAGATTCACACACTGAGGACTGTGTATTGTCTTAATTATAATAAAAACATTTTTCCTCTGAGCCTCTGAAAAGACTTTAGAAACTGCATATTTCTACAATGTGGAACCAAGGGACACCAGGATTTCCAAAGTTGAAGACAATGATCTAACAACAGAAAGGTTGAAATTCCTTAATGAAATACCCTATGGGAATGGAAAGAATTTTAAATGAGAAAAATCAGTCCCAGTTGAACATGATTTCTCACTGCCAAATCTTCCATAAGACTAGAGTAGCACAGGAACTAAACTCTTAGCCAAAGGACCTTGATGAACCCTTCAGTTTTGTGAGTTTTTATTATGTACCTATTGTCTCTAGACCTGAAAAAAAATTTCCAAAGTACACATTTATTTTACACTGCTATGGGTGTATGATTCCAAGTAACTGTTTAACAATAGAGCAATTCTATTTCTACAGATGAGGTGATTTTAGAAACGGGACACTAAAACACATCTGTATCCAAAGTCCCACAAAACATTGCTCCAGACTACCTCGCAGAAAATACTTTTATACAGCTGCACCAGACACTTGGGGAACAAGTGATTTAAGATTTATATGGGAGAAGACTCTCTTTAACACACAATGAGGGACAAAGAATACATCTGAATCTCAAGGATGGTGGAAGAGCTAATGTCATACAATATTTTCAAGATACAAGCAGGTCAGTAACAATGACCTCTAACAAAAGAAGGCACAGTGAAATAACATCATTGAAATAGCAGAAATAATTTTGCAGGCTTAAAGAAAATGCCATTAACATTTTTATTCTCTTTCCTCATGCTACAGAAGTCATATAACTTGAACTCAAGTCACAACATCAGCATGGCAGGGGAAAAGAAATATGTGAAGTTGGGAGAAATGCTTTTTAAAAATAATACTATGACATTGTAAAAGAAGTCCTAAGTATTACATTTTGTTTAAAGAGTGACACTTTGTGATTCAGGCAGAGGAATCTGCATGGTTTTGTTTGCTTTAAAGTGTGGAAGGAAAAAGTGGTTTTGCTGTCATTCCCCACACATGCACACACACAAAATGTTCTTTTATTCCTCCCCCTCCCTTCCATACACTAAATCTAGTTGTTATCACCTATAAGCAAGAAGAAAGTACTCTGCCCTCTAAATGGCCTAAATCCTTCAATATGATATACTCATGCAGAGTTAGTTTTTAGATATATATAGTTGTGCAGACCCAAGTCAATATTTAAGGCACTTGGCATAAGTATTAGACTTTGACTTATAGATCAAAATACAGGACTGCAGCCATAGTAAATACTCTTCCTGATAACTCACTAAACAGAAACACTTAAAGAGAAGTTAAATGTATAGAGGTCACAAAGGATGATAAAATTATGCATTATAATGATATAATTATATATTATTCTGATGGCAGAAAGGTCTTTTGGATGAGGCTGAGGAATATTAAAATCTTGTTTCATAGCCAAAACAGCCACACTGCATTTGTGTGTCTCTAACAGCTGAATATTTTAATACATTTTTGATTCATCTAATGATCAAAACAATTGCAATTTATCCATTGCACATAAATAGATGCATCAAATTTATTGAAATAAAACTGATGCATGTAACAAATAATGATTTTTTTCCAACTAGACTGCAGTATATTTCACTGCAGTGTGCTACCACAAAAAAATCATACTGTGGTATAATGATTGTTAAAGGAAATTTTAATCTTCAGGCAGAGAAAAACATACTGAAAATAAATACCTCTCCTCTCTCTGAAAGAATGCAAGTTCACCACAACACTCTTCGACACTAAAACACTTTATATATTCAGTGCTTTCCTGAATAAGTTTCAAGTAAAAGCTTCTATAAACCATTAAGAAAAGCATATTTCAGTTTGAAGGGATGTACAGTGATAATCTAGTTCAAAATAAGAGAAAATAGAGGAAAAAATATACAATAAATAAATAAGGTACAGAAGGAATTCTAGTCAAAATTAAAGAATACTTTCATCATGCAGGATGAAAGTAGATGAGAAGAGAGAGAGACAAAGATGACAAAAACATTGTTTGGTTTTTAGATAGTTAAGATTGGTGTTTGCAGATTACTTACTTTGTATACAAAAGTAAGTATGGCAAATTTGAGGAATTATTCTGAAGATACAAATCAGATACTTAAAATCATTTTTATCATTGTTTAAGGCTTGGGTCCACAAATCAAAGAGAAAGAGAAACAATTCTCACATAACACCGAATGAGAAAATTACTATTGCAATATGTCCTGAAAAATCAGTGATTGTTGGGTCAATTTTGCAAGTCAAATAATCAGAAACACCTCCATGGCATCGGAGTTGACAAGGGTTCCCTGCACTACGTCTATTATTTTCTATTATTAATTACAGCGTTACTGGAATTTACCATCCTAACTATGTATGAAAATAAGTATTAAAATAAAACATGCACACCCCTACTTATTTGTTCCACTTATATAAGAGCTCAAGTTTATACTTAATATGCAAAACCTAAATATAAAAATCTTCTTGAGTATAAAAGCACTTTTCATATAAAGCAATATTTTCATATTTGTGATAGTTGAAACTGATCATGACCAGTGTTCCAAGTCCAGTTCAACAGCATTTATAACTTAAATCCACTTCTCTCTTGATATAAAATAATTACAAAATGCAACAAAGCAAAAGTACATAAAACATTCAGTACAAAAGACCTACACATAATTCAGTGCCAAACCATCAAATATTAGAACACCCATCACTATTGAGAAACTAACACTTTGACTCAAAAAAACGATTCTGAATTGCTTGAATGTAACTGTTGCCTGTTAATGATCAGTCATTACTCAAAAGAAGATACAGGCATATAAATTTAAAAAAAAAAAAAAATTAAAATTGTTGATTAAATATATTAGCTTAGAGGTGTCACTACCACATGTGTCAATGGTGGTAAGCCTTGGCAATGCGTGTACAACAACTTTGGGATGTCTCCATAGTGTTCACAGAATCTCAGACCTTATAGATCACCGAGTTCCAACACCTCCGCCACCATCAGGGATACCTTCCACTGGACCAGATGCTCAAAGCTCCATCCAACCTAGCCTTGAACACTTTCAAGTAAGAGGCATTCACAACTTAGCAGTGCCTCACCACCCACACAGTGAAGAATTTCTTTCTAATAACTAATCTAAACCACAGAATCATAAAATACCATGAGTTGGATGGGACCTACAAGGATCATTGAGACAAACTCCAACTCTGCACCAAATTCCTCAGTAATCACACCATGTGCCCAAGAGCATTGTCCAAACACTTCCTGAACTCTGGCAGACTTGGTGCTGTGACCAGTTCCCCAGGGAGCCTTTTCCAGTGCCCAACCACCCTCTGGGTGAAGAAACTGTTTCTAATACCCAGTCTAAACCTCCTCTTTAATGCCATTTTCAGGGGCTGTCACTAGACATCAGAGAGAAGAAATCAGGGTTAGCTCCTCTGTTTTCCCCCGGGAGGAAGCTGTAGACCATGATGAGTGTCTCCTCAGTCTCCTCCAGATGAATTGACCTCAGCCACTCCTCATATGGCTTTTCCTCTATATCCTTCACCATTTTTGTAGCACTCCTTTAGACTCTTTCTAATAGTTTAATATCTCATACTGTGGCACCCAGAACTGCCCCCAGCACTTGAAGTGAGGCTGCCCCAGAGCAGAGCAGAGCAGAACAGAGCAGAGCAGAATGGGACAATCCTCTCCCTAGCCCGGCTGGCGATGCTGTCCCTGATGCCCCCAGGAAATGGGTGATCCTCTTGGCTGCCAGGTCACACTGCTCATTCCTGTACCTACCCTCTTTCAATTTACAGAATCACAGAATAATCTAGGCTGAAAGAGATTTTCAAGATAATTTTCACCTCTAACCATATCCTTAATGTCACATTGACAACACTTCAGAGTGTTAGAGAGTTAGAAAGAGTGGTAGTGGTAGAGAAATGGTGACTCTACCACCTCCCTCGGCAACTTATTCTAATGCTTATTCCACACTTGCAGTGAAAAAATATTGTCTAATTTCTAATCTGAACCTCCTCTGGCACAATTTGAGACCATTTCCTCTTGTCCTTTTACTTGAGACTTGGCAGAAGAGATTGGCCCTACCCCACTACAACCTCTTTCCATGTATTTGTAGACAGCCATGAGGGCCCCCCCCCGAGCCTCCTCTCCAAATTAAACAGCTCCAGATCCCTCAGCCTAATGGTGCTCCAGCCTTCTGATTTCCTTTGTGCTTTTCCTCTGGACCTAATTCAAATGGTCCACATCCTCTTTATGTTGGGAGCCCCATAGCTAGATGCAGGACTGCAGGTGGGGTCTCATGGGAGTAGAGGGGGAGAATCACCTCCTTATCCTGCTGGCCAGACTCCTTTGGAGGCAACCCAGGAAAAAATGGGCTTTCTGGGCTGCAAATTCAATTGACAGGTCATGTCCAGCTTCTCATCTGCTGATGCCCCAAGACCCCTTCTGCAGGACTACTCTTAATCCTTTCTGTCCCCACCCTGTATCCATGTTTGGGACCGCCCTGACCCAGCTGAAAGACCTTGCACTTCCCTTTGTTGACCCCATGAGGTTTGCAGTGGCCCAGCTCTCCAGCCTGTCCAGGTCCCTCTGGATGCCATCCCTTCCCTCCAGTGTGTCGACTGCTCCACGCAGCCTGGTGCTGTCAGTGAACTTGCTGAGGGTGCCCTTGATCCCACTGTCCATGCTGCCAACAGAGAAGTTAAAATGGGCCAGTCCCAGTACAGACCCCTGAGGAACGCCACTCGTTACTGATCTTCATATTTCATAGAGCTGATGACCAGCCATCTCTTTGAGTGCAACCATCTACACAATTCCTTATCCACTGGGTAGTCCATCCATCCATGTCTCCCCAGCCTAGAGATGAGGACGTCATGAGGGACAGTATCAAATGCTTTGAAGAAGTCCAGGTAGATAACATCGTTCACGCTTCCATTATCCATCAAAATTATAACCCAGTCACAGAAGGCCACCAGATTGTTCTGGCACAATTTGCCCTTGATGAAGCCATGCTGCCTGTCACCAGTAACCTCCTTATTTTCCATGTGCCCCAGCACAGTTTCTAGGAGCATTCGATCAATAATCTTGTTGAGCACAGAGGTGAGACTGGCTAGTCTGCAGTTCTCCAGATATTTTATTTTTCCTTTTTTAAAAATAGGGGTTATGTTTTCCCTTTTCAGTCACTGGGAACTTCACTGGAAGTTCATGGTTTCAAAAGTTCATGTTTTCAAAAATATGATGAATAGTGGCTAATCCATTTTCTCCACCACTTCCCTCAGGACAGCTGGATACATCCCAGCAGGATGGGATGGACTCATGGAGTCATGCATCTTCAGGTTCCTTAGATCGTCTCAAACCTGATCTTCTCCTACAGCCAGCGATTCTACATTCTCCCAGTTCCTGTCTTTGCCTTCTGCAATTCAGGCAGTGTGGCTGGAGGACTTCGCAGTGAAGACTGAGAAAAAAAGTAGTTGAGTACTTTGGCCCTCTCCAAGGCCCCTGTTAACCAAGTCTTCTGCTTCCTTCTGGAGAGAACACACATTTTTCCCTAATCTTTTTTTTATCATTGACAGACTGAGAGAAGTTCCTCTTGCTGCCCTTGACAGCCCTCAGCAACTTCAATTTACCAGAGCTTTCCTAATCCGTTCCCTGCCTGCTCACACAGTCTCTCTGTATTCCTCCCAGGCTACTTTTCCCTGCTTCCACCCTCTGCAAGCTTACATTTTTGTGTCTGAATTTGTCCAGAAGCTCCTTGTTCATCTTTGAAGGCCTCCTGGCACTTCTGCCTGACTTCTTTGTTGGGATGCATTGCTTCTGACCTATAAGTGATGACCCTTGAATATTAACCAGATTTCTTGGGCCCCTCTTCCCTGTGCAAGTCTTTATGCCATAGTACCACTGTGCTGTCCCTTCAACAGCTCTCTGCATGGCTGAAGTCTCCATGAGGACCAGTACTTGGGAACACAAACTGCTCCTATAACCTCTACAGAGTGCCTCATCCACTTGATCTTCCTGTCCAGACCCCCATTATAATATCAACTGCCCTCCCTTTAATCCTAATATGTAAACTCACAGCTGGTTCTCCATCAATCATCAGGGAGAGCTCTGTGCACTCCAGCTGGTCACTGACAGAAGGCAACACCATCTGCTTGTCTCCTCTGTCTGTCCTTTTATAAACAGCCTCTATCATTCAATTCCAACACTCACTCATAGGAGTCATCCCACAACATCTCTGTGACTCTGACAAGATCTGTGCAGGCATGCACAGGTTTCCATTTTGTTTATTCTTCATGCTACATGCATTAGCAGAGGTGCTTAAAATCGGTCCTTGAAGAAGGATGAAGCCAACTTACTGGCTTGAGCAACTGGAATTTCTTTGTGCTGCTCTTAACACATTCTCCTGCTGACCTCTGGTCTCTCTCCATGCTCTGGGCATCTCTTGCTGGCCCTGGGATCAAACTGGTAGGAGTGGAATGAATCAAGGTTTCTTTCCTCCAGCAACTTTAGTCTAAAACCCTCTTCACCAGCTTGGCAAGCCTGTGACTGAAGATTTTATTCTCCCTCTCTGACAGATGGACCCCATCAGCACACAGGAGACCAGGTGTCATGGACTCCTTCACTACAGGTTTGAAATACTATACATTGTGTATGTAAATAGTTTAAATTAGGAGTATCTAGAATTTTGCATAAGTGCATATTTGGATGTTTAATGAATGATTAGTGATTTAAGAATGTCATTTGATTATGCAGTATTAGAAGAGGTTTTTTTATTCAGTGTTGATAATACTGTTATTGCTGACCTATATAAGATTGATGAGAAGATATACAGCTAGGAAAGGGCAATTCAGAAATTCAGATATTTACAAGTGTAGAAATAAGTAAGAATTAAAGCATAAAATATCCCAGAAATTGTTGCAATTGTGGAGTATATTGTCACTTGGAATACTCCCACTACCACAATTTCACCTGCTGATAATAGGTCGGTGTGGCAGCAATAAAAGAGAACAGAAAAAAATAATGGTAGGAGGAGCTGGAATATAGTGTATGAAAGAGTAAATCTACACAAAAGATTTTCTAGTCATTAAATGTGTTTACAATTGCACATTTAATTCTTTACAGCTTGCCAGACCACAGCTCTCTCATAGGTTGTGACAAAATAAATAGTTTGACCAGAATTTCAGTTAGTTCTCTGTGTTATGTCAGTTTTTATATTTCAGCAACCATGTTTTCCAGAGTTAACTTTGTATAACAAAGACTATAACACGTCTTACACTTACTTCACACAGTTACTGCAAAACATACATCTTTAGAAAAGTAGAAATGCCAGCTAAGGAAATGCATATTCACAAATGCCACACAGGCAGTAATTTAATTCTGAATATACCATATGGATACAAATGTGACTTCTTATTTTCTCTACCAAATTTCTCATTCATTGAAATATTTGTATTTGAGATGAAAACAAAAGAGTCTGATTTTATGTGAGTTTAAAGAAAAAAATTTTCTTGTTTAGGAAATCTGATCTTAAAATCAGCTTCAGTACCAATTAGCCCTGCACATGCAGTTAGTCCAGCATGGCAAGTACAAAATATTCAAGAATGGAATTTTAACTGCAGATATTTACTTTACTTCCACCATCCAGTTCTGTGAGAATTTTAATAGCTAATTAAGTTACATTTCACCATACATTATGAAAGTAAAACAAAACAGTTACAACTGCAGACATGAAATAAAATTTATTTCTTTAATTGAGATGATTCTGTAATTATCCTCTGCTCCTGCCTATTCATACCTGCTGCTCTTTTACTAGAAACTTTCCAGACACTTCCCTTGAAGTGTCAATTCTTTGCTGTAAACTCACTGAAAGCAAACAAGCAGGGGGGGAAAAAATCACCAAAAAATCCACTGTAAATAGCACTAATCACTTTGTACACTTAACACACTGAATATACTTAAAAATCAGGATGCTTATAAAAGCCATGAATTTAATACAGAAATGGGTAACTCTTAAGAGAAAATATCATACTTAATTTAAAAAAGGTTGAGACACTCACACACATTACTTCATTATTCCACTGCAACATTTTTCAGAAAATTTTAATAGCATGGAACAGACAGTGATCAGTTTAGGTTTTACTTCACTATTTGCATAATTCAAATTAAATAGCCATAAACTCAAATTGAAATCAAATTCAGATCTGACTGAAATAATGGGAATGCTGCAACTGACCTCGAAGCATAAAGAATCATGCTTGTCATTAGAAAGATTGGTGTAAATTATCAGAAACTAGAGAACAGTGAATATTAAAATTAAATAGATATAATGTTGCCACTAAAAGAATAAATTTACGAGTGTCCTAATTAAAACCACATTTCTAATGTACTCTTGTACGTGACTAATCTAATAAAAGGTAGCTGTAAAGTTGAGCTAAATAGTCCAGACTCATGTTTAAAATGTGAAGAAAACATGAAATTGTTGTACATACATATTAATGTGCGGCAAGAGACAGAATTTATGCAACAGATCACAAACAATCTGAAATTGGTGAAAATCCAGGGAATAAACTGGCCTAATATGTTTTTCTGGATTTTTAAGAATGAGAAAAAAAAATACTTACTGGCAAATGTATTATTCTACCAGTCATTGTAGGTTATAAAAATAATAACATCCGCAAGAGAAGAGAAAAACATAAAAAAATTTTCTACTCAGACTACTAAGAAAACTTAAAAATGAGAGATTTTTAAACAAGTGTATGTACTTTATTAAAAAAAAAAAAAAAAAAAAAAAGGAAAGCAAAATACAACATTTCAAACTGCTAGAAAGCCCTTTGTCAGATATCTGGCCAAGCAGTAACTGAGTGTTTTAGCAGATATCCCAAACTATTACCACCAAACATTTCCTGGAAAAACTATAATTTGAATAGTTTTATGACCCTTGTGCAACTCAGAAGGTGAATGTCTGGAGAAAAAAAGGGGGGGAAATGGAGCATACAAAAGTATTTTTTGCTGGTTTTTTTTCTTTCTCTAGTAAGTCTAGTGTACAAGTGGAAAAATTTGTTTAAAAACTACAGAAGACATTAACATACCATTACTATCAGCAGCATATGTAGTTTGGCATATTATAGGTTTATCCTGATAGATTTTTAATTGCCTTAAGTTTCATTGCAACATTTAGAGGAACACTTGAACTGGGGCTGTTATGAGTTGCATTGCTCATTCTGTGTGGTAGTAGGTATTCTCAAACTTTCCCATTCAGAAAATCACCAGGTTTGTAACCAGCTCCCCTCAGTGAGCACATCTTAAGATAAATTTGTGGGATTACACCCAAAATTTCTGTCTCTCCTATTTCAGTTGAGATAGGAGAACATTATTTTCACTCAGTCTTTTTATTCAGTACCATTTATTTTAATCAATCTGACAACAACAACAGAAAGAGCTTTTAGACTTCAAGTCAGAGCATGAAAATCTGAGCTTAACTCCATGACATTGGTCATTTTTCTGGATTTGGTATTAAATAAAGTACATTTTGAACACATTTTGTCCATCTGGAGTGGATTAGGCAAACTCTGGGTACACCTTATACCTTTTCCATCCCTTCACCCTCACAGACTAAAACTTTATAAACTAAATCAGAATACACATCTTGTAACTAACCAGCTGTACACTAAGAGTGAACTAATGGCATCAGAAATTAAAAATAACAGCCTTTTTATTAATTAGAAAACATTCCACTCACACACTGTGCTTGTTAATTAGCCGCAAATAACCTGCTGGTTGACATTTGCCATGCAATAAGCAGTTTTTCAGATTCACATTCTAGCTACTTTATTGTTCCACATGAGTTCCCTCAAATCCCACAGAGTCTATTTGATTCCTTTCAGCTACAAAATCTAGGAGTAAAGTTTAAAAATAAAATTTACCCTAATCTACCCCTCAAAAAAATCCAACCAACCAAAAAAGCACTCGCAAAAAAATTCTCAACCAAGAGTGGACACCTGAACAATATTTCCAACCTTATTCTGCTAACATGAGCTGCAGGAATAAAAAAACCCACCCAATGAGTTTATAACTGTCACAGAAAGGGGAATTTCATAATATGCCAAGTAATTTTAATAATTTCCAATTACTTCCTATTTTCTTCTATTGCCTGTTTTATCTATTGATTTCTATCATGTCACAGCCTACAAACTCTTATCTCACAAAAAGACAGAAAATGGGTAACAGAGAATTCTTCACTGAGATCTTTGGATAGGTTTCCCCCCACACACAGAATGCACAGCACTTGCAATCTTGGAACATGGCTCTAGACCCAGATTTATCTAAAGTGAACCATCTGTGCACAGGTAATGTATTGCTGTAATGGCTCACAGATGTTATGCTGCATGTCTCAGTCACAATTTCTCTTCTATCTATCTTAGGGTCATCATTCCAAATGATGTCTTAAACATACCTTAGCAGAGATAGCAAAGACCCCCAACACGCTTTTGACACAGAAGTAAGAACATAAAAGCTATGACAGTGGTGCCATATTATGGATGCTAACTATGAAGCAGGCAGCACGGTGCCTGTGGAATAGCAGGCTGCATAACTTTCTCAGTCTTGCCTGAGAAAGTGGCCTGGGAAATCATAAGGAGGAATTAAAACAATCCTCAGAGATAGAAAACAGCCTTGCAGGTGCTGTTTGTCTGTTCCTTGTTTTCTTGCAAGAGAAGGTCGAGGGGTGGTGTGCCACTGACCAATGATGGTGATGTGTTAGTTTGCTAACCAATAAGAGTTTTACTTTTCTGTACTTTTCACGTATCAGTCTATAAAAAAGAGCTGAGGTAATAAACCGGAGAAATTCTCCAGTTCGACTCCACAAGAAAGTCTGTCATTCTTCTCGCCGTTCCCAATAGAGCAACATCATATCTAGCAACATGACTGATTCAAGTGGTCAATAGCAGGTCTCTAACAAGGAATGTAAGGAGTATATTAGTATATCCTATACAGGCATAGCATATATATCCTGTATAGAAACCTTGGAATAAATATTCCTATGAGAAGCACCATACACATAAAATGCCTCACTTTCCTCAGTCTGATGTGCAGAGCCCTAGCAGACTTCAATTTTTCTTGGATTTTTTCCCCCAAATACATAATTTTGAATATGCAGCTACAATTTTTTCTCTTAGACCCCTTCAACTCCCTGAAAACAAAGATGAGTGGGAATTTAGTGCTATTATTTGAAAAGCTAGCTTGTTATATTTTATATATCTGCAGAGACAGACACTAGGGGCAATATATGCCTCTCCACTTTTCAAACCTCTCCTTCAATCTTTAACATGCAGTCACATGAAAACTAAGCTAATGGACACTGTATTTTGCACAAAAATCAAATAAGGAAACAGACTCCTCCCAGGTGCTTAAATTCATCTCAAGGAAGTCCAGTAGAACAAGCTAAAAGTCTACACAAAAAACAAGGGTGAAAACTGCTTAATGGGCTTCAGAGTCAAGAAAAAACAAGACACAGAATTACTGCTTGAAATTGGAGCTCTTCTTACTAACCAAGGGACTAGCCACGGGATGAGTATCTGAGACAAGGCTTCATGAGAACAGAAATGCTTTGGATCTATAGATTTATTGGACAAAGCTCGGAAATTGTGCTCATGGAGCTGGATAAGAGTGCTTTGTATAAAAGAGGAATTTTGCAACAACTTAAGAAGCCCAGAAAAAAAGTAGAAAATGCCTCAGAAAAGAAGCATAACAATCTTGGACCTGCAGGAGTAAAGGAATGTGCAGAGTCTGGCTGGTTGGCCTCACCTCAGTACCAAATGCCTTAACTAGTACAGAAGCTGATGGGGGAATGTTACTTACTATTACAGAATAAAAATATATTACTAACCTATAGGCAACAGATATGCAAAAAGACAAGAGTGCCCATTAAACAAATTTCCTTTTAGGAGTGCTATCTGGACAATGCAACTACAAAACCATCCCTGTCTGCCTAAACACTCTTAATATTATTAAAAAAATGAACGGCATTGTGGTCAGCTCTACACAGGTATGCAAAATGAAACAAGAAACATTTTGGTCCTCTTGAGTACCTAAAGCAATGTCAGAAGCATTTCTGTTCGTAGATTAGGAACCACAAGAATTACAGGAGTTTAGAATTGCTGCCATTTAAATATACTTTCTGTGCCCTAAGAAAAACTGACAGCACTGGACTGAACAATCAATGAATCTCACAGACAAATGAAAGTGCCCCTTACCCATAAGGGTACATGAATGAGAAAACAACTGACTGAAGCATTGTGAAATTAATCTTATGTATATACAGTAAACATAAACCTGTTCTGTAAAATTTTCACCTTGAAAAACTCGAAAAATCCACTGTGAAACAATACTAATGCCTCCCATACGGATTTCAATAGTGTTGCTAGAGAAATGCTGCATACTAATACATTTTTACTCTCATCAGTACAACCTGCAAATCAAGGTATATTTGACTTTATCAATAAAAACATCCTACAGCTCTGATTCTTCGTTCAATCAAACAAGGATCCTTACAACAGAATGTGTCAGTTCAGTGAGGCTGTGGAATTAATTGTTGCTAAAGCACTTGTGAACTTAACTCAGGCAACTTCAATCCAAGTAAAAGGTTATTGTATTTCAAGGTCTTTTAAGTCAAGAATTTCAGAAGGTGTATCTACATAAAACCACACAGGTTTACAGTCTTAAAATTAATTCTAGTAAGTTTTCTGCAAGGAATGTTTCCATAAAAGCACCGTAGCTGCAAGGACATCTTCATGCTTTTGTCAAGCATAGTGACTTTGTTTTTCTTTTAAAATGTAAAACAAACTCATGGTGTGTGAACTACCAACAGTAGATGACATTTCATTCAACAATTTTTGAGAAGCACTGTCTCCTTAAATGACTGAGGTTTCAATATTTCTCTATTTTAAACAATTGCATCTCACAGGCCACATTCTTTCCCTGAGAGACACACACCTGAACTTCCCCCTAAAACCTTCCTTTCTATGGCCTGTCTGGTACACCTTTTTACTTGATCTACTAACACACCAGGAGGTAAAGTAATCTTCCATCTCAGCAGCAAAACACTCTACTTCTGCAATGTTTAGAGAGTCAGCCACACATCCTTTGGACAACTATGTAGTACCTGGACAAATCAAACTAATCCTCTTGAGCTATAGAGAAATGCAGCACTAGAGTACACTTCCAGTGTAAAGGAGAAACAAAAGGCATCTCAAAAAATTCTTCACCTTCTCAATCCTGATACAAAGTGTAACCTAGAATCCAACCTTCTGGCCCTTACCATTCTGTGCAGGTACACAGGAAAAGGAATGGTTCTGCTCATAATGTGTAGTTAATGAAGGTGCTTTTAAGGGGTATCACAATTCCTGCTTCATGACCTTTAAGATCAAGAGAAGGAAGCAACTAACTAAAATGGAAGGGGAACATAGTTCAAAAGCATAAATAAAAATAAAGCAATAGCTGTACACTATAGTGCTTGAGTTTTGTGGGTTTGTAATTCATGGAGACACTATTTCCGAAGAAACAAAAAGAGGAAGCAGCCTACTAAGGAAGGTTAAAAACACCAAATCACCAAATAAGAACTTCAAAAATGCAGATTGATACCTCTACACTGGGGTGGGATGCACAAGTCTCAGAATCTACACTGGCTTGTAAAATTAATTATCTGACATTCTGGCATTGCACTGAAAAGCCAGATTGTCACATAATGATGCAGAAATATAGGAATCAAATGCAAGAGCTCTTTTTTTATCAAAGGATTTGAGATTAGACACATACAAGTTTTTCTCCTTTTTTTTTCATTTTGTAGTGCAAAATAGTTTTGAGGATTCACTAGGTTTATCTAAAATCTTCAGGACAAAAAGGCGACATAGTCTTAACAGCATTACACCAATAATCAGCCTCACAGTTCAAGTCTGTCTGCTTAGTATTTTACTTTTCCCTGCCCCAAGAGCCCAACTTCGATAATTTCAGGACAAAACATTGAAGTCTGAAATTTAAATATAATCTCTTACAGGAAAAAATGTAGGTGATACACAATATAAGGTCTTACTTAGACCAGTCTATAACCTGTGTATTTTTAATTAGCAAACAAGAAGTTCTCTGTAGTTCCCTACCCACTTAGCAGACTGCAGGGTGGCTGCAGGACCATGATCAGATAGGCCCATACACCAGGCACACCAAACACAGGCAGGCTCTTGTCCAAAGACTGGTGGCTTAGTAGGCATGGCAACGCCTCTGTGGGGCTTAAGAGATCAATTTTGACATACCTCCACTCCAGTGAGGCTACCTGGTTTTGGCATACAGTGTGTTTAGGATACAGAACTCTGTCTGCATTGGTGAAGCAGACACTCCTAGAGAATGTGCAGCCTTAATACTGTTTTTCCCAGATCCCATCTTTGAAAGCAACATGAAAGGATAGCAAAGAAAAGCTAAAGTGCTATCTGCATCTACACAGCTGAAGATAATGACTCCTTTTCTTATAACCTTTGCCCCACATTTCAGATAAAGACTGTTGTAGTTGCAAACTTAAAATACTTAGCTAGGACTCTGTAATATTTTCAAATACATCAAATTACTTACTGAAAAATCTGGTTTTAATCAACACAAAACTATTCATAATGTTGAACTGAAACTTTCCTATTTTCCATAAAATAGAAGTGCACACAATGAGCAAAAATTGATTCCAGTGTCAAAGTCAATAAAAATGTAATTACTCCGTACAAAGCAGAGCAGCATCAGTGGGACAGATTCAGGAAACTACTTCAATTCAAAATACTACTGGAGTGGCTAAAAAGTATCCTAATGTTTGGTAGTATAGGCTCAAATTCCTTTGGATATACAAGGTTATTAAAGACCTCTCCAATACATTATGAGTTTAAAGAGCCATAGCTATATCCTTCTTCCACATATATGCCTTAAATCTGGTTCAAGTGAAAGATTTACAACAGAATGAAAACAAGTATATAATCATTTCAGTAATTAATTTAGAATTACTAAAGTTAGTGGATTTACACATTTATATATATTAATATAAATTTGTCTTTACTCATTCCAATGCAAAAAAGATCTATTCTTCACATAAGCTGATTCATATTATTAGTAACAGCCAGGATAGCCAGCAGTTTCAGTAAAAGCTTGATTTATCAACTCAAATTGATTAGTGCAGCCTTTGTGATTATTTTAAGGAATTACAATTATTATATAAATAAATGAATAGAAGCATTTTGTTGTGAAAGCATATATAAATGAACTTTATAGAGGTAGGTGTTACTAGCCTGCAGATACAACACTGAGGCACTTTGTTGATTTAAAATACAGGTATATTATTAGAGATGTAAACTTCTTAGAAGAAAACTAGGAAGTTATAAAATTCTTACAAGAATTTTTACATTCTTACAAGATGGCATACATACACTATGTACTTAGATAATTATAGACCCCATAATGAAGAGTAAAAAATAAGTTTTCAGTATTTATTGGTTTTTGATGAAAAAATGTAATTTTGGATAGGTATTACTCATGTTCTCTCAAAACTTGCTCCTTTTACAGTTAGAGGCCTGTAAGTTAACACTGGCTTAAGGTTTTGTCTGGAAACACAGAACTATTCAGAACTACAATGGGAACATCCCACTGGAACTTCCTACCACATCAGGAAAGCCAGTACAGAATATACAGTAATAAAACATGTTAAAGCACAGCTGTGAAAAAAAACAACTGTGATTTTTAGTGCCAGAATAATGCCAACAAAGTGTCAGGTCAGTAAGCTGTAAAATTACAGAGTTGCCAATACAACTTAAGCATTTGTGTATTGAGGAGCTTCAGCTGACACAACCACACTACCCATGGATTACACTTTTTCACTTGTCTAAATTATACCAGTAAAAGTTTCATGTTAAGCAGAGCTGTAAACTTATCTTCCACTTCAAAAGTCCTGGCGAAGGAATTACAAAACTGATCACAAACAGAAGTCTTTGTGAAAAATTAAGAGCTAAGAATGCAACTATTTTATTTTTCATTTCATTCAATTTATTTGTATTAGAGTTCAATCGCTTTTTTTACATTTCTTGAAATCTAAAAGCTTTCTAAGTCACTCTAGCATTCTAGCATAGTCACTCAAATTTTTACTATGCAGTATTTAAGATCATACATAACAATTATTTCTGAAATATGAATACAAAATACATGCAAGTGATCCACTAGCTTCTATTTCCACTCCTAAATAAAAATATCTGTTCATTATGAAAAATAAAACCAAGAAAAAACACCACCTCCCTCAGGAAAACAGAGAAACTTACACAAATTTTATGCAAAATTATATTAAAGATGCATTATTTTAATCAATATTTCAATTTTTCTGCAGTGAATGCAATGATTCCAAAATAGGTTACATATAGAGCAATACAGAATTTGCCCTGGAAAGCAGAAATCATAATTAACAAATCCTAATCCAAATTAGAGCTGCTGCACCTGTTGCTACTTGAACAAAACAAAAAAGAATAAATAGTGTCCTTAAACAATAGTGAGACTTATTTCTTATTAAAGTACAGTTGCCTACCCCAAATTGCAAAGGGACAGACATGAATGCCTTTATCAGGATCACGAGATTACAGTGCAGGTTATGTTGAATTTATCACAGTAAAACTGAAATAGAAGCAAACAAATGGGCACATATGCAGGCTTTGAAACTACCTGTTAAAATTGTCAGTTCTCATCTTAATTAAGCATAATAAATCAAACCAGCTACAAAGCAGAGTCTCATATGGCTGGAATCTGCAAGAACCTGTTTTCAGAGAAATACTGTTATACTACTTGAAGTTCTGGCTTGAAATTCTTACAAAAACACTTTACATGGTTAACAAAACATTTTTCATTCTGTTTTGTTCTCTGTGATCTTATGAATTCTTTCCAATTATTAAAGTATAAAATGTTCAATAGGATCCATCTTTTCTACTACAATACTTTGTATTGGTAATTACAAAGTGAAAATAACAGCAGAAGCAAGTGATTTGCAGAGCTTACTTTTCCAAAATCTTAATCCAAACTTCAATAATATGATATATTTAAGACAAGCTGTCTATTAATTTTCCTCCTTTTAAGGTTACCTACCAAATATATTTATTTGCAACTAGCTTCTAGACATATATATGCTAAGAACAAGAAAGCTACAAGAAATAAAATAAACACAATACTTGACCATACCTAGTAATAAGAACCGCATTATCATGGTGGGCAATCCCATTTTCTGGAATGGTGTTTCCATCACTTTGGTGGGAGAGAATGGATTTCTGCCACTTACAGAAGCTATCGAGGGACTTGTCTGCATGGTGGTTTATCTCCAAGTTTGGCTGCAATACAACATGCATACCAGAAATGTTCCAAACAAATTACTAAGGTCAGTTGTTAAGCCTTTTGAAAACTAAAATGGGACTATAATTAGAAGCAGTGGTTTCTAGGAATAAAATCTTCTTGCCAAATTTTATTTCTGTAAAATCTGACCCCAAGTTCAGCTGTGTATTACTGAACCATCATTCTTTCTGCTCCAACTTTAATAATCATTTTGTCAACACAGTAAAAAAAATCAAAATACAGATCTAAAAATAAAACTGACATCCCCGAAGGTGTAATAATAGTCACCTGAAGTAAGAATACATATCTTTGAGATGATACACGAGGAATATTCCCTTGAACTGCTTCGTCTTGATTAAAGTAGTGAAAAATTACATGATAGGTTTTGTAAGGCAGCCACTTCAAGCTATAATTAAATAACTCTATATTATACAATTATGTAATTTGCATTTCACAGGTATAAAGCTTAGCACAACAGCTCTTACCTGATCTTCAGTGAGGACAATCAAACGTGTCACTATAATATTCACAACGTTTCCTAGACTGGAATCACGATAAAGTTTGGCAACCTGACCTCCAGAAAATAAGAAAAGGCACAAAGTCAGACAAGAAACACTACTTGCTTCCTAAATGGTTAAAAATTAATCCAATTTCCTCATGAAGTTCCATAATGTAAAGTATCTCATTGTCACCTAAACACAAGTTAATTTTTGACCAAAAAATAACCATTCCGTTAAAAAAAAACCTTTTGAGTCTCACTTTTCAATTGAAACTGTTTACACCTTGCTTCATAATTCATCCAGCACAGTGAGCATTTGGAGTGGTGATGTAAGCAGAACACAACTGTATAATCTCAGTGTAATTATTTGAATTCAAAATTAAAGACAATTTAAAAGTGATCACAACATACCTCTTGACAGAAAAAGTACTGCATTTTTCCCAAAATGCTAAGATTTTCAGTATTTAAGCTATTCATTCCTGCAAGCTAGTACCCATATTAAAGTATTATTCATGGCAATAAATAAACACTTGCCAGGTCCATTATCATTTCAGTACACACGTATCGATAGGAACACAGAGAAGGATGAAACTTACAATATTCATTACACTCAAAATGTAGTGTTCAATGTCTTTGCGACCATGGTATCCCACCATCATTTTGTCTGCTACTACCAGCGTTTCCACAAACCGTTCAAGGCTTACAGATCTCTTCTGACGACTATGACTACTTAGTGTGTCATTGACTGGAAGTGAAGCTGGAAGAGCAGATGCATCATTCATCCACCAAGGCTTGCCGCTTCTTGTGAGGTCTTCTAGGAACCAAAACAATTAGATACGTGAGAGGGAGTCATTAGTAAAACTCATTCATATGCAGCTCTTTTATGCTGAGATTGCCATCTTCAAGGTTCTAACAAAGAAGTCCTTCTCAATGTGAAGAAAAATTTATTTTCTAAAATATTTTTAAATAACTTATACAATGGAAAGCCAGCTTTGAGTGCCAATAATCTTAACTCTCCTTTAATTTGAATTAGGATGATAAATCAACAATCCTCTCTCAATAAATCTGAATTTGCATATTTATGTTACTATTAAGGATTAGGTATAATTAACCACAAGAACACGTCAGAATGTTAAGAATAAGAACAAGAAAAAAAATACTAGAAACCAAAAATTCAAAATTAATGTAAAGTCAGAAAAATTTTCTAAGGAATTAAACATGCTCATAAAACACTAAAAAGCTCTTTCCCTCTTGCAAAAGTCTATAATTTCTAGGCAATGAAGCTTACAAGCCTAAAATGAATCAATTTTTCTCTTCAGAAAGCTATCAGATTATATTTTATCTACCTTGTGAATTAACTGTAATAGAAAGTTTTAAATGGTCTGACATGGGATAATTGCCATAGTAATTTCAACAAAAACTTCTGTTCAAATATGTTGATTCTTGTTTTTCTTTCAGGCAAATATGTAGAAAAATATTTCTTGTGTGCAAAAGATAAATTATTAAAAATCCAAAGAGCTGTAATTATCGTCAAAACAAACATTACAAGATGGCTTTGACTTCTAATTCCTGTCCTCAAGCCAAAATTGAATCCATCCTTCCCTACAAAGGAAGGGAAGGATGGATTCAATTTTATAGGTTTTTTAGTGTCTATCATATATCCCTTTTCCACAAGAGCCAACATAGATCTCAAGCCAAAGTTTAGCGAAGTATATTGTTAGTCTGGTTTTATCTATGTAGGATTTCAAAATATCTTAAGTTATTCTTGGTATTTACAGATGAGCACAAGAACATTAATAGACACATTTATAGCTGTCTGAACAGGACTGCTCAAGTGAGCAATTTCTGAGATGAATTGTTACCTCTACTAAAACAGGGTCAGCTAAGGATGACTACAGATAGAACCTCCCATAAAAAAAAAATGCTTATGCAAGTCAACTAAGCACACTGATTTCAAAGAGAAAAACTACACCACGAAGAATGTATGTTCAGGTCAAAACCAGGAATACAAACCTTCGGCATTCCCACTGTTGCAGTGTTTCATAATTTTTGAGGCTACAGTATTGGCTCTAAAGGGTGCATATTTTAGAAAAG
Organism: Pseudopodoces humilis; assembly: GCF_049639895.1. Classification (NCBI taxonomy): domain Eukaryota; kingdom Metazoa; phylum Chordata; class Aves; order Passeriformes; family Paridae; genus Pseudopodoces; species Pseudopodoces humilis. Next base: position 56,697,336 of record NC_142203.1, on the reverse strand, counting down.
TCAAAAAATTAAAATAAACCTGGTAGTTATAAAAACACCAGTAACAAAATTGTCCTTATTCTGTAATGGGTATAATCCATTCTAAAAAAACCCTGTACAAAGTATTAAAGCCTAGTTTGGATTCTATAATGACTACTAAGCTTTCTCCTGTTTTTCACGTCTACTGTAGAAAACTCAAAAGTTGCTTAAGTTGTTCAAAGATTTTCATCTCACTTAAACAGTGACTTAGGAATGTCTGGAATTTTCTCTGACAGCTACTGTACTAAATATTTTAATTATTCATTTTTTTTCAAATAACAAATGCTGATGTTTTCTGATGCTCCTGGAGTGCTAAAAGTATTTAAAAAGGCAGTACTGCTTCCACATTAATTCAAAATTTTCACTCAAAATGCAAATTATTCTAAACATTTAAAAACTTATTTTTTCAAGCATAAAACTTTAAGAGGGATAAAAAGGCTTCTTCAGAATTGTCTTCATACTATCTTTCAAACAAAGGTCTCAGAAGACTCCACAAGAACAATTTCTCATTTTCTTATCAGAAAAGAAGCTTAGGCTTCAGTTGATCTCAAATAAGAAAGCTGGAAAAATTCCTTGCACTCCAGGATGTATCAAAGCTTATGCTGCTTTTCTCTTAAAAAACCACTAAATAATGGTGCCTAAATTATTTAAATGTTAAAATACATAAATGAATAAAGATCTACAATTTATTTAATGAAAATAGTTATCTGGCAACTTACATCATTCTTTCACCAAATTCATAAGTTATAAAAGAAAAAATTAAACTCCATTAACATTGAACATAATAATAAGGAAGTAAAAAAAGGTAAAAATAAAAATAAATAGAAAAGGAAAAAAACCCAAAAACTCGGAAAAAATACCATAACTGACCCCAAAATAATTATTCCTAAAGGGTGACATTAGATTTTAAACTGCAACTGAAAAGAAATCCAAACACATGTAGACATGGAGTTCACAACTACTGGACACAAGTTTTCCTAAGTCAGTCATCGAAGATACTGAGTAGTGGTCAAGGTCGAGAGAAAGAAGCACAAACAGAAAAATATCTTAAAATGCAATAGCAAACTTCTTATATTAGATGCAGCTATAACAATATTTCAAAGCAAAACATTATGCCATTTTTTTTCTAGATATTTTAGCACTATTATTTCATGCATCTAGCAAGCTTTTATTCCATTTTAGAATATACCAACTACAAAGTCTGACACAAGTGAAACCACTACATCAATCAAAAAATAGTAGAGCTATCCAGAAATAATCTGCCACTCAGCAGCTTTCATATGTCCCATTTTTGTTGTTTCTTAATCCTATTCAAATACAGCATTTTTCAAGATAATCCAGTGGTCTCAAAACCCATTGAAGCAATTGGAATTTGGCAGTGGAAAACTTCTTAGCAAGGCCTTAGTGATTTCAGCTCTATTTAATGAAACATAATTAACTGGTGACAATATATCCCTGAAATGCAAATTCCACATGCTTCATTTTAACATCTTTATGTTTAAATGCTTAAAATCTAATTTATATTATGAAAATCTATCCTGTGCTCTCATCTGATTCTCCATGCCTCTCCAATTTTGCTCTTGTATTAGCTACTATAATTAAATAATAATTAGCTACCATAATAGCTACACCATTGATTATGAAGTAGCCCATTACTTACTCATCCCAGTCAATTCTGATCGTGTTTTCACCAAATTCTGTAGTCCACTTTCCATTCTATTATTGTAATTTTTCTCGGAAAGGTCAGGAATTTTACTCCCCTTGACTCTATCAACACTTCAAAATCCTGACCATTTCCCTAATGGAGAACAGGTACAAAATAAACTAGGTTACAGTACGGGAAACTTGAGAAACAATGAATAGTGGCACAGTTACTCAAGCAGATGCCTCCCTGCATATAATACTAAGAAAATTATTCTGAAGGTAAAGTTAAAATCAGTCTCCAGACAAAATAAATCACATACTGCCAAAAGGTAGTTACAGCTTTGTTACAATTGCATTTTAAAACACAAAATTGTACTGTTCAAAACTTCCAAAACCAGTAAAATTCCCTAAACATCACTGAATACCTGGCCTTAATCTTTCGGTGTGAAAGCTGCGAAATGGAAAATTAATATTTGACTTTACTTTTTAAGTATTATAATTTTTGGGGGGGTATTTCAGGATGCTTTGTATGCCATTTCCCTTTAAGACAAAGCTGCAAGAGTGCTGAGAAAATGAGTTTAAAAGGCTTTGGTACTCACAAGGGTAAAACAGAACGTCATCTGGAAAAGCAAGACCTTGCAGTCTTGGCAGAGAGTAAATTTTTTTAGACATTTTAATAGAGTGGAAATAGTATACAGAACAACAGGAAAAGATGAATGAGCATCATAATAATCTTTGGCTTGTAAAAAAGCAGTGCTTTAGTACTTCAATAATTAAGAACTTTGGGCTATGAAAGCTCAGGGAGTGCACAGGAGTTTCCACTAACAAAGGTACCATCAATTATACAAAGTAATAAATGCTAAATATTGTACCATGTTTTACAAAAACTGCCTGCAAGATATATAGCTCTAATCAACTTGACAGTATTATCCAATATATGTGTTTCTAATATTGCAAAACAAGTCTCTTAAATGTTACTGCCTGCTAACTTATTGTAAAATAAGGGTACTAGTATATGTTCATTTTGATGGGAGAGCCCATGTGATGTATGTGACAGATATACCTGAGCACAGTCTGACAAAAGTAGCTGCCTGTGCTTCATGGCTTGGAGGACAATGACTTTCAAGCACTACAGTAGAAGATAAGATCCAACAGAGGCCAATATCCTTTCTTTTTGTAGGGGTATAATAATGGTAAAAATTGCATGTTCCTACATTTCGAAACCTTCCATTTATTTCAAGAGGCTTAAGCGGCAGCTCTCCCATCAAAATGAACGTATACTAGTACCCTTATTTTACAATAAGTTAGCAGGCAGTAACATTTAAGACACTTGTTTTGCAATATTAGAAGCACATATATTGAATAATGCTCTCAAACTAAAGCAGAAGTTACATACATGAAATCTGACATTCCATAAACACAATTAACTGAAACACTCAAGAAAAAGCTATCCCCCAAGAATGGGATCTTGCAGAAAATCTATATTGTAAGCTTAGACAGCTGGTGCCACTAAACATTGTAAACTTCAAAAGAAGCTAAAATAAATTACATCAATAAACAGTGATATTATTTTATTTTAAGATTAGTTATTGTCAGTCTGCCCCATGCACTGAATGTCATGGAATACGACTAGGACTTAACTTTTAAGAGTAAACTATTATTGAAATATAAACAATTGACAAGGTTAGCACATTTTTCTAGCATGTTAAAAATTACTTTTTTGCTCTAAAAGAACTTGTCAGATTTATTCCACGCTGTCATTGAGAAGTTAATTTTCAGTTTAATCAAGGGTTACATCAGAGTACCTAAAACATATAGCTGTAGAAGTTAAAACTATGTTAAAAAGAAAATATCTCTCCATTAAAACTATATAATCCTGCCCATAAGGCACATGTAAATCACATATTTGACTATAATGGAATAATGTCAACCAACTGGACTAAAAAACAGGACTAAAACACTATAAACCTCCATAAACAAGAAAGATGTGGATTCAGTTCCAAATTTATTGACAATCATAATGCTGGCATATTTATTGCATATCAAGTTTCTCCAAATGAGATGGAACACATACTAAACATTAAGCTGTAATATGTTGTCACTCAAGCATGCTTTCCTGTTGGGGAATGAAGTACATTTATACACCTTTTGAGGATGCCTGTGCTCATTTCTACCACTGTCCACAACACAGGCATAAAACTAAGGCTTGTTCCTGCTGTCTTAGGTTTTGAAATACACTATAATCTCAGTCTGAATCTGGAAAAAAAGAAAAATCGAAACTACTTTTCAGCAAGATATTACGTCACCCAGAAGGAGGATTCTTACAGCTACATTCTACACTGTGTTTTAAACATGAAACAAGCAAGATCTTAAAATACATCTCAAGCTATCATTTTTTAAAAGGAATGACACTCATTCTTGTTTACCTGAGACTCCACAGTGACTGTGATCATAGAGGTGTTGCTGGTGCATGGTAGATTTTTTGTATATAACATGAGGATGACCATTCTCGTAACTATAGTTACTAGAATCTTCTGTTATATTTCTTAAAGGCTCAATAAAATACTCTTCGTCTTCTGTAGCAATGACTCCATGCTTAAAGAAGAAAATAAGAAAATAAAAGCTTACAACAGACAATATGGAACTACTATCACAAAACTTAACTCTAAAAGACATTCTCTGTGAAGAAGTCCACAGCTAGGAGCTAACACATACAACACTGCATGAGCCAGCCCTCCTCTGCTGATTTTAGTATGAGCAGGATAGGTGCCTATAAACAATACAGTGAGAAAAAATAAAACATATCATTCAAACTTCTGTTTGTGGAGTACTTTCACTGGGTTTTTTTTTTGTAGATGCAGTTAAAAAAGCAGGAGATATTCTCAGATTATTATAAATAATCTCTTCAGAGAGATGTTGTGTACATAATTCATACCCGTTAAAAATCACACCAAGCCAAAATGGCCTTGCTCTAATGGCAAGTCCAATATCCATCCCTCTGTGTTGTCACACTGCTAGATGCTTAAAGCCAAACAACTCACCAAAGACAAAAACCACGAAGGATTAATTTTAGAACACATATTCAAAGAAACCATTTTTATTTTACATCCAGACACAATCCCAAAACTGAGCAAGTTAATAGAAATCAAATTATTTATATTAAGTCCACTGTCTAAAAAGCATTTATTCCATAAAAACCTCTTGCCACAAATCTAGCAAATAAGAGTTATTGCAGACTGTACACTAGACCTCATTCTCCATAACAAATGAATTTTTTTTCTTTGTGCTGCAGTGCAGAATAGTAGATATTCTATTCTCATAACTTTCACATTTGTGAACTCAGTTTCTTCCAAACAGGAAGTGGTTTATGGAAGAAAAGGGAGATTTCAGGCCAACTATGCAATTTCCTGAACCTTCAGCAATTAAAACTGAGCTTTAGCAGCAAATCCAGGTTTTGGATCCTTTCAGATATAGAAATATTGGGGAATAAGCTCTGACAGACTTGTACACCAATATTTGCTAAATAAAAAAATCTGATACCCAAATGTAGAAAATTCTGAACGTATCAACTTTCTACACGGGGAAGAGCTATTTATCACATAAAAGCCTGGAAGCAGCAACTTCTACATTCGTATCCTGATTTGATGAATCACAAATTCCTACCACACCTTTTACCTGTAAAACAAGTATTACACATGAATCTTTCTTTTAAGACCTCTATGATCAGCCATAAGACCACCTGCTCTGTATCTGCTCTGAAAATCATAACGCTGTTTTCAAAGATCAGAGCTTGTCTTTGTATATTCTTGGTCAAAGCTCTTGTCCTACTGTTTTGTACATAAAATGCCTACTGTTACAGTAGGCACTCATATTCATTTATATATATATATATATATATACTCACTTCTGAAACAACAAGATAGAACTTACAAAATAAATGTAATACATGTAGTATGTCAGAAACAAGTGTTTTCCAAATAGAACTCTATCATAAATCATGAAAATATATGTATGAATAGACTGCAGCTTTCAACTATTCATTCCATACATTCTGAATGCAAAAATAAGTGTTCATTTTCAGTGGTATTTTTCATTACTAACTTAATAACTAGCTCAAGGTTACCTAAGAAGGTAACATCAGGGTCTAAATTCACCTGGAAGATGCCAGTATCAAATTCCTCTTGCAATGCCTTCTTGTTACTTGAAGTCTAAGATTTTACTAGGAAATAAATCATTTACTGGTATACTGCTGCTTAAATAGTATTGAAAATGTAAACCAAATTGTAACGAAGCTTGCCAGATGTGCAGAAAGAACCTTGACAGTTTGGACTGCATCCAGTCTGGATGTCAGACATCTGGGTTCAAGCGAATCCTGAGCCATTGTAAGCTCTGGTATTATGTTCCCACAGGAAGAGAGTCCTGTGGAGTGGTTCTAGCCAACACCATCAGGCTGTCTGACTCATGCCAAGCCTGAGGAGACAGAGGTACCATCCAACCTGTGGCACTGTCTCTGAGACAGAGTGGGTCCCAGCTTAAATTCCTCCAGAGCATACATCCTTCCTGTCTGTACTCAAGTCCAGCCATGTTTGCAAGTCTAAGCATGAATGAGATAATTATATCAGCTACTGAAACTGGTAATTATAAGTGGCGAGATTACCTCAGCAGAACTAAGTCAATTCAGAAAGCATAAACACTTAATTGCAGCACTAATTCTCTATACAAATTGCATATTTCTGCAAATAACTAAAGAATATCTGCAAACAATGGTCACAGCTCCTTCAGGTACCAGCAGTGAAAACAATAAGGAGAGCATCATTACTTTTTCCAATACCTAGCTGATACCTGACCTCATTTGCCCAAATGCTATGCTGTTTAAGAAAAAATGTTTTAATAATGTTTATTTAAGGAACTGAAAATAAATTTTAACATAGATCTACAAGCAGGTTGTGAAAACATATGTGTGCTCAGTCACTGCAGTCAGACAAGTGATTCAATAAGCACTGGAAACACACTGACCCTGCATATGCCCCTCCCATAAGCTTGGCATAGGTATACCATTTTAAGTCTAACAGTATTTTTGCTTGCAAACAAAATTGTTCTTCCAGTGCTAAACTGATGCAAGCAATCTTCTTGAATCACAGTGATTCAACAGTGAAGTCGCTGCTTTTTAAGAAGCACTCTAAATTCTACAACTAAAAAGTACCTTGATGATGGCCAGCATATATTCTAAGTTTCAAAAATTCATGCAGCTAGAGATACTTGCATTGTTTATGTATTCAATGTTAATCAATGCCTGATTAATACATAGTGGGAAGTACACTATTATATCCAAACCAACATTCTAAATACCACCCTTGATTTATAATACACTATTTGAGGAAAACAAAACTTCAGTTGAAAAAAGAGTTTGAAATAATGCCCATTTAAATCAGTAAAATGAATTAATTGTCTTTTTTTTTAAGTGTTGCTATTGTATTTTATCAGTTCATAAATTAAACTTCTGCTCCAAAGCATCATAAACATCATTAAGACATAAGAATGACCAGAAAAGGTTTTGACATAATACCATGGATATACGAAACAAGCTGAAAGCACCAAGAATGTTACTACAAGGAACATTCCCAAGATTATTATCTAAAACAGATTGTTTGAGGTCCTCTGTTATCCAATTCCACTATAGACTGCCAACTCATGCTAACATATACAAGGTCTGGTTCCAGCAGTTTGACATGCTCAGACAAATCTGTGAATCCACATGGAGTTCCCCTGAATTTGTGAAAAAGAATCTTTTTCTGTCAGGCTGTCCAGCCAGGGCCTTAACCTCCTTCAGATGTGGGACATCCATCAGTTGCAAAAGCAAACTGAATTATGGGGGACAAGTAAGCACATGCCTTTTCCACACAGCACTATAGTTTCACAATTTTTCAACACCTTGAATGTTTTTAGGCTTTATGCTTTACCCATTTTTAATATAAAGTACTAGTAATGCAAACTTCTGAAAATGTGTCAGTGTTGTTCAGTACGTCAACAGCTGGCTATACACCATGATTTTATGACTGAGGAAAAAGACTGCATTAACTTACTGTGCTCTCAAAGATTAAAAAAATAGTGATCTGGCTTGAGACAGCACATCATGGAATCTAACAAAAACTTAAAACCAGGATAGGGACAGTTCATATATAATTTCCTGAATACTAATGTTATACAAAAACATATCAGTACCAAAGATAGCCCTTAAGTCACTGATACAGAATTCTTTCACATACAGTCAAAAATACCATAGTATATGTAAATTATGATCTATAAAAGTGGATGCACTCTTTAGAGTACAATTTGCTTTCAAATAAGCTAATTCTTAAGAAAAATATTAGTAATTTATATGTATTGAGGAATAAATGAAGCAAACATTAAGTCTCCCAGCAAAATAATTACCCACCGAAAAAAGTAAGCCACCTACCTGTGCTCTCATTTCTCTTTGGATGGAGGTAACTGTGCTGTCCAGCACAAACATAACAAAATGCATGAACTTCACATATATGGAAATACTGCATGTTTTACATTAACCATTTACTTAGGACCACAGTAGCCTCAAAATAGATCCTACTACTGACTTTTTCAGCCCAAAATTACAAAATTTGATAGTATGCAAAACCTGTTTGAGCACTCAGTTAAGAGCTTTGACATCTGGCAGAGGACAAAGGTGAATCAGAATGCAAAAAGATTGGGGTTTTTCTTGATTTTATTACTGAAGGCTCCAGAACTTCTCTGAGATTTGCTCCTCTCAGAGTTGGTCAAACTCCATTTCCCTGAGGTAAAAATTCTTCTCCCCTCAGTTAGTCTAACATCATTTATTTTCTTCTTTCCTTCAGCATGAAACAGTCAGCTTAGAAAATGTTTCAGCCTGGTTGCCTTGTACCAAACATCCAAAGGCCCTAAAATGCTGCTTATTGTAGGCTCTTTCATGATAGAGCCAAATGTGCAATCCATCCTCAAGTGCAGCATCCACTACAGTAAACATGAATTTGGAAGCCAGAAACCCTGAAGACAAGACCTTCAATTTCCTCACATGAATGCTCACTGGATTATAGAGCTTTCCTCATAACTTCAGACAATTTATAGCATAATCAGATGGAAGCTGCTGGACTGAAACTTCAGTAAGCAGTAGCCTGTAATTCTAGGGCACTTGGTAATGAGAAATAGAGAGGGAGAGGCTGAAATAAGAAACAGTGATAGGGAAATGAACTGACTGCTTGTCTGTTTTTTTGTAATGAAACTGAGAGAAAACCCTCCTTACACTTATCTCAAAAAGAGTTCTTCAAAGTCACACAACATATGTTATTTAAATCATGCTCTCACATAACCACTCTGAATAACTAATAAGAGTAACTCAAGACATTCAATAAGGGGAAGAAATTTGACCTATTTGTCAACAGTGAATTGTAACAGTACAATTGGAGTAAATATATTGCATACTTTTTGTTTGTGAGCAACATTCACTATTAAATATTACTTACTATCTGTTTCAGAGTTAAACTTACAATGACTGCCTTTAATACAGATCTTAATCAAGGACTATTATAATATGATTGGCAGTCACTTACAGACCAGCAATCAAACTGGAAAATACAATGAATGTCTTAATTACAATGCATTCTGAGCTATTTCTAACTCTAAAACAAGTATTATTGTCTTAAACATTCACTGCCAATTGCTTTATTAAACATGTTCTAACCAGCAGCTGTATAAAAAAAACATTTGTTAGTAGGAATCATCATTTTAAAATAACTTTGTGATGCATTTATCTGAATGGAGTGGGAACTCCCATGCACTGTGCTCTAGAAGGCACTGCCAACACTGGATGACAGAAGGGTTTCTGTACAGTAGAGGATGGTACAAAGTCAAGACTACTGCTGCACCCTCTGCAGGATTTATGCCTCTGAAATACAGCCATGTGTCACCCTGCTGATGTTTCTGGAGCAGCACAGGAGCATCACATACTTGTGACCAAATCTTCCTAAGAGATGCAGTGCACACCTGATACAGGAAGTCACAAGTAAAGACGCATGAAGAACCTGTGTGCCCAAAGACTAGATTAAGGCTGCCTTAACACCTGAAAGACACATGTAAGAATTGGCAACAACCACAGCCACTGAAGATTATGATTTAACTGGGAAAACTCTACATTGAAGTTAACTTACAAACACAAAGTTACTGACACCTAGAACCACAGGCAGCTGCACTCCAGCAGAATGGACAGCCTGAGGGCAAAGGGAAAACATGCTAAATGTCACCTCAGGGTGTTGGGCACAGACAAAAAAAAAAAATCTGCTTCCTCATGACATCTACAATTTTTCCAAGACAACAAGTGCTATAAGGAGCAACAGATGGGCAAAGACAATAGGAAAATACAGGCTTTTTTGTGCTTCATCCCACCTTTATTTTCCTATTATGAAATGAAAACCAGACTCAGCTAGGGCAAAGGCAGGATTTCTCGGCTCAGTCCCTTAGCCAGGGTCAAAGAGGAACTGAAATAGGATCATCATGGCACTTACTGCAGTCTCCAAGAGGACCAACTTGTCTGTGCATCAATCAGCATGCAGCAATTAACATAAAGAGGCTCTTTTAAATAAATGAGTCCTAAAAGAAGGGACTTGGTCTCCATCATATTTTTAGCTGAAAAGAAATCAAGCAAGGATGGAGTGTACTAGCTGTGAAGCCCAAATAACTATGACCAGAAAAAAAAAAAAAAGCTATTACATAATAACTGCAATAAAAATGAAAATTGTACTAAATTCACACCTATCTGCTGTAAGTCTACATGAACCAAACTGTAATACCACACTCCATGGAACATCATTCAACTCCATTTTTTTCAAAGGGTTCACTTAGCACTGGAAGTCCCCATTAAATATTTTTCCTCAGGAACTCTCTGAAATGTTAAACTAGACTGTATGAGGCATATCTCAAGTGGGTGGGTCTATGGATGCTAAATCTGAACCACAGTGCCTGTACAAATTACAGGCCGCATAGCTTTCTCAAGTCCAGCCTGGGAAGTTTTAAGGAGGAATCAAAACAATCATCAGGGACACAAAACAGCCTTGCAGGTGTTGTTTTCTATTCCTTGTTTTCCTTGCAGGAGAAAGTCAGGGGGTGGTGAACCCCACTGACCAATGATGGTGATGTGGTGATTTACTGACCAATAAGAGTTTCCTTTCTGTACTTTCCACGAACTAACCTATATAACAAGCCTAGAGCAATAAACTAGAAGATTTCTTCTGTTCTGACTCCCTTGAGAGTCCGTGTCGTTCTTTCCCGCCGTTCCCAATTAGAACAACAGTGGGTCTAATGCAACCTATATATGTCTGAAACAGCCAGATGTTTTTTGAAAGTAACATCCCAAGAGGATGTCATTATTCAATAGAGCTTCCAAGGACAAATGGGAATTAGTTTAGCAAATCTGTGTAATCTTTTTTTTCTTTTTGAGCTCAGTAGTTAGTTAGATCTGCCTATCCATAACAAGAAGATCGACCAGCATTCTACCATAATAAAAACCAGAGTGAGAAACCATAATATATATGCATATTTTTATTAGAGAAAACCCTGGCTCTTGATTTAATGTTTCATAGTCATGCCTTTCTATTTTAGTATTTTATTACTCAAGTTTTTCTACTTCTTTGCATTCATTTTCTAATTTCTTTTTCCATGCATGTACTACTGTCATGTGATCAAAATATCACCAGTAAGAGAAGAGAATAAATTAGGTAAAAACTTCTAATTCTACTTCTAAATATAAAAGTTTACAATTTGTAAACAAAATCTTTCTGGTAAAAAAGTTGTATAATTACTTTCTGATGCTGTTATTTGCTAAAGACTTTTTATGTTTTGGATTTATAGCAATGATGATGTCTACACCAAGCAATTAATCTTCTTTTATTTACTTTGTTTTTAAACCCAAATACTCAAAGACAGTGGGTGTTCAGTGCAATCAACATCTCTCTGAGAGATTCCGTATCCTGAAGGATCCACTGTGTGCTCCTCCCTGCCCCTTGAGCTTGGAAGGCTCTTATAGCTGTGGAAGATCTCAGCACATATCTAATCCCGCAACCCTAGTGCAGGCACTAGAGAGGTTGCCTGCTAGAAGATTACCGAATTGAGTCTCAGTATTTATATTAAGCTTGAAAAACTGACACCTACTTTTTCCCAGGACCTAGATCAGGTTTTAGGGGTTTTCTGCACCTTCCTCTCTACTTGCTTCCTACAGGGACCCAAAAAACTGAAAGACATCCAATTTAATTCTTCATCTGTAATTTAAAAGGGACAAGCACACTATTATACTACAACATGTAATATGGACTTACCAGACCATTGCAGTTGCTTAAGGCCACTTTAGTTGTACTGTGTCGGTCTTGCAAATATCCTGTGTAATGACAGTGGTCTAAGAAATCATGCTTCCATTGTGGTCCATCTTTCCCCCAGTACTCAACTGTAAAATGTCTGGACACCAAATCTGTGTTGAGAGTCAGGTTTAAATGAAAGTGCTTGCCATAGGCAGAAAGTTTAAAAAATAATTTAGATGCTGCCAGTTCTTGGTCATAAGGGTCTGTGCTCCTCCTCCTTCTTGAGGGTTTAGGATTTTTCACAGTAAAGCTGAGGAAGGCTCCATTTTGATCAACCCTTATTGGGATTGTTAGTTGGTAGTGTTCAAGGTAAGACAGGAATTCCTCTTTGTAATCAATCACAAGGTAAGACAGTCCAGGGAGTGGGCATAGAAGAGAAGAAAATATAACAGGAAACAACAAGTAGTAGCATAAACATAGACCATTTTTGGGTAAATTTCATCACTCTTATGAGTAATATGGTAAATGCACGATGCAGCATTTTACAAAATAAAATGAAACATTGTTTTCTTTCTAAGTCAAGAAAATGTGTTTGGTTTCCCATTAATATTCTTATCACTGGAAATATGGAAGTTTTTTAATACCTGCCATTATCTTTTCCTATTTACCAAAAATATGTAAATAATTGGGGCTAACATAAGAAGGGCATATTTTCCCCAGTGATAGCATTCGAAGACAAAAGCTATAAAATCCACTTGTAAAAATACAAACAGTAGTAATGAAAAGGATTATATAGTAAAAACAAGATTAGATTCTTACTTCCTAGTCTAAAAGCATGTTAATTTTATCATGGCAGGTCTCTCAAATATTATCAAGTATGTTTTATGAGGTTTAATTTCTAAGGCTTTTCTACAGTTAAAAGTCAACAGAGAGAAATTAGAACAAGGTTATTTAATCTGTATGACAATTAATCATGATAAAACTAAGAGCAGAGCCGAGATGAGCTCATGAATTATGTAAACATGGTTTAGAAAATATTACACAAATATAATGCAAAAATACATGCTTCTTGTTAGCTACATAGATCAGACTCCTACCTTGAGAACTGTATGAAAGCCTGTTGTTACTGTGAAATTCTGATGAAACCATGACTAGGCTCAAAATCCATGTCCACGTCTTCCAAAAAATTTCCATAATTTAGAAGAAACAGTAAGTTCTTTTTTCTTTCTCCTAGGAGAGCTACCTGTGTGCTATAGGGTTAACTTCACTCCAGAATCGCACCATAACAGGTATATTTATTTTGTACTACTTTCAAATTAACTATTAGATGTTCCACTTTCTGGACAGGTACTTTCTTCTATAACTGTAGTCATTTTCTCAATTCAAAGCAAGTATTTGTAAGATTCCTTAAGATATGAGACAGATGTTAGATTGGATAGTTACTGAATTTGCTCCATTTCTTTTCCTGAAAAACAGAAGAATATGAGTCAAGGCAAATTCTTTCTATTAAAACAGATCTATGCTGCAAAATACTAAGCCATGACTACACAGGGCGATATTTTGAATAATATTCAGTATCAATTTTATGGTCACATCCAAGGTCACAATCTTACAAAAAGAAAAAAGAACAGAAGAGTTACCATTAACATTGAAAAGTAGATCCATACAGCTTATGATGCATTTATCAACTTCATGTTATTTTTATGAATTCTTACACCTATTTAGTGTTTCTTGTAGCTCAAGTATTATGTTCAGATTTGTTCCATCTATAATCAATGCTATGCACTCATTGATTTCAACTCTTAATAACATGTCTCAGTATAGTGGTAGATAAAGGAAGAACCTGGGAAGGAATCCAGAGTACAGTTATCTGATATTTCTGAAGCGTGTATTTTGTTATTACTCAGACCAGGGTTCTGCTTATGCAGGCAGAATTCCCATTCACTTAAATGGGAATGCTGCATATTAGAATACTAAAGAACAAATTTCAGTATCTAAAGCTATTCATCATACACATTCTAACATTTCAAATATTTGTTGTCAATTTTTTTTTTCATTTACAACACAATTGCAACAATAGTAAAATGCAGCTCTAGGTACAGCCAGGGATTAAATAGAGGATTCACGCAGTCAATCCAGTATCATGGGATATCAAACTATGTGTTGTGTCAGCTGGTACTCATCAGTCCACTTAAACACTCACAGCACACCTGTGCACAAACTCTGCTGAAGCAGACAATGGAGAAACAGAACACCTAAGAAGGGGAGCTTGTTCAAAAACCAATTTCCACAAGCATACAGACTCACTTACACATGCACCAGATAAATCCTGGGAATGATTTACAACATTCATTCAGACAGGTAAGACAGGTACAGCTAATGGATTATTTATGAAGGTTTTATAAAGAGCTGTAACATAAAATCTGAAGAAAAACAATCAACATCACCCAAATGCTATTTACCAATATTACAATGAATATTTAGGTAATGTCTCAACCAATCTGAAACCCATCTAATTACTAATGTGCAAATGAGGTTAACCTGACCTTTTAAAAAATCTCTCAAGACAGCACCCAGTATTTAGTCAGGTTTCTAAAGAGACTAAGACACTTTGCAAACATGCTTGGTGCTTAGTAGTACCTTTTTTCCTGATGAAGCATGAAGACTTTGTGATACCATTCACATATGGCAAGGCCTCAAAGCACATTAATAAAAAAGCTCTCTGTTTGCATTGCTATGTAGAATCTTCATTTCCTAGCTACTACTTAGCTACAGTTCTTAGAATTTTGCAAGTTTTGAAGATACGTAATTAACCCCATATTCTTTCAGCTACATTAGTACAGTAAGTAATGTGCCTTATTTCTAGTCTCAGAATGTATAGTTTCAAATTCTTGTCACTGAATCTTGCTTTATCCCTGTATGCTAATGAGCTGGTTTCTTTTCCTTACGTGCATAGTTATAATCTGATATGAGCACCTCTGGACACTTCCTGATAAGCAGCTCAACCTATTTGGTTTATCTCATTCAGTATAATCCAGTTTCCACATGACTGAATACTTCTGCAGATTTTCTCTGAACTCATCCATCTTTCCAGTTCATCAGCATCCCTTTTCATCTGCAGAACTGGGCACTGTAGACCAGTAATGGCTCATAACCACCATATATAGGGGTAATATTGCCTTACAGCTTCTACTTAGCCAAAATATCCTAACACAGAGCTCATGTTCAGCCTGTTAGGCTGATAAGTTATCCTAACATTAAGATCTCCTGAAACTGCAGTACCTAAGGAGCTAGATAGCTCAGAACACATAAATTAACAGTACCCATTATTTAGCACCATTTATTATTTACCCACCAACAGCCTAAATGATGGACCATAACCATATGTTGGTCAACAGTGTCAAACACTCACTCATGCCTAGTGTTCTTGCAGAGGTGTCTGAAGTGGTCTCCCTCGTTTCAAACTTCACACAAGACCAATCTCCTTTCATATCAAGCTCCCTGAAAGTTTCAGCAGAATTTTTTGCCTCTTCTTCAAAAATATTTATTGCCATGGATACAAGCTGACCATAGGAAGCTACAGTAATGTTTCCAATTAAAGAGTGGTAATGGATGTGAATGATAAAGCAAGCACTCGAGTAACTTCAAGATAAAATAAGTATGACATTTGGTAGGAACCTCAAAGTCTGGGCTCTATACCTTTTTGTTTTATTTCCACCTTCTTTAGAAGCCTTTTTTCACTATTGATTGTTGTTAAGATACAAAATTTGGTCAACACTAAGCTTACAATAAGAAATTTCTAGTGTGTCATGTGGTGAACTACACATTCACCCACTGGTAAACATAGGTGTGGCTCCATGTCCTCAACCACCACCTAAAACCACAGATCCTGTCTATCTGTAAGAGCTCTGCCTAACAGGAAAGGAATAGTACAAGATGATTTCTGATGACAAAACAGCTGCTTAGCACTGGCATTTCTCTGAAGGCACTGATGATAACTGTGGCAGACCTGTCACTGATGTCATGAGGTTCCTACTTAGTGACAGTGAGAAGAAAAAAGGTACAGTTATTGGACCGTAAGTGTTATGAGAGGCGGCTGAGGGAGCTGAGGGTGCTTAGCTTGGTGAAAAGACAGCTCAGGTATCACCTTACCGCTCTCTACAACTCCCTGAAAGTGTACCGGGGGGTGTGGGGGGGCGGTCAGTCTCTTGTCCCAGGCAACAAGTCACAGGAGAGGACGTAGCCTCAAGCTGCAGCAGGGGTAGCTTAGGCTGGACACGAGGAAGAATTTCTTCACAGAGAGGGTGATTAGACATTGGGATGGGGTGCTCGGAAAAGGGGTGGTCACAATCCCTGGAGGTGTTTAAGGAAAGCCTGGACATGGCACTTAGCGCCATGGCCTAGTTGACAGGGTAGTGTTCAGTTCTAGGTTGGACTCAATGACGTTAGAGGTCCTCTTCAACCTACATGATTTCGTGATAAAGTGGACTACGAGGAGGTGACTAGCCAAACTGCTCAGGCAAGTCACCATGAGAGCCTCCACCTAAACAAAGGTGCCTTGGGCAACTAAGGCACCACTTAAGCTGAAGGCAGCTCGTTTTAGGACAGGGAAGCATCCGAGACCGATGTCCCAAGACAAACGCCACACCAGGGGGGTCCACCACAGAACCGATGGGTTCCGACGCGCTCGGCGGCGGCAGCGCCGGGGTGCCCCGTCAGCTGCCGGGGTGCCAGAAACCACAGGGCGCGCACCGCCGGACCACAGCGCCCAGAGGGCTGCTACGCCGCGGGGCGGGGTGGAGGAGAGAGAGCCACGACCGGGAAAGGGACCCGCCGCTCCGGCGGGCGGGACAGGGGGCTGTCCTCCACGTCCCCGCCCCGGCGGCTCGGCCCCCGCCCCCTTCCCGCCCTCCGCGGCCGGGCTGTGCGGGCGGCGGGAGCCCGCGGTGAGGCGCGGGCAGGGGCGGCCGTGCGCCCGCCCGCCACTACGAGTGGTTGCTAAGGAAATGGGGAGGGCGGCGGGAGGGGATGGGGCGGGAGACGGGCATCAATCACACAAATTCAATTACAGGTATCGCGGCTGGCCGTGAAAAGCTTCGCAGAGCTTCAAAAGCCAGGGATTAGCTCTGCCCCCGGGAGCTTCCCCGGGCGAGAGCTGCGACGAGCAGACCGCGCCGGGAAGAGCTCGGTGAAAAGGAAAGGGGGCCGGGAGTGGCGACGAGAGGGACACGTACAAAGGGAGAAGACCGAACCCTCCTCCCCGGGAATTAACCAGAAGCCGAGGCTTGAGGAGTAAAATTACTGCCGTGTGGGCCCCGACGTACGACGGGGCTGCCACCGTATGAATCGCCCCCAGCCAGCCCCAAGGCTCCCGGCCGGCCGTGCCGAGGGGCTGGCTGTCACTGCATCTACCGAAAAAGCAACACCCACCCCCCCAAAAGTCAACAGGCTAGGAAAATACACGGCTGCACACACGGTTAAACATTATCTGTATCAGGTCTGCACACACAGAGAGTTAAAAACACTGGTACTGAAGAAAACTGGAAGTCGCCAGACACACATCCCTCAAAAAAAAAAAAAAATCAGAAGAAAAAAAAAAAAAAAGTCCTCCCTAGAGAGACTGAAGGGAAGAGTCTGGTTGCTGTGGTGGAGCTGATCCTAAAGTTAACTTTCAGCAGCCCATTTCCAGACAGCAGCGCTGAATCTATTTGGATAAAACGCGTGTGACCCAGACACTTGGCGTTTGGCCCAAACGCGTTGCACCGGCAGCCCAAATAAAAACAAGAGTCTGACTCTTTCCCTCTCTCTCCCTTCCCTCTTGTACAACAATGAAAGAAAGTAGCGAAGACAAAATCCGCACACACATCGCCAGGGAGCGAGAGCCCACTTACCTCCTCCCACCAAACAAAGTCCCTTTGAACCCTGGGCGACTGTGGAGACAGACATACACCGACAAACACGAGTCGGCGGGGTTAAGAGTCTGGCAAATCCCAAGCGGCTCGAAGTAAATCAAAACCACACGCTTCCATCTTCCTGATGAGCCCAGCGAGAGCCCGACATCCCCGCCAGCATCGCTGCGGGACGGCGGCCGCGCCGACCCTCCAAGCCCCGGTACAAAGTGTGCACTTGTCTGACCGCGGCAGCGGATACCGCCGGACACGGCACGGCCGAGAGCGGGGCTTCCTCAACTCAGCAGCAATCCGGAATAGCCTTGGGTTGTCGCTGGGGTTTGGGGGTTGCTTTGGTTTTCATCTGTTGTTTGGTTTTGGTTTGGTTTGGTTTTTAGTTTTCTGCTTCTACCAACGACTTAGTATTCAAAGTATAAAAAAAAAATCTTTTTAAAAGTGCACTATTCGAGATGGTACTTCATCAGTCAAACCTCTTATCGGTTGAAAAATCTTCGCACCCCCTTCCCCCATCTCAAGGTTTCTCTCTGAAATTACTCCAAATGCACCTCGCCTAATGCAATATAAATCTCTCCCCGCTCCCCAACGCAGCATTATTCGGGACACAAGAAAAGCAAAAAGTTTCATTGAATAGCGTGAAATCTTCCTTACCGTTTTCATCTTCAATTTCTGATATAAAGTAAGTTTCAAACAATAGAGATTGCACAGGACGATTCCCGTATTCCTCTCTGCTTTTCCCCTCTGTGCAAGCAACCATCAGGGTTATATTCTCCAACAGAATAAAATTCTCTAGCCTTCCTAAAGGGGTTTTTAGAAAACGGGTTGGCTTGGCAGGAGGAAGGATGCCATCAATTCACCCAAGCTATCACCCTGCACATTTTGTCTTTCCAACAAAAAAAGGGGGGGAGAGGAGGAAGGAGGGAAAAACAGGCTTATATTGGGGTGGGGGTGGGTGCCCTCCTCTTGAGCAGCCTCCTCTGTGCAAAATACCATGTGAATATCATCTGAGTTGGGGGGGGGAGGGGGGACCGGGAGACAGAAAGGGGGAAAGAGAGGGGGAGCAGAGGGGAGGCAGGCAGAGCAGGAAGGACTCAGGAAAGTTTGGTTGAAGTAGCCCCAGACCTCCTCCTCTGGCTGCCGGCGCCGGGCCAAGCCGAGCGCGGCGGCAGCGGGGGGGCCTTGGCAGCCTCGCCCGGGGGACGGCGCGGGGCCCGCTGACGTCAGCCTGCAGATGTGCCCCGGGACGCCGCGCATGCGCGCCCGTCACGTGGCGGCGGGGGGGGCAGGGGCGCAGCCGGGGGAGCGGGAGCGGGGGAGGCGGCGGGACCCTCGCCCGGAGCCGCCTGAGGGGAGCCCGGCCTGGCCCGCTCGGGGGAGCCGCAGCCGCAGACACGGGGTGCCGGTGGCAGGCGCCGGGCACGGGCGCTGCCGCTGTGCGGCGAGCTGGGGCGGCCCCCCGTTGCCATCTCCCTGTTGCCATCGCCCTGCTTGTCGCGCTCCCCGTTACGGGCATTAATAAAAGGAAACCTCTTAAACACCATTTCTGGCGGAGGGGAGGCGGCGTCTGAAGCCCGCGCGGCCGGCAGCAGCCGGACCAGCATCGCGCCGGGGCCGGGGGGTCCCGGCCCTGCCCGCACAGCGCTTTCAGTTTCACTTGCTGCCGGGGCCGGGGCCGGGGCCGGGGCATCGCCTCCTCGTCTGGCAGGGCAGGGTAGTGCGCATGGGAGCGGGCAGCTGGCGGCCTGCGAATCGCCCCTGCTCCGGGAAGCCAGCGGTGCCGGCGAGAGGGTCACACGGAGGGAGTTGGCTGGAACTCCCACTCGCCCTCTAAACCACCAAGTTAATTTCCGATTGCCGAAAAAAGAGAGAGGAAAAAAAAAAAATCCTTCCTAAACCTAGGTTCTAAGGTTTCAAGCTTCTGCTAACTGTATTTCCCAAATGGTGCGGGTGCGGGTTTTCCTCTCCAGCCGGAGGTAGTAGGTGTAATTGCATCTTCTGGTGAATCTCTAATATCTGGCTGGACTGTGAAATAATTACAGAGAAAGGTCCAAGAGCACAGCTACTCCGGGACTTCTCCAAGCATCGAAAGAGCAGGATCCGCCTGCAAAGTCAAACAGCCAGCAGGACTCGGATGGTCAGCAGGGGCTGGCTTTGTGCCCTGTGAGATGGTGAAATCAGAGCCGTGGCTGGCATTCATCGCTTCAAATAAACTCTACACAGTTACATTTGAATATGAAGCACTACTATAGTTCAAATACATTTTATACACATGTATGGTAATTTATTTTACCTGCAGCTCTAACAAAATAAGCACAACTTACTAAATAGTTTGTAACCTCTGACACCATTCATTCGGAAACAGCACGGTGAGCACTTACTTGAGAGATCCTCTTACCGTCGCCGGGCAAATTAATGTAACAATGGTTAGGGGAGTCGTAGAATGTATCGCTGCATTGAAAACCGGGGCTATAAAATGCTCCTTGGGAATAGGGGCATTCAGAAAGGAACGCTTTTTTCTGGAAATGCATCTCCAGCAGGCTCCCCCCGGGTTAATTGCTCATACGGAGGGCGCCATCCTGCGTCGGCGAGCGGGGGGAGCGCCCAGGGCGTGCAGGGATGCTGGCTGCACCGGGACGAGCGGGGAGACAGTTCTGCCCTTCTTTCTCTTCATCCTGTACGTGCGTGAACGGTTGTCGATTTGATTGGTACGTCTGGGTGCGTCTACTTCATTAAAACAGATATTTCTAGCATTGAGAAGAGTACTTTCTGTTAATATTTCATAGTTTCAGCTCCTTCAGCCAATCATTATATGCGATGTTCGTGGAAAAGCCACGGAGCACAACCTGCTCAGATGCAGCCGGGTGCACCTGAGATCACCTATCTCCATGGACAGGCACTGTGACAGGTTCTGCTCAACCTTTTCTGCAAACTCAGTGGTACATGCAGAGAGCTGGGACAGTCTATCCTATCGAAAGGAGAGACTGTGAAGAGACTTTTTTTTTTACATATTCTGCATCAGAACTTAATAACCCTTTGAAAAGACAGACACACATCACAGCCAATTGCATCATGGCTATGGTATCCCCGGGGGATTTGGGAGACCTGCCTTCAAAGCAGACCCTGCCTGAATCAAACTCAGGAATGCTCACGTTGCTGACTGACGACTGAGATGGGCACTATTCTGGTGTTTAAGACTCGCCTCTTGGTGGTTGGATCTGCTCCATTGCGTATAGCTGAATAAATACTCATCAAGCTAAAAAGAAAGACAGCTTATCACTGTCTGGTTAAGGTCCTCACATGGGTTCAACTCCCTGCTCTAAATCCAGCAAAGCAAAGCAAAGATATATGTACTTCACAAAACCCAGCTGCTCGCTCAGACCAACAAGTTATTTATTCCCTGTTCCAGACAACTACATTTTCTTGCCTAAGTACACTAGTGTATATATACCAGTCAAAACTGGTCTATTACCAGGAAAAGCTTTGGCTGATCTTTAGAAATTCCTGTCTGTGATTAGAATTTCTGACATAACTACCATTACAGTTTGACTTACCTGTTTTGCTTTATTGTATGAAACAATATTTCAGAGTGAACCTCATTCAGATAAAAATAGTGAGCTCATTTGGTGACTTATTTTAGTGTCCTCACCCCAAATATTATCCATATATATACATTTTTATGAAGTGCAACATTTTAGAAAAGAAACTTGCACATGAAGTCATACACAGATTCTTTGTATAAATGCTTATTTGCTGCAATTAGAAGTCTTTCTAGGAGGGATAGTAATTTTACTCTGAATTCTAGTACTATGTATAAACTATGTGGGCAACTGTATTTCAGAAGCTCTGGGCGGGATTACAAATTCACAGAGCACAAAGCATATTACTCTGTGTCAACCAGTTTCATAGTGTTTGCTGACGCATGGAAGTAAAGCAGTCTTGACTTCAGGCCTTTGAATCCTTTAGTATGTTAGCCAATAACTTTTAAGACTGGGAACTATTCTTTTTTGTTTAAATAAATATTCATATTGAACTTGAATTTAGAATTGTGAGATATGTTTGGAGGTATATGGGGTTAATTACAGAAATCTTACTTTTTACTGAAATAAATATAGAAGATAAAGCAAGAAGTCACCAGTGTTTCTGCAATATGAGCTTTTTGTTACCTGAACATTTGGATGTATTTGCCTGACAGTGTGTTTGTTTTGGTTTGGATATTTTTTTTCAGGTAGTTTTACCTGATCAGTGAAGATTTGAAGACTGTAACCCACCTGATTTAGAAATATCCCAGCAGTGTTTGTGAGAAAATAAAGCTTTTTATGAATTATATATAAAACTATGTTAAAAATTACATAAATACTATAAAATATAAATACTGTATATACTTAAAATACTTCAATTTACCATAGAGTTGAAAAAGTAGTAATGATAAACTTGCATTTATATGTAGAATATTTTCTATACTTGTTAGGAGAAAAATTTTTGATAAGGGCTTAATTTTTAGCCCCCTGGAATAAAAGTTTCTAGGGGTACTTAAAGGAAATGGTGCTATTGAGATCCAGTATCTTTTACTGACTTCCTTGTAAATAGTCTGAATTCAGACAACTTACAAGTCTCACCTTCCCTTGCAGGAGATCTAACAGCATCTCTAGAAATGACCCCAGGCTATATATGTTCAATTGTGGCTGCTACATTGCATTTCAGAGGGAGAATGCATATCAAAGTGTACTTTCAGTTGGAAAATGCATCCCTTTTGAGTTGAGCTGTTCTTGATGGTCCTCTAAAACAAAATTCACAGTGATTCATTTGGCTTCAAGTAGGGCTTTGAGGCAATTTCTGCCCAGCAATGCAATATTGTCAAGAATGTCTTCATTTAAATAAGAAGAGACTTGCCAAAGGCAGGACCCCCACAAGCAGCTCTCTGTGTTATGCTGATGTGGGGCTTATCCTCAACCAAGCCTCCTTACATCTGCAAGACCCTGTGAACCTGGACTACCCGATTATTTTAGGTTTAGATTTGGAAATAAAACTGGAGAACTTAATGTCAGCTTGACATCTTCCATAATGTCCAGGCCAGTTTCCTCCCTGGTGAACACAGATGAGACAGGCCAGAGAGATCACTGAATATGAATACAGTGAGAGTAACACCCAAAACTTGTTCAAAACGTGGGAGGGATGGACAGTGAGAAGGGTAAGATTAAGTATCTATTAAACCTGAGATGAGCAATCTTAGACTCCCAAATTTGTTAGGGAAATCCTATAGCAGAATGGATAGCCTCAAATTTTGCAGGAAAATAAGATGAAACAGATGTTATCCTCGTAAAGATTAACACAGAGAATAAAGAAAACAAGTCCAATAAAGTTCCTCACAAGAACAGGAACGATAGTAAACAGAAAAATAAATAGATAAATCAGATGAGGGAGTTGGTTTTTTTTCCAAGTTTTTCCTGCTTTGTCTATTTCCAGCTTTCCAAGTAAAGAGAGAGATACCAGAAACATTAGGTCAGTAGGCATGTTTAAAGGGAGCACTTCCCAACTATATGTATTATAGTTTTCTGTGTATTCTCATTTTGCCGTTTTCCTATTTCCAGAGAAAGCTGTTCATAAGATCTGAACAATCTGTAAGACTTAGAGAGAACAAAGCTGAGACAAATTATACAATATGTGGAAAATGTGTATGTGGAAAATCTCTATGAAAAAAATTGGCAAATGGTATTCCTCAAAGATTAGTGTACACAGAAATATATAAAAGCTGTCCAGAAAATCTTAGGAAATACATAAGAATTCAGTTATTTTGGTTTTAGAATGAAATATCTGGAATTAACTCACGGGAAGACCTGGCTATTACTGTTTAGAACACTGCAGCATTTTGCAGCTCCAGGAGTGACACACTCGTAGTGCAGAAACAGGCATCTTGGTCCCAGGTGCCTGGGTGACTTGTTTAGTTCCTGGATTGAAGTAGAACACTGATGAGCATCACAGACTGCTCATTTAGTATCTGCTGAACCATGTGGTGGTTCCCCTTTTCCTGATAGATACACGTTATATAAAAATGTGGACACATGCACCCATGTCAGAGATTGTAAAACTGGATCATGAAATGAGCACAGATGTATTTTGAATGGATAAAACTGGACTTTCCATATTCTGGTACTGTATAGGTGAAAAAGATTTATTAAAGATTTTGGAGCCTACTGTGCATACTGCTTTGGGCACAGATAACATCTTTGTCTAATTTAGTTGGTTTTCTGGCATTCTTTCTATCACACTGTCTTGAAATAGTTTATAAATGGAAATATCTTCCATACATTCTGTTAAGACAATGGTTTGAGGAAGATTTGAAAAAAGTCCCAGTACTCACCTCTCCCCTTGTAACTTTTTTGTGCCACTCCAAAATGCAAAAGCTTATTTTGAATGCTATAAGGTGTTATGTTAATGTGTATTCTTTCCTCTTACCTCACACGTGACTTCATTGTTCATTCTTTACAGGATTATCACAGCACTAACATCTTGTGTTCATAGAAAATACTGTTCTGCTTTGAAGGAGTTTATTAAACTCTTTTCAAAAAGTCCAGCATTTCCCTTTTGTGACTTATTTAGGATTGGATGGTTTTGCATAAAGCTGGTCTGTGCAGTAGTAATTGTTCTGACCCTTATCTATGTGTCTAACGCGGATGTGATTTGACACTGCAGACTGGGGCGTAGAAAGGAGAACTGCCACATGGGCTTGTCCCATTCTTTGCTCAGTTAAGTCAGGTTATCTCCTTGTAGGTGCTCTTGGAGTCAAAATCCAGGACCAGATGAATCTTTTGGTATGACACAGCAGTTGGTTTTATGTTAAAAGCAATCCTCAACTCCTTCAGTACAAATGTAAGAGGAATAGCTTAAAACCACCAGCCACTTCCCACCAGTTCCCACTGCAATCCACTGGCATTCACACACATGGAAAAGAATCCACTGCACTGTTGACTTTCACTCTGGTGCAGCTCAGGATCATGTCTATATTGTATTTATCTGCTCTGCTGTGAGACCAGTGATCCCACATGAAAGAACAGTTATAAAAAGAAGTTGTAGAAAAGAACAGTTCCTGGTCCTCTAGTAATGAGCACAGCTATTTGTCAAATGAACCTCTCAAAGACCTCTGACATTTATACAAAGCTTGGGAGAAAGAGCAAATAACATGATACTTGAGATTTATTTCATACCTTCATAATAATTAGTTGTATGAATATATGAATAATATTAAGTTCGTTATTCCTCTAAATATCCTTGAAATACACTGTCTTGCATATATATTTTTGTAATAATATTTGGTAAAAGGACACAGCTACAGCCTAAAGATAAAACTAAAGTAAAGGACTTGAAATAAAAATCAAAGGTCGCAATGTAAGTTTTTCAGCATCAAAAGTATCTTTTTCACATTTACTGAAAACTCAGCTGTGTATTAAAATCACAAACAAAATTTTGTTTCTAAGGAGTCAAAAGATTACCTTTCTTAGCTGTGGGCTTATATTCTGGGCACAATCTATGAATTGAAATATGAACCGGGTTTGGCATACTTCTGTTCCTGCTATAACCATTAGGGGATTATTAACACCAATATGCAAGTTATACTGCAAAAGGATAAGATTCAGTTTTTCTCAAAAGCTTTCAAGACACATAATATTATGATTAAAGAGACTTGTACAGTCCATGCTATCAGTTTGGCATTCTAGCATGAAATAACCATAAAACCATTCAGAGATATGAAGATGATGGTGTGGGACTGTTCACAGATGCTCAGAGGCAAAGGAAGAGCAACTTGAGCCTGTGTTTGTACATATGCATACTTATATGATGAGCCCAGACAAAAGAGGCCTCATCCTCTATGTGGTCATCACTGCAAACTCTGGGATGGATTCACAGATTGTAGCATCAACCTTCTAAGTTCTTGGAAGATTAACTTCTCCTAACATTGGTTTTTCTTTTATTGAAAACAAAACAAGACAAGACAAAACAAAACAAAACAAAAACACAATCCACCACCACCCCCTCTCTGTATTCCCACTGTGCCTGAAACTCAATCAATGGTAATAACATCTGTGTATTATTTTTGTAAACTTTTAAATTAATTGTAAATCAAGAGATTTCTCAGCCAGGATAAAAGTACTCAAAGCAAATGAGTAACACCTAAAAAAATCTACAAGCTTGGAGAAAATTCTGGACATTTATTTTTAGTTCATTGCATCCACAGTTGCATCTACACAATTAGTTGTGTAGTTGCATCCACAGATTAGGTTATCTGGCAATAAATAAACTTCTGTATAAATTATTGTATGAACAGTTTTCTTGCATAGATTTATACACTTTATACTACTCTTCCCATTCTGATCTTCTGTATGAAGTTTGGCTATTTTTCCAACTTAACATTGTATTTACAAGAAAATTCAGGTAAACACATAAAGAGCACAAACACAGAGATATCCCACCTGCAACTGTGTATCAATGATGACTTTTTTCCCTGCTGTCTTTAAAAACAGGTCTTCAAGGTTTGTCTATTTCCCATGCCAGCTAGTGCTTGAGTAGTGCAGAAATGGAAGTTTAGCTTTGTGGTTTACCAGATATAATTGGTATTTCGTAGTAGATCAAGTGGGATGGCAAGGGAGGTGTAATTAAGCATTATTTTTTTCATAATTCAGGGATCTGCGTAACTCAGTTTAAATTCATGCAATTCATTCATCTTCACTAC
This sequence comes from Pseudopodoces humilis, assembly GCF_049639895.1. Lineage (NCBI taxonomy): Eukaryota > Metazoa > Chordata > Aves > Passeriformes > Paridae > Pseudopodoces > Pseudopodoces humilis. The sequence continues at coordinate 56,670,706 of NC_142203.1, read as the reverse complement.
AGTTGGTACAAATTTTAATGCCGAAGTATCTCCTGATAAATGTACTAAAATGTAGTATATTTTGTAAAAATATATTTTACAGCTAGTTTCTCTATTGCATGGCTGCTTATTCCCTTAGCATTGGCGTATACTTCTGAAGTATTATTTGTAAGCATCACCTGTGGGCATAGCCTGTCCTTCCTATTTAAAGCCTAGACACAGGGTATTTCTATTTCTCGTCCTCCAAAAGCTGTCCCTGGACCATTCTCTTTCTCTGTCCCCAGACAGTACATCTGACTTTCAGAGGTGAGAGTTGGGATTCTCTCTGAATAGGCTTGGGGGAGGGTACAGGGGTAACCTTTGCTCTTGCTCTGTCCCAGAATCTCGGCTTTGCACATGAATGAATACTTTTCTATTGGGGTCTTTCTTTTGGGGAATGAAACAAAAGAAAGAATACCAGGGATTTCACTTCGTGCACTGTCTCTGCGAAGTTTTTTTCTGAAAGTCTATGAAAAAAAAATTCAGAAGCTTGAAATGTCCAGTGTAAAACTTTTCGAACAAACAGATCAGCCCAACATTCATCACACTCTACAGTAAATCAGAAAAACAAGTTTCAAACAAAAAATACTTACTAGCTACATGGTTTCTTACCAAAGATAGGATGCAAAGGGCATTTGTGTAATTCTTCTGAAGTACAACAGTAATTTTGAAGATTAAAAGTTATCTGTTGATTGCTGTTCTCTAAGAAGGATGGAACAGATGGGGTTTTTTGGCAGGTTGTTTTTTTGGGTTTTGTTTTGGATTTTGTTTTGTTTTTTTGTTAATTCAAGAATTTGGGGAATTGACTGAACTATGATGCGCAGAAAAGAGTACTTTTATCTTGAGACTACTCTGGATGACAAAATGCACACTCTATTAAGTATAATGAGATACTATGAATATTTTTATCAAAAGAATCCTCATTGTGCTTCTGCTATAAACATGACATATGTCCTAGTAAATGTGCCTGGATGCATGCATTGCTACCAAAGTGTCTTCTGCCCCTTGTTAGGCCTCTAAGCCTCCCAGAAGCTCCTCCAGTTTTTCCATTATATATGTTATATGAAAGACAGGAAGTAACCTTGTGTGACTCAATATAAAAAAGCTGTAGAAAAGGATACAATTTTGTTTGTGTTTTCTTGGCTGTAAAGTATTTAATATTACACTTGTTGCGACGTGCCTCGAGGAAGACAAAGAGTTACATTGTCCCAGCCCAAACCCCTTGAGAAGGGCGGCCCAAGTGCTCTGATTGGGTTTGAGTCCCTGGGGGTTTCTCCCATAGTGTGTTTCTAGTGGTCCCTGACCCTGAACTCCACCCTCAAAGGTGGAGACCCTCAAGAGTTCTGTCTCTCAAAAACCCCTGCTGTGCCTCTGTTCAGGGCTCTTTGTTCTGGATCTGAGTTTGTTCTCATGCTGAATAAATGGTTTCATGAACGGGAGCCGGTCTCCTTGGTGTTTGATGCTGGTCACCGGAATCCTGCTGCTTCCCTGGACGAGATCCTGAGGTTGCTGACTGCAACATACTTATGCTTATGAAATCTTACAGTATATTCAGGTGAGCCAGTGACACTGATCAGCAATACTGACATTAAACAGCCATCAGCAGTGGGATCAACAGTACATCATGGCTATTCACGTTCTGGCTCCCTCTCTGATCCTGGTTGAGGAGAAAGCAAATTCTTCATCTGACCTCTGAGACATATTAATATTAATGGTAAATACATGCATTACTAGTGGTATATGTATTCAATCCAGTGGTTCTTACCTCTTAGCTTGTTAAAGAACTTTGCACATACAAAAACCAGTTTGCTGTAGATGAGCTGGCAAGATCTTGTGAGTTTAGTGACTTCAATATAAATTCATATTAAAATAATTATACACTTTTAGTCAGGTCTACTTATACAGATTTAAATATAGATTTGTTTCATGAAATGATATATAAATAAAAATGTAAACTACTTATGCTGGTATTGGAAAGGTAGAGAAGGCTACTATAATTATTTAATGTTCTATAAAATAGTGCTTTACTATACTAAAAAAAACCAAACAAACAAACCACTAAACCTGATCCTGTCTAATGGCTAAAGTACTGTCTTTAAAGTCAGATTCCTAGCTTTTCTCATCTTTGTTGTCAGACAGACTTTTTCTGAAACATTCAAATGGTTTGATAGTAGTGAACTTCTTAGCAGCATGTATTTGCAATTGAGAAGTCCTTAGAGCTGAGAATGGGGAAGGGCTGTCCTCTTGCTGATTATCCATTAAGATTCAGCCTTTCTGAAAAGTCTACAGGCCTTTGAGATCTAGATTACCCAAAATATTTTTTTAAACACAGTAGAATTTAACATTGACTAATTTCCTGTATAGTTGGAAAGTAATTTGCATGATTAATGAACACTTTTTTATCCCTTTTGGAAAATATAAAATTAAGAAAAAGGAATTACCCTTTTAAAATACAGGAAGGATGTGTGTGATATACTTCTTATCCATCTTTATTGCTGTTATTTTACTAAATTACACATACCTGACTGTTTTATCATAATACTGGTAACAAGATCAGAATCTCTGTGCAAATATTACAACTTTGTCAGAATAGGTAATTTTTATTTCCCAACTTCACACTTGGTCATCAGGCAATCATCCCACATCAGGCAGCATAATACTTTAAACCTCTGAGCTATAAAGTCATAGACTGGCCAGCTGGAAGCAAAATAGGTTTCCCCTTACCCACTGCCAATGCTTCTGGACTCAACCAATTCCCTGAAGAAAAATGACTATATACTTGGCACAGAGCAGCTGCTAAATTTAAATTCCTCCTGCCTCTATATACTAAGCTTTCTATCTGATTCAACACTAAACTCCTATGATTTGGCCAGCTTCTATTCAGAAAGGGATCTTAGCCATAAATAAACTTACTGAAAATGATTCTTTGCTTTTTTTTTTCCTTCATAGTACTAAAAGGAAGTTTCAGTGACATACAAAAAGTGGCAGATGCAGCCAACCTAACATGCCATCAACAAAAATTTTGGCTATTACCTTCACTGCTCCACATCTGATTACACTGCTTCACTTCTCTTATGAATTACAGGTGTCCATAGCTGTGTGCATATTTAACCAGCAGATCTGAACTGAGTGCAAATTTTCTAGAAAGGTTTGGAAGAGGAAAGTAGTCTGAATGAAATGAAAACAATTTTATTTAGTGTTCTCATCTATTTCTGGGACTATGTAAGATCCATCCAACATCTTATGGAAGATCACTGTACCATTCTCTTGTGATTGTTTGAAGTGCCACTAAAATGAGGGAACATTGTCTCTGTGATTCAGCAGACATTTATTTAATCCACATATTTAAGAGTTCTCTGATATCCATACTCTAGAGAAAATTTAGTTGCAGGATTAGTATCTTTATCTCAGATTATAAAGTAGCCATGTGCATTGCAAGCCTGATGGAAATGGGATAGTAGGAGAATAAATATCAAAAACTTTGGCTGAAGAAATCAGTACTAAAATGCAATTCTTATAGAAGCAGAAGCAAAATTCTCTGATATTGTGAACAAGGAGTTCTTACTCTATAATTATTGTGTGTGCAATACATGGACTAAGACTTTAACATCATAGCAAGCAACATTTTTTTAAAAAAAAAATTTTAGTCTACTGAAAGATATGGAAGTGCTTCTGTATATTGAGTAATATATAAAAGCAGTAGCATGCTCTTTGTACTTCATTATGTATCACTATGCCAAAATAGAGAAAACAACTTTCTAAAAATGATCACATCCTGTCTTATCCTTTAATTGTATATTTTTAATTAAGGAATAGCAGTTATAAACTAAAACAATCTACTTTTTATATCTATCTGCCATATAAAATATTAATAAAGCATTGTGATGATTACTTACTGCTTTAGTTGAAACGACCTCCATAAAAAATGAAATTTTGAACTCTTTTAATATTGTCAGGAAATCAAAGAATTTCCTTAGCCATGCAAAAAACAGGCAAAGATCTTTGAAGCAAAATAGCTTTGTGGGAAAATATATCACTCTCATTAATATATTAAAAATATTCTCTTTGGTCTGACTGAGTTTTGTCTTACAGACAACTGTGTAGTTTGCTAACAATTTGCCAAACACCCAAACAAATGTTTTTCCCTGTAAGTCTGATCCCTGCCATACATATGCATGTTTACTTGAAAGACTCATATTAGTATTTTTCATTTTTGCTTCTTAATTTGAGTTCTGAGCTGCAACCACAATTCAGCTGTTTGAAAGGGTAACACATCAGCTTGAGTTCAATTATTTCAGTGTCTATTTTTTTTCTAGTCTCTTGCTTTTTAGAATTGGCACTGGGTTTGCATCCCCTTGAGGAATTATATGCATGTTGACTAACATCCAGATTGTATTTTTTAATAGAAGCAGCTTGAGAACAACCTTGCTAAAATGTTGCAAAGATAAATTTGTTCAGCAGTTATGATAATGCTTCTTTGATGCTGCAGTACTCCTGTGGGATGGTTTCATCCCTGGTATAGCCCCATGGACAGTCTTATCTCCAGTGGAAAAGAACTTCAGCAGGAATTAATTTGTCTGGATAAAATAACTCTCTCTTGATTTAAGGTGAAGGCTTACATCTAACTGCTGGTAGTTCGACATGGAGTTAGCTGATTTGGTTTAGGACGTTCCTGGCACAGTACAGGAGATTTCTTCTTGTAAGCACTATTCCTATTGTATATCATTCTGGGGTTCTGTCTGTCCTCCCCCAATTTACTTTGGTTTATGTGACTTGGCTTTCTGAGAAGTGCTGCTTCTCTCGCAGTAACTCACAGTTGATGCAGTGATGTAATATTTCATGAAATTAGTATCTGTGTTACATTATAAAATTTGAATGCTGCTGCAGCTAACACTCTTCTTGATGTAGAGCAGACACTGTTTGACTAACAGTCAAGACACAGTTGTTATTCTCAGCTTCAGTGTTCTTGAACTGTAACCTATACATGAGAGCTTGCTTTCTGAGTTAATCATCCCTTAAATTAGCAGTCCAGAGACTTGAAAATGTTTTTTGAATTCAGCTTTGTTGTTACTGCCCACATCAGTTCTAGCTGTAAAGGGAAATTTACATTCAAATTTGTGTTGTTCTAAGCAGAATTCAGCTGGGACCCTCACATATGCAATTATGGTATTATTTTTATACTTCAGCCAGTTCTTCAATATTTTGTCTTCCCAAATAATAGATTACACGCAATGTTGCCAGAATCCTGTCATATACAAGGAACTTTGATCCAGTTACAGAATTTTTGTCAAGCTTGCACTCAGTCAAAGAATGTATTGACTGTGCAGCCTTAGCCTTCATAAGCAAAGAGCATTAAAACTAAGCTCCTGTTTGCAATCAAGGCTTCTCCTGCATTTAGAGACATCTGGCAACTACCTGATAAAGTATAGATGAATTTTTAATTTGCAAAACAGATAGGAGAACTATTCTGAACAGATTAACTAACTTCAAATTTAATTCAGCTGAACCGTTTCATCTCTCCATTATGAAACACACATTTCCTCCCTTTCTATTCAAATTATCATTTGCATTAACCTCAGTCTTTGGATTCTTCCTTTAAATACAACAAAATAATCCACTTGTTTTCTAGTGTTGCAGTTCACTTTCAGTGAACTTTTCAGTAGGCCTATGAGTAACATGTTCTCAAATCTAACAAAAATACAACTTTCATTGCAGTGAGTTTGACAAAACAAAACCTTCCACTTTTTAAGAGTGAAACTGACACAAATACAGAAAGAAATTATACCAAAATAAAAGCACACTGCCCATTCAAATAAAAACCTACATGCCACTACAATAGGTTACACATACACAGTAGCATTTTAAGCTTGTTCTTTTGCAACATTTAGTATAAATTAATAACTGCAAGAGTTTTACATTCAGTGCAAATAGCCATAAAATAAATCGGTTTGTTAAATAAAAGCAATAGAAGTAGCAAAGACTGTTATGACAGATATCAGCTTTGAGCACTGTAATTTGTTTCTGTGGATAAGTTAGTGTCCTAGTAAAGATGTGTCTAGATCATGTCACCAAGAATAATTGCTTATCTCATCACCAATCAAAATTGCCCAGTGTTCTATTAGAGGAAATAGAACACAACCACTTTATAATCTTAAGGAAACTTGAGCAAACAATTGTCAAGGAAATGAATGGACTAGTTATTTACCAAGTAAACTGCAACACTAATCTAATACAAACTAAAGTTTGTATTTTAAACTTTTCTGCCTGAAACTATCTCCAGCAACTTATTTAATGCAACTTATTTAATGCAACCTAAATTAAAACTAGAATAGGAATACCACCAAAATTACATTTGTCTTGGCTAGCTATAATCAAAAGCTCATTTGCAATCACCTGCAAGCAGTATCTGTTGCCAAATAGAGGAGGCAATATTATGTTTCATTTGACACAATAAATTTTCTGAAGTACAGAATTTGAAACGTTTGCAGAACAAAGAACTTCTTGTAACCATGACTGATTATAATTACGAGTAGTTCAGCACTGCTGAGGTACCTTGGAATGCTCATTGTTTAATCTGGAAACAATCTACTAAAACATGGTGTATTACCTGAGAATATGCACAAAATAAAGAGTCTCATTGTCTTAATCACTAGAATGTCATGCTTGGAAATAAGTAGAAGTATTGCGATCAAACTATTTTGTGCTAAAACAGTTTGAAGCAAAATAAATAAATAAGCAAACGAAGTAAAAATGCAACAAGAACAAAATAACTCCCCCCCAAAACAAACAAAAAACTCAAAAAGCCAAACAAAAACCCAACTGCCCCAAAACAGGAAATAAAACAAAACCAAAACAAACACAAGCAAAAGAAACCCCACAACTCTCCCCTCAAAAAACTGCACACCAAACCAAACAAACAAAAACAAAACAAAACAAAAAAACCAACCAACCAAAGAAAAAAAACCCCGAACAAAAAAAACCTCACCCAAGAGTAAATCCAGTAAACCAAACCAAAACAATGAAACAAGTAACATTCTCTCAGAAAATACATGGACTGGCTATGTTTTGTGAATATTTAACTACGAAAGATGACTTAGACAGCTACAAGACTGCCATCGCGTGCTTTTATTGGACTTTTATTTTTTTCAAAAAAGCTTCAAATACAATCTAAGATACAGAAAATATAGCGTCACTTTACCAAAATACTAACAAACATTCAAGAATTCAAGATCGGCTTAATTTTCCAAGGTTATGTAATATGACTGTAACTAGCTACAGCAGTCTTCATTAGCATCACCTGTACTCTCTCAAAACCACAAACAAATCTCATGAGTATTTCTCCCAAAACTTTACATCCAGAAACTTTTACACCAAACTCTCAAAATCACATTTTTTTTCAATGCTGAAAAATGCAGATAAATATAGCAGTTCCATTTAATGCCACTATCAGAAGCTGGAAATCTGAAGAACAATTTAGTAACTTCACTAGGAAATCACATCAATAAGTTTGTCCCAACATCCTTTGCAGAATTGAGCTTGTGAGGTAGGCATGCTCTGCTCTTCCTTGTAACCTTGTAACACTACGTGCAAGAAGGTCTTCCTGTTGCTAGATCAATTTTCTTGCAATAAGAAGTTTGCTGTACTGATGTATTCCAAAAAGCAAGAATCAGGGGCTCTGCACAGCATGCAAATTCCAGAATAATCATTACTATATAATGAGTAATTTATTTCTTCTTCATGTAAATGCCAGTCTATGATATTAAATGATCAAATGATATCTAGATCACACCAAATCTGAATGGCAAATAATTCCCCCTTGGGGTGAGATTTTCTACTGAAGCAGTCACAGCAGAAAGCACCAGTCCCCAAGGACTCTGATTGAGCAGGTGACTGTTCATCCGTGAATTATGTCCTGGCTGGTGACACAGTTGTGACATCTTGCTCTTAACCATACTAAAACCACCAGCTCCATACTAGGAGAATATGGTATGTACTAGATGGAGAAGCTTCCTGCTTATCTGGTGCCAAGGCAGAGCTGTGACAGGTTTCAAAGCAGCGCCAGTATTCCAGAGATACGGGCCTAATCAAATAGACCTAGCCAAGTACAGCACTTCCTTTACTAAGTAATGACTGAGATCAAAGACATCTGTCCTTTTTCAGATTCTTGTCATGACATCTGTCTTGACCTCTTACAATACACAGATTAAGTTTACCAAGAGGCCTGATTCTCTCTAGACAGGTATGGCTGGGTGGGAACTGCTGGTCAAGTAAAGGGAAAGAAGCAAAGGCACAGGCAGACTGGCAAGATGACCTTCTACTTGCTGGCACTGCTCTTCCTATTCCACCCAGGATACCATGGGCCTTCCTGGCCACAAGGACTACCAGCTCAAAGATCAGTTTGTCATCTTACTCAGGCTTGGTAGCTCTCAATTTAATATCATGTCTTTTTGTTATTTTACCTTTTTAGAGTTAAAAATTGACAGTAAGCTAAACAAATCCTTATTTCATAGAATGCAGAGTCCCAGTATTAGCATTTAATAGAGGTGTTAATTCCAAACAAACAACTGTTACTTAGATGTACACAGAGAGAAAAAAATGGAAACATTACCCTACTCTTTCAACATACTCCCCAACCTTCTTGATTGTTGAAAGTACCAATGAAAGAGTTTACTCCTAGCTTTTTTCAAAAGGAATCTCTGTTCTTCATCACTGCCTTGATTTTCTTCAATTTACTTGCCAGGATTTTTCTAGGAGCTACAGTTTTCGGCTAGCTCTGTTTCAGTCTAAACCAGGTTCTCTTAAAAACTGGCAATGCATTTTTGGCTGAGAGAAAATGGATTATGTCTCCCTTCAGCTTTTCTTCTGCTGTACTGATTCAATCAACCCTGAGGAAAAAGCTCTACACTGAACCTTTGGGTTCTGAGCATATCCAGGGCCTAAGCAGAAAGGCTTCAGAGAATGCAGAAAATACTGTGGAGCTGCAGGGGGATATCAGGGAATATCTATGTGTATCTCCTCAGGGTCCAACTGTTAGTAGGATAGATTCTGAACCTGCTGGCTGACAATTTTCTGTAATGACTACTCAGAAATCTGATTTCTACGAGCTTTTTTTGCAAGTTTATATGTAATCTTACAACATATTTTATGGCAGTGAGTTTTATAATTTCATGTAAAGCTTTTTGTGACATACTTTCATTTAAATTTTTCTGGTATTTTACTTGGATGAGGTTTGATTTTGATATGAAAAATAATGAATATTGCATCTTCTTCAGAGCACTTGTTTATAGACTATCCTATCTCCTCGGTGCTTTGGTTTGGGAGGCAAGTAGTATGGGCTGGTATTGTTCTTCTTTTTAAACACAAGAGGCTACTGCGTGTTTAACATTTTTTCTTCTACTTACCAGTGTCATGACAGAAGCAGTCATCCAGCATCAATGAAGTACTTGAGCAGTACTAATAATAAGGTGAAAGGATAGCAGAATACAAAGCATTTAAACACAAATGAAGAGAAAAAAAACCTAAAGAGACAATGCTATAAATCTAAGCCAAAAAATGTAGTTATTTGAATTCTTAGTTAAAAATACTGTAAGGTGAATGTGCATAGATTAGTAAGACACTAGAGCTCATAAGTGAATAAGAGAGGTTAAACCACAACAGGAGGGTAGTTACACAAGCAATATGAACCAAAAAGAAGTCAATGTTCATGCACAACAGCACACACCAGTCTATATTCATGCTTAATCACCAGTTGTGAGGGTAAAATGAACAGCATTCACCCAAAATTACACAAGATGAATGATTTTTTTTTTTTGCTTATCATTTAATTATAATTAATTATAATTAACATTTATACTGGACAATTATACTGGAACTTACATGATATTGGTCCCCCTTACCTCTCCCATGTGTCCTTAAATCATCTTTACAAGTCACCACATCAAATCACATAAATACCACTCTAAAAATCATCATACAAAAACATTCTGTGATAGTATACTAGCTCTTTATTTTTCCATCTATTGAAAAATCATCAAAATTCCTCCCTCAATAAACCACACTCTGGTTAATAAAGGACAAACTTTCTTTTCCAAAGTTTTAGTCACTACAGATATGCAAGAGTAGAATTTTTGTACTCAATACAATACGATAACAATGCCTGCAGAAAAGACAGATTACACAGAATGCCAGCATCGAGTAGGAAGGTAACTCTCAACTGACATAATTTAGAAGCTGTAGAGATGAACAGAACAGAGATCCATTAAAAGCCTAATAAACCAAGTCTGAAAAAGTGAAGACAGATACTGTAAGGCAATATAGTAAACAAAGCAAAATGCAAACAAAATGGTCCATTTGGGAAGCATGCAGTGAAAGGCACAGACTCGACATCTGCTACACTTCGCACAGAAAGATGTGTCAGGTTTCCTAACTGTTTATCTTGGAGCCAATAAAAGTGTTTGCCAAGGCTCCGAGAAACAAACAAGGCATAACACATTTCTTAAGAGGATACCTGTCTGTTAGTTCCAAATGTTTGCAAGGCCATGCACAGGAGGAGTGATATTATTCTGAATTCTGCCTTTACAATGTACAAGAAAATACTAAAGGAAACTGAGACAACTTCAGGCAGGCTAAGAAATCTAAGCCATAAAAGTAATGTATAAAGTATGATTTTTAAAATTAAAAGGACTGTTAAAACAAAAAGATTTTGTCTATTACATTAATTGGCATCTATCTTACTTAGAAGCAGTTAAAAAAACCTTCCACAATGCAAATCTTGATATGACACTGAAGGCCAACTGTAAGCAGTTAAAATAGATTTTTCCTATTTCCAAATAACATGCTTTTAAAAATCCACTTCAATAAAAAAGAAAAAAAATCCAACAAGATGTGATCATTGATACTAAGAAAGCTTAGTATGAAACTAAGTATATCCTAGCCCTGAATTTTAGCCCAAGAGCACTGGTGTTGGTTTTTTTTTCATGTGTGCACTTGTAAGTCACACTACTTATGAAAAGCTTGGAGGCGCATTCTGTTTGGATCTTTTGGATGTCTCAGGGCCATTCCACATCGCAGCAGCAGCTCAATATAAGGTGGCCAAAATGACTCATTGATTGTTATGTAAGGTTCATGTGGTGTGGTCATTAATTTGTTTATCAGCATCTGGAAGACCAGAGGGATAAGATTTAGGAAATTAACAAAACAGCTAGATTTTTATCTCCTTTAACCAAATTTATACAAATTACTGTGATGTAGGCAATATAAGAAATAAAGGACTACAGAAGTAATATAAGACCTCATCAAAGTAGAAGTAAACAAAGGACTTCCAACTAACTTCATAATATCTTTTGTGATATAAAAATTAGAACTAGAATCCTCTTTTTTTCTTGAATAAATGTAGATTTATTATATTTATTATAAATGGTGTATCTAAATATAGAATTAATTAATAGGAGTTAAAAACAACATCAGTTTTGTAACTCTTTTTTAGTCCATAGAGATCATGATTGTGCCCTCATGATATTGCTCATGGGGAGTACTGCACACATTACAGATTAAATAATCTTAGTCATCCCATGGTGCTCCTTCTATTTGACCTAGATATGTAATCTTTCTACTCAGATCTTTTAAATGTTATACTGTCCAAATTTCAGTAAGTACAAAATAATGCTTGCCCCTTAATGCTAAAGACAAATTCAAAATCCTTACTACCATATTTTATATCTTTTGCACCCACTGCTACTAATAAAAGACTCAAATAAACAACTGCTCTTCTTCAGAACATTCTGAAGAAGAATTTTTCCATTTAATATCTTCTGTACTTCCAATTCTAAGAATTTACTCCAAATGCATTATTCTAGACAAATTTTACTTAGTTTGTTCTGACATCTGATATTCCAAAATAGCCTTTATGGCTGTAACTTTATCTGTATCTCAGAAAACATTTTTCAAATTTAACAGGGACTTGAAGCTAGAACAATATGACTCAAGAAAGAAAAACCTTCCAGAATACAAAGATAAGGGACATTGACACTTTAGGTAGGATGTTGAAATTCAAAATTAGTCTGAATTTTTCAAATAGTGTGTTCTTCCTAACAGAAGTCAGATATTACATGAGTATGTTCACATTTTCAGGAGATTAACAATATCAGAAAAATATGAAGGGCAATTTTAAAGCATTAGAAGAACTTCAAAATTCTTGTTCCATAAGGGCTGTGGCTACTCTAAATTCTCATCTGTTTTCAAGATCTGCCTAATTTGGCATTAACAGGTGTGCTGAGAAGCATACATTTGAAGCTTGTAAAAATATTTGGTGATGTAAGCCCAAAGCCCAGGATTTAAACTATAGTACAATGTCATAGTGATTAGATAACAGCACCTTAATACCAGAAAGTTTTTTTACATCACATTTTTCCTCAAGAAAAAAAAATTTCCCTAGAGACATTTTACATATAGAAGTCTAGAACTATCTGAGGAGGGGGAACAGAAAATTTCCCTTCAAATGCTACATTTAAGACAAGAAGGAAAATTATGCTTTGTAATTCACATTCACTAATTTCACTGTAATTAAAAATTCATGCTAAGCAATGCTTGTATACTTATAAAATCAATTAGAAATGCATGAATCAAATTAATTTATTTCCTTGTATGAGTAAATAATCCAGTTAATGCATAAGACTATTGTTCCTTCTGAAGCTACATAGTAATTAGTCCTTCTGTTAATGTATATTTCAGAAACATTTTTCTTGAAACAGTATAAAATAGAGCATAAAGTGGGCCAATTTTTTTTGTTAAACCTAGTGTTTGTCTCTCCTAACATGAGCCACTAAGCCACATAAAACTTCTTTGAACTAAACACTGTAAAATCAAGAAATAATAGACAGCTGTTCTCCAGCCTAACTGAACATTATTGCCATACCTCTTTTAAAATTTTGTGGCTTCATTTGATAGGAATTAAAACAGAAAACTGACCTAGATTCATAGAATGGTTTGGGTTGGAACAAACCTTAAAGATCATCTCATTCCAAACCCCATACCATAGGCAGGGAAACCTTCCACTAGACCAGATTGCTCAAAGCCCCATCCAACCTGGCCTTGAACATCTCCAGGGATGGGGCATCCACAGCTTCTCTGGGCAACCACTGTTCAGTGCATCACCACCCTCACAGTAAAGAATTTTTTCTTGACAGCTAATCTAAATATCTATTCTTTTAATTTAAAACTCTTTACCCATGCAAAAAAATTACTCTCCATCTTTTTATAAACCACTTTTAGTACCAGAAGGCTGCAATGAAGTCTCCCTGCAGCCTTCTCGTAGACACAACATTCTTAATGATTCTACATTAACTGTCTTAACTGAATTCCACATACTGTTATTTTTATTAAATACTTTATGATTACCATCATTATCATTACATCTGAATATTTAAAAATTCCTCAAATCTCTACATAGTAAAAGCATCTTACCTCTAAAATGTCTTGCAATGTTATCAGTTCTACAACTTTCTCTGAAGATGGGTTCTGGAAAGATAACCATCCCCCAGCCAAATTAACAAAACCCCAAACTAGTCAGGAAAAATGTTAATTGACAAAATAAAATAATTACGCAATTATTTGATGGCATAGTACACAATAGATGAAAACTTTTACGTAGATTTAGTCCCAACAGAAATACAAGGTAACATTTAAATCTATCAGCTCAAAATCCTACACTTCAAATGTAATACTTTTTGAATTATCAAGAGAGATTAATCTAAAGTGATCATAATTTTTTTACCTGTGTTTACATTTAAATAAAACCAAATACATCACACTTGTAACGTAGTACAGAACCTCCTATGAACAAGATTTGTTAGAGGAAAAGATGTTTTCCATGAGCTTTAAATAAATGTTTATAATACAAATTTGACACAACTCAAGACTTCATTCATAGCCTAATATTTTTTCATGATTTGACAGTGAATACTTACTTGCTTTGAATTCAACTAAAAAATTTATCTTATCAAGATTAAGAAATAGAATAATTAAACATTTTGGTGGAAAAAAAGGCAATGATAAAGATTAATTACTAGAAGATCTTCTTACTAGAAGATTACTTGTTTTCCTTTGTAGCAAGCAAATCAAGCCATTTGTCTATAGAGATTCCTTTGGCAGCAATGCCAGAGGATCTATTTGTACTGTTGCACAGTAAACTTGATTCTTTAATTTTCCAGTTTTACATTTTCCCCATGCACTTCAGCTTCAACAAAATAAAGGAGATAACATTCCACTGGCTTTCTCAGTATTGCTGTTGAATATATCAATTTTAGTCCTAAGATACTAACAGGTGTGCAGCACTTTATGCAAACTCCACTTCTGGAAAAGAGGAAGAACACAAGCAAGAAAGAAGAATATGTGAAAGGCAAATTCTGGACCCTTTTTTCCAGTCACAGTTTGTAATAGTCTGCAGAGACTCAAAAGTTTCAGTTCCCAAGGAGAGCCAGCTCCATGAAAACTCTGCAAATCCTGGAGCTATGGCCCAACATCTATGTTCTCAGCTGAGAAAGTAGAATCTGCATTACCTATCTGCAAAAAGTTCCTTAGAGCAAACATGAAGGTACTTCACAAGTTCTGCTGATATAGTTCCCTGGTCAAAATTACTACTAATACAATAAGTACTGCTAATCACTTAAGTCATTAAGCAAGATGCTCAGCATTTCATTGTTTAGCCTGAAAGGCACCTTCTTCACCCTTCCAATCAGACAAATTTGCATAAAGAATATTCCTCAGCCTCTGATTTTTCATATTATTATCCTGAAAAAGGAAGTTGATGTTTTTCCTGGATTTAAAATGTAAGATAATTGTTACTACAGTCACTATCTATACTAAAGATGTTAAGCCATGGCAATGGAAGCCAACCTGAGCTGTTGTGATCTGCACTCCCACTTCCAATCCCACATGCATGTCACCAGGTGAAAGGAGGGTGGAACCAGACCACTGAGGCTTGGAGCAGTTTAAATTATGTGGAAGCCATGTCCTGCAGACATCAACCCTGCACATTTGCCCTCGCACAGAATCACTGTGAACACAAGAGCTTCCACGAAGTGAAGCAAAATTACTGATGTGCAGGGTTAAGAGCTTGGTGCTGGCTAGACTGTTGAGCTAAGCTGATAACAGAATTGAATAATGTGTTCTCCTCAATCAACATAGCAGCAAATTTCAATGCCAGTGATTACAATTTGTATTTCTGACGCTCAATAAATGTAGGCAAAAATGGCTGGCTGTCTTGCCTTCACAGTCAATTACTTAGATGCAGATTAGTAGGTATCTGTAGTTAAGCCAAATGATCCAAGTGAGTCAAAAGATACAGAAAAGCTATGAATTCACAAAGAGTGAAAAGACAGAAAAACATTTGTCAGAAAACAGACTGTTTAAGAGTTCAGGAAATGCATAAATAAAACTTAAGCTAAGGAAAGATAAAACCTTGTGTTGAAATTAATCAAAGTGGTTTTTTGTTTAAGAAAATGATTGGTGACAGCCATCATAATAGACCATTTGTACCCCACGAATTTAGTAGCCTTCTACAACAGAGTTACAGTATTTGTGGAAAAGGAAGAACAAATTATGTCATCTACCTGGACTTGTCCAAAGCATTTGACATTGTCCCACATGAGATTGTTTCTAAAATGGAGAGACTGAGAGCAAAATCTGTCATATCTACTAACAGCAGGAAAGGAAGGCATTGGTATGCAGAAAAACTAAGATTCAACAAAATAAGATACTTGAATAATACTTTGAACATTGAGTCTTGACATTTCCACTTGATATTTTTATGTGCAAAATATGTGCTTCTGTGCAAAACAAAAGATTTTTTTTTTACTTAAAAGATCAGGATTCATTAGCTACAAATTAGACAGAAAAAGACAGGGGTGTAATTTGTTGCTTTGATGATGGGTGTGAACTAGTAGTTTTATTTATAATATTGTTTCTTAGCAGGTTGCAAAACAGATTAATCCAAATGAAAACAAACATAGATAATGGGTATTACTAGGATAAGCTAGGGAATTGAAAAATACTATCTTATAGGAGAACATAAAGGCATTGCTAGCTCAATTAGCAAAAAAAAAAGAGAGGACATGAGATTGCTGCCATAAATATATCAGGAGGAATGAACACAAGAAACAATCAGCTATTCTAAGGAAAATTCTGGTGTAAGAATCTGTATTAGACATGGATAAAGCTGGAAGCTATGAGACAGCTTCTAACCACTGTACTGAGGTACTAAAAGAAAAAAAACCACAGGAGAAACAGTACTAAAAAAAAATTATTTGTTTTAAAATGGAGCTCAGTGATAGTACTGAAGAAATTATATTACCTGTTTACCTGAAATAACAGGGAACTGGACTAAAGAAATAATTTCTAGTTCTGTAATATTAAGTGTGCCTGAAAGAAAAATCAAAACCTGCCTTTTTTCATAGCTTTTTTTGTATCTATGAAATAGTAATGGTAATCATTTTATTTTTACTGCACACTTTGAATTTATTAAGCAAAATACTCCCTGGCTGCCTATTTTCCCTGAAGTTCTAAGATAATTTTTAACCCAGTTTGCCTGAACAAAATATGATGGTTAACATTCCAAACTACTCTGTAATTATAAACACTTTTCCTTATTGTTCCAAAAACATTGTTAGACAACTAAAATTTGCTTTGCCAAGGAAAATAAGAATCCACTTGCCCAGTCAAGTTAAAAAAAAAAAAAATAAAAAAAAAGAGCCAATTTGGACTGAACCCCGCACTATTTCTGAATTTGGCACAGCTTGCAGTTCAGTGAGAAATACAATATATTGCTATGCATCTCATTGGGTAAAAGATATATGCATTAGGAAAATAAAATATATAGCTGAAAACAGCGTTAAATAACATAAAACAACCTGGAAAATATAAATTAAACCTAGAGGATCAGCTGTAAAAAAATACGCTTATTTCAAAATACAACTGCAGGTTCAATGGCAGTGACTTTAAACAGATATTGCCTCTAATTAAATATAAATTGAACATTTCAAATTTAGTAGATAAAGTAAAGTCTTACCTTGTTTTCAATATTTTCATCTTTCTCTGGAAGGGGAAAGTGTTCACCCAGGAATTCACCCAAAGCACTCAAGAGTTTTTTCTTATAGGTCTTTAATTTCAGTACTTTACTTTTCAGTTCGTTGAACTCTCTCACTTTCAAACTAACAGTAAAAACATAGCAATAGAACAAGGGATCAAATCAAGTAACTAAAAAGTCCTTCATAAGTAAAAAAAACAACCTCATTATCTATTGTTAGAAATTCAACATCTTTAATCACAGGATACAGTAGCATAATCTTCATGTTTCAAATATGTATTACTAAGCAATTATTTGATCTATTAACAAAACATGGAATACATTTTAAGAGTTTGCTTGCTTATTTGCTCCTCTTGATATTTAAATTCTTCAATTTATAATTCAAGAATGTAGAAATACCTTTTTGTGGAAGGTTGTTCAACTTGGATATTTGCCTCTTCTTCAATTTTATTAAGAGTATCTAGCATCTGTTTCTGTTCCTCATACCACTGCTGTTCTCTTTGAAACATGAAAAGTAGGAAATGGTACAACAGATAAATAGTTTCCCTGGGCAGTTATAAGAAAAAAGCTTACAGCATTCCAAAGTCCAAATTATTGTATTACCTTTTTAGATCTTCTTCCAGTTGTTTATTCTTTGACCGAACTGCTGACAGGACCATTTCAAGATCATTTTTTACCTTCTGCAACTATGAAAGAATAAAAAGAAATTAAACTACTGTTTGTAGGTATCCCAGGCTGTAATATTTGTTCTACATAAGACTACATCTGTAAATCTGATAAAGAAGGACAAAAGCATCTGCAATTTCTTTATAAATATCAAAATCCTGTTTAAAATGCAGGAGGTATTAAAAATGTCACCACAACCAATTGCTCATTAGTGTCTTCTTGAAGCTCACAGAGCGTAACAAAATACTTCATTTTACCTGAAGCAGATTGTGGAGCACACATGAACTGCTCAGCTGACAAACGACTGAGAAGGAAATGTCTACAGCACCAGGGCTCAATTGTCTAAATTCCTGCAGCTGCTGGCAAGAATGAATCCATGCTACTTGTACCACATAAAATGTACAGAAAATGAAGATGCATCAAAGACAGACTAACCACATCCATAAATTAAATGATCCTCAATGCTATGGACATATCTGGGACAGGAAAGATGGAGAAATAAAACTACTGCAGTCAGAAGCTATCGGCATTGCTGAATCTAGGCAACTCTCAATGGATCTTTCATTATAGAATCATAGAACGGGTAAGGTTGTGTTGAGGAATACATCGGGTGCAGGTAACTTGGGGTGCAGCTGCAGTGAGAGTTGCAGGTTGTGTTATGAGTTGAGCTCTGGCAAGAGCCCCATGCAAGAGGCCATGAAGTGCCAACCCTTTGCAAAGCAAGGGGCTCAGGGACCTGTGGCCTTGACAGGTGAGGGGACATTAAGACATGGGAACAGCTGATGATGCCTGGACTTTCCTTTGTTTACACTGTGAGAGTATAAAAGCCTTTTGGTTTTGAGGGTATAAAATTCCTTTGTTCTGGGTTCCTCCTCAGAGGCACGCACCTCAAGCTGTTTTTCTATTATTATGCCATGATTAAATTCTTTTAAGGAGTGTGATGTATGAGCCTAAGGGAAGAAGGAAACCTAGGGTTGAGCTGGTAAGGAAACCTGATCTGTGTGAGTATGGGATGTGTAGCTGCAAATGGGCTAAGTGAATGACACCGTGGCTCCTGGATTGTTGGATAGGGAAGTTTCCTTAACCATTGTGAGAGACCAGAGTGGTCCAACCTCCCTATTCAGGCAGGGGTTATCCAAGAGTACATGGCACAGGTTGCATCCAGACAGTTTTTGAGAAACTCCAGTGAGGGAGACTCCACAACCTCTCTGGGCAATCTGTTCCAGTGCACAGTACAGAAGCTCTTCCTTGTGTTCTTGTGCACATCACTGTGTCTTGTCCTATTGCTTGGCATCACCAAGAGCCTGGCTCCATTCTCTTCAGATACTTGTATAAATTGATGAGGTCCCTTGTGAAAACACTATGGTCTTCTACAAAATAAAGTTTTCTATATAAGCCTATGATATGGATGTATTTTTTCTGCTTCCATACAAAGTAAGAGCACTTGAGAATTTAGCTCAAAGAAATACAAATTCTGAAAATATGCTACAGAAGCAAATATGCTCCATATATACTTCATCCGAAAAAAACTGGTATCCTCAAATATCAGACCAACATGCTATAGCCATACAGACAAATCAAAGTGTGTAACCTAACAGTTTTTTGATAGTGACTTTTAACAGCAGTCAGGTTTGCTGTTGTGAGGCATACTAGAAGGCATTAGACACAAGAATATCCTCACATCATGTAGCATTCCTATGTCGCATCAAAACAGTGTAATGTTACCCACAAGACATTCTTGATTTGCTCTTTCTTCCAATGGAGGAAACTCAACAAACCATTTGCAAATTATTGCCACAGAACTCAATGTCTAAGATAAATGACTCTTCCGTGTAACACATAGTATTACATAATTTTCTATCAAGTATGGAATGCAATGTATTACAAGGTTTTGCTTAAAAACACATACAAATATCTCGAAAGGCAGGCATCAGAGGATAGGGTCTTTTCAGTGGTGCCAAGTGACAGGACAAGGGGCAACAGGCACAAAATCAAACACAGGAAATTCCATCCGAAAATTAGGAAAAACTGCTTTATTGGAGGGTGACTCAGCACTGGAACAGGTTGTCCAGAGAGGCTGTGGAGTGTCCTTCTTTGAAGATATTCAAAAGCCACCTCAAAACAATCCTGTGAGGCACTTAGGGGCAGGGTTTAGTGGTGGATTTGGACGGTTGGACTTGATCATCCTAGTGGACTTTTCCAACCTAAACTATTCTATGATTCTATCTCCAGAGGTCCCTTCTAACTCCAGACATTCTGTGACAAATTCCACTTAGCACTTAAAATTCAGCCACAGATCATCCTGAAAACACAATTTGGAGTGGATTTTCTTACCCAAGCACTTATGCAATGTTAAATGAAAGCAGTCTTCAAAAGTACAGTGAGTAGGCTTCAGCCCTAGAAATGGGCCTTGTTGCATGTTAAAGATGATGGCTAAATCTTTGCAAGGCACAGTCACCAGTCTCCCTGGCACAAGATATCTGTCTCCAGTCTCCCAGCACAATGGACTCTGATCCCAAGTGAGGTCTCGGAGCATTAATGTAGCAGGGATGTTGATTATCACATAATTTTTATTGCATGCAGATAAGTTTGTTGAGCTACTGTGATTAGATGGTGTGTCCAGAGGAAAAATACTGTTTATTGTGTGTTACTCACTGACTTGTCCAAAAAGTCAGTTTAAAACCTCACTCATTAGGAAATTTTACTAGTTATACTACAGTGGAAAAAAAAAAAGCATTGAAACAACATAAATGGCTGAAGGAAAATACACAGCATTTTAGCAGAAGTCTGCCCTAGGACCAGTCACAGGAAAATGCAGCAATTTAATAGATTGCTTTTCTTTTTTACCCAACAAAATTTTATTATCTCTTACAAACAAAAAGACTTACCTCTTCTTTTCCTAATTCTAACAGAGCATCTGGATTGGTAGAAATGACTGAAAGATAAAATGAATTGGTTATTTTTTGCACTGGATGATAAAGATTTATCAATACTGAAAAGCACCCTGGCTAGGGAAAAATTTGTGTACTTTCTGAAAAACAGCTTGGGTCTCAGTAGCAGTTTAACCACATGCTGGTGTCCTGCTGAGCTAACCTACTATCACTATTCAGCGAGTTAAATTAGACTGAAAAAAGTGCAGTGTTAATTAATGATTGTGTGTCATTTTTTATAGCTGAACTAGCTCCAAGTACACTGGTGTAGGTGCATAATGAATGATCACATTTCTATACACTTCAAGACAACTGAGCCTGATATTTTCAGCAGAAGGCATTCAATCAACATTACCAATGTTGATTGAATTTGGCAATCAAATTCTTCCAGTCTTCCAATTCCTTGTTAAACAGCCACCCAAATGCTTGATCAAGACTATAGAACCTAGTCTTAATAACTTCAGAAGCATGTGACCATCCTTACTGTTCAAAAGAACAGCTATATTTAGGGAGACGAATGGCCTAGAAAGGCCAATATCCTAACTCAAAACACTGTGCAACAACAATACCTAAGTGAAAGCAAAGTACAATTCAAGAAGATGAAAATGTTTCCCCAGAATGCTTCTACAAAATGCAGTGATTTATGACTCATGCATTTTCAGAATAAAAACTGAATTCTTGTCTTTTACAGCATTCAACAGACTCCAGGCAATTCTCAGATCCATGTCAACTTGCCGCTTCTGCATAAACATAGGACTTTTTGGAACTATTTCAATACATTAACAGGAGAAATGAAAACTCTTCTAACAGATTAAATCTTTGTAAAACGTATTTTTTTTGTGCAAGTTTTGGCTTGAAATCTTAAAAATATTTATTTACTTTATCTTACAAATAGTTATTTAAATAAAAAATTCCTTTAGCAAAAAGGAAATCCTTAATCCTCTCACGACAGCATTAAACATCTTCTAAATACACATAGTTCATTTACTAAATTCAGAAAAGTTCTTCCTTTGGTAATGTTATAGTACTTAATTAAAAAAAATTTAAGAAGCATTAGATTAGTAGTTTTAAAAGCACTGTTTGTTCTGAGATGAAAACTAGAAAAACTGCTGAGTTAAAAATTAAATAAAATAAAATAATCCATTTTTCAATAAAATTCCATTTACTTGGAGAATTACTGTTTCTAAATCTTAACACAAAATCTGAGTACTGTGCTCCCAATTAAGCTTAAGAGCTGTGGGAAATAGTGGTCTGTGCTTTATTAGAGTAAGATTTCTTTATTTACATGAATGTCCTACCAACACATGATAAAATTAATTGGTGCACTTTTATTTGCATTCACTGGCGTATTTTAAAAAAACCCATACAATTCTTCCCCCTGACACTTCCTGCTGACATGATCTTTATAAGCCCTCCCTTACCAATTATTATCAACTTTTTGCAAAGGCCTCATAACACACCCTTATTTCTAGATACCTAATCCTGAGTTCATGCTTGCCATTCAGTGTTCATATTGTGTATCAGAATAGAAGGCCCTGTCTTCCTGGGAAAGAAATCACTAACGATAATTTAGTGAAAAAACAATGCAGATCTAAAGCACTGGGAAAACACACTTATGCCAGCTGCTGCTGTAAATTCACTGGTTGCTCAATCCACTATTAATTAAATCTTTCAGTTGTAAAATCTCAACACTTGCAAAAATCAAATGTCAGACAGAATTGTCTAGTGATACAAAGTACAATTACTAAGAAAAATACTACCAGATGTTAGGAATATAAAAGCAACTACTATGCACATGTTTATACAGAAACTCATATTAAAATAAAACAAAAAGGTATTTGGCAGAATACTGCTATTTTGCAAAGTAAAACAGAAATTATGCGGAGACCACAACTGTTTGAAATGGTTTAAAATATGGTTGCTTTCACTTCCTGATTTTGCAAAGGTACAAGTTAAATTTTATTTCTATAAGCCAAATGCTTTCTAAAAAGTTTTAATTCAGCTGATTTAGCAGATCTAGAACTACATAAATAATATCAGGAATTGAGAAAGAAAAGCAGAGTGAAGTAAAAGCTCTGCAAAAATAAAATTTGCATTGTGAATTCAAGCCTGTTTGCCAATATTGTGCTCAAAAAAATGTAGAACTGCCAAGTTGTAACCTCTGAAAATAAGTTTTAAGATTGAAATGCTGACAGGTCCTCATTTACAGGAAATGAACTGGCCATTACTAAAAGCAAAAAACAAAGTAACAAAACAGCCTGACATTCATGCTCTATTAGTAAATTGTATTAAATCAATATTTCTGCTATTTGTGTTTAGATAAAATCAGACAATGTTTTCAATTAAGTAATTCCTCCTTCAAAACAAATAGTAGGTAGAAAGAAGCCAAGACAGAGAAGTAAGCAAAGTGGACTCCTCATTTTCATACAAGCACCGTAACTCTTCAAATTCTTAGCAGCAACTTTTTCTTCCACTGGAAAGGGAGCCAAGAAAGGCAGAGACTTTGCTGTAAAGTATTAATTATAAATAGTTTATTTCTCTATTACAAAAATAAGATTTCTATTAAGAAATATTATCATCTGGGAAGAACTAAGAATGGTTGAACAAAGCAAGTCAGCAAGCCAAAAAAATAGGCCAAGGATATTTTTAAGCCAATAGCTTGAAGTTTAATATACATATTTTAGTACGGAAATCTAACAGCCTCAGGTATTTTACCCAGATAAAAACTAAGTTCTTTCAATTAATCTGCTTTAAGCTAGAGGCTTATTCATGAACAGCAGCCAGGAACCAGTATGTTCCAAATTCATTCAATGACATGCCTTTGGTCTACATACCTCAGAAGCACTGGAGGCTGACAGTTCTTGGAGTGAGGCTTACAACACTGAACTATGAATTTATTCTAATAGAGCAACAGTATCTATTTATAAGAAAGAAAAAATATTTTTTCCCAATTTAATGAGATACAGCAAATACATTGACTTAAAAAAAAGTTGGAGAACTGCCTCTGAATCTGAATGCTGATCTGAAAAGGCATTTATTTGGCTAAATGACAAATCATTGGAAATCACCAAGTGCTGTCTAAAATACATTCCTATAATTTTGCAAATACTACAGAACCAAGCCGCTACTGGCATAAAAATATTCAAATGAGTCAATATATCAATTTAAACATTAACTAAAAGTTTTACTGGATTTACAGGTGCTAACAAGTCCTTGATAGGAGACATAACCAGGAGTATTACCAGAATATTAATGATAGTAGTGTGAACTGTTTTAGGAGTTTCTGTATGAGACATCTGAAAAAAAGATTACTCACACTTAGATCCTGAATGCTTTTATATCCAGTGCCATATCAGCCACATCTCTTGCAAGAGAGTGAAATCTGTCAGCAGTGGTACTTATGTACAATGAGAATTTTAAAGAACTGAAGAATTTATACCTTTTGACTGATAATGCCTAAGAAATATAAGAACTACCACAAGTCTCAGTGCTTTGTGCTTCTCAGGATCAGTAAGTGTTCTGGATGACTATGTTGTTTAAAAATCCTAGAGTCTATTACCACTTTATCTTGACTTGAAATCTCCAATTCCTGTTAGTTCAAAATATGTATTTTACTACAGTGTAAAGGGCTTAGCACAGAAAGTTTATTTTGAAGTTTCAACTAGCACATCATAATACAACTCAGCTTTGTAAAATATTAATAAAAAATAATCAGAAGATGAACGGTTAATGTATCAGCTTCTTAAAAGACAAAATAAAGACAATATTATTTGCCAAAGTATTTCTGTTCTAAAAAGGAAATAAAAATAAAAGATGGAGAAAAAACAATCACACAGAAAAGAATATGAAGGAGGATAACAGGATAATGAACTTCTCTTATTTGCTTAGCAGATCCACTAATAGTTGTTTTTCCATTTAACTGACTGATGAATGGTGGTATGAATCACGCATTTGTTTGTCCAGAATCACGGGATTAAGTTATAGTGGAATTAATTTTTAATTTCAAGTCAACTTAGAACTGAAGTGCAAAAAATAATGAAGAAATGAGACATACATGCTACTTTTTAAAGTAGCATTTACATTTATTTTGATTTTTAAGTAGTTATGGAATGAAAATACAATCAACAGACATTCAATATACTCACAGCCTAGATAAAAGAAACTTTGCAGAAGTTTATATAAGCATTCTTTACAAGGAAACAGTTACTTACTTTCAGGATTTCTCACTTGCCATTGACGAGAATCTACAGTTAAAGCTTTCCATCGCAGCATTAACAAGGAAAGCTGTATAACAAGAAAAGAAGCATTTCTTTAAATGTATTGAGTTGCACTGGCATAAAATGAGGTAGAATGGAAGAGAAATTCAGTTTATTAAGTTGATACAGCAGAAGACAAGAGAGCATCTATTACAGTAGAACACTAGTTCCTTCAAAATTTCCTTACAGTTCCTTACAGTCACTCACAGGGATCAAGAAATATTTCTATTATTTGTTCAAAGGGGGGAAATGAGAAGGAGTCAGAGTTGGCAGTATTGTGAAGGTACTTCAGAGGAAGGTTCACATAGGCAAAGAAATGCTTTCTAATGTCATCTCTGAACCATTCCCAAACATAATATCACTGGGTATCAGGAAGAAGATTATCAGCATCTCCCTCTCAAATTCCCTGAGGAAGCTGTAGAGAGGAATCAAGGCACCCCCCAGTTCCTTCCCTACAAAGTAGAGAAGCCCAAAGCCCTCAGCAGTTCCTCACAGGACATGCCTTCCAGCCCTCTCATCAGCTTTGTTGCCCTCCTCTGAATGCACTCAAGGACTTCACAACCTTCTTGAATTGTGGGGCACAGAAGTGCACTGAGCACTCCAGGTGAGCCTGCACAGCCCTGACTACAGGGGATAATCCCCTCCCTTGTGGCTGGCAGTGCCATGCTCGAGGCTCCCGGGATGCCGTTTGCCCTCCAGGCTGCCAGGGCACACTGTGGCCTCACCCTGAGCTGCTGTCAACCAGCATCCTCAGATCCCTTCCTGCAGGGCTGCCCAACAGCCACTCCTTTCCTGCTCTTTTTCTTGTTATTAAATGTCATGCCACTGAGGATTGACCAATGTTCTAAGCTAGCTTGATTCCTCTGCAAGGCCTCTGGTCCCTCCAGTGTCAACTGGAGGGACCAGAGCACACAGCACCGTCCAGTTTGTAGTCATCAGCCACCTTGCTGATGGTGCATTCCAACCCTTCATCCAGACCACTGATAAACACGTGGAACAGAGCTGGCCCTAGAGCTGCACCCTGAGGAACACTGCTGGTGGCTGGTCACCAGCCAGATGCAGTCCCAGTCACTGCACCCCGCTGAGCTCTGCCCTTCAGCCAGGTCTTCACCCAGCACATTGTGAACCTGCTCATCCCACAGCTGCACAGATGTCCAGAAGGATGCTGTGAGCATAACAATGATATTTAAAAGAAGAAATTACATACATGCTGATTAGGAAAAAGTCTAAAAAGGTATTGAAGTTACACCCCATTCTCCTCCCATTTTGCTGCCTATGTAAATCATTTATCATCTGTATTTTTCAAAGTTAGTGAGAGAAAAATCTTTCTCTTATCTCGATGTCCAGATGAGGAGGGGAGTGATGAACAGCTAAGATGTCCAATAGGATCAAACCCACCACAGATGCACCTGAGGGAACTGGCAAGTGAAGTGGTAAAGCCACTATCCATCATATTTGAAAAGTCATGGCAGTGTGGTGAAGATCCCACTGACTGGAAAAGGAGATACACAAACCATATTATTAAGAAAAGAAAAAGGGAGATCTGGAAACTACAGACTGGTCAGTCTCACCTCTGTGTCCAGCAAGACCATGAAGCAGATCCTCCCTGAAATTCTGCTAAGGTATGTGGAAAATTAATAGGCAACTGGTGTTAAGCAAGATGACTTTAAGGGCATATCATGCCTGACAAATGTGGGGCCTCCTTTAACAGAATTACAGCATTGTTGCATAGGGGAAGAACTACTGATGTCATCTATTTGGGAGCTGTGCAAAGCATTTGACACTGTTAAGAACAACATGCTTGTCACTAAACTGGAGAGACACAGATTTGGCAGACAGACCACTCAGTGGGTAAGGATCTGGCTGGATGGTCACACTCAGAAGTGCAGTCAACAGTTCAGCATCCAGGTGGAGATTAGTGATGAGGTGGCATTCCTTAGGCCTTGTTTCTGAGATGGGCACTGTGTAAATCTTTGTAAGGAACATGGACAGTGGGATCAAGGGCACCCTCAGCAAGTTCACTGACAGCACCAGGCTGTGTGGGGCAGTCAGTGCACTGGAGGGAAGGGATGGCATCCAGAGGGACCTGGACAGGCTGGAGAGCTGCACTAGTATGAAACTTACAAAGTCCAACAAGACCAAACACAAGGTCCTACACCTAGGTCAAGGGTACCCCCAGTATCAGTACAGGCTGACTGAGAGCAGCTCTGCCAAGAAAGACCATGGGATCCTGGTGGATGAAAAGTTGGACACATGCACTTGCAGTCCAAAAAGCCAACTGTAATCTCTGCATCAAATGCAGCAGGGCCAGCAGGTCAGGGGAGGGGATTTTGTCCTCCACTCTGCTCTGGTGAGACCCCACCTTGAGTGCTGCCTCCAGCTTGGGGTCCCCAACATAAGAAGGATGTGAACTTGCCCAGGTAAGTCCGGAGGAGAACCACAGAGATGACTGGCGGGTTGGAACACCTCTCCTATAAAGACAGGTGAGGGGAATGGTGGCTGCACAGCCTGGAGAAGGCTCTAAGGAAACCTTACAGGACCTTCCAGTACCTGAATGGGGCCTAAAATAAAGAAGTTTACAAGTGCATGTAGTGACAGGAAAAGGGGAAATGGCCTTTAAGATGAAAGAGGGCAGGTTTAGATTAGATATTAGGAAGAAATTCTTTATTGTATAAGCCCAGAGACACTGGAACAGTGAAGCTGCAGATGCCCTATCCCTAAAACGGCTCCAGGCCAGGTTGGATGGGGCTTCAAGCAACCTGATCTAGTGGAAGGCATCCCTGGTTCTATGCCTGGGCTACAACTAGATCATCTTTAAGGTCCTTTCTAACCCAGGCCATTCTATGATTCTACAGTCTTAACAGAAAATGAAGTATTTTTAAAAACCCACTGTCTTACCTTGGCATCTGATTGTAGCAGTGTCTCTGTTCCGAGAAGCATTAGCTTGCTCTGACACTTGGTAGAAAAGAAATAAAACACAAAGTTTGTTTATTCTTCTCTTTTGTATGAACAAAACACAATTTTTAGAAATTTAAACATAACTTTTTAAATATAGGAATAAAAGGATTTTAACTTGGATCCTTCCATCCTTATACCCTAAACCAGAAGAGCAAATTAAGAGATGTTTTGAAATCAGCACAGTGAATTACTCTTAATTAATTAACTTAATTAATCTTAACTCTGAAGGAGAAAAGTAGCAGCTAAAGGAAGATGCATCCTGTGAATAAAAAGGCAAGTTATGAGGAAAAGTACACATGGGAAGGCATTGAACAGATGAAGAACATGAGAAACTGGAAAGAGAGTCATGGACAAGGCTGAACAGAGAAGCTGCTGAGAAGTTAACACACATTCTGCTACTCTTCTGGCTCTCCAAAGAGAGCAATCATATTATAATACATCTTTTTAGTTTTAAGTAATTTAGGGAGTATACTGTACAGTTCAGAAGTGGTCTGATTTTTGGGAGTATACTACATCAGCGCTTATGACTGCAATGGGGTGTACATGAAGTCTGAAATTCAGGCCATCACAAATATCCAAGGCATAAACAGGAGACTCCTGCTAAACTCTTTTTTCCTAACTGTCACCAATTTAACCTGCCCCATAACAATGCACGATGTATTCTACTAAGCAGTTGAACTACTAACCAGTACTTTGGAAACCCTGCTGTTAATGTCTGCTTACCAGAACACAGTATTGGATTTCTCCCACAAAAACTGTATGTGAAGACACACAATCATTGGAACATTATACATAACCATATAACCACGAAGCTAATTAAGTAACTATGTTTGCCAAAACATGAGTGCATCCAGGATACAAAATCCAAATAATAAAATATCTACTGTTTTCATCAACTTCCAAAAATAACACATCTATATAATAGATGTGTTATTAATATAATATTATAACACATTAATATAATGTGTTATTAATATATAATAATACTTCCTGTATTATTTTGGGCATGCTGGGAATGAAATACAAGATATCAAATATTTTCAATTCAATTCAAAATAGTAAACATTCAGATTTACCTTCTAATTTGAAAATTTCTAAGAAAGTTCAGGTCCTCCAACGTGGTGCCAAACAAAAATTCAGAAACTGAGACACAGAATTCCCTGCCACATACAAACTTACCTGAATACTCAACAAGAAATAAAACCCTTAGTAATTTTTAATCAACTTGTGTAAAATTAATGCATTGTGAGTTGTCTGTACTTTCTTCTACTTTAAGTTTTGAAATACTTTTACTTCAGTTTCTGGTATTTTAATGTTTTGAAACGACAACTCAGAACCCAAACAAATATTATGTAAGTACAAAAAAAAAAAAATTGAGTGAGGCAATAAAGACTCTGAAAATATAATTTAGAACACAACTTTTCATCAGATTCCGAAGAATCTTAAAGGAAGAACAGTATTCCCCAAGAATTGATACAAGTTTATCTTCTCTGGGAATCCTGTAAATAAAAATACCCTTCCCTAAACTGTTATTTGCTAGCATATTGTACCATGTATCAAAAGAACACATCATTGTCCTCCTCTGCCTCTCTCTCCAAGACCAAAGGACCTGTGAAATGGAATCCCATCTTTTGTGAGGATAAAGAGAGAAGGGTCTCTGTATGCTGGTACTACCACAGCAAAAGTAAATTGTTTGATTTTCCATAATTTTAACATATACTCCCACACTATCTAAACCATAACACCCCACACTAACTAAACTATAACATCAGCACATTGACACTACAAGGTATTCTTCACCCCTGACAGCACTTCTACATTTGACCTTTCTGAAGACCTTCTTTCCTTTTTATTTGTTTGTGATTTTTGGTTGGTTGGTTTGGTTTAATAGAAGTGGTGATATTGGAAGGGGTGGGGCCAGCATGTGTTGAATAAAATTATTCTGAAAAAGCTTATAATAAACCTAGCCTATCATTTATATTTGCATACCTCTTCCATCTGCTTCCAAATGCTCTCACATTCACCCAAGAGTTCTTCCTTGGCATCTACAGGACCAGCTGTGTTAGTGATTTCTGATAAACATTCAGCCTATTAACAAGCAAATAGAACTGTTATCATTATCTGCAATAACTGATTAAATCATACCTGCCACTTGAGTTCAACTATGTAACAGAATAAACTCTCTTAATCCAAAGCTTTTACCTAACTCCTTTATAGATGTAGAAAGCATCCAGCCATTAAGTAAAACCAGCTAACTATATAACTAAGTAAAATTAGAAGACACTAATAATTTACTTCTAAAATTGAATGACAAAGTCCCAAATTTTCATAACTGCTTTGATTATGTGCAATGGCTTCTTTACTCATATAGAAACAATAAGAGAATCTCGCATCTACAAGGCCAGAGTTTACCTCCATGTATCTGCAAAGCTTTTAAACAGTTACTTCTGCTCCATCAATGAATGTGCTAATATGATTCTCCTTCATTTGAATTCAGAATATATTTGATTAACAAATCAAGCACCCTCAAGGTTACTAGAAAAATAACAAAAGAACCTGAAAGATATACAGACAACCAAGAAAAGAGGGCACTGGACAGCAAAAAGAAAGATCAACCCAAATTAAATTAAAAACTTCGAGAAACTGTTGGGTCAGAAACAAACACATACAAATTCCTAAATTTAATTCTAGCTTTCTCACTTAAGAAATACCTGAATGACACCAGCAATTAACAGGGGAAAAATAAGAATGGGCAAAATTTCTTTTCCAGGGAAAACAACCAACAGGCTAAATCTACCAGATGCAGGAAGCCTTTAAAAATAACTTAGTGTATCACTAAGCTCACCAAAAACATAGAGATTAAATAGAAACATTAAAAATAGGCAATAGAAAGGAATTGCACTCTTCTGCCTTCTTAATGAAGCACAAATTACTAACTCCATCTTTTGTTTTTTTTCAGAACAAAAACACAGCATCAGAGAAAATTACATTGAAAACCAAACTTAAAAGGAGTGAAATATTCAACTAGAACTTCCAAAGTTCAAGTACCTCATTGCAAAGTGGATGAGAAAAGAAAATCAGAACATCTCACTGAATCCTGGAATTACACTAGAGAACTCTTATGTAGCCAATCTACTAAGTCTTCCTGGGAAATCTGTTGCATTTAAAGTGGAACATTAGAAAATCTAGGTTACCGTGATCTTATAAGAACTAATGAGCATAGATTTTGCAAAGGAAAATCATTATCTTCTTGAGAGTCTTGGAATGTCTCCACAATATAAAACAGGACCAGTTCCCATAATTTATTAAGAATTCTGAAATGCCTCCAGCAGACTGCCCAGAAAGAAGAAACTAAGAAAGAAACTAAGAAATCTTAAGTTTTTTCTCAGACAAAAAACTGCTAATGAGACAAAGAAAGAAGGTCTGGGGGGACAGTGGGGAAGGAGAAGAATAAAAGCATGGGGAGAAAAAGAACCCCATGCTTTGGAAATTTAAAAGGGGTCTTGGAGTGGGATAAAAACCTATTCTGCCCATGTCCCCTGCAGTACTACAGTTCATCACCATGAAAGCATTCCATGAACTCTGAAACTCTGAAAGAGAAAGCCAGAAAACCTCCATCACACAAAAATGATTGAATGATTCTGTTGCCGACTTTAAATTTCCAGATCAATTTCATCCAACATTTCAAAATGTACATATTATGAAATATGACAGGGCTCTCACAAGCTAACTGATTTGCAGTCCTTAATGCTGTGCTCTTAATTATCTTACACACTACACACACTGAAGTGTCACTTTCAGATTTTTTTTTGGTAACTTGCAATTTTCCCTATTTCAGTATGGGTAAATTACATTTCTATTTCTACAACATACATGAGAACTGAAGGTTTTTTTGGCATTAATACTAATGTCTTCCCATTTCAAAATGTTATTCCTTCTTACCTTACATAATTAGGTTAAAATTAGGTTAATTAGGTTTAAAATACACACGTCAAGTGTAGGCTCTATGCTAGCCAAGGCTTTATGACAGGATCATAGAATGGGTCAGATTGGAGTGGATGACAGGAGGTCATCTTGTCCAACCTCCCTGCTCAAGCAGGGTCATCCCAGAGCACACAGCACAGGATTGTGTCCAGATGGTGCTTGAGGATCTCCAGCGAGGGATACTCCACACCCCTCTCTGGGCAATTTGTTCCTGCGCAGTCACCTGCACAGTAAAGAAGTTCCTCCTCATGTTCAGGTTGAACTTCTTGTGCATCACTATCTGCCCACTGCCTGTCGTCCTGTTGCTCAGAGCCACCGAAAAGAGCCGGAATCCATTCTCTTGGCACTATCGCTTCACACACTCACACACATTAAGAGCGAATAGCGTCATGTGATCAAGCACAAAACGACCAATTGAGGGAAGGCGGTGAGGGGAAACTGACACCACGTTTGTGAAAGAGCCAATAAAGAAGTAGAAGCACAGTAATCGGTAGGGTACAAATAACACTGCAAAAGCGGTGAGACAGAGAGCCCCCGCGCCCCCGATACGAACCCCAGCAGCACAACGGCGGGAGGACGTAAGGCGGGACATCTCCGCTCATAAGCGAGGGATGAACGTCGCCCCATTCCCAGCCAGGAAGCCAGCGCCCTCCCTGCAAAGCAGCCCCGCGAGCCCGATGGCCGAGAGCACCTCCCGACCCAGCGATGTCGGAGCGCCGGGATCCCCCGAGTGCCGGGAACCGCCCGGGACTCTCCCGCCACCCCTCCCGCCCGTTACTACCATGGCTGCCGCTTCGCGCCTTTCCCGCCGCGGAGCTCACGTGATCTCAGAGCGCCCGGCGCGGCGAAGTGACGTCAGTACCATGGCGTCCCCCGAGCTCGAGCGCAAGCGAAAGCTACCGGTGGCGGGCGGCGGGGATCCGGCGGCATCGGACGAGGAGGATGAGGAGGAGCGTTGGGTCGGGCCGCTCCCGGGGGAGGCCGCACAGGCGAAGAAGAGGAGAGGTAAGTGAAGGAGCGGAGCTCTGGCCGAACTGGGGTCGAGGCGGTGAGATCGCCTCTAGGCCCCGCCGGCTGGTAGCGGCCACGGGGTGAGAGCAGCTGTCGGGAGCCCGTGTCCTGAAGCTGTCTCGTATGTGGAATGAGTACGCTGGGGGTACCTACGCAACCTTTGGGTGCCGAATTAAAGGGTGGGGGTGCCAGGTGCTGAGAAAGTGGTGGTCGTTCAGTTTTGAGAAGAGAAAGTTACGTGGAGGCCTCATAGCAATCTTCCAGTATTTAAGGTGCTTACAACAAAGCTGGGGACGGACTCAGACGGGAACTGTAGTGACGGGACCTGCACCAAGAGTAATTGGTTGAAAGAGGGGAAATTCAGGTTAGGTATAAGTAATTCTTTCTGTGAGGTACTGGCACAGGTTGCCCAGTGATTTTTTGAGCGCTCTAACCCTGGTAGTGTTCCAAGCCAGGTTGAATAAAGCTTTGAGCCACTTGGTCTAGTAGGAGGGGGCTTGCGACTAGATGGTATTAGAGGCTGATTCTAGCCCCTGAATATGCTATGATTCTAAGACTTGCTTCCTCTGGAGAACACTTTCAGGCTAAGAGCCCTGCTGTGTAGTCTGAAGCTGTTGAGAAAAACGAGGTTCACATTTTATTATATAAAATTTTGAAAGTTTAATAGACAATTAGGAGATAGAATAAGAAAAAATTAACAAATACGGCTGGGTGTCTCAGCATTCAGCCAAGAGCATCCCGTACTAACAAAGGATTGTCCCTTAAATATACAAATCTCTTGCATATTCACAAATGCTCATGTATTATTCAAACATTTCTTTAGTTTTAGGTGTTCTTTTGTTTAGCTTCCTCTCCTCGCCAATAGATCAATCTTGGCTCCATTGAGTTTCACGCTCCCCAGTAATAGAGGTTCAATTAATTCATTGTTTGGAGCTCAGGTCACTGCTGTCTTCATCTGGATAAGATAATCTAAGAATGCAGTGGGCGGTTTCTGACTATCTTTTCAGTCTCTGGGTTATATGAACAAAAGTAGTTTTTATTTTAACACAATGCTACAGCTTAACACATGATATATATGTATTATTGTGAGGTGACCCCCCGCCCAGGGAGACAAAGATTTCGTTTCAGATAAGCACTGTTAAAGTGAGAGGTGTGGCTGTAAGCCCAGCTAGTGTGAATTCTAAAACCTGCCTCAAGGGTATGTGTTCTGTGAGCCCTGAAAGAGTTGCCCCACCCCAGACCCCTCACGGGGTGGCAGCCCAGGGAGTTCTGATTAGGTTTGAGCCCCTGGGGCTTCTCCCTTGCAATGTTCCTAGTGGTCCCTGACATTGAACTCCACTCTATTTCTGTCCCTCAAAACCCATCTCCTTGCCTTTATTCGGGGCTCTCTGTCTCTGGATCTTTTTGTTCCCATGCTGAATAAATGGTTTCCTGAGCAGAAGCCAGTCTGGTTGGTGTCCCATGCTGGTAACTGTAGCTTCTCTGGACTTGTGGCTGCAGAACGCAATATATTATACTACTATTTCTGAGTTTCATCAATAACAAAAATAAAAGAAACTATATTAATACAGCAAAGTTTTCTAACATTATACATATAACATTCATTTGAATATTTGCTAAAAGCCAATAATATAATATGTATCTGTAACACTGTGCTATTTATGGATGTGGAGTTAATCCATCTTTCAGACCACTAGCCTAAACTGGAGTGTGATAAATGTAACCTTGGATAAAAAATTCGTGAAAGAATAAATAAGTATATAACTAGATTTGTAACAATGTAAAAAGTATATAAAATATAGTGTGGCCGAAGAATTTCCCCAAACCCAGCAGTAACTACCCATTCAGGCGGTAACAACCCTAGGCGACGTTCATCAGCCTGAAAGAAAAAGCAGGACACGAACAATTAAGCCAAACAAAGAAAGGAGCCAGGCCGAGATGGCCATCGAGATGGCCATCGACTCCACACCGCACCTGGGCACCCCTTCCTGCAAACCCCGACTGAAGATGCAATCAGGCCAGACAATAAGTGGAAGCCCAGCCGAGATATCCGTCGACTCCACACCGGACTTGGATACTTCACCCTGAGAGCCCAACCGAAGATACAATCAAGAAGCACTCAGAACCTTTCACATGCGAGAGGACTCTGCCCAGTCGTCTATTGATTCAGTTCCACGGTTCCAGGAAATTCATTCAACCAGCCATCTAAACTCTTTGTTGAACAGTAACTGCTCAGAGTTTTGGCCTCAGGACACAAAATCCCTATAAAACCCCCGGACAGTCTACCCTCCTTCGTGGATTTGGGAACACCTATACCTTTGGGTATAGACCCCTGTCCACCCAGCGCTGCGCTGTTTATTTTATTGTGGTTTTTCCTCGTTGTTTATTTTTATTATAAAAATTGTTTTATAATAAACTGTTCTTTTATTTAACCTAAATTTGCCTTTGCATTTATAACATGGAGCAACAGGAAAAGCTTCTAGGCTGTATTTTGGCATGTGGTATTGATGTGTGCAGCAGCTCCCAGCTCTGTGGACATCACTTTAAGTTTTCTTTAAGTAAAGAAAACAAAGTTCAGCAGATGTAAACATGCAAGTTCAGTGAAAAATACCATTGTACAGGTATTAACAAGGAGGATCTAAAAATCGGAAACAAAACTCAAAATCACGTTATTTTAGGTCAGCCAGTTAAGCAATGAAATTGGTGGATACCAGCACTTAGAATTTAGACTACTGGACCTGTGTGGGACCACAAATGTTATAAAAACAAGGTGTGGATACATGAGGTTGTTATAGATACATATTATATTGTTGGCTTTTCGCAAACATTAAAATGAATGTTATGTATATAAGAATGGGAAATTTTGTTGTATTAATATAGTTTTCTTTATTTCTGTTATTGATGAAACTTAGAAATAGTGGTATAATACATATATGTTAGGCTATAGCATAGTATTAAAATAAAAACTGCTTTTGTTTGTATAACCCAAAGACTGAGAAAAAAAAATAGCTAGAGAACTCCTGCATTTGTAAACTATCTTATCCAGATGAAGACAGCAGTGACCAGGACTCTGGGGGGAGGAATTTATTGCATTTCTGGTATCAGGGAATGTAAATCTCGATGATGCCAAGAAGATTGATCTATTGGAAAGGGGGCAAGAGAAAACTAAACAGAAGAACACCAAAGATCCTAAGAAGAATGTATGAATATGTATGAGAATTTATGGGTATGTAGTAGTGTTGTTTTTAAGGGGCAATCCTTTGTCAGTAAGGTGTGCTTTCTCTGCTGAATGCAGAGACACCCGGCCATATCGGTATACTTTATTTTTTTCTCCTAATTGTCTTTTTTATTAAACTTTTAAATTCTATAAAAATTATGTGAACCTTGTTTTTCACATGGTTTTAGAATGAAATGAGGTTTAGATGACTACCTGTTTTCTGACAGTAACCTAAAAACTTAGTTGACTTTGGTTTTTTGGAGACAATAAGTTAGGGTAGCAGTTGCTTTAAAAGGGAAGAGCAATGTGAGTTAAAGCAGCATTCGGGTGGCTTTAGTCTGTGGAAAATGTGTAAGTCTGAGTGCAAAGCCAGAGCTAAAAACATATAATTAAAACACATAATTAAGCACCTTTAATTATGTTTGCACAAAATTCTGCATATTTTTGATTAAAGTATGAGTAAGCAATACAAGGATAAGTGAAAGAGAACAAAATATAGATGCAACTTCATGGAAAAAAAAATATCTGATTTTTTTTTTTTATTCTGTGTAGTTCTTGAATTTGAACATGTTTATCTTGAAAATCTACCGTCGGCTTCAATGTATGAACGCAGTTACATGCACAGAGATGTTATTACACATGTAGCATGTACCAAGTAAGTATTTTTGTTTTCCATTCTGTTTCTTTGTCTGGGGTGTCTTTTTGTGTATGCTACCAAGTTTTCGTTGTAGAAGTTATGTAATGGAAAGTTACAGTGTCCTGAGGTGGTTTTTAAAGGGTGGTAGGTTTTTTTTAAAAACTAAATGTCTTAGCTAGAAGCAAGATATAAGTTGTTTTTGTAGGCCAAAGGAGGGTCTTTAAATCCTTGTTAAAATATGCAGGAAATACAGTAATAAGATTGATTTACTCTCTCTGAAAAAAATACAATTTATCAGAACTGCAGAAATCACACACACGCACACATAGTAACTACCATGAAACCAGACTTAAAATAGGAGTTATTTTTACATATTCAAAAAGGGTAGTGTTACATATATTTCTTCAGTTTGAGCTATGACTTTTCATAGATTAATCCAGAATGCACTAAAATACCTGTTTTATTTTTCCAGGAATTACAGTTCCTATTTAGATAGACTGTCACAGTAATTTCTTGAAAATCATTCTCTGCACTGTGTTAATTCTAGTGCAAATTACTGTCCAGTGGGAAGATGTATAATGTGTGCATCTGTTTTCTTGGTTTCATTTTTCTTTGTAATTGTAGGACAGATTTTATCATAACAGCCAGTCATGACGGACATGTAAAATTCTGGAAGAAAATAGAAGAAGGGATTGAGTTTGTTAAACACTTCCGAAGTCACTTGGGTGAGAACTTGCTCTTTCTTATCTAAAGGACTTCACTTTTTCCTCTCCCTTGCTCTTTGTTGTTTGAAGAGAGAGTGCTAATAGAGAGAGATTCTGGGGTTCCTTTAGTGCAGTCAGAGGTTAAATAATATCGACCAATAATCTTCCTATTATTCCTCTGTCATGGTTGCTCCCAAGCTCTAGTAGGGATAGGATGAAAATGAAACATGTGGGACTCTGCCTCCACAGATTCCCTACAGCCTTTGCATTGCCTTGTGCCCTGCTTGTGGGGACAATATCTGGGACATAAGTGAACTAAAAACACAGCAGTGTTCATAAAAGCCAGAGAAGTTTAAAAATATGTTGCTTTAAATAAGGGTACCTCAGCTTTTTTTTTCCCCTTACAGAGTGGAAAAAAAACCAGCTATTTTCAACTGGAATTACTGTAACTGTAGAGTAAATTCTGCATTATTGTTCTAATTATCAGATGAATTGCAATTAAAAGAAACTTTAACCCAATTTTCTGAGCTAATGATGAGTACACAAAGCTTTTCAACACTATGCTAAGCATTAAATAGGCTGGACACAAAATGTTGTTCTCAATGGTATTAAAAATTATGATATGCCTAAAGGAAAAAAAATCCTTGATATTGATACACAGAATGTATGGTAAGAAAAATAATAATAAGTAGTATAAGTATGGTTGCCTTTTAGAGTTTGCAAGAAATATTAATGTTTTTTATCTTAACTATGACCTTTTTATTATATATAGAAGCAAAATATGAGAACAAAACCTATCATGTAAAAATCAGCATTGTGAGAACTTCATGTAAGGCTCAACTGCAGAGTAGTTTTGAGTGTCGTGGGTTGTAATAGTCAGTAGTGTTCTGCTTTTACCCTATTGAGAGATGCAAGCTGAGGAGCACATGATGTTTGCCCAATGTTCTCAATTTTCTAAAATCAAAATTTTAAACTGAACTTACTGCCATTTTAATATTTTACTATGTTTTTGATAAATTGTTCATTATCACATATCTGAGTCTAAACACTGATAGGCTGTAAAGTGTTGTTCTGTGAATTTTATTTTTTTAAATAATATTTTATTGAAGTCAGGTAGAGTTTTAAATGGAAAAGGTGACAAAACAGTTGGGAAACAGGTTTAAACCTCTGTAGGTTTTCCCTGTATAATACTGAAGTGAAGGATGTTCTTTCCTGTTTATTAATAGTATCTTAACTTGATACACAGGTGTTATTGAGAGTATTGCTGTTAGTTCAGAGGGGGCATTATTCTGTTCAGTTGGAGATGACAAAGCAATGAAGGTGTTTGATGTAGTCAACTTCGACATGATAAACATGCTGAAACTTGGGTAAGTTACTTACTTCTCTTACTTCTTACTTTTTTGTTCGTTTGAGATTATCAGTGGGGGATGTTTTGCCAAAAGAAAAGTCAGTAATTTGGGGTTCTTGAGTTCTTCCTCTTCCCCCATGCCCCCGTCAGATCAAGTTTAGTAAATTGAATTGTCTGAAATGAATCCAGTGGCTGGAGACTGTCTCACTGAATAGAAAAAATTACAACTGCAGCAGTAAAGAGAGGAGTAGGAAAGGATTATTATGCACAGAGATGTAGGGTTTCTTCAAATATTTAGCTAGGCATTTCTGTTGTTCGGCACTGAATTTAAAAATTGCAGTGTATCAGTAGTTCTATTAGAGAAGGGGTTTGGCCTATCTGTGTTGTCTCATATGTTGTCATAGGGATACAGTCACTTTTTTCTGCTAGAAGCAATATTGTCATTTTCTTTAGTCTTGTAGCATTTCTATAGTTAAACAGTATGTAGCTAAAGGATCTGGAAGAGACAGGAATGGATGTTACTGGAATTGTAACAATACCAGAAAAAACCAAGCCCTACACTGTTAAAAGGTGGATTTGAAGGGCTGAAGGATCAATGAATGCTGCATCAAGAACAAGATAAATACTGATTTCTCCACAAGCCTTTTATTATTGGGAAACATATTCTTCGTAGTTTATGATGTATTGGTTAATTTTGAAACGGAATAGAAGTACAAAATCAGGGAAAAAAGCTTTTACGTAGGGAGATCTAATAAAAGCATATGTCATCTGCTTTGTTTGTTACAGTTTTAGTATCATCCTCCAAGTAATGTACTTTACTGATAGGAGTAGATTTCCTCTTGGCTGTTCTGGAAAAATTCCAATTACGCTTAATCTTCTTGGTTTTGCTCTTATTTTTGATATAGCAGCATAACATGTACTATTACTACGTATTAGTACAATAACTTTTTTGTAATTACTGCAGTTATAATTTTGCAGTTACTTTTTTTGTAATTACAATTTACTACAATTAGTAAAATTATAGAAAAAAGAAAATAATATTCAAAAAAAAGCACGCCTGATCTTCAGAGCTTTCTAGTTCTAACTAATATATACACCATGGCTCTGTGCAAATCCCTATGCTTTATGCTTCCATCCATGATCTGGAGAAGATTGGCTATTTCTGCAGAGACTTTATATTTATTTATTTGATCCTGTTCTTTCTAATGAACCTGAGATGAAGTATTTGTTTGTGTTTACTGACAGACCTTGAAAATCCAAATTATTGGTGTCTGTCATAATGTCAAAATATCAGTCCATTAGCATCTGTTAGTTTGATTTGCGAAAGGATACTAAACATGAGTTTGCTATGGAGATTGTATCATTTTTTTGATGTTTGCCATTTGAGTTGTAGTTTTCAGAATCTTTGCTTACAGACTTTAAAAAATATATAACTTATGTTATTGACTATATCTCTGACTTGTTTTATTTGTAGATTACGCTTTTGCAAGTAGCAAATAAGTTCCGTCTTAAATGCACTCACAACCCTTATTGAATATAGGGGGATTGTCTTAACTTTGTTTATATCACTTCTTGGAGATTTTGTGGGTTTTTTTCTGGCAAGATCTAGTTGAACTTTTCCATAAGTATATGGCAGAGGTGCAGTTGTCTTCATTTCTACAGTCACTACTCACTTAACAGATGGAGGAGAAATGGTATTGACTCATAAGTTGAGTACTATTTATTAATGCCACTAGGGCTTTTTATCTGGATTTCTGTCCAAACTGCTCCTTTTGACCCACTTTCTACTTTGGCTATCACAGCCTCTTTACAAAACAGTATGGAAGGAACAGAAATTGGTAGTCATGCACTGAAGTGATGTTTCTTGGTAAAGCTTGTCTACAATATGCTGAATATTAGCAAGATATGTAGCCAAACTAGTAAATAAAGTATTATCCAAACTAGTAAATAAAGTTTAGAATTTGCTTCTGATGTTTGATGTTTATAGCATAACTTGACTCTTAGCTAATTAAAATCAGTTCTTACTTATTTTTAATTTTTTTTCCTTTCTACTCTTTGTTGCAGCTACCACCCTGGCCAGTGTGAATGGGTATATTGCCCTGGAGATGCCATATCTTCTGTTGCAACATCTGAGAAAAGTACAGGAAAAATATTCATATATGATGGACGAGGAAATAACCAGCCACTTCATATTTTTGATAAACTCCATATGTCCCCACTTACTCAGATACGCCTGAACCCTGTCTACAAAGTAGTTGTGTCTTCTGACAAGTCCGGAATGATTGAGTACTGGACTGGTACTCCTCATGAATATAAATTTCCCAAAAATGTGAACTGGGAGTATAAAACAGATACCGATCTATATGAATTTGCTAAATGCAAAGCTTACCCATCCAGTATAAGTTTTTCACCTGATGGCAAGAAAATGGCCACTCTTGGGTCTGACAGAAAAGTCAGAATTTTTCGTTTTCTGACGGGAAAACTCATGAGAGTCTTCGATGAATCTCTGAGTGTGAGTTTGGCTTGTTTCTTCTTTAAAATGTTTTCTCTACTTACTAGAATTTTTTTGCCAGCACATTCACCTAAGCTATCATTTATTTCTAAAGGCGAGCTAGCTTCTTAAATTTTTCTTGCGAAAATTAATTCTTACTGGTGATGTTACATAGTGAAACAGTTGTTGATTTTTATTTGTGTTTTCATGCTGCTAGATTACATTTTACTAGAAAGCATTTGTGGAAGATGGTGGGAAATGCCCATTACAAGTAACATCATAATAATGAATTAAAATTTGTCATCTTCTAAGGAATTTGATGGACCACTGTGCATTTTGTGTGCTTAAGCCTAGTCCTACAACATGCCTATGGTTTTATTAAAATCAAGAAAGTATTTACTTAAATCCTTCAGTTGAGTTTAAGTGGCATAATCTCACTTGATTTCAGTACTTTTTAATCATGTGAATCAGAGTTTTTTTGGATAAAAAGTTTTAAACATGCTAATATAGTAGTGCTGGGGTTTCTTTTGTAGATGTTTACTGAACTTCAGCAGATGAGACAACAACTGCCTGACATGGAGTTTGGCCGACGTATGGCAGTTGAGCGTGAGCTGGAGAAAGTGGATGCAGTAAGATTAATTAATATAATTTTTGATGAAACTGGACACTTCGTTCTCTATGGAACAATGTTGGGCATTAAGGTCATAAATGTAGAGACTAACAGGTGAGTTCCAGTGACACAAAAATTTCTCTTTTAAAGTCTTTATTCAGTCAAATTTAGAGCATACTTGAAACTTGATATGAGTGTGGAGGTGTCTGATCTTTTTGTGTTGTTATTTGAGAGCCCTTACATTACACTGTAGAGAAGGTACTTCCATTCTCTGTCAAGAGTCACTGCGGATTAGAGCTTAGGCAAATGAGAAAACATGATGAGCACATGTGTATTAAAAATGTGTAATTAATCAATTAATGTTTGGCTAACAGGATGGGATAATGTAAAGTAAAGGTGGATCATTTAGTTGGGATTTTATTGCATAAGGAGGATGACTGGCAAATTAAGGTAGCGAGTT
Source organism: Pseudopodoces humilis (assembly GCF_049639895.1). NCBI lineage: Eukaryota > Metazoa > Chordata > Aves > Passeriformes > Paridae > Pseudopodoces > Pseudopodoces humilis. Next base: position 56,628,336 of record NC_142203.1, on the reverse strand, counting down.
TAAATAGAGAAACATCTTAAAAATGGTTAGTAGGTAATGATTCTGAGAGGATTTTGAAATTTTGCTCTGAATAGAATAGTCAGAAAGGAGAGATTAACTGTGAACAGCTGAACATTACACCTCTTTTCGTCTTGTACTTCAGGTGTATTCGTATCTTGGGAAAACAAGAGAACATCAGAATGATGCAACTGGCTTTGTTCCAAGGAGTAGCAAAGAAACATCGTGCGGCGATTACTATTGAGATGAAGGCATCTGAAAATCCTGTTCTCCAGAATATTCAGGCAGATCCAACAGTAATCTGCACAGCTTTTAAAAAAAACAGGTTTTACATGGTGTGTGTGCTTTCTATTTAAATAGCTCCATTCTTGTATTGATTTCTCTACATTATTTTTTATTTTTCTTTTTGCATCTTTCTAGTGCTTTTTGTAGCTGCAAATGAAGCTTTTAAAAAGGATTTTCTTTATATTGCAAGTATATTTAGAATTTTTATCTTGAACTATATACATTAACTGGAAACAGCTGTAATTTTTTCATAAATTTTTATTCCCTCAAGAAGATGATATCCTTTTGTTCTTGTTGAAAAAAAACAAGTAAGATCATCTAAAAAGCTAACCAGATTTTATAAAGAAACAATAAGTGACGGTATGCATAAAAAAATACAATAGAAAAAAAATTCAGACCAGAATCAGGACTTAGTAACACTAAAGATATTATAGGTAAACAAGAAAGAGGCAGTCATCATCCTGTTCACAGTTAGGTTTTTAGGAGAGGTGAAACCGAACAATCAGTTTCAGAATGGTTAGTAGCTGATGTGAGAGATCATAACTGTAGAGGTTAGAGATTGGTCTTTCTGTTATGCCTTAAATTTGCTGAGTTTCTACAGTTTTATATTAATGCAGTTTTGGATTAAGAGAATTTACTTTAGCTTTGTAGCACAGCTATAAAGCACAACTAATCCTTTTGGCATAAAACCTGCCAATTTTATCTGAGTATAGCAGAACAACCTGATAATTCTCTGCTTCATTTTAAAGAAAAGGTGCTGAACTGCTGCAGACTCCTGTTGTGAAGCAGAAAGTTTAAAGATAACAGATCATTAAAAGTTACTTGGATTTGCATGTAGTTTTACTGGAATTTTTGACAGTGGAAATGCTGGTATAACACAACACAGGAGTAGGATAGACTATCTATGAATTGTCTTTGTACATTTCAAACTGAACTGAGTGTTCAGCAGGTTGAATAATTACATTGATGTGTTGTGTGCAGAGCAGTGTGTATTTTATGAAGAATATTATATTTAAAAGGAAAAAGCAGTTAACCTTCTGTTCTTTTGTGCTTCAGTTTACTAAACGTGAACCAGAAGACACAAAGAGTGCAGATTCTGACAGAGATGTATTTAATGAGAAGCCTTCTAAAGAAGAGGTCATGGCAGCCACTCAGGCAGAAGGTCCCAAAAGAGTGTCAGACAGTGCCATCATCCACACAAGCATGGGAGATATTCATGTCAAGCTTTTTCCTGTTGAGTATGTACTTGCTGTTTTTTCTCTTGTTTTGGTTTTGTTGCTTTCCTCTGTCCCTTGTGGTTGCAGTATCCAAGATTATCTCATGCTAGAAAGAATAATTTTCTTTCCCTTTTTCTACTGTGTTTGTTCCCTGACAGTTTCTTAATATGCCAAGGTAGATATGTGACTCCTAACAAACAAAAATAAAGTAGTGTAAAAATAGGTCAAAATAATTGTCTGGGGTACAGGAGTTTTTGAAATTGTCTTTGGGTTTATTTAGCTATTGGTTCGGGGAGGGTATTTTCTTAACTTTCATTCTTGTACAGGGCTCTTCTGTGTAAGCTCTGTATTGTAAGGCAATGCTGTTTGCATAGATCTTGAAAAAGAATGATGATGTTGGCAGCAGCAGTAGGTTTGGCAGCAGGTCTGTGCAAGCTAGAATAGTAGTTGCAACTTCCAAACGTGGCCAGTGTACTACATATTGTTACTGCAGCTCCTTTAAAAGCAATATAACATTTATACCAGCATATAATACTAGTGTTGTGTATATCCAAAACCAGGCATAGAATTGAAAAGTTGTATGCGTGACAATTGCTAAAATCAGTGTGTCATCCTCTCTCCTTTGTGATGCAAAAATTGCAAATATTCTGTTATTTAACAGGAAATTTATATAATATTTTGCGACACATAGAAACCTAAATTACGTGGATGTACTCCATGCTTCCCCAAAACAAATTCATGTTAGGTCATAAGCACAGGTAAGGCAACCTCACTTCTACCCTCTAGGGCTACCAGTCTTTTACTGCAGTAAAAGTCTTTACCAGTGTTTCCTTACAACAGGATCTAGTTTCTAGAATTCATAATTATGGCACAAAGGTTGCAGTAATGGTACAGCTCTTGCCAGTGAGTGACAGGCCAAGCTACATTAATTCTTCTTTTTTTAATTGTCCTGCTGATGGGTCATATCTGCATGCACAGTATTGCAAAGTGCAATGTTCTGTATGCAGTTTAAAACACATCATTACTCGAGTTGGTTACTGTTAGGTTTGTTGTTTCTTATTGCAGTATTTTCTCCCAGCTGAGCTTTAAAGTCTCTTTAGTGTGATTAAAACTTTTAAAGTGGAGCAAATAGGATATATATATAAGGGCTCTCTATGCCCTTGAATTCTTCAGTCATTTCAGAAATAAAGTTGTGAATAACTGTATACTGCTCGGCAAGAACAGGGACTATAATCTAATCTGTTCCATTAGTTATCCCATTGGTGCTCTTTTTCACAACATAGCTTTCTAAGGTATCTTGTCACTTGTCATTAAAACCCAAGCTAATGTTCCTTTTCACAGTTAGACTAACTCTACAGCTACGGACTTAACTTGGCCATTTTCTCCTTATTGGGAAAACGTGTGATTGTGTAAACCTGTCAGTGTAGATTTTCTCTGGCTGCTAATAATTTTTATAATAGCTGAAGAGCTGTCGTAAAAAAATTTCACTTTGTTAGTACCTCCCAGAAGTAAAGAATCAAATCACAAAGGTGAAGTGGTTGGCCCTTTTTATTCCATCAACAATAAGATTCCATGTCTTCACCAAACAATGTTGGTGAGTAGTGTCAAAGAATAACTGACTCTACTGACTGCAAGTTCTGTAGTAATAAAACATTTTAATATTACATCTTGCATGCAACACTCAATACCTTTGCATGTATATCTTAAAACAAGTGTAGAGGCAAAAGAGTGAACAACATTCTGCTTACGGGGAAACGTAGTTCATCTACAAAACGAATAGTGTAAATAGGAAGCTGGGGAAGCTATAGTCAGTGGTGCCTTGAGCTAGTCCTTGAGGAGACAGGTCAGGTTTCTAGCTCTCATGGTTTAACCCCAGCCAGCAGTTAAGTCCCCCAGACCCACTCACTCACATCCCCCTTGGTGGAGTGGGAAAGCACTAGAAGAGTAAGAGTGATAACACTTGCAAGTTGAGCTACAGACAGTTGAATAGGGGAAGCAAAAGGCATGCACCCTAGCAAAGCAAAAACAAGGAACATGGACAGGCAGATGTTTCACTGTCTCCAAGAAAACATGTCTCCATCACATGGAATGGGTATATGAGAAGGCAAATCACTGTTACTCTCTGTGTCCCCCGCTTTTTCCCCTCAGCTTTTACATGCTGCGCATGATGCCATATGTGCAATTGAGCATCCCTGTGGTCAGCTGGGTTTAGCTGTCACAGCTGAGTCTCCTCTCAACTCCTTCTACAGCCCCAGCCTCCTAACTGATGGGGTGGGATGAGGAGTGGAAAAGGCCTTGACAAAGCATGAGCCCTGCTCAGCAACAGCTAAAACATCCCTGTGCCACCAACATGGCTGCTGCCTTTCTGTGTAATCATGCACCTTTGTACTTCACAAGCCTTTTGCTTTCAACTCTGGGTTTGAGGAGGTGGAGATTTATTTTTTTTTCCTTTTTTGGTGAAGTCCCTTCCTACAGAGTCCTGAAACACTGCACAGCATGGAAGGATCTTACTCCCAGCTGAAATCTTTGTGGCCTTGTCACCAGACAAATGCTGTAGCTTGTGTTTTCTGTTATGATTTTAGGTGCCCCAAAACAGTGGAAAACTTCTGTGTGCACAGCAGGAATGGTTACTACAATGGACACATAATTCACCGTATCATCAAGGTAAAATGCAGTATGTTAATATTTGTTAATTTACGTATTGTACTCTGGTGGTCAGTCCTCTGCTAAGACTTCCATTTCCCTTTTGCACACAGAATTGTCAGAGTGGCTTTACAGTTCCTTGTAAATTCTGAACAACTCTGATATTCTAAGCAGCTTTAGCACTTACTGAAGTTGTAGTAGTTGTTCTGCAACTGATAAGATAGCAGAAAACTGGAAATTGAAAGATGAGTTCAGCTATCCTGCTTGAATTAAAACTTTGCTTCATGTCAGCCCTTCCTTCTAAGGCTTCTCACTTCTGTCACACCAGAATTAAGTGATAGAGCCTAAGAATTTGCAAAAGGTAGAGACAGTCAGGTTTCTGTCTTTCTCTAGCAGGAATAGTGAGTAACCTTGCTTCTTCACAAGTACTTGTTAGACACTTAAAAAAACCTTAACTGCTTTCTCCCTTACACACAGCATTTTAACACATTTTGTTGAAAGGTTTGGAGTTAAGTTTGAAAAAATGTCACCTAGCATATAACACTTCTGATTACGTATTCTATGCAATAATGTGATAACATAATTTCTGTGCAGGGTTTCATGATTCAGACTGGTGACCCAACTGGTACAGGAATGGGAGGTGAAAGTATTTGGGGAGGAGAATTTGAAGACGAGTTCCATTCAACTTTACGACATGACAGACCATACACACTCAGCATGGCTAATGCCGGACCAAATACCAATGGATCACAGTTTTTTATAACAGTAGTGCCAACTGTAAGTAATACTAAAATCTCAATTTAAGGCCTGAGAGGCTACCTAGATAGTAAAAAATCAACTTTTTTTTCCTCATGGAAAAAGAAGCACATTAGTACTTACTTTACAAATAAATGATGCACATAATGTGTAGTGTATGGGCTTCACTGAAACTTACTGTCCTTTATGAGACAGAAATACTTTTCCATCACTTGTGATCAAGAGGCCTTATGCTTTTAAATGGAATGAGGGTGGTATATAATTCCTAGGCATGTTTGCAATTATGTATTACTAGAGTATCTTATGTTAATAGTAGTAGTTTAAACTTGATGGAAACCTAGGTATTGCTTAGATTGTTTGGGGTTTGGATATGGTGCCAGGATGTCTGTCTAATATTGCCTAATTGTAGCTATACAAAGAAGCCAGTGTTCAGGTTTGAAAATTTCATTTGATCTGTGTCTAAGTTCAAAGCCAACAGTAGAAATTTTGGAATCTAAGACAATAAAAACCAAATCCTTAAAAGTAACACTTAAAAACACTGCATTCTTATAGCACTCCAAAGTAATGTAAAAAAAACACCCATCTACCACAGTTCTAAGGTTTATTAAATTGTTTGAAGGCCTGTATTCAAATTGGGCATACTATATGAGTATTGAATTGGGTAGCATTCTGTACTGGCACTTAAAATTCCTCTGTGAAAATACCATGAAATAGAGAGACTGAAACAACATTTCTGTGAATTGAGAGCACACTTTAAAATAAACTATACAATGCTCCTGCACTGGTAGAATGTGACCTCTGTAGTACTTTATGAAAGCAATTGAAAAGGTAAGTTCAAATGCATATGAATATGTGTTAGCTGCGTTTTAGTATTTACTTGCATACTGATATTTACAGCCTTAGGTTAGGTTCCATATTCTGGACATAGAAAATGTATCCATGTACACTTACTCTGTTTCTGGTTTGGTATCTAACCTACATGCTGCTATTTTATGCTTAAATATGCTTTTCTTTTTCTCCTTCTGTGCTCTCAAACAGCCGTGGCTTGACAACAAGCACAGCGTGTTTGGACGGGTGACTAAAGGAATGGAAGTTGTTCAGAGAATCTCAAATGTCAAAGTCAATCCCAAAACTGACAAACCCTATGAGGATATCAGCATCATTAATATAACAGTGAAGTAAGGCAGGGGTGACTTTGTGAAGCTTGTATCCCCATTCGCCTGGTTTATGTTACATATTAAGTTCTGCACCTTTAAGACTGGCTCTGAGAGTGAAGGGGGGAAGAAGAAGCCACAGTTTGTGTTGAGGACAAACATCACTCCCCCACATCCTGCTCCTGGACTGTGGTGTCTGCAGCATGGACAGAGAGTGGGACAGAGCTCTCCTTGGCTGTTTGTTTTTTAGCTAGCCGAGGCAGGGAAGTTCCCCAGATTGTTTTTTCTTTGGATCTGTGCAAGCCTGCTCTGGACTGAAAACCCAGCCAAACCCCGGGAGCTCACACCTGTGGCCCACCGGGGCCTGGGCCTCGGCACTTTCCAGTGCCGAAGGGACTGATAAGAGACTTAAGTGAGCCGAGCTACACCCCGTGAAAAGGACTTTTTTACTGGATTTGCCATCTCACTGAACAGTGAGAGGTTTTATTGTTTAATATTATTCAATTTCTGTTAAATACTTTTTTCCACTTTTCTCTGTGGAGATTATTTTCCGGAACTAGTTTAATCTGCTTTTTGGTTGGGACCCTCATTTGGAGATTCTCTCCCAAATTTGCCCTAAACCAGGACAGCATTGAAGGTTCCAGCTTAAGCAGAAAAAAATCTGCTTTTTTTCTAGGAAGAAAAAACATTTTTGATAATTCCTAGATATAGCAAATACCAGGAAAGAGCAATCACCAGTTCTACTATTTGTAATGTACCTAAAGTGCCCTAATTCTGTGTTTCTGGTAACTTTGTATTTTAAAGTAAAGACATCTACATGTTTCTTAGAAAGTCTACTGTCTTTCTTGCATCTCTTCTATGCAAAATTAAAGATAAAAACTTCCACCCTGTCCCATTATAGTGTTTGTAACTTTTTCATGTTTATTTGCATCTTTCCTATTCAATTAAATTAATCTCATAGTACTGAAATCTCTGACAAAGGAAAAGGTCAGAAGTACTAAGTTGAGTGAATTTCTCAATCCTTTGTACCTGTATCAAAAATCAGATTAAGTTATGGTACTGTTTGCTATGAACAGCAAACAATGTAATCTACCTCTGTTCTTTAAAAGTAGTTGTGTATGTGTTTTCTCTGTCCACATTCTTAAAATGTCCAGCATGTATAAAGTCCTTTGCAATTAGTTTGTTTTTTTCAGTGATTTTTTCTTTCAGTGTTTACTTTCTCTTTGTTTTAGCCTACTGAAGTCTTTTCTGGCTTCATTTTTAGCCAAAGTCCTACCATCATTACTGCTTCTACTGAAATACTTAGTTTATTTTAAACTGTGAGAATCATCTGAACTAAGCTTTGCATCATCTGTTTCTGATGGAGTTATAGAACAGAATCAAAGCATTATTAAGGCTGAAAAAAACCTGCTAAGGTCAGTTACGTCAAACATTAACCCAGCAGTACCACTATCTTCACCATTAAACCATGTTCCCAGGTAACAAACACATCCATGTGTGTTTTGAACACTTCCAGGGATGGTGACTTCACTGCTTCTCTGGGCTCTCTATTCCAAAATCTGACCCTATTTTGGTGATAAAATTTTTCCAAATGTCCAATGGTAATCTGAGGCCATTTTCTTATGTCCTGTCATTAGTTAGCTGGGAGAAGACACCAACACCAACCTCACTACATCGTCCTTTCAGGCTGTTGTAAAGGTTGATAAGATCTCCCCTGAGCCTTCTTTTCTTCTCAGCTGCTCCTCAACAGGATTCATACTCCAGATCCTTCACCAACACCTCAATGTCCTTTCTGAATTGAGAAGCCCAGAATCAGGCACAGGATTCAAGATGCAGCCTCACCAGTGCCCAGGACAGGGGGACAATCCCTGCCCTGCTCCTGCTGGCCACACTATTGCTGATCCAGGCCAGGATGCCATTGGCCTTCTTGGCCACCTGGGCACAGCCTGGCTCATGTTCAGCTGCTGGCACCAGGTCCTTTCCAGCCACTCTGCCCCAGCCTGTGGAGCTGCCTGGGGTTGTTGTGACCCAAGAATAGAACTTGGCATTTTGCCTTTCTTGACCTCACACCATTGGCCTCAGCCCATGATCCAGCCTGTCCAGATCCCTCTGCAGAGCCTTCAGGCTCTCCTGAAGCTCAATAACCCACACAGCTTGGTGTCATGCATGAACTTAACAGAGGTTTCACCTGATCATCAATAAAGGTATTACACAGCACTGGCCCCAGTACTGAGCTCTGGGTAACACCACCTGTGACTGGCCACCAGCTGCAGGTAACTCCATCCACCACCACTCTTGGGGCCGAGCCATCCAGACAGTTTTTAACCCATGAACCCTGCACCTGTCCAAGCCCTGAGCAGCCGGTTTCTCCAGGAGAATGGGGTGGGAGACAGTGTCAAAGGCTTTAGTAAAGTCCAAGCAGACAACATCCACAGGCTTTTGTCATCCACTAAGTGTCACACTGCCCTAGAAAGAGATCAAGCAGGACCTGCACTTCATAAAACTATACTGGCTGGGCCCCAAAACCCTGACTTTTGCACATGATGGCACAGGATGAGCTACTCCATGATCTTCTCTGGCACAAAGTTTAGGCTGACCTGTAGTTCCCTAGATACATCTTCTGACCCTTTTAGATAGGTGTTACAGTTACCAATATGTAGTCACATCCCACATCAACCAGGACTGCTGGTAAATGAAGTCTCCTCTTGGTGTCTTAAAATGATTTAAAGCTCTTCTAACCACTTTCATCAGTAACCTTGGTGGATCCCATCTGACCCCACAGACTTGCAGCCAAGTGGTCTAGCAAGTACTAACCTTCCTGAATTATGAGGGTTTCATTTTGCTCCTCATCCCTGTCTTCCACTTCAGGGGACTAGATACTCTAAGGATAACTGGTCTTACTCTGTTAAAAACAGACAAAGAAGGCACTAAGGACTTCAGCTTTTTCTTTATCCTTTGCCATTCTTTCCTTCTGCATGCAATAACGGATGGAGATTCTCACTGGCCCTCATTGTGTTGCTGATGCATTTGCAAAAACTTTTTGTTGTCTTTTTTATCAGCATTAAGATCAAGTTCTATCTGGGCTTTAATCCTTCTGATGTTTTTCTCTGCATAATCTCACAGCTTCATTGTAGTCCTGCTGAGTTGCCTGCCCTTTATTCCAGAGGTTTTAAGATCTCTCTTCCCATGTTCCAACCAGAGCTCTCTGCTGAGCCAGGCTGACCTCCTTTCCCACAGATTAATCTTTCAGCACCTGAGGAGACCCTGCTCCTGCATGTCTAGCTAGGATTTCCTTCTGCCTTCCTTCCATTGCCCTTAAGGACTACCTCTTAGAGGACTCTCTCAACTAGTTTCCTAAACAGGCCCTAGTCTGCCCTCTGAAAGTCCAAGGTGGCAGAGCTGCTGACGCCTATTCTTACTTCTCCAAGAAGCAAAACCTCGTCATCACTTTGCCCTAGACAGCCTCCGAACATCACATCACTCATCCATCTTTCTCAGTTCACAAACAGCAGGTTCACACTGAAAGCTCAGACAACTTCTCAAGCTGTTGTGAAGCTGGTTTCATAGGGTCCTGTTAGTATGCTGCTTAGTTAAATCTGCTCTCTAAACAGTAACATTGATCCTGGCTGTTTATGTTCACATAACACCACTGCACTCATAAAAGACTTGGGAGTTTACAATTCTGGAAACTTCATTTATGAATTGAGATATGATGCATGGTAACCAAATTAATCTCAAAAGCTGCTGCTACCACCAGGAAATTTAGTGAGATGTAGAAAGATATAATAAGAAAAATTCAACAGGAAGTTAAATGTAGAAAAATCTCTATTCTGAGATGATCTTAAAACAAAATGACAAGTTTATTAAAATTAGTTCTCAAGGTTTTACATAATTTTATTGAAAAGAAATTATTTTCTGGGCAATGCAAATTGCAGCTGCTCGTGAATTTTTTCTACTAAAAGAGCCCTTTCTTTAAAGAAGTCTTTACAATAACATCTACATCTACTCAACACTAAGAACTAGATCCTCATAGTCCACAATAATTTTGAAGATAGAATACAGAAACAGTGATAAAATATGACTGTTCAGTTAGCCTAGACATACTATTTCTGAGATGAGGTTCTTTGAAGAAAGCCACAACACAGTCACTGGATGTTGCATTTACTCAATTTCAAAATTACATCAAAATCATTTGAAAAGTTAATTCAGTGTTTCCAAACAGTTAGCAATGCTTTAGTGAGTTCTAGTTGAAGAAATATTCCAATTATATATTCCATAAGTCAGTACACTAAAAACTAAAGTTCAGTAAAACTGATGAAACAAGCTTAAATTTATAACTGAAGCAGTTTATATATTGTATTAATGTATAATATGAATAAACCTCTTAGTGTACTCTACACTGAAGAGTTCACAGACAAATGCAACACTTTCACATTTACTTCAGGTCATCTTAAATAATTCAATTAAAAAACACTTTCATGGTAGCATTCCATGTGTAACAAGCAATCACTTGTACTCCAAAATATGCATGAGTCAGGATTTTTCCTCTGCCCTCAAATTTAATGTTACATAAAATAAAAACTAGTCACCTTGAACATTTTGAAGTAGAACTATACTGAGCAGCAGGTGTAACTGAAGCCTAAGCCAGCTGAAATAAAACTAAATCAGGATTCTTCTAAAGAATGCATGTCTTCTGTTAAAAATATTACAGGAAAAGGTATCTACCATACTTAGCAGAACTGGTTCATATTTCAAAAGAGCTGTGGACAAACAGCCCTAACTAGGTCAGGGGTTGCTCTGCAGTACAGGCTAAGCAGATGCTCAAGTCACAGCTACCAGCTGTGTATTGTGCAAGAAGTTACAGGCTGGGAAAGATGAACAATTTTAAGTTTGCTATGTACAAAAACCCCACCTTTCACTCCATTATAAACGATTTCCAATTTTATCAGGTTGTCTAAAGAAAGAGTAAATACTCTCAGTACCTGTACGTGTGCAGGCATTGAAGACCACTTCACAAACATTAAACTACTTTAAAGCTTAGTGTTCCTTCAGGTATTATTCAAGCCATTAGACTTGCTGAATCTGAACCTGCATGTAACATAATCTACCTGAAATTTAAGTAAAAATAATACTACAAATGTCATTATAAGGAAGTAGTTACATTAACTGCTTCCTCTAGAAGAAAAGTGCAAATTATTTGTTTATACATTCTTGGCTTTACCTAAGGTATGTAGTAGGAAAACAACCTAAAACTGCTATTAATACAATGAAAGCAAAGCCATAGATAATGGGATATACTTTCTGTGCTAGGTGAAGTTCAGAGCTCTCATAGGTAAACACTTTTCAGTGTGACAAAAATATCTCCACATCTGTGAAACAACACTGTTCACTTGCACTATCTATTTCTCCTGATTCACCTCTACTCCAGTAAGGAAAGTGATGATAGAGTTTTGATCTACTGCTCACAGTCATTGTAGCTCCTCTACCAACATGAAGAGGATCCATGTCATGGCAGTGGCAGTGGCCATGGACTTAAGAGAGAAGGGAAGAAGACTCTGGTGTGCATACTACACAGATAAAATTGTTTGCAGAGTTGCATGTCCAGCAGAAAAAGAGGTATCACTAAGTCACTGTAACCTTCTCTAAATTTTAATAGCACTACACCCATATTTCATGGATTTGTGAGTAAGTAATCTTCAAAAATGGAGGCATTGGTGACAGTTCCATGTAGAAAATACAGTAAAAACTGAAAATCTAATTATGGAAGGTTTATATCACATTTTACTATCTACCCTTCTAAAGACTTATAATTAGTGTACACTGGTTTTACACTGTGTTATTGAACATTTTAAGGCCACTGCCTTAATCATGACTTCTACATAAAAGCAAATAGCTAGACTGACATTACACCACACTACTTCTTTAAGAAATTTCCTTCTCTTAATTTAATTTGACTTCTTGAGGAGTAAACTTAATCTCTAAAGGCAGATTATGTCCCCAAGTATGCACAAAACACTTTCACCTCAGTATCACTATAGTATGTCCATAAATAATTCAGTGTGAAAAACCCAACTAACCCCTGCCCCCAAGATATAAAACAAGCTGCTAAACAATGCCACGGCCCCTTTGCTCTGCAACACTTTTCTCCATTCTGAGTTTTCTTTGTGCAGTTATGCTGCCTTCCTGTAACAAACAAGGAGGTTAATAAATAATAAGGGAAGCATTTTCTTTACATGGTGTAGCTGCATGTAAGTTTCAATGCCACCTTTATATTTATATTCTTTCGATATTAAAGAGTAGCACCATTTATTTCTAATTAACAGAGCTGGCTATTGTAATAAACTTGAGATAGATTTTGGAATAGTTTCATGGGAAAGTATTTCTAAACTACTCAGAGTTTTTATAACACACATTGACTACTGTAATCTCATTATAATTATTACATGAAATCCAACGCATATTTTATCAGGGAAAGAACTTAAATTGTAACAATAGCACAAAAAAGAATTTCAAGGCATCCTTGTAACACTCTTCCATTCCCACTAAATGTAAATGTATCAACTTTCAAAATCACTACAATGACACAAGCTTACTAGATCAATTTTCCAGTCTAGGATGAAGGTTTATATTTTTTTTGTAACCACCAACTTAAATAAAGTCCCCTCTTCAGAGAGCAGACCTGGTGACAACACCCTAAATCGTGCGAACAAAACAAAACCATAAACTACAACATTAAATTGCAGCTGATGTAAAGTTAAGCCACATCCAGGACACCAGCAGCCACTAGCTGCCTTGAAAGCCAGTCCAATCCTTCATAAAGTCCTGTACCACTTCGGGCATCACAACCCTGAATGTACCAGCTACGGCCACAGCAGAGTTTGTGGAGACTCAACAGTTCTGTGATTTCTTCCACTGGAAGAGCACCTGCTACATCCTGCAAGAGAATCAGATACAAAGACTCAATTATTTTTCTGTATTATGTTTGAAGCCATTTTATTGACTTAGACTGAAGCTATAGATCACATAACAGCTCTTCAAACACAAAAGGCAAAGCAAACAGTTAAACATTTACTACTTGTTACCATAAAAAACTCCTTGGTTGTTCAATCTACTAAGTGCGCTTAGCACCAACATTTACTTGACCAGCATCACACATAAGGAAAATACCTACATTTTATGCTTTCCACATTAGCACTCCCTACCCACAGCAGAGGGTTCAGAAGGCTGGAATTTAATAGACAAGCATCACAAGTACCTGTTTATTAGCAAAGATCAAGAGCAAAGCATCCCGCAATTCCTTCTCCGTTAATAACTTCGCAAGTTCGCTGTATGCTTCACTGACCCTGTCTCTGTGACTGCTGTCAACAACAAACACCACCGCTATGAAAGAAGAAGAGAAAGGTTTTACACACATTCTTACATAAACTGCAAAATTAGCTTTCAACTTACACAATAGAAGGTTTCTATGTGAAATTTCTCAGCTATACAAAACTTCAATTTCAAATCCAGGATAACTGAGAAATTCATTACAGACTTCTATATTTTAAACAAAAGTCTAGAATTCATTCTAAAACAGGGAGAAAATCTATTTTTTTTTTTTGGTTGTCTAATATAAAGGCCATGGTATTTTAACTACTTAGGTCTAAAACCAGATTTACTATGTGTGGATTAAGTATCTCAGTTTAAACCATTTCTTGATCCATTTATACTCCATTAACTTCCATATGGCTGCTCCAGTTTCCCTTAATGGGCTGTAACATTCACAGGTTCAGCCAAATCAGCACAGCTTGCTTCAACTACAGACTACACAATCCAGAGAAGATGGCCAAGGACCCAACATAGCAGCATTAGATTTTACTATCCACTAGAGAGTAACTAGGATGTCAAGAAAAACTGGAGAATCAAGGGGGCAGAGCTAGACAACAGAATTTAAAATCAAGAGGTCTGCAATGAAAAAAACCCCAACACCAAAACTAAAACCAACCTACTGCAGTTATGTACCAGGGTAACTGCTTAGCTTTCTCTCCACTATGCAGTTCCGAGTCAGGCATGATTTGACATTACTTCACACAATATGTTGTAAGAGGACAACGGAAATCCCAAAATACAATTTTTAACAGTTTGAAAAGATGAGTAATTTAAAATGTTAAAGTTTGCATTTAAGGCTGAAATAAGGCACAAAGTAAAGCACATGAGCTGATGCTTGAAACTCCCAAGTATATCCTTTTAAATAATTATGAATTAATCAATCAAGAGGAACTTCTTTCTGAACTGGAATAAACCTATGGAGGATTTACAAAAGGACAATATGAATTTTTAAGTTGGCATCAATGTTTTCAGACTCAATAATCTAGTATATAATCAAACACTGCACTGCAATAGCAAGTCAGAAGTTACAGAACTTGGTAGAATTTTTTAAGTTGCTATCTAAAGGCTCCTAAAAGCTGAGTATTTTCAAGTGCTATTTATATTTCGTACTTGGCAAGTACTATTTCTCACTATGCAGACTTTGGGATGCTGTACCTTGTCTGTTGTTAGCTACAACCAATTTTACAGGGGTTCTAATTTTGTTTGGCTCCATGAACTGTCTGATGGATTTATGGAGAATGCACCTTTATCATGCAGTAGACACTTTGACCAACTGGATTAAAATGTATTAGCTCATGAATCTAACAGCTGTACTTTGCATTAGATGAACAACTTTCTACTGTCATAAATTATTTCTATTAATAATCCTTCTGGCTTTGAAACACAAGCTAGAAGACAAAATACATTTTAAGAGCTGTATCAGTATTACCTTGTGTATTGAGATAATAATGTTTCCACAAAGGCCTCAATTTGTGCTTTCCTCCTACATCCCAAATAGTAAACTTTAAATTCTTGTATTCTACTGTTTCAACGTTAAAACCTGGAATAAAAATATTTAAGTTTTACAGTCCTGCTCTGTATGAACATAAAATAACCAAAATCAGCAGATAAATCAAACATTCAGAAAAGTCATTACATTTAAATTGTAGCTACTAACCTATTGTTGGAATTGGCTGCATGAATTCATCTTGCTTTAACTTAAACAAAATAGTTGTTTTGCCAGCTCCATCTAATCCTAAAGTAACAACCCGAATTTCCATTTTTGGTCCAATATGTACCCTGTTGTCCTGGAAGAAACAGCATACATAAAACAACAGCAAAATTTGGAAACCTAGAAAACCCTTATGTTTAAAATGTGTATTTTGTCACAATTTCTAAAGTGATTAAATGGATGGTCTCTAAAAATACAAGGCACAATCACCAATCACTTCCAGCAATAATAGAAACAAAAATATCCAATAATCTCTGTAGTGAACCTGTAACTTCTATGTGACCTGAGTTACTATATGTCTTTTAGAAAGTCAGCCAGTTACATGACAGTACGTCTGTATTTGACAAAATTTTTAATTCTTTCATCATTCTTGGCTGAGACCATGTGAGGATTTTTTTCTAGCAATTAATTACAGTTCTCTGTCCAGAAAACTCTTTTTTTTCCCACACTTCATTAATGCCTCCACCTAGAGAACTTTGCTGGAGGTTCCATTGCTTTACCTCTTCACCCTAAGCCTCTTCCAATCCTTTGCAATAGCAACATTAGCGCTAAGCAGTAATCTGAAATAGCAGAGAAAAGCAAACAGAACCCCCCAAGTCTTTCTTGGAGACAGGATATGAGAAACAACTTTCCTGTTTGTAATTTACACCAAGCTATTGTTAAGTATTGAAGGATATGACAATGAAGATGTGATGAAATGGTGAAGCATAAATTCTAAAATAAACACACAGGCTAGATTAGTATATATTCCTGAAAACACATTTTTAAGTACTTGGAACTGCTATCTTGATGGAACACCAGGGTTTTAACCACCAGAATTATGTGGCAGTATATTTGTTTTCTTGCAAAATAGCAGACAGCACTATGCCTACTCCACACAGCCTCTTTTTTCTTCTTACAGAAGAAATACTATTGAGTTCAGAAACCCTAGAATGTCTCCTGGTAAAAGACCAACATGTCACCAGTGTTACAGGGCATATAAACATGTACATCACGTGATGAGAGAATATTTATCTTTTTACACAGAGACATATATGCACACAGGATCCATTACATATCTGGATATACTGTCATCATCACAAGCAACTGGATTCTCCCCTCTGTCATAGGAGAAGTGGCATACTTTCAGAATAATCAATACAATTCAATGACCTTATGCTATCACAATCCAGGAAGAGAGTAAAAATACCTTGAGAACCTGCTTCCTAAAAAAAAAAATTAAAAATATAACTATGCAACTACCACAATGCAAAAGTCAGCAACATCATGACTGTAAGTGTAAAAGCCAGATTAAATGTTCATCTCATTAAATATGCAGTCTTAAACTAGGCAAAGATGGACATGAAAGTAAGAAATAGGGAAAGCACATAGTGATAACTTTCCTAAATAACCTCCCTGTGCTTAACAGCTTGCAGCTCATGGACTTCCTGAGCCAACAGTGAAGTTTCTTCAGCTAGCAGATCTTGATGCATTATTCACCTGTGAAATTGTTTGCTTGCTGCTTGAAACCTAAATGGGCCCAGATGGTCCTTATCATAGAACTCCACAGACTACCTATTCAGTATGAAATAAATTACTTTATTTGAATCTGTGAAATGAACTTGTATAAGCTCAGCAGGTTCAGTACTACTATTACACAAGGCAGATGCTCCAAAATCAAAAGACTACCTGAGATTTGGAAAATAAAACATTAAGACTTAACTGCTTTTTAATAAATTTTGTCTAAGTTCTAGATATTTGGAATCAGAGCTGAAATTCTGACATTGACAACACTGCAACACATTGTGATTATCAGAATGGGTTATCTCATTCTGGAAAAGAAGATTGTGGGCAGATTTTTGATGAGCATATCAACAGCACAGAGAAAAAACAAAGTATGCAGAAGGCTCTGAAGTCTAAAAAATGTCATGTCTCCAGCACTCTTTTCACTCTCAAACTTCAGTTCTGATTTTATCCAAAATTTCTGCCAGTGAATCTCCCCAGTTCTTCTCTGTGCCTGAAAGGAAGGAGGAAAAGTAGCAGTGCTGGATAGAGCTACTCAGTTTACAGGTTTCTTGCAGGAGGCAGCACCCTAGCTATAGGCAGAGCTTGCTGACAGTGAGCCAGTCTTACAATCCTCTCACAGCTCCACCAGAAGCACTTCGACTGCTCCCATGTCAGAAGGCAGAGGCTGTATAATTTAAATAATTAGAGAAATGAAGGAGATAAGTGATGCTGTCAAATTTAGCCATCCTGTTGCAGTTTGCTTTCTCTAAGGTTTAGAATGATAACAGGCTGTTCTCAGTATGTTTGTATTCTTGCAAAAGGAATCAAAATATGTGATGGGTAACAAATTTCCACTTTTTCCGAAAGTAGTTCTGTCACTTCAAAAAAAAACATTGCAAGCAAAGTTGCTGTTCTTTAAAACAGTGCGTAGCATCTACAATATGAGCCAGTAATAATGGACTTTCCATGATCACAGCTAGAAATTGACACAAAAAAAGTCCTTGTCAATTGTATCAACACCTTTAACTAAAATGGTGCTTAAAAAAATGACAAATAAAATCCTTTTGTGTCTGTATTTCTGGCAGCTGCATAACTTGATGGCATATTTAAAAGCAGGTAACCTTAGACTTCTGTTTAAGTAAAACAGAAAAGTATTTTTTTATATCTCAGTGCAGAAAGTGCACAAGAAAAATCCACAACTATGATCTCTTTACTTTTTTATCTTCGAGTTCTTTCAAAAAATTTGATGAGACAAAAGCTCTCTGTACATGTTTACTTCATGGTGTCTTAAAGTGCTTTCTCTCTGATAGAATACTGTCTTCTCAGCTAGTCTTGGTGTTGGTTAGCAGTTGCCCATAGTTAGTTCAACATCATAATGAGAATTTATCTATCAATCTCAGGCACTGTTTCCTTAATAGTTTTCTCCCTCTGCAGAATGCACATACACATATCTATGATGACCAGATGCTTTTCTTGTACATAATGTTCTACAGCCACTGTACACATTTGACAGAACACTATCTTCAAATAAGGATCCTGGGTGAGGAGCCATTTCCTTGCCACCAAGCTAAGTACATGAAGACATCTCAACCAGAATTCTCCAAAACCTCCCTTCATTGGCATTTCCCTAGCTGGTTTAGGAAAAGAAATGGCACTATGCCTGTTTTTTTGTATCATGAGTGAAAAAAAAAAAAAAAAAATACAGGTAAGATTTACTAACTCTCAAGAATGAAAAGGACTTCTCCTTCCCCTCCTTTAACCTCCACAACTTTAATTGGATATTAAATATTCCTCTGATCTGGTACTGTCTGAAATGTTTTTTCACATATTATAATGGAGGCAGCCTTCAGTGTATGCTAGCTGCTGAGAGAGACCTTTCCAGTAATGTAATAACAGTTCTTTATCTGAAGATTTTATTTCTGCCTGTTATCTGTTCCCAGGTCCAGATCTTTCATGTACAACAAGCCTCACTACAAGTCACAATAGTGGCCATCAGCATAACAGTAATCTAAAAATACATTGTCAAGAAAGAGAACATCAAGCTTCATCAGATGTGAGGAAACAAAAAGTAAGAGACTCAAGGAATTACTTTCACCTTATTTTTTCACAGCTGCTACTCTTTTTGTGAAAAGTTACACTTGCTTTAGCACCTTTGAAATTCAGAAATTAACCTTCAGACGACTTCATAAAAATACAAATTGTTACAAGAGAAAGCCAAGTCTTCTGGGTCCCCCAAGCCTATTTCAGGCCTCCTGTAACACCTTAGCTGGCTCCTATCATTTTCTTTCCAAAAGCTCAGAAATTCACAATCAAAATTTTCCAAGTCAGACAAACAGCTCTGAAAGCCAAACCAAACATTCAAAATGCCCCTCTGACTCAGAAATTCTTCATCTGTGAAATGTGATTACTGCTTCATTCATGGAATAATGAGGGTTTACAGAAGAGGTTTCCTTGGCCCTACCAGCTCTGGTCTCTGCTCAATAGGAAAGAGACAGGCAGAAGTGAAAATGTTGCATTAACATGGAAATTCAAATATACTGAGGTTACAAAAGCAATTATTTTGAAGGACTTTAATTTCTCAAGTCAGCAAGAACTGACATAGAATCCTTATGGATGCATTCATTTCCTTATAGTAAATGCTTCAAGAGATACAGTTAAATTCTCATTGCTGTCTCAGCAACAATAGATCCTCTTCCTCTTTCACCGATTCAGTACCAAAAAACCCCACACATCAAAGTACTTATTTTTCCTTGAGTTTCAAACTTATTTCCTTTATTTACTTTCTAGCAACTGTAAAATAACTCTTCAATGAACTGAAAGAAATACATTTTTTTAAACATTATAAACTGAAAGTTAAAATAGTAGTATTGCATTTAAAATAGGTGAGCAATTTTCAGGAAATAATCAGTTGTGTTTCCAAAGAAAGGTGTTTCTAGAACTCACAAACTTTCTTTATTTAAAAGAAAACAGCTCATGTTCAAATAAAGTTACCGATATTGTCAATGTTAAAAGAACATTTCTCACCCTAATTACAGCAGCACAGGGGTTTGTTGCTGAAATACCAGATTGCACTCATCAGGTGATGAGACACTGTGGCTCCAACTGATACAGAATTGCCTCAACTTGCTGAAATAAATACAGTGTCATAATGTACATATATTATTCCTGCTTTATTTTAGATTTGGGACTTTACATAAAGTGGATAGCTGTACTTCCATGAGATTAAGAATACCTTTGTAAAAGTGACAGGTATGCTAGCATCCAGCTGTACATGATCTGCAAGTTCTGTAAACTGCTGCTGCTGTTTCTGTAATGTCTCTAGCAATCTTGTGATTTCCTGTTTGGCCAACACTACTCTGCAGTCATCCTATACAGACAAAGAGAACAAAAGCATGCCCTTCCTTTAGTGATTTACTTAAAAACACCCCAAATACAATATAAATATGATTGTTAGAAAGAAGGCATTTTAAATAGAAATATTCTTCTTCAAGAAATTAACATTTATGAAATAGATTTATTTAAAATTACAGTACAAGTATCAATATCTTAACAGTTTTCCTTAACACTAATAGATACTAAATAGTCCTGCAGGTTAAAAAAAAACAAACAACAAACTTTCTTTATGAACCACCTAGGAGTAATGTAAATTATAAGAAACAATAATAACAGTGTAACATATAAAGAATATTTATATTTTTTATATACCTTTCAAAGAGATGGAATAGAGCAACTATTTTGCAGTATATAGCAACACACTTAAGAGGAAAATACTAGTATCCACCCATTCATGATAAGAACATTTGTACAGTTAAACCTGACTATGCAACCAGACAAACTCTAAGCAATCTGAAAAAGAGAAGTGCAAATAACATATTCATGAAGTACCTTCTCACGCTCAGTTTACTATTTGCTAACATACTATTTACTTTTTCCTGTCATTGAACTGAATAAATAAGGTATCAATCAGAAACTGTCGCACAGCCACTCTCATCATATATTTAAGATGTTGAATCACCCATGTTACTAGTGCTACTGAAAGTGATTTAATCCTAAAACATATTTTCCTACCAGCCATCTATTACAACTGGCATCAAACATCTATAATTGTAATTGCAACTGTAAAATCCCTCTAATAAATTCTGTAGGTGTTTTTTTTTTTTTTTTCTTCCATCTTGTCTCGCCTTCCCACTAACTTTACAAATATCAGAAGGTATTCCAGGAAAGCCACAGGTTTCCAGCAACTGGAGGACTCTATGCTTTTGTCTCTATGTTTGAATCTCATATCATGATTGTTTTAATCTTATAAGAAAATAATGCAGAGTACCATCTAATGTCTTTTTTTGTAGTTCCATGTATTTTGCCATATGCTACAGCTCACTTGCCAACCTACCTGTTGCAAAGTCTTTTCACAGTGAAGGCAAGCTGTTGAAACCTGTGACAGGAGAATGGTCATGTCTTCTTGCTGTTGCCTAAGCCAAATCAACTTTTCTCTCACATGAGCATCAACAACACTAAGAGCCATTTCCTCCTGACGACAAAGGGTTTCATGAAGATCAGAAAAATAGGCTCGGACACATGAACGAGCATTCTCTGCAGTTCCTGGTACCTAGAGTATTGCAGCAAGGACATCCAAGAGATTAAGGACACCAGATTGATTCCAGAAACAGATTTTATATTTTATTCCAGGTTCCAATTTATTTTCACATCTGCTTGGCTACATCACAGTTCAAGTCCCCGCTAGGGCTGATAAGACTTTCTGTATAATACCAGAACACTTCTAGAAGTTATTCCTATAATCAAGTAGCTCATTTGCATGCATAGACACCTGACTAAAAATTAACAGGGAAAAAAGCCTCAATAGCCTTATACCACCTGAGAACATACACAGTCTGTACACAAGCAGTCATACAACTTTTCTGACTGCCTGCATGTTTTCAAGTAGCCTGAAAACATCATAGCACACAAGTTCCCATCCATCTCCTGACCTAAGCCTCAATACTGACTTGCTATATAAAAGACCTTAAAGTCTTGTCCTATAAGACCTATGCATAATTTTCAAAGAAAGTCCTTATCCTGGTTATTACAGAAAAGCCAAAAATCTGTGCATGTTGGGGAAATAAAAATTTTTAAAAAGCATACATGTTCAGTATGGGCCATTCCAACTCCATCTTCAACTATTTGTTCTCCTCCTTCTATATGCTGAACAATTCCAAGTAATTTTCTGGAATAATCTGAGATTTCTTCTGTAAAAGTTCTTATACAGTGAGCCATGTCTAAAATGGATGCACGAATCTGGTTTGCTTCTGGTTCCAAGACAGAGTGCTATTAATTAAAAGCAACATATAAAACATCAATCATAATGATCAGTCTTAATAATATTTTCTATTTTATTACATATTTAATATATATGTACAAGGATATGGGCTGATATTTACACATATATGCGGTAAAGCCAAATAAGAACTTCAAACCATCTTGCAATTTAAAAATACAGTCAGGACTTATAGATTATTCCAAAACTATCTCAGACATCTGGCAATTACACAAATAAACAAAAACCTTCCTGTTTATCATAATTTATCATAAATAAAGAAGAAGAGTTAGACTGCACCAGTAATCTGATACGTATCTAGTGTCTGCATTATGAAAAGAGTTTTTAAACTGGTGGCCCAGTGTTACGAAAAGTTCAGAAAAGGAGCAGATAAAGGGACTGTCCTTCTTCATACATACACACATTAGTAACTCACTGAGTTCATACAATTTATTTTTTTTTATTTTACCATGGCAACTATCTTACAAGAAGGGAAAATTAAAGAATGGGATGAACACATCAAGAATCTATCCTCCTTTCTTTACAACTTTTCATACTTTAATTGGATAAATAATTATGCAAGCCACCCCATGGCATGACTAGAAATTAATTACTAGCAGTACCTTGTGACCTTGATGCTTCCCATATTCTTTGCAGACACAACACATGAGAGGACTCGCCTGACAGCCCTCTTCTAAACAAACAAACTCAATGGCATGCACTTGGTGTTGGGAGCACATTGTCTTCTCATGAGGCTTATCAGCAAGAGGTACACGCCTGTGCTTCGCTAGAGTCTTAGTAGAATGAGTAAGCTGGGAACAGTCTGCACACAGGTGAGTGGCACAAACAGTGCAATACACAGATGCAACATGGGCTTCATCTTCATCGCAACGAATGATACTCTAACAATAAAAACAGGCAAAACTAAAGTGGTTAACATTTAATTCCAATAACGGAGGAAAAATCAGAAGACTTGTCAACAATATTAGCTTTCTTTAAAAGTTATGCGCTAATATATATTTGGACTACTATGAAACTTGATTACAAGTCTATTAAAAACTTTTTGAAAACAAACATTTAAAGTGTTCAGTGATTTTATAAATCCAGGTTTCAGTGCAAGTTGTAAAGGTCTGGAAGAGAAAATAAATCTAGCTCTACAAACTTCCTCCAAAGCAGAGGAGAGAATTACAGAACAGTGAATTAGTTACAGAAAAACAAAACACCAACAGTCATATAAACTCTTAGGAAAGTTATCTACATCTAGAATCGTACTGCAAGACATGTTGCACACCAGCTGTTAAAACTGAAATGATAAAAGAAGCTAGTTTTGGTAATGAAGCACTAAATGATGGAATAAAATGACTAGAAAAGGCAACTATTGACAAGAGTAACTGGAGTCTTTAGGAAGAATTCCTAAGGAGTTTCAGAAAACTGTGCTTATGTGACTAAAACTAAAATATCAAAATGAGTAAGCTTTTCTAAAAATCCTAAAGGCATAAAAAACCAGGGAAAATAGTATGCATGTTTATTAATACCAGTTTATTTTCTGCTTTACTCAAGTACAATTAGCATTTAATTATGAATAAATAATTGAAGCCTTAATACTAGATACTGGAGGAACAGTATTATTGGTGAAATTACATTTGGCAAAGAACTGATTATCAATTTTTTCCTATTTAGAAATAAATTCTAGCAAATGCAACTCTTTTGGTTTTTGTTTAAAACTCAGTACCTCTCCAGAGAGGCCAATGCCTTCTTCAGCTGTTCCATACTGCCCAGCAGGTCCATTCTGCAACCGTTCCAAGAGTTCCAACAAAGCGAAGTTCTTTTTCAATCCCCATACACCAGAATCTCCTACTTTTGATGAACAGTTAAACAAAAGGGAGAAGAGGAAGACAAATCTCAAGCATGTATAATTTTGAGAAATTCCACAAACTACAGTTTAGATTTGGACAAATATTAAGAGCACACCAACTACATTAATATTAACGAAGTGAGATACAACTAGTATTTTTTCTGCAAGCTCACTCCATCTTCCTCCTTCCTTCAATCATTGAGCTATTTAATATTTATGCAGATTTTCCCTACTTAAAAGATGCTAAGATTATTAAAAATTTAGAGAAACTCAGTAAAAATACTTATAAAATAATCTGCAATGGCTAACATCTAAAGAAAATGAGGAACAGACAAATACTGTGTATCACAACTTACTGTTTTCAGAGGTATAGTGAACATTTCTACTGTTCTAATGGAAGCCATGAAGAATTCCCTACTGAGTATTCCTTATTCCTTGTATCACAAGAAGCAACACCAATTGCAGACCTCATGCCAGCAAAATCTAAGTAAAACAATATTCAGAAAGAAACCCCAAGGTACTACACTATAAAATGATAAAATGGAAGATCATTCATACTCCCTACAGCAAAGCTGAAATCCATTTCTACTCCTGTATGATCCTGATTTTGTAGACCTTAACATGAAGCAATGAGATGAGAAGCAAAATCAGAACTGCATCCCAATAGGTGCTGCAAAATGGTAACAGTATAGGCCACATAGCATCTTCAGGGAATCTTAGTGGTTGCTTCTTCAAGGAATTGTCATCCCCTGACTTTTCTCAGTAACTGTCATAAATGTAATGACACTGTCTCTGTTGCAAGGAAAAGGTGGCTCAAGACCCCAAGCATCATCTTTGAGCACCAGATCATTACTTTTTAACCGTAACAAAATCACAAAATTCTTGAGGTTGGGAGGGTCCTCTTCATCACTCTGCCAAGATCTCCTAGAGCTAGTTGCCCAGGACCACACCCAAGCATCTTTTGAAGATCTCCAAGGAGGGAGATGCTATCACCTCTCTGGGTAACCTGTGGCAGTCTCGTTTCTCTTACAGTCGAAATTGTTTCTTTAAATGCAGACAAAACTTCTGCATTTCAGTTTGTGCATGTGACACAGCAGCTATCCACATGAACTCACGAGCCCAGACTACTTGAATTGTCCAGTTACCCCACGTTGTTTCCCAACTGCTAAATTATGCTGCCCTGCGGCCGTCTGGTAGGAGTATGTGCCCTTCATCCTTCTGGAATTTAGTGTCATCTCACTGATCTTTTACAGACATAAAGTTTTACTTCTTCAATATGGAGACTTATCAAACACTCCATAGATTTTGATTTATCATTAGAGTGAAAGTGCAGTTCTAAATGACCAGACAAACAACAACTACACAGTTATGAGAAATATCCAGCTGGTAGCCACACTGGATACCTAATTGTTTTATGTAGATTCCAGTTTAACTTCATGAAACTTTCTTCTTCTAGTGCATCTTCCTCACAGTTTAAACTATAGCCCGTAATACTCTATTTTGAATTTGGCCACTTAGAATTTATTTCCCTCACATAAACTTAAAGGCTATAAATAGATGATACTATTTTCCTATAGCTATTAATGGGAGCATTTTTTAACTGTTCTGTCCTCCAACATTCTCTGTGGGTATAAAACAACACTGATTACATTTTAAAAAAAAATTACCAGTAAAGACCATGCATTTGTTGCTTCCAGAAATGGGCCTATGAAAGCGCTGGTCAGTAACTTTGAAGCTAGATATAAAGCAAGGTGCTTTTAAAAGTCAGAGATTTTAAAGTCAGTGATCTCTGCAGTTATGAGTTCCATGGTGGAAGCCTTCTCTGCTATACAGAGGCATTGTATTGCCAATACCTAATCTAAGATCAGTGCACTCCACAAAATAAGCTGCAAACAAACAAAATGTTTTGACTTTTTTTTCCTTGAGGGAGTTTACAGAAGGTATGTTCTGTCCCTCCAAAACTAGACTAAGCAAAGTCATCTGCTTTGATATATTCTGACCTCAGAGCTTAGCAGTTTTTTAGCTTGAGCATTCCTAGCAAGATCACTATTTTTTCGTAACACAGAACAAAGAAGAGTCACCTCTTACTACAAGTTGAAGAAATACAGAGCATTATATCCACTTTTAGAATTTAATTTACATCAAAACATTTTGTAAACAGAGTCTGGATTTGCTACATATGTATCTAAACAGATTAACTCTCAGAAAACAAAACACTGAAAAGCGTTCCCTTCTAGGGTATTCAGCACTTTCTCATAGCAAACTGTGTACAACTTTCAGCTTCTACAACATACAAAATAGTTACATTAACAACACACCAATATGACTGCTGATACTAACACGGACCTTCTATTTTCAGATTAGCCACTAATCCAGATAGCCATTAATAGCCCAGTATAAATGGATGTACATGTACCAAAAGGATAAACCTACTTAAGTAAGAGATTATAGTTCCTAGTCTTTAAGCAAACATTGTCTTAGCCTTTAGGCAAACACTGGGTAAGGCTGAGAGAGGAACAGGCTATTCAATCATTACAGAGTTTCTTACAGAAGTCTTTTCTTTCACAGGTTTTAATGTTTATTAAAAAAACCCTAGTACCCTTCTCAGTTTACAACCTTGTATGTGATTTTAATCATGTTAGTTCTGTTCCATGTCTAGCAGAGAAGAGAAAGTCAAAACAGAACTAATTTACTGAATTATAACCATGAAGATCAGAAAAGATAAGTCTGTAGCTATTCTATACTTCTTTTTTGGTTCATAACTCAAGATGTAATAAGAAACAAAGATACATGGCTCTTATATTCTCTCTATTATGTATCATGAGACTTGAAAACACAAGTACTAGCAATTGTACAACATGTCCATCTTGGTCACAGCTAAAAAACAAGCAAAGCCTACATGCTAACTTTTAATCTACTAAAACAATTTATAACCAGCAAGAATAGTTTTGAATTATTCACAGAATAGTCTTGAATTGGAAGGAACCCATAAGAATCACCATGTCCAACTCATGGCCCATTCCCAATGTTTGCCTGAGAGCATACTCCAAATGCTTCTTGAACCCTGGCAGACTTGGTGTTGTGACCACTTCCCTGGGGAACCTGTTCCCCTGCCCAGCCACCCTCTGGGTGAAGAACCTTTTCCTAATATCCAACCTAAACCCTCCCCTGACACAACTTCTGGCCTTGGGTCCTGTCACTGCTCACCAGAGAAGATATCAGTGCCTGCTCCTCCTCTTCCCCTCATGAGGAAGTTGTGACTGCAATGGGGTCTCCCCTCAGTCTCCTCCAGGCTGAACAGACCAAGTGACCTCAGCCGCTCCTCATACGCCTTCCCTCAAGGCCTGTCACCATCTCTGTTGCCCTCCTTTGGATGCTTTCCAACAGTTTAAGGTTTCTCTTATATTGCATTGCTGAAAGTTGCCCTCAGCACTCGAGGTGAGGCTGCCCCAGAGCAGAGCAGAGCAGGACAATCCCCTCCCTTGCCTGGCTGGCAATGCTGTCCCTGATGCCCCCAGGACACAGGTGGCCCTCCTGGCTGCCAGGGCACTGCTGGCTCACATTCAACTTGCCATGGACCAGGACTCCCAGGACCCTTTCCATGGCACTGCTCTCCAGCCTCTCATTCCCGTCTGTCTCTACATCCAGGGTTGTCCCATCCCAGGTGCATAACCCAGCACTTTCCTTTACTCTTGAACTTCATGTGGTTGGTGACTGCCCAGCCCTCTTGGCAGGCCCTCCTGGCCTGGAGGGAGTCAATAGCTCCTCCTAGTTTTGTATCATCTGTGAGCTTTGTATCCCTCCCAGCCCTGCACCCAAGGCATTTATGAAGATATTGAAGAGCACAGAGGCTAAGGTGGAGCCCTGAGGAACCCCCCTAGTGACAAGTCCCCACTCTGATGTCACCCCATTCACTGTAACCCCTTGTGGCTCACCCACAAGCCAGCTGCTCTTCCATCAAATGATGTGTTTATCCAGCTGAGTGCTGCACACTTTGTCCAGTGGGACACTGTGAGAGACAGCGCCAAAACTTTACTGAAATCTAAAAAGATCACATCAACCCTGATCAGCTAGGTGGACTACCTTGTCATAAACACACATTCTCATAAAAAAAGTCATGTCTCATTTCACTGGTATCTATAATAAAGTTTACCTATTTGAAAAAGGGACTTTGCTCTTTTTACTCTCAATCTAACCATAAAATTTTTAGGTACTTAACATACACATTTTCAACACAACTGACCAAGTGTTATTTTATATTTAAAATCATTTAAAGATGAGTTGTGTAAATACATCCATTTATTCTCTTGGACTTTACCTCAAATTCTGCTTTGATCACAAATGTAAGAGTTTAGTGATCTCATCTTTGTGAGTACAAAGAATTTTTGTGCCCACTACAAAAATCATTACACATTCCGACTATCATCTCAAAAGAAGAGTAAGACACAAATAGCAGGAAATGTCAGCCAGGAATGAGATAGTGACAGAGCGAAGATATTAAGACTGACTCCAGCTAACAATACAAATGTCAATTTCAAAAGCATGAAGTTTGACTGAAAAAGTGTTACAATTAATGAAAGGGATAAAGGAACAACTTTTGTCTGAATGCCAGAACAGATTTCAGAGAATGTTTACCTGTATTTTCTTACACAGTATTTTTAAGTTTCAGCTTGGCACTCAAACACTAGCAAAGGCATGCGTAAATGTAAGCAACACCAATCAGATGGATTCCATGAAGTATGCCATCACCTGGCACCTTTTTGGTTAAAAAAAATCTTAGTCCAGTTGAAGGCAACAGTTCACATACCTTCAGCATGTACACATTCATTTAAAATTTTCCACTAGAAGATTAATCACAGGCAACTTAATTAAATAATGCATTAAAGAATTCATTAAAAACCTAACAAAAATCAGTGTTTTGCTATTCTGAAATGCAGAATGGTTTGGGCAAGCTTTAGTCCAATTTGTTCATTACAAAATGTTTTCTCTTGATTCTATGAACTATTAGAAAATTTCGTTAAGCATGTAAACAACATTTCAATTTTCAGCTGCAGAACATGTGCTTCCAAAAATCCTGATTCACAAAGCACTTCTAACTTTGCCTGCACATACAGCTATACATAGGAAGATGAGACAGCCCTGTACATTTACAGATACCCCAGCATTTCAAAAAGTTCCCACGATTACTTAGGAAAACTTCGATGAATATAGTATTAAGTGCTTTAGTAATAAGAGCAAAGGAAAAAAATGTAACCACAGGTTACTTTAGACCAACTAAAAGTCTCCTTAAAATCCATAGATACTGATTATGAAACTGTTCAGCACAGGTAGCTTTGCATCCTAATTTTACAGCTTTTCTTTCAATAGAATTTTCTCTTAGCAATGGTCCTATCATCAAGATTTAGATAATAAACAGCTCTCTGAAACCAGAGAACATTATTTCATTAAATTCATTAAATGGTAGAACAGCAATAGGGTGAACATGGAGCTCACTTTCTTATACCCTCAAACAGAGGGGAGGGAAGTATGAAAAATTCCCCTGAGCCCTGGGTTGTCCTTCGCTGCTCCTAAGCTCTAGAACAAAACAGAACTACAAGTGCAGCAAATTTAACCAACAGCAGCAACTACAAGGTGATTAGAGCAAGGTAGCAAAAGTACAGTTGTCTCAAAGAGGGGTTATGACGCTGCATATGGAGCTGCATTCCACAAAACATCCTGGTTTTATATCCTAGAACTAGTAATATGTCTCAAGGCTTTTGGAAATGGAAAGACTAAAAGTGCCTATGACCTCCCCCTGCCTCAGATCCCCAGGCAGAATTTTTATTCTCAGAAGTATTTTTATTTTCAAGCTGTTTTGCTAAGATTTTCTACCCAATACTTTTGTGAACAACTGTTGATCACAGTGCATCCTTCTTCTTTCTAGTGTTAGACAGCAGGATGCAACTCCATTATTCTCGAGATAAAAGAATCCTGAAACTTTTCATCCTTTTTGCTAACTGTAGGAGACTTTGATTTAATAATAATTCACTGCATTTCATCAAAAGCTCCTCAGGGAAAAAAAAATAAAAATCTGTAAACATTTTTGTAAAGCTTCATTTTCACCAAACATGAAACACACTGTAATAATATGATAGGATCCCTTCAGATGGCTGGGGAAAAAATGCATAAGAAAAACTAAGAAACAAGCTCCCCATCACAACAAAAAAAGCAGTGATCTTGGACAAAAATGGACAGCAGGACTGAGTGTTGTACTCTAACATTCTCCCTCTAAAAGCATAGTTTAAGAAATCTTGGGCAGCTGTACAGTCATAGATAAGAAGTCAAACAAACCATTACTCTTCCAACCACTCCACTAGACTGGCAATTATTCATGATTCCCATACTTTACCATCTCCCTCTGACCAGAAAACAAATCCCTCTTTCATAAGAGACTGATATTTCTTTTCCTGATTTCTATCTTCACAAAAACATCCTGCGGAGTGCTTTAATATTCTTAGCAGATTCTCATACTGCTAAATCAAGTGAATTTGATACTTAAACATTTCTTTCATGGTTTACCAGATTAGAGATGTCCTTTTCTAAAGATTCTCCTTTCAACAGGTTTATTTTTCCTCCAGTGCTATTCAAAACTGCTGGAGCCAGTTCTATTACAAAGTTCTTTTTGTTACAGCTTCCTCTGATAACTTGACTTCTCTATAATCCCATGTTGATTTGGTAATTCTTATTCTGAAGAAATTATATGCATGTGCCATCTTTTGCCTAAAATAAACTTTCACTGTAAGAAAAAAAAGCTTTATCTTATCCTTTCAAATCCCATGTGAAGATATTCTTAGAGTTAAGGAATTCCTGTTAATAGCCTGCCACTACCAATTATTGCATGCACAGAAGTCACTAACATTGTAAAAACCAGGTTTGTTATCACTGACCCTTCCCTCTAAATCACTTAATCATGAATTCAGACAAATCTGTTTGTCAAAAAAGTTACCTATTCAATTGCATGGGTTTAGCATTTAGGACAATAGGAAACTAAGATTCATTCAGGAACCCTTACACAGAAACATTAAACAGAGTAGTCCCTTTGTAAATAGAGGTGTACAAGAAGATGTCCAGGTATAAAGATTGCAAGCCCAGGTTCAAGAGGCAAATCTTTACTTTCTGCATATTCATTACCTGGAAATATTATCACTATGTGGAGCACTAAGAATCTATGTCTAGCATTATGTTCTAGATATCCTTGACTGACAGGTTTCAAGAATGTCAAACTTCTATTTTCTTACCTAGTTCAGTAACTTGTCGATCAAAAGGACAACGAACTGCTCTCCCATGAAGGGGAAGTCGGGTAAGACAGTCATGGCAGACAGTATGGCCACACAAAAGCAGCCGGGGAACTTTGTCCCCTTGTAAAGAAAATACATCTTCACAGACCCCACACTCAAGAACCTGTAAGTTGAAAAGGTTGGTTTTGAGCTAATTAAAATTAAAACTACACACAGTAAGCTATACAACAGTTTATTTTACAGATGTTCATGCAATCACAGCACATGAGCTGAGTCAGTAATTTTGGTTTATACACACAATTAATGATCATACTGTCGATCTTTTAAAAGTAAATAAATAATTTTATATTTATAAATAAAATATTAAAATAAATAAATAATTGCTACAAACATAACATTTTAACTCCTCAGCATCCTGCCTGACCACCACTCGCTCCTACCCATCTCATTTAATACACTGCCACAAGACAAGCCAACTGGTCAAGAGGCACAATCAGCAGAAACATCCTCGCAGGAAAAGGAAGCGGCCAGCAAGACCCTGCCAGAGCAGTGTTGGCCGGTGGAGTTTCCCCTCGCGGCTGATGCTCATGAAAGAGGTCAGTCATACCAAGTGAGCCACTTAGCAAGCTACAAACGCAGCCCCGAGCTAGTGTGAGCAAACTGTTGCGGGCCGAAACATCTCAAGCTATAAACGAAAAGCAAAAGATGGTCATATAGAAAGAAAAAAAACCCAAAACCAATCCATAAGGCTGGCACCGCAGGGGACACATCCTCTACCACAGGCCACCCGCACCCCGTCCTCGCCCGGCACCGCCCACTCCTCCACAGGAGCTGGGCCGAGCCTCCGCCTCACCTTCACCGCAGCACCCGCCGGGCCGCGACCACCAGGCCCGCGGCCGCCCTCCGGCCCGGTCTTGTTTACAGCCAGGGCCGCCATCTCGGGGAGGGCGGAGCGGAGCGGCCCCGCAGGAAGGAGCGGGGAGCCGCCGCCACCGCCTCAGGCACCACCGCGGCGCGCGCAGGCGCCGCCCTGCAGAACAGTAAAACTACAGACCTGCAGAACTACGACTCCCACCGTACTCCGCAGAGGCCCTGATGGGAGGAGAAGGCGGTGCCGCACCCGAGCCTCCTGCGGCGCACCGGGAGCTGTAGTCCCTAGCGCCGCGCTGCAGCCTGGGACGGACGCGCCTGCTGCCGCCGCAGTCTGTGCGACTCCTCCCGCTCTGCCGGCCATCACGCGGGCTGACGGCCATGGATGTCAACCAGCCAAAGCAGGAGCATTTGCTGGCTCTGAAAGGTACCGACAGCGCGGCCCCGCTGGTTCCCGCCTGCACGGCCCTGATTCGGTGTTGAAACAGCGTGTCTGATCCGCAGTCGAGGATCCGTTTCTCCCCCGGGTCTAGAAGGAGGTGGAACAGGGAGCGGCCCGGCGCTCGGGGCCCGCGGTGCCCGAGAGCATAAGGGAGCGGTGGGGGCTGTTCTGCCATGACACGCACACCACAGGTCGTGCATCTGGCGTGAGGGGCTCAGCGCGGCTGCCGGCTGTTTCAGTGCTTTGCATAAGGCTTCAAAGGAAATGTTCAGCTGAAATTTCCTTTCCAGTTCCCCTGCTGCCTCTTTTGTTTGTTTTCAGGGCAAGAGGACGCAGTATAAATTGCGTCAGGGGAGGTTCAGGTTATGCATTAGGAGGGATTCCTTCACTGGAAGGGTGATTAGACATTGGCATGGGCTGCCCACGGAGGTGGTGGAGTCACCGTCCCGGAAAGTGTTCAAGGAAAGACTGGACGTGGCACTTGATGCCTTGGCCTATTTAACAAGGTGGTCGTCGGTTTTACGTTGGATTCCATGATTTCAGATGTCTTTTCGAACACAGCTGATTCCGTGGTTCCCCTTTGGATGGGGAATTTTGCCCTTTTCACCTCATGCTTAGTGTGCAACTACGAGGCTTACCTCTTTGATTCAGGGATCTCGAAGGGTGAAAATACAATTGTGTAGGTCACTTGCATGCCTCCAAAATTAATGTGGAAATCAAGAGAGTCCTGTGAAGAATTTGATAATTTCTGAATTAAAAGTGCAGTTAGTTATATGCATGTAATAAAAGAGCTATTTAGAATCTCACCTCTGCAAGCATTATAGATCAGTGAGACTGCCCAGATAGATAAAGCAGTGCAGGTATGAATAACTTCAGAGACCATGTTCTCGTTTTAAAACTCTCCTGGACAAAGTTTTTAATGGTGTCTCCATGTGATAGTAAAATCTGTTAACCATCATTTAGAACTCAATAAACTTTCCAAATACATATGCACACATACAATAAAGGCAAAAACACAAGAACATGAAACAGCAGCAGCTGCCAAAGCGTTTTGATAATAATTAAGTCAACGCAAAAAGCTTTATGGAGCTTTTAGTAGAAATCAGTGCCATCCTTGGTCTTGTATTGGATTTAATCCAGACTGTAGGTTCTACAGAAGTGAGGAAGGCATGGGGAGTTTAATTACTGGCATTATGATTGTATTAAACGAAATCTTGATGGTGACAATATTAGATTTTATTACTTTAATACCATTTATGTTACTGCTCTCCATCAGGGAACAGGAAATGATTGCAAGTTTCTTGCAGGAAAAGGGTAGGAAATAGGAGAGCATTACTGCATGTTTTACTTATGTTTCATAACAGTGTTTGTTGTTTGCCCTTCGCCATGCTCCTTTGTGTGGAAGTATAAAGCCTTTGACAAGTTATTTAGTTATTCCAAAAGTCTAATAAATTAAGAAATCCGTTCTTTAAGGGTTAAAGCATAGTTGCATGTAATGCTTTTAAGTTTTGAGGCTAAAACTAGATGTGTAGTTCTGATACAAAATGGAAGCAGCTTTAATTTGCCTACAGCACTTCCCTTTTAACTTTTTACTTTTAAACTGCTGTATCAGTGAGTACTGTTTTGGGAAGGGTTTCTGTATTATATGTGTTTTCTAGTTACTTTATGTACCTTGGCTTAAAATGCTGATATATAGGGGGAAAACTCTTTAAAAAAATTGTCTGCTAAATTTGAGAAAACAGGTAGTAGTAATTGTGTGCCTTTCAATATGCATCATATCAATATAACCAGAATAGTGATGGATGGCTAGTATGAGATGGTGACAGTAAAAGTGTTCTCTTGGAAAAGGACTGTTTTGAGTAAGAAGTGTGTGTGTGAATAATGTTCAGTGTACTGAAATTACACTGGCAATGATGGAATACAGCTGCTAACGTTCAGCCTAGATAAAATAGAATGTTCTGATATATATCTCATGTATTTTAACTACCTATTTCTTTCTTTAAAAATATCCTAGCTACGTTTGTGTTAATATGGTAGTATCTTATTGTTTTATAATACTTCTGCTTTAGGTCCTGTTTTCCACTGATCTTTACATCGTGGGGCAAGGAAATTCTTGTAAATAAGATGTTTCAGTCTAGATACGAGAATCCTTATCAAGAGACTGTTTTCCTAAGAATAACTGGATTCCTACTGTTCAAGCATGGAAGTGGTCTTGCACTATCGACCACATCAGAGAGATCTAATAAAATTGCAGAAATTTGCAGAAGCAGCAGTGAAGGAGTTTCCCATTCGCCAATTACCAAGATTTGCACCCTGGTTTCCAAATGATTTACACAGACTTCCCCTCAAACCAAAAAAGCAGGCACCTGTTATTTCTTGTGAAGAAGTGGAAGAATTGAAACAGCTTTCTACACCTTCAGAACATGTCATAGGATCTCCTGATTATGACTGCACAAAAAATCTCCTTGAGTTTAACTCTAGCATGAAGCATGGTCCGACTTTAATCCAAGCACAGGCTGTTCACAGACCAATTAACTTGGACTACCAAGGAGAACCACCACCTAATGGGAAACAAAAATTGAAAAGGTCTTGGAGTGTCTCTCTCCCTAGTGCTAAACTCAAAGAAAAGATTCATCCTTTATCTCGAGAACTGCAGAATAATTTGGAAAGACTAAAGCTGCATGCATTTTGTAGAGCAAAGTGGACAATTGAACAGTCTGTTTGTAAAAACCAGAATTTGGAGGACATATGGATAAAATTGAATAGACTGATTAAACAGAATGAATTGCCATCTTGCAATGCTACTATCCAAAGATCTGTGGGACAGATATGGATTTTCTGTGATATATTATACTGTGAATATGTTAGAAATATTCTTAGGGAAAAGCTAAGCCTTACAGATAAAATGAATTTGCTTGTACATAAATATGGAATTATATTTCGTTTATAACTTAAGATATAGTTTAATAATAAAATTACTGCTAGGAATTCTAGAGTTTTTAAGCAGTTTAGAATATAGAGACCTTAGAACAACTGGTAAATTAATGGTAAGAAAACTATTTAGATTACTTTGCTGAAGTTTTCTAACTATGATATATTTCTCTAACTTTGTTTTGCCTCAAGACTTATAGTTCTGTTAAGATTAGTAAGTTTCTGTTTGGCTTAGTACTGCATTTTATAGCTTTTATCTACTTCGGTGGTCTAAAGGAAAAAATTAAAAATTACAGACTATTGTGGCAAGCTATGTCAGATAATGAAATTTATGCTTTCAGTTAAGCAAAGCACATCCTCTCTGCTTCATTGGAATTAGGAGAAGGAAAGATGTTTTTAAATGAGTTGTAGTAATTGCTGTGATAGCTGTAACTGACACCAAGATTTTCAAGATCTGATTATTTCCTGAAGGTAATCTGTGAGTTTTTTTAATGAAGGCATATCCCTCCCATGAAGTACAAACTTACTTTATGCGGGATATGTGCACTGTCTTAGTAATGTTAGCTATATTTTCACAGAAATATTGATAGCTTTAGTGGAAGCTGTGGGCTGAAAAGTAATGAACAACTTAATTGCTGTTTTATGCCTTTGATAATTATTTTTTTCCTGATGTTTCTGTTCTTTTGTCTCTAATTATATTTGAGAACAAGAAAACACTAGCTTCCAGCTAAAAGTGAGGAAATTAAGAAATGAGATTTCTATCTGGAATTTCTTGTTTGTTGTCTTCGAGAATTTGAATGCCTTTTATGGTCAAAAGGCTGAGTTCAGCATGACATTTTGTCTTCTGAAAGAATGAAGTATTCCAAGGGCATGCTGTTCCTGTTCAATTGAGACTTTGGAGGGTCAGTAGAGAAGTTAAACTGGGATCAATATGACTGCAAGGTCATTTGCATTTGCACTGCTTCTAATTCTAGATAGTTTTGCTGTAGCTGGAGGTCAAGGTCTGTAGTATCTGGAAAAGGGGGAAAACAAGTGTTTAACATTTATAGGTTGTTAGATTGTCGTTAATGCCGTTCACACCAGTGTACATAAGCATAAGAGAGATCCCTCTGTAAAAAGAAAGTAAATTCCCCTTAGACTTACATTTTTATGGCATCCTTATCTTGAATAATTATATTTTATTATAGGTATTACTTTTTTTTTTTTTAGATTAGAATTGCTCCATTTGAGTAATTGACATGTAGTTTTAAACTTTGACTGAATTTTAAGACATTTGTAGATGTCTTATATTGATGTTTGGGGTGTTTGTGACATATAATATGACCACTTAGCAAAATTGATGCAAAATGCTGTCTAGACTGTGTTATAACTGCATTATAACTGAGGGTTATTATTAGTTTTAAAGTTTATATAGCTACATTTTTTGCTGACATTATATTTCTGAGCTTAACATTAACAGTAGCAGCATTTCTTTGTGTATCAGCATTTTTGAAGATAAAATTAAGTAAAATGCAGTGTGATTTGAGTTCTATTTAATGTGTTTTGTGTCTAGGATCTTAGAAGAGATTATATATTTAATAACATTAATAGTCCTAATAAATGATAATACACCTATCATAGTTTGTTTTGACTTCATTATGTGATGTATTTATTTATTTTCTGAAACATGACTTAATTCTTTCTTTAGAAGCAGTCAGCAAATACTAGTTATACAGACTTAGTGAGAATTTAAATAAAACTAGATAATGCCGATAATACAGTCCCACTAGATTAATTTGATATACTGACAAAAGAGCTGAACGAACATTTTACTAAACAGAAGGAGAGATTGTTGTCACTGTAACGACCAGCTTGGTGCTGCTCTGGGTCGGCTTGTACCATTGAATAATGGTAGATGTATTGCTAGCTGTGAGCACCTCATCTGGTAACTGTTTTTTAAGAGTAAACACCAGCTTTGGCTGCAGAATTACTGCAGGCTTGGTTAGCGCCAGTAAACAAGCTGAAATCCAGGCTTTCATTTTGTTATCTTCAAGGAATGCTTAATTCATAAGCATGTGTAATTCAGTATCTTTTCTTTTTCATCTTCAGTGTTGATGTGGTTCACTATTTACTCTATTTTGTAGATCTTGTTTTGTTTAATGTATTCTGTGATTCTAAGTCTTCAATGGTCCTGTTTTTTCAACTTTTCATCATTAAGAGAATGTATGATTTTTTTTCATGTGAAAAGTGAGAATTGTTTGTGTGTATGCTGATTTGCGTAGGTCTGCTTATGGTGACATAAGCTCTTGTGAATCAATACAGCCCACTGTATCCAAATGTATGTATATCAAAGTAATTGAATACTTCATACCACTGGAAACAGTGAATGCTGTCTGGACACAATAGCTGTACAAAAGTACAATAAAAATAAACCTACCATACATGTATCAGTGCAAAGGTATTGTTTAACTTGTTGCAATCAAGAGAAATCCTTTTGTTTTATTTTTTAGTTTTAGTTGGTGCTTTGTTCAATTTCAAAGAAAAAAACCCCAATGGTTTTTACATATTCAGATTAACAACTTAGGTTACAAATGCTCAATTTTGTTTCATATGAATGCCTTCATGATAAGCTATATACAAGTTTAGGACCTTTGGTTAATTTGAAGAGGGAGAAATTCTTTTCAGAAGTAGCACCTTAAATCTGTCATATAAGTGAAAATAATGTAATTTTGAGTAGTATGAGTTAAAATAGCCTTTGAAAATATCACTTACTTGAATTAGGGTTTTTTTAATAGCAAAATCTAATGATTTTGATTTTGTCAGTATCAATAAAATAGCTTTGTTTTAAGTATTTTCATTAGGTTTTTGTGCTGGTTTTACTGGTTTGAGTTTAAAGTTTGTGACTTAGAGAAAAATAAGTGGTATAAATAATGTAGGCTTTTAGTCTTGTAACTCTCCCTTGTGAAAGTTATAGGATAAGATGTAAATGCAATTTCTTATAGACTGGTGTTTGACTGAAAGGGTCTGTATGAGTCATCATGTCCCATTCTAGAGCAACAAGGGTCACAGGACAGGCACTTAACCTGTTAAGGTCCACCAACAGATGAAAATGACACACTTAGGAAGACCACAAAGCACTTAAAAGCTGTAGCAGGTGTAAGATTTTTAGCACATCAAATTGAAATCAGTAGATTAGTAGGTCAGTTCACCAGCGATAGAAAGCGGGAGGGAGCAATGGCATTACCAGTGTTCATGGATCTTAGAATAGCAGGGAGGTGTTTTTTTTATTGTGAAAGGCCATGTGATCCTTTTTCAGGCTGAGATTTATTTGGTGGTTGTGGTTTTTTGGGTGTTTTTTGTTTGTTTGTTTGTTTGTTTTTTTGTGGAAGAAGGGCAAGGCATAATTATTCTTGAAGAACAAAGTTAAATATAGTTGTTCGATTGACCAATGGTTTTGTCTTTTTATTTTGATTTTTGCAGTGATGAGGCTGACCAAACCTACCTTATTCACTAATATTCCAGTGACTTGTGAAGAAAGAGATTTGCCAGGTAAGCCTTTTCTACTGACTGATTATTAGGTATGTTTTAACAAGTTTAAGTACTGTGACCATCTAACAGTTAGATGTTAATGAGTCATGACCTCCCGTAGACTCTAATCTGAAACAGCAATATATTTTAGATCTGGTAATAGCTAAGGGAAAGTACCAAGGTGCACTTCATAGCTTTTGACCTATATCTTTTTAAGATTGGTGATGACATTCAAACACATGACCTCAATGTTCGAGCAATTGACATACACAGTGAGAAGTAGTTATGTGAGGGAAATGTGTAAGTGGTGAAAAATTGGCATAACTATTTTTTTTTTTAATTTGGTGAAAAGGCCCTGGTAGTTAGAACCAACATGAGTGTTCTGTGGAAAGCAGATCTTGCAAGAATCACTGGTTTTGAGTTGCGCTATGCTTGGTGTGCCATCATAAATTGGAAATCCCTGGGTTGTCTCCCAGATATAGTTGGAATCTAGAAGTCAAGTATAAAAAAGTCAAAGGAAAGATTGAAGAAGGAAGGTTGTGTGGAAGTACAGAGCAAGCAGGAGAAGAAAGTAAATGAGGTTGATTAGTTCTGTTATGTAATGTTAGGTTTAGATGGATAGAATTTCTCTCAAAGTTCAGTGTTAATTTGAGCAATTCCTTTTGGATTGTTCCCTTCAATATGTATACTGAGTAAACTATTGGATGCCAGTGTCTTGAAGTTAAGTTATAGCTTATAGGCAGGCCTATGGATATATATTTTATCCCTAAACAAGTTTATTCTAAAAGAAATATATCTGAAATAAACTATATCTGAGTAAGTGATTAAGTGTCTAACTTAAATGTAGACAAACTTTTGGACTTAGCAAATATTTAATTAATAGCAACTTGATATTTTTACAGGCATTCTATTTAACCAGCTCATGAAAGATGATCCTTCTACTGTGAAAGGTGCTGAAACTTTGATGTTAGGAGAAATGTTGACTTTGCCTCAAAATTTTGGGTAAGAATAAATGATTGCAACTGTAATATGCAAGATTTAGGATTCATTTGGTTTAGGATTCATACTTCTCTTGCTATCTGAATACCATTGTTCTGCAGTGAGATGTTCAGTCATTTCAAAAATAATACGTGGCTTGATTTATAAATATATGTATGTATGCTGCCTGATGTTTCTTGTCTGTAGCCTGAACCTAGTAAGAATTCAAAGCTGAAAAAGATTTGCTGCTATGGATGAATTTCTAAGGTAATCCAATACTATAAACCAGATGTTATTCTAACAGAATTTACTACTGGGTTTTTTGTGGGTACTGAAACCTGTCTTCTTATTCCTGTCAGACTTTTTAGCTAGGAAAAACTCTGATTTGTTTGTTCTCTTTTAAAACTGTTTGTCTTCAAGGATGTCTTCAAGGATTGTCTTTGAAGGTATGACTTCAAAAACATGGGTGTGCAAATGCCAGTTTTCTTCTAGAGTTTGATATGGCAAATGTGTATGTGTGTGAACTTAAAAGTGTTTCAGTGATGTTCTGGATTTTATTAACTGTTAAAAAAATCTTTTCTTATTTATTTTTTTTTCCTGGAATACAGAAATATATTTCTGGGAGAAACATTTTCCAGTTATATTAGTGTGCACAATGATAGCAATCAAGTTGTCAAGGACATACTGGTGAAGGTATGTGAGAGAAATCCATTTATAAAAAACTTAAAAAGTACAGTGATGATACTTTCTGATAATATATTGCATGATTAATGCTTACACACAGACTTTAGGAAATGTATGTCACTTTTTCCAATTCAGAAAATATACTTGGATATTGGAAAAAGTAAGACATAAAAATAGAAATTATTATAGAAATCGTCAAAGATTTAAATAAAAACTAGGATTGTTGTAGTTTTGGAAAGAGGTACAGAACTGAACAGACCGAGCTCATGAAACAACAGCCAAAGTTTATTGATGGGTGCTCCCTTTTATAGGGGCTTCAAATTTCCCA
Organism: Pseudopodoces humilis; assembly: GCF_049639895.1. NCBI lineage: Eukaryota > Metazoa > Chordata > Aves > Passeriformes > Paridae > Pseudopodoces > Pseudopodoces humilis. The sequence continues at coordinate 56,587,537 of NC_142203.1, read as the reverse complement.
TGCTCATGCATCTGATTGGTTGGGGTCTTAGCACCGCCCAGCTCACTGGCCAATTGCACATCTGCATTTGTGATTGAATGCGATTGGCTGGTGTCCCCAGTTTGAGTTTGAATCCAGCCTATCAGTGTCTTACCCAGGGACTTGTTTACTTCACTTCTCCAACGAACTAGGCTGGTCGAGTTGAGGTCTGTTGCCAGTTTATCTGTGCAGCTTACAGACCAGCTGTAGCTGTCACATAGGATTGTGTCAAAAAATGGATTTATTACAGAATCATAGCTATAGAATTCCAATTTAGGTTGGAAAAGACCTCTATGGTCACCAAGTGCAACTGCTAACCCAACACTGCCAAGTCCACTGCTAAACTATGTTCCTAAGTTCTATATCTACACAGTCCCCTGCATTGATGGTGGCTCAACCGCTTCCCTAGACAGTCTGTTCAATGATTGACAACCCTTCTGGTGAAGAAATTGCTCCTTCTAGCCAATGTAAACCTCCCCTGGTGCAACTTGAGGCCATTTGCTCTTATTCCAATTGTATGTTACTTGTGAGAAGTGACCAGCTCACACCTGGCTACAGCCTTCTTTCGTGTAGTTGCAGAGAACAGTAAAGTCCCTCTCCTGAGCCTTTTTCTCCTGTCTAAACACCCTCACCTCCATTTACCTTCTTTGGACATGCACTCTTCTATTTAAAACTTCTCTGAAGAATTGGTGTAGTACAACTTTCCACAGCTAAAAAAATGGAGTTACAGTCACCTTCATTTTCAATCAGGTCTTCAATTTCCTGTAAAGCATATACTGATCTTTATGTTATATGAATTATTTTCTAGAGGATTAAGGTGTTGTGTTTACTGAGCAAATAAAACACTGAAAGCAGAAATTTCAGAAGTCATTGTGGAATTCAATATAAAATAAGTAGCTATTTTGTAACCTGCATGGTAAAGGACTGGAGTACTTACATGTTTTAGAACTTGTCTTTAGCTTTGTAAGTATCCCATCATCATATATGTTACAGAAAGTGTCTGAGTCAAGAATATCACAGAATATTTTTTGTTGGAAGGGACGCACAAGGATGAGTAAGTCCAGTTCTTAGGTCAGTGGCCCACACAGGGATTGAACCTGCAGCCTTGGTGACTTGAGCCCCATATTCTGACCAACTGAGCTCCTACAATATGTGTGAAAACACGGGGTACAAAATGCTCAGTGAATTTTAGTTCTTCACACCAGTACTTTATAGCATAAGTTGTACTTTCTTTAGGTTGTGTTAAACGGCTGTAGTTCTAACCAGTGCTTTGTTCTTCTGTCCCCAGGCTGATCTTCAGACAAGTTCTCAGCGTTTGAACCTTTCAGCTTCTAGTGCTGCAGTGGCAGAGCTTAAACCTGACTGTTGCATTGATGACGTGATCCATCATGAAGTAAAGGAGATAGGAACACACATGTAAAATTTTAACTTTTTCTGTTAAATGATCCTAAATAAAACTGAAGTACATGTGTGCTATTCTGCTTTTGATATAGCACAGGTTTTAAAGTAATAGAACTTTTTTTTTTTTTACTTGGTTTTTTCAGCTTAGTTTGTGCAGTAAGTTACACTACGCAGACTGGAGAGAAGATGTACTTCAGAAAGTTCTTCAAATTTCAGGTATTTCATGAAGTATTTTACTCTACTTTAAATAACTTAGTGACTCTGTAAAACACATTTTAAAACATTTGATACTTCATAAGCACTTTATGTCCAAAAAATCCATTCCCTTTTAAAAGTGAACCATTAAAAGCCACTGCTTCAAACGTCGCACAAACTGGTGTTTTCTAATTACCACAACATTAAACATCTCAGAACTAACAAATATTACAGCTAATAACTTTTACTAATTTATTGAGAAAAAAAATCTACTCTTAAAAATTCCCTTTTTATAGCAGACAGCTCTATGACTATTTTTAAAGTCAGAATGAACAAGTATTGGTCATTCTGGCTTTGGTACATCCAGCTATTGAGCTTATATTGTAAAATTCTGGGTTTTCTTTTGGTGTGTGTAACCTTACTAAATTTGAATTAAATAGTTCAGTTTTTAAAGGAATTTAAGTGAAGAAGTCTAATGTATTATATCTAATACCAACAAAAACAATTTTCTTCCATCACAGAAATTTCAAGACTTGAGATAAGAGTGACTGAGGAAAGCAAGGAACTAATCTGTGGACTGGTTCTTGCAAGAAAGAGTCTGTTTACTGTGTATTTCATGGATGTTTAATTTTTTAGAGAAATACGTTGAGACTTGGATATTGGTGGACTAATCTTCATAGGATGGAGGATTACATTACAAGCTCTACTGAATACATTTTTAGATACTCTGACAGATGTCTGGTAATACAGGAGCATTATATAGTTTCGTCCTGAAGCTGTTTCAGGGGAAGTTTGGGTTGGATACTAGGAGAAAGTTCTTCACCCAGAGGGTTGTTGGACACCAGAACAGGCTCCCCAGGGAAGTGGCCACAGCAAAAAGTCTTGCAAAGTGTTTGGACAATGCTCTCGGGCACATATTCCCGAGATGGAGGTTGGAGTTGATGGTCCTTGTGGTTATTGTCCTACTCAGGATATTCTATGATATTATGGGTATAGGAGATGCACTATTCTGTATAGATGGGGGAAAATGATTGCATTTTGCTGGCATTTTCTAGTATTCTGTCGATAATTCAGAAAAAAAAAAAGAATTTCAGTCTTTAGAAGGTTAAATTGTGATGCATTAAAAAGAACACTTGAGTGCTGTTAATACTAGTGGGCTTTGAAATGCCAGGTATTGATTAGTCAAAGGTATTTTCTGACAATCCTAGAGAAAACAAGTCTGTGTAAATTTTTGTGTTACCCTCCCTCTGAAACTAGCATCTCTGTAGAGTTTTGTAGAGTTTTATTAATTTTTTATTAATTTCTTCAGTGAAATTAATTTTCATCTTTGTGTGCTTTGTCTTGCTCTCCTTATGAAACTGCTTCCCTTTCAATTTCTCCATTCTTTTTCTCTGTTCAGTGTTCTGTTTCTCTGTCCCTACTGGGCTTTTTCTGATTGCTTACACATGCATGTTTAAGCTTCAGATCTCACCTTTCCTCTGTTGACTAATGTTGTTCTTGTCAGAGCTTTATACAAGATGTTGTTTTGTCTCCTTTAGATTTTGTATTCAAATGTATTTGTTTACTTTTTTTGGAGATTCTGTTTGCATGGTGTAATTGCCATGGTTTTTAATTGGCAATTAAATGGTTTTTATTGAGCATATAATTGCCCAATATAAGCAACTAAATTGTCAAAACAGTTGAAGCCAGCTGTCAAATGTGAAACCCTTCATTCAAAGAAGGAAATATAAATATATATACACTTCTGCAACTTCTATAAATACTCTCTGATTCATTATGAGAATAGCATTGCACTGAGAATTTTGGCTGTTATTTTTTAAATTTGAAATGGAGACACCAGTAGGAGACCTGAGAACAATCAAAAAGAAGTGTTACAGAAAACTGAACTATGTCTACAGTGAGAATTCATGGCTGCTAGTGATGGAGATGTCACTAGCTATTTTATAATAAAAAAATACTCTTACAGATTTTCAGATTTTTCATTTACATTTTCTAGTGTCTGAAGTTGAACTGGTGTTTGTTGGTTTGAATCAGCTTCTTTTAGCCATTATATATAGTTTTATAGTGATTGATAGTGCCTTTCTGTTCCAAAGTTCTCACTAAGTTATTAACAGCATTATTAACAGTTTTCATGGAGAGAGAATGAATCCTTCTAAGGTTGGGTGGTTTGTGAACCTCACAATAATTTTTTGTATTTGTCTGGAATGCCAGTTGAAATTTACTGCAGTGAATAGAAAGACTGTTTATCAGAAGAGAGAGAAAAAAATACAGCATTTTGGAAAATTTATAAGAAGCTCACTGAAGAAAAATATTGGACAGAAAAGAATCTTTTATCAAGCAACAAAGACCTAAACTAAAATTTTTAATTCTTTTTTTGGCGAGAGATAGTTATGAATACTTAAAAGATTTGAACTTTTAAGATTTTAAGATTTGATGCCTTTTAAAATGCAGAAATCTCAGTGATGACAACTTTTTGATCTTGAATTCTTCAGTGCTAAAAAATTTGTTGACAACTTGGAACATTAGAGGTATCTCAGGGTGCAGTGCGCTTTTAGGTAAACAAAAAAAGTTTCCCAGTGTAATGGGAAACAAATGTCTTCAGAAACAGAATTTAAATTTGTTTCCTTACAAGTATGATAGAAAATTATTTCTTTCAGTTACGTTGCTTTATAAATGCTTCATATTTGAATGTAATAAATGCAGTGGCTTTATGCACAAAGCTCAAGCATTAAGAACCAACACTTTATAATCATATTTTATATCATTTGTTGTGTTCTTTTTCTGATTGAATCTCATGAGATTAATTAATATGATTTATTAACTATTCATTTTATGTATTATGATTTTCTTTAATTTCTTAAAACAGTTGCATTTTCAAGAAGGAAGTGAAGGCTAAAAAAGCTAAATGCATGATTAGTTCTCTTATGTTTAGAGAAGCCCTCAGTAACTTTTGTTCCGAAACTGTGAAGGACTTGTAAATGTTAGATAGCTCTTGCTCACAGTTGAAAGTGAATGCAGGCCGCTGCATGACCCAGAGTGGATATAGTATTATTTTAAACACACAGATCTATTTAGAGCACTGAATTTGGGCAGTTTCATAAGAGGCCAGTGCTTAGGTGGAGTTTTTCAGTATGAGGAGACTGCTTAGTAAGAAAACAGTCAAGTCAAGTAAGAAGCAGCGAGGTTATACTCTTGAGTTGATTCTCTCATATGTTCTGTCATGCACCTGCTATGTGTAAGATCAAAAGGAAAAATAACACTTTTTAGTAAAAGACCCTAGCACTTCAAAACAGTCTATGCCAAAGTTGTCTGAAAAACTTATTGTCAATCTGTCTTTTTTTCCATTTCATTCAGGTTCTTAAACCACTAGATGTGAAAACCAAATTCTACAATGCGGAGGTGAGAACTGTGTGTATTCAGGTTTGTTTTGGCATGCCGGGTTTGTTACTTAGATTAAATTTGAAGTGCTTTCTAAGTACACCTTTCTGAGAAAACTGATCAGTTCTAATGTACAAATGGTGGTACATATATATTGTAAAGTTTAAAAATAGATAGGTTTTTGATGAAGGGGCAAAAGAGATGTTAGAATCTTAATGTAATTGACTAACAATTTTGCATATATTCCAGTTTCACATGAACTCAAATACTTTCAATAATTGCTTGTATGTTTAGGCTGATGGAGTACTTACTGTAAGGGAGATTAATTGTTCATAAAGGAAATGACAGATTATCAGAGTGATTTTTTAGAGTGGGGAAAATTTAAATTTAAATTACTTAATTAATTAATTTACTTAAATTTAAATTTTCTCCATGTAACTATGACCTTTCAGTTCAGTAATTTAAATTTTAGGTTTGTGACAGTTACACACAGTGCTTCTAAACTAAATGATCTTATGTATGCTTTACATATTTATTTGGACATAATTAGACTGCATTTGTCTATTTATGGGACGAATTTGGTACATATCTGTAGGCCACAGCCTTCAAATCATGCATTGACTAGGTGTGAGGTACCTGAGCAGAACTGGAACATAAACACATAGCACTGGCTGAGCCCTTTATAGAGCTGCTATTATCTATAAGTGGGAATGTCTGGAGATGTCTTCTACTGTGATCTAAGGACAAAAATAATTCTAAGAAACAAGGTAATTTCTCTGGGAGCAAAATAATTCTCTTATTTACTGTGTGGATTATATTATTGTTTCAGCTGTAAAGTATGTGGTCTCTTTATACCTTACTTGTAAATTTTGTGATAAGGTAATTCTAAGGTAATTCTGGGCAAACTTTTTACATGGAAAAAAAATTTTTTTTTTTTTTTTTGTTTTCATAGCTCTTATACTGACTGCTCTTGATAAGTCTTATTTAACTCTCAGCCACCAATTCTTCGTGGTAAAAGTCTTTGAGAAGCTTTGATTTGAGCTGGTACTTGTGGGTTTGGGTTTTGGGGGTTTTTTGTGCTTTTATTTTCCTCTGCAGAGTTTTTAAAAGGCTCTTTGATGCCTTTTGTTCTTCCTGTTCATGAATTTATGCAACTCCCATTATCATCTTACCCATTCAATTTATTAAAAAAACGATCTTAAAACAGATTTTAGGTGATATTAAGTGAGGAATTTCCATTTGCCTAGCAAGCTGGTATAGTAGAACTCCTATCTAATTTCTGAAAGTACATGAAGTGTTGCTATGTCTTGTGACCATAGAATTCAATTAACTTCTAAAACCATAGAAATAAGTCTTTGTTAGCTGTTGTGTGTGGTACTACATTGCTGTGAAAGCACCAAGAAATTCATCCTGACTATTATCCTTGAGAGCAGGGGAGAAATAAATGGTATGTGTCAGTTATTAGTTAACTAAAGATTTCTAAAGGTTGACTAACCAGTTAAACTGTTACCCTTAAGATTACAGATGTGATGTTGTCTATTCATAATGCCTGTTACTAAAATTATTTTCTATTAATATTCTAATGATAATCCATAATTTAATTTCTTCTAAAACAAAGAATGATGCTGAACCTTAATCTTCTTGCTTATTGCTTATATTGCAGTAGCACCCAGATGGAGTTGATCAGTGAAATTTATGCATAGAACACATGCCCTGTTTCTCTAACCTGCTGCAAACCTGGGATTGAATTACTCTCTTACTGACTTTAATGTGCCTTGAAAAAAGGCTTTGTAAAAGGTTCTGTTCCTGCAAGCGTGCACAGGGAGGTAGACAACAAAGTTTGCACTTAAAATTGGGTTTTGGATTGATGAATATTCAATAAAGAGTTTTTCTTGATACTATGCCAAATTTTATGACTTGCAACATGTTGGCTTTGCTAGGACACATTACCATATTCTTTTTAAGACATTATATATGAGGATACTTCAAATTATCTATAAGGTGACAAGGACAGTTTTTCCATTTCATATACAACCCATTGCATGGATTGAAATGCAGGACAAACTTTAAACTTACTCAAAAACTAACTCCTTTTTTTGAGTCAGTTTATTCTACCATATCTTGTCTGTGACTTGTGTGCCTTAAGCTCTACTTTGGATTGGTTCTGAAGCAAAGCTAGTAAACCATGTAATCATACTAGCTATAAGTTATTAGAAATGTAGTTGTCATCTTTGTTTGCATCCATTTTTATTTATGTTTCTGTCTTACTAATGCTATCTTGTTTAAATGGTGCAAAAAAATGCAGAAATGCATTTTGTTTGGAAGTTAGCCTCCTTTTTCTTTAACATTTAACCCTAATTTCTCTAATGTGTTCTTTTTTTTTATTTTCCCATTAGAGTGACCTCAGTTCTGTGGTAATTTTTATTTATTTTTTATAAATATGTATGCTTTTTTAATTGCTTAACTGTCTCTGTGCTTATTATTGACATTCTTTACAAACATAATGGAAAAGCAATGTTTGTTCTGCATATCATAAACTGATGTTTTCTCATCTTTATATGTGCAGCTAATCATTTAAATGGTTAGCTCTTTCTTTAATACCCATTGTTGAAACTAGAACTTGATAGTTACAGATTCTTGTCGGGGTCCTCCTTTATAATATAATATAAAAAATAATATAATACCTCACCAAAATTTTATTAGATCTATTATTTGAAAAGAGAAGTTATTTCCTTTCAAAAATTTTCTGCTTTTGAGTCATGGAAGTGTAGGTTTCACCACAGCACTGCTTGTGTAAGCTGTGACAGAACTCACATCTGGTTGGTGGAGACAGTGGGTTTGAGGAGAGAGCGGCAGTTGGATGTTCTTCCTTCCTTTGGCTAGCTGGGACTGCTCTTCACAATTTTAACTGCATGTAACAGTTGATTGAGTTATTCTGTTACTTCTGCGGTCTGATTTCACTTTAAGGTGTGCCTTCTATTAAACTGCATATTTTGACAAGATTTTTTTTTTTTAAAAAAAAAAACATGTAATACTAAATCAAATTAAGAATAACACAAAACTAACTTGCTTTTTCATTATGCTGCTTGTTTTTTCTTTTCCCTTTCAAATTAGCTTTTTTAAACTTACGCCTTTTGCTGTTTTGAAAACTACTAAAATTTGGGTAAATGAATACTTTGAGCAATGGATTTATGGGATATAAATTGTATCAATTTAAATGACAGGCAGTAGTAGTAATGATTACTGAGAACCATGTTTTAGTTGGGATTATTTCCAGTGCTTGCAAGCATGAAGTGTCTCTGTAACCCATTGAGGTTGCACAGTTTTCATTACTATATGGATGCTGCTTTGTATTTAATGTGTTTATAAGGCAATACAAAAAGTTACACAACCATTCCATATTTTTCCTTCTAACATAATTTTTTGAGACTAAACATATTTTGGTTATCTTGTCCTACTTTTATTTTGTAATTTACAAGCAGGACTCCATTTATATAAAGAAACATTTATTTACACTGATCAAAAAGAAAATTTAAGTTTTGTTCCGCTTTCCCCACAAAAGTACTTTCTTAAAATTTTATCATAACAAAATACTCAAACTGCTTCAATCTTTAATCTGTAGAATGGACTATTTCAGTTAGAAGGGACCTACAAGAATCACTTAATCTAATAGCCTGAATCAGTGACTCTTTTTTAAATGCAAATTTGGTATCCTCCTTTTTTTAACTGGCACTTCTTTAATTGTAGTTTTCACTTTTCTGGGAGCTCATATCTCAATAGTCTGAGGCTTCCATAATTATTCTGAGACTTTTAGACATGCTAAGTAACTTTACTGGTCTCCAATTCCACAAAAGAAGTGAGGCAAAAACTTCTCTAGTTCTATGGTTTTTCATTTTCTGAAGTTTAACAGTCTATAGCTTTCATTTCTGTACCAGAATTGGTCCTTCAATACCATCTTGAGGCATTCGCTTCAGATGTTCTGAAGGTAGAGCACCAGTTAAATTACTGGATGCATACAGTATTGGTAACTTTTGGCATGGTGCAGCTGAGTGAGAGCAGGGGCTGGATTTTGCATTTTAGCTAGAATGCTAGTAGTTGATAATAAAATCTCAGAGCATGTACCTGAACTATTTTACACCAGTTAAAGAAAAACATATTTAATTTTTTTTATACAGCTTGATGCACTAGTGATCTGGCATGGCATGTTCTTGTGCACTGCAATTCCTTACCATTTATTCCACTTTTTTTTAAGAATTTGGATAAAAGCTTGAGTTGCTGTTAAGTTGATGAAAGTCTTGGGAAGTGGTGATTTAATGCATTACAAATAAGCAGAATCTAGAACATAGCAAAATTATCCCACATCCATTGTTTGGCAAGATACCTGTTGACTAACACTTTTGCTCCTGTTGTTACTGGGATTAAGGTTTTTTCTTGCATTAATTAATTTGATTTGCAGGCATGAACTAAACATGTGTGACCTTTTTTTTTAACAATAGGACTGCCTACTGTTTTTAATAACACTAATCATATTTTCATGAACTTGAACTTTTGATTTTTTGCAGACAGATGAAGTGTTTCTGGAAGCTCAAATTCAAAATATCACTACCTCTCCAATGTTTATGGAGAAAGTTTCTTTAGAGCCATCCATGATGTACAATGTTGCAGAACTGAACACAGTTGACATAGCAGGGGAAAGGTATGTTCACATTCAGGATATTTGACTTTGAAATGCTTTGTATTAATATTTCATGATGCAAGTATTAGTCATTTGTCTATAATGGGAGGATTGTATGTCTTCACTTGAGTAAAAAGATCAAATTCCTATTATGTATTCAACTGGAAAATTTGTTACAGTTTTCTTTCCATAGAAATCATTCTTAAAAATCTACAATTCTACCTTATAGAGAAATATTGAGCCTAATCCTCAAATAATTTGTAACAATGATGACATGAAAACTTGAAAACATAGTATTGTTTCAGTATCTCCTATATAAAATTTAACACAGATCTAGTTCTGACCTAATCTTTGTGTATAAACTTTGCCTTACAGGACTCATCTGACTAATCCTGGTTTCCTATCAGTAAACTCCTTACAGTTTTCAGTTGTTCTAATAATGATATAGCAAGGCACCAGTCAAGGTGGATCAGTGGTACTCCCTCATGGATTTAGAATATTAAAATTTGTCCTGCTGAAATAAATTAAATTTGAATTAGTTAATACCTAATACCAGAATAACTGACTGGATACAAATGCTTGTGAATTAAATTTGGCTGTTTGTGCTTTGCAGTTGCTTGGGTTTTTGGAGGTGATGATTGAGTGCTTCAGCAGTAGGGGCTGAAGTGAAAAATCTGTCTTCTCCTCGCCTGTTGAAGGATTCACCGGCAGCATAATGGAGCTTTGTTCTTACCAAGTGTTTGCATCCACCATAATAGTTTTTCTCCTGAAGAGGAATCTTAGTTTCATCTTAATTTACTGTGAGGGAAAACAAATAGCAGAAGAAAAATTACCAGCGTTTTTGTTTAAATGCTAAGATGCCAGATAATTATAATGTAGCAGAGTGGATTTCTTTCTTACTTGTCTCTGGCTGAGAAGAACAGGTTCTTTTATTTCTCCATGGTCCTTGGTGCTACATAATTTTTAGAGCTGTTTTCTGTTATGAAAACAAAAAGTATTCTATGTGTTTTACCATTAGCAAACCATGTGTATACGTACCATGATGGTATGGGATGGGGAATGGGGGAAAAAAAGCTTGTGTTCTTAATCTTCTTCAAAATAGCTGTTTAAATTAAGACCTAGTGTTTTTTTTCCTTCCAGTGAGTCTACTTTTGGTGCAAGGACATATTTACAACCTATGGATACACGTCAATACTTATACTGTCTAAAACCAAAGCAAGAATTTGCAGAGAAAGCTGGAGTAATAAAAGGTGTAACTGTGATAGGTAAACTAGACATTGTATGGAAAACTAATTTGGGTGAACGAGGAAGGCTGCAAACTAGCCAGCTCCAGAGAATGGTAAGTTTAACTTAAGTGTTAATTTCACTTGGCATTAATTTTTAAGGAAACTCAATGAACAGTTTTAATAATGACTTGGAAAAGTGTGAGCTGCTTACTTTCTGAGCCTTATTTTTTATTCACACCTTTCTGTATGTATTAGAATTATTTCTTGTATTTCTTCAGTGAAGTGTGGCTAAGATAATGGAGTGAGCACTTTAGTTGTCAGAATCCAGTAACCAGTGTTGCAAAATACATTTGTTGGAATAAAATTAACTTGGATGCCATTTGGCAACAAACTGACAAAAGAACCTCTTTAAATATGCCAATTCTTGACATGGAAGTTGCTCCCAAGTTCATACATTTTAACTTGGAGTAACATCTTCTATATCTACAGTTTTGATTGAGTCTATCCTATTCTGGTTGATTTATGAACTGTTCTTGAATTTTAATTTGTAATTACTGTCTTGTTTAAGTCAGCTCCACAGCCATCTAATGCCTAAACCTGGCTTGCATCTTCTCACTTGAGGTGAGAGATAGAGAAGGGTAGTGAAAAAAAACTTTGACAATTGAATCTCAGTGTAAGTTTACAGAGCTTATAATTGGGTCTCTGCCTTTGTCATTCCCCCAGTCCCCAACTGCTAGTACATTCAGCAGTTCTGTAGAGAAGTCACACCGACTTGGAACTAGGCAAGAAAACTTAGACACTGGAAATTCACAGGAAAGACACTAAAAAGTCACTAAGTCACTGAAATGTGTCTTGATTTTTAATTGAGGTGTTGAATATGTACATAACTTCCTTCTAAACTTAGTTACTCTGCTTACTTTGAAACTTGTTGCTTGTTTTTAACAATAAACTGTTTAATTTTCAACTGACATTTCCTATCATTTCCCTTTAGACACATTTCTTTTCCCTCCTTAAATGACTGTTGTCTCACTCTGCATCCCTTCTTGTTTAACCTTTGAGAACTGCATGTGAAGCACACACTTCAACACTCCAGGATTAGTTTTGGTCATGCATCATTTTGTGCCTTGTGATTAACAGAAAAACACTATTTTGTATACTTTGAGCAACATCTATCTTTAGAAAAGCAGCAGATAATTGGGTTTTTTCCCCCTTCTGAATTGCAGTGTAACTCCCTCTTTTCTTTCCCTAATTTTTTAAGTGCTATCAGATTATTTAATTTCTAGATCTCACCCTTAATCATTTTCCTCCTAATCCATTTGCCAGCACTATAGCCGTTGTTTCCCATCCAGGCCCAGAATTTTACCTCTACTATGTCCCTCAGCCATTGTTACAGGTCACATAAAAAATGCACCTTTGAAACAAGTATCCACATACCATAATTTGTGGGTTTGGTTGGGTTTTTTGGGGGTGGTTTTTTCATGTTTGGTTTTTGGGTTTTTTCTGTGTGGCTTGAGTAAAACTGTTCCCAGTGTGTAAGTCATTGACTTTCTGGAACTCTTTGGAAATATCTTTCAATCATGCCATAAATAAAACTTTCTCTACAGCATCCTTTTATCAGCAGAATTAGAATATGTACAATAACTAAGCCTTGGCAGGCAGGACAGATTTTTCCTCAATTCTTCCCTCATGGTCATAAGGATTCATAGGGATTGAAAATCTAAACATGCTTTTTCATCTGCATGTTACTATTTTGGATCAACCCTTTGGTATCTAGTAACCAAAGATACTTACTGTATGTAGGTTTATTAGTAGACCATATGAAACGTGTTTCACATTTCATAATAATTGTCATGGATAATTGACAATCACGTGACTTTCTAACTGATGACAATTAATTATTTTGGCAGAGGCATAGATGACTGAAATGGCAGTTTTTGTTTCTTAAGATGTGGAATAGTGGTGGGTTTATGCAGGGAAGTTTTACTGGTTTTGTCCACACAGATCTGTTATCTGCCTAACAGAGGTTTTAGATTAAAGCTGATCTCAGGAACTGTATATGACTATTTAAACTCTCATGAAAAGTGTAATAATAAAGATTACGAAGATGTTCTTTATTTGAAGATGGAGAGCTGCTGTGATTTCCATACTAATCAAAAGCATAGTCAATCTTCTATCTTCAGATCTCTCTAATTTCAAGCTTCTTTCGGGAAATGAAAACTTGAGTAAGAACTTCAATTTCCCTATCCAACATCTAAGAATATACATTCCTGTTCCTTTCCAGGCTCCTGGTTACGGCGATGTAAGGCTTTCATTGGAGACAATACCAGATACTGTAAATTTGGAAGAACCTTTTGACATCACATGTAAAATAACAAATTGCAGGTAACGATGTCATGCGATTCTTGTACTTTTTCCTGAGAGGGTGAGTTGTGGCTGGTTTTATGTTTCAGTACTTCCTTCTGAAACTACTTAAACCTCGTCTCTGCTATGATTTGTGGCAACACAAACCTACTTGAAACACAGAGATAAAAGGAAACCCCAAAGAAACAACTACAACTAAAAAACTTACATTGTGATCTGTTAATACTGTACTGAACTATGAGATAGCCAGAAATCTGTAGAGGAATCCCATGAATCTGTCTACAATATTATTTATGATTTCACCTCATACTTAAATCACAACCCATCTTAGGGTTGCAAGAGTGACATTTAAATGAAGTAATTCTAAGTGGAAGTTGAGCCCAGGGACTAAAGTATGTTTCTGGCGTGCAGATACTTCTCATGAAAAGTTTGTAGTCCATCCAAAGTGTAAACACTTCTGTATTATCCAATATTGCTAAACCCATGACAGGATGCTTGTGTCAGCTGTCTGCAGCTGAATTACTGTGCATCACAATAAATACTGCTTGCTGCAGTATAATTATTCATGAATCTTGATTAATAGTAACCTCAATAATAATCAAGCTCTTACATGTCTGCAGTTTTAAATACTTTAAAAAGCCCACAGGTTTATTCTTGTTTTTTGATTTCCTCTAGCAGTGAAAGGACTATGGATCTGGTTTTAGAAATGTGCAATACTAATTCAATCCACTGGTGTGGAGTTTCAGGAAGGCAACTTGGAAAGCTGCACCCAAGTTCATCCCTCTATCTTGCACTTACATTGTTGTCTTCAGTGCAGGGATTGCAGGTAAGTTATCTGTACAGTTTTATTGTAAAATAGCTGTTTTATAATATTAATAGTTCTTTCTAATTACAACTCTTCTAAATATTTTCCCCTTCTAGAGTGTCTCTGGCCTAAGACTTACAGACACATTTTTGAAGAGAACATATGAGTATGATGATATTGCACAGGTCTGTGTAGTTTCTTCAGAAATCAAGCAAAGCTGAAGAAAAAATTCTGTAGTTTTACTGGGCTTCTTTTTATTTTGACCAGCTTCTTAAAGTTTTTGCAGTCATTGTTTTAAAATGAGTACAAACAAAATCAAATCCCTATATAGCTGTAAATGTAATAATGATAACTTAATTTGTCTGAGCATTTCTTGAATGTTTTCAAATCTTTTATCTACTAAAAATAAAACCTTTTAAAAAAGTGTAGTTCTAGCAAATTATATTGCATTTACATCAGCTCAGGACAGGGGTATGAGATTGATAGGAAATACTAACATTTTGTGCTTATTTTTCTTATTTTAATTTTTTTAAAGTATTTAAACCCTTTTAAAATTATGTCTGAAAGAACTGCTTCAGTTCAAAAAAACTGACCTTTTACAGACAAGTTCCTTGAATCCAAATAATAAAAAAAAAGAAAATATATGGTATACCTGGAATTTCAGTGTATTTGCATGGTTACATGTATAGTCACAGGAAATAAAACCTGATAAAGGCATGAGATGAAAGAGTGCAGCTGGCACTCTTGAGGCACTAGGAGCTAAGAAGTGGAGTATAAGCCAAAAACTGTTTGCTGTGGCTCACTCTTTGAAGAGGAAGCAATATGACAAATCAGTCCCAATTATCTGCAATCAGGAGCAGAGTTGTGTGTCCCTGCAATACAGGACATGCATTTTATTTTCCAGTTAGTGGGGACCTGAATATTAAAATTGTAGAACTCAGTTTTTTATTGTTAAAATAAGGTGGTGCAAATTAATTCTTTGCATCCCAGAGGCATTTAAATAGATTTTTCAGAACAAAAAAGGAAAAAAAACACCCTGCATTGCTGTCTTAGATCAAGTTTCTCTAAATCATGTACTGAAGGAAGTTTAGGGCCTGGTCAAGAACTACAATGTGCTTTTTCCCAAATAAAAAAGCTTTGTTTTGACAAAAACTGGAAATAATTTTGGCTGAAATATCTATGGTCACGCATAGGTAGCTATTTAGTAGATAAAATGGCGACTCTTATCTAGTTTAACACTAGGTAAACTACTGTTAAAGACTCTAATCAGCAGCTTGTATTTCTCAGCCACCATGCTGTCATTTAGCAACTTTTGACACTATTTTATTTAAGGCTTCTCATGTACAAAATCTTAATGCAGTATTCAGTGTTAAAATACTGGATAAATTTAGGACCAGCTTCATATATTGTGGGACTAAGTCCATACAGGAAACAGTAAATTAGAAATGTATCCTGCCTATGTGATAAAATCCTACCAACATGAACAGGTATTTAAATAATGCAATTTACCTATTTCTTGAGATACATAAAATATTAAACCAGAAGACGACAACTATACAGACAAAAAAGTATATAACTTTATTTTTAATATATCTGCAAGTTCAACTACACAAATTGAAGGAGATGTAACCACATGGCAGTAAGAGGTAGGAGAGATACAGAAATAGTAGACAAGTTGCCTTATGCCAGTATGATTTTCTGTTGCTGTGAAACAATCTACTCAAAGTTACAAAGCTAGTTCTCAGTATGCATGAGTGATTTTAACTTTGCACTTGTTACAAAACCAAGAGTGCAACTGAAACAATTTCTAAGCTGAATTTTTCATTTGGTGTCTTTATGATCATAATTAGAAGAATATACTCCCATGCAAGCAGGTTATAGGAGTTTACAACTGATTGCAAAATATTTTCTTCTCTAACAAATTATCATACTTATACAGTGATGGAACAGTAATGATACAAAACCAATTAGGTGTAAACGTGGATTTGCTCAGTTGAATGATAAACTGCAATTGACCTTAGATTAAAGCAGTATTTACAGGGACTGTGGTTTTACCACCTTATCTAGCAGGATGAAAAATTTTAGCACAAGATACAGAGCAGTTACTACACAGGAAAAGATTCCTTCCACACCCTGTGATTAAGACATGTTGCATGATTGAAACAATCTAGGCAATTCAAAGAAAAGCAGACTTTAGCATAAATGATCTCTTTGTTCATGGTTTCAGTGGAAAAGCATGTAATGACAGCTCCTGTTACTGGTTTCACTGTTTTTTGTTTAGGCTATAAAGCCCTTTCTGTTAATACACAAGAAACAGAGAATGTTTACTAGTAAGGTATTGTGCCAGTCAATTGTAGTACATTCCTGAAGGCTTAGCTAATGCTGTTAACATTTTAATATATATTCTGTATTAGCTGAAGTAAAACATAAACACAACAATACAGTAGCATGTGAAATGAAAGTTACAACTCCATGAAGATGACTGCAAGAGAAGTTTTCACATAACTAACTAATGCTTCATTCCATTTAACCTTGGGGATTGTTCTCCCATGAAGCCAGTAAGCTATGGAGCTTGTACTTGACAGTACAAATACACAATTTATTCTGCCCTCTTTGGCTATTAACATATTTTGTAGTTCTCAAGGATCTCTCATTAAATTCTTAACACTGTCTTACAGCAGAAAAGTAACTGACTGCATGAGGATTGCTGTTTCAAAGCGAGAATAATTTGAGTTTGTAGAGATACTGGCAGAGCTGTCCAGTCCACCATGGATTTTTTTTTTGGTTCTCCCTATCAAATCTAGTGAAACATACTTTGAGCAGTTGAAGATATGACAAAGAATTAAAAGGAACTGAGAAGTTTAACAGGGTACATACTAGGTACAACGCTTCTCTCCTGACACAACCCACTATTCCAAGGAATACCTATACACTTTTTGTAACCCACCCAGAGCCTCCATAAGTCTTCCTTCTAAAGGGTATTCCTGCCCTACTCAGTGTAATTGAACTTAAGTAATTTCCTTAAATGGATTAGATTCAGGATCTGAGCCACCTCTGAAAAAGATCTCTTTAGGAATTCTCTTGGCAATAGATGTTGAGTCAGAAGCTGTTACATGAAAATGTATTTAATGTAAAGCTTAAGTATCTCTACAGCCAGCAGCTACACCAACTTAGAGAGAATTTTTAAAAGCATTTTAATGTTGTACATAGGCAAGCTATTCAATAAAGTATGAAATGTCTTAAAATTGCTTATCTATTAAGCTTCACTTCTTTATTCAACAGATGGTAATATGGATTTCCTAGATTTGTTTTCTCCAATTCCTTTCATTTCTCATTGGATCCAGCTGCATTTTTCTGTCTGGTTTAGTAGGATTTCAGTTGGATATAAAGTTTCGGTTTAGTATCAATTGTATATAATCCAATATAATTAGTATCTGTCTGGTTTAGTATCAATTGGACATAAAGTCTGAGGTTCAGGAGTGCCTGTGTATTTTTCCATTTAGGAGTCTGTTGTTACTCCTCCATATCTCTCCTCCAGACTAACTGGCCATGAGAAATCACTTTGTCTAAGAATGCAAAGCAGGCTCCTCAAATTAGTTAAGATATACAAAAAGCAAAGTGTGTTGAGAACCTCCCTGGGCTAAGAACAAGTGTATTTTGTATCAGAAAGCAGTGTGAACAGTAAGCACAGTAAAAAAAGTTAACACACTAGACATACATAGAAGAGCAGCAGTCTTGCAAGAGTAATATTAACTGAGCAAGAAACAAATACTATAGCGTCGAAAAATCTTTAACTTGACTATATAACCATCATTTTAGATAGATATGTGTAATTAAAAAAAAATCCCCAATTGTTTAAGCCAGTGATTTATCACACAAGAATAGAAAAAGAATCCTTCTAAGGCAGTTCTTTTTTAAAGTTTTCAGTACTAGTTATTTGTACAGTCACAGGCTCAGTTTTAGCTTATTACAGTTAAGAATTTAAGTTTCTATTAAATACTGCATACATACGGAATGTAATACAGCTTGCCATCCCTAGGAACATAGTGCCATAATTCTGACCTCCAGGGCTACCATCATAATGTGAGGGTATACATGGCAGTAGAAAAGCCTACAACTTCTCTTTCCATTCCCAAGCCAAGTTCCATTTTGATTTCTGTGCATTATCCTACACAGAATTATTGTCTTCTCTTTCTCTACAATATGTAGTACTCCTTCATATCCAGTCATCTCCCTCTCCTCTGCCCAATGAAGTTGAAAAGTATTTCCTGTTACTCATGAAGGCCCCTCCACAGGATTAAGGAAACAGACTTCTCAAGCATGAGTTTTAAGTACATTCTGTACTCCAACACTACTTAATGCTCATTATAAAAGGGCACATCAGATGGGCCTATTGTTTCAATATTTTAATATTTCAATACTGTTTGAAGGAGTACAGCTGTCATGATTCTCATTGTATGAGTAACGTTGTAATGCTCTTTTACACCAGCATTTTAGAAGTACCTGTTAGGCAGGATCAGCACACTACAAAACTCCTCCCCACTCAGCAGCCCTGGAGGTCAATCTGATGCACATACTGAAATGACTTGGACTTGGGGATTTTAATAAACCACCTATTCAGTGTATTAATTTTCAGAGGAGTAACTATACATAAACGCTATGTTCCAAGTTATGTGCAAGAGATCTGTTTACCAGATTTATTCTTGTTTGCAAACACACATGAAGAATTTTCTGTCTTCTATTCAAGCAGAAGAGTTAAAATGGTGCTTTTGCTACTAACTATGGTATGCATTTTGGGGTTATATATCATTCCAATTCACATGACTCCTTGAAGTCAGGAATGTTCTTCAGTGCTGCCACTCAAATACCTGCTCCGGATATGATTTCTCAGTTGCTCTATGAGCTCAGGATTCTGCTGCTGTATCTGCTGTGCAAACTGCTGCCCCCTGTGTTGAACAATTTTAAGTGAAATCAGCAAGTGAAAGTAGCATTTGTAAGAAAATAGGATATCCCAATACAGCTGAAAGGTGTATTATATTAAGATAAAAGATATCTTAATTTACAGTCTTAAGGTATTTGTAGTATTATGAATTTATCTGGTTAAAGTGTCTCCAAACAGGATTATCATCATAAATTTATTTTCATTCTTTAGCACTATTACTATTACCTTTTATGGTAAAATAACACATCTGCTCCATTGATTTATTCCCTTCTTTTTGAGAGGATCCACTCTGTTTAAAATAACTACTCTTAGAGTTGGCATACAACCTTATGTTAATGGTTCCAGAAATACAGTAAGCAGTTGCCGACTTGTACTTTTGAATAAGATGTTATTAGTTGAAAGCAAGCATTACTGTCAAATTTTTATAACTTGCATGACTGAAGTAATAACAGATCTATCTGCAACAGTTGTAGCTTAAGAGTTAAATTAACAGGGGAGACTTATTCCATGTAGAAGAGAAGTGTAACACTTGTTTACTAATAAAAAACAAGTAAGTAAAAAATGTGACTTCACAAAAAGCCTAGCTCATCCTCTCTTCTACATTTTGTGCAAGTGGCAAACTATCAAGACTCCTTCAAACTACAGTGCAGGTTGAAGGAAAGCCAGATTTTTGTAGATGTCTGTGTAGTGCTCATTTTTTGTGAAAACAGCTCTAGATTTTGTCAGAGACATATCTGTCTGTGATGTAAACTGTAAATTACTTTTGCCCTGAATAGCTGAAACTTAAAAATAGTTTGGAATTGGCTAGAATGCTGAAATAAAGTAAAATTGTATGCCCTCTAAGAGATCTTGGCATATAAGCAAATGGCATGTTTTTGTGCAGACCCTCCCAGATGGATATCATCACTATAGTATAAAAGGTCTGGTTTTTGTAATGGTATTCTTCATTATCCTGAGTTCTCTGAAACATTCCTCATCTAAATGAAGGGATGCCAGAGCAGAAATTGATTTGACTTGTGCTAAGTAAATCTGTAATTTTCCTAATTAGTATCTGAGATACCAGGTCGTAAATTTATCCACACAATTTGAAAGCACATGTAGGAATACTTGTTTAAAAGCTTTAAAGGAATGGTTTTAGTAAGTGGCATTGGAAAATAACATGAGAATCAGAAAGAGAAGCTGAGCACACAGCAGTTCAGTCATTCCAGTTGATGGAAATGTATAGAGCAAACAAACAAGGTCCTGGAAAACAAGTCTTTGAGTTCTTTGTTTTAATAACAAACACTGGAAATAGATCACACTATAATTCATTTGACACTGTACCCTTTTAAATCGATGTTGCAGTTACCCTACTACAAATGTGACAGTTAAAACTGCAGTTCTTACTTACGCATGGATCAGGCTGGACAAATCCGAAAGGCCACCAACCCCAGCAGCAGGGCCACCAATGGCATTTGACATCATCCCTGACATCCTGGAACAGTTAGCACAGTGTTGGTATTAGGGTATGCAGGGACCTTTACTGTAAGCAGTAAGCTCCAGTTCTTTTTTTGAATTGCTGAGGAACTAAGTTGCAAGGAGAAGAAACTACACTTTCACAGTAAGCAAAATAAAATTACATTTCCAGTAAAATATCTAGATTTCAAAAATATAGCTATAAGTACTAGACATCTTTTATCAATTAAATGTCTGAACACATTTGTTTTAATGGTACCCCATTTTAATACTTACAGTTGTTGAATCTGAGGATTTTGCATTAAGCTTGCTGCCTAGAATAGACAACATACAGCTGAAATTATAAAACATTTACTACTTGGCTATCACTTAGAAAAACAAAGGAAAAAACCCACATGCTGCATTCTGTTTTATTACAAAATTAAGTTTACATGCAGAGCAAAAAGAATCACTACAGCAATGCATTTTATGGAAATAAAGCTGATACAATTTGTTATGCGTTAAAGAAAAAATACTGGTTACAGATTCAGACATGAAAAATGGGGCAAGCCATTTAACATAAAAAAACCCAGTACCAGAAAACTAAACAAACAAATGAAACACTGAAGAATTGCAAGGACAAATGTCTTCTACTGGACTTTTTCGACAGAAGTCTGTATTTTGTTGCTTCTCAGCCTGGATAAATTAATTTTATAACTATTATTAGTACCAGGCATTAAGAGTTAAGATTATGGCCACAAAATATTTTGGATCAAACCAGAGTGTAAACTTACTTTGTAGCATGGTTTTGTGGGAACATATATCTTCTCTGGTAACTGCATATCTTCTTACTTTGTAGTAAGCATGAGGCTATTTAAATTTTGCATTTATTAGATAGCTCTAAAACTATATTGCATTTACCATAGTGTAAGGGTGTCTATGGACTAATACTATAGAAAAAAACATGTGATTTTTCAATGTTAGTAAAGTTATTCCTACAGAAATCAGTGTCTGTATGACTATACCACTGATAGACAAAACACAGTATGTGCTTCTTAACTCTCTTATTAAAGATACTACAAAAATCAGATGTATCCAATATTCATTTTATTGATCAATATATCAACATATATAGATAACTGCAAAGTAAATCAACCTTTTTATCTAGTTAATAGTTAGATACAAAATGTCCCATGCAGGTCAATTCTGTGCTCAATATAGTGTTAGCTTCTTCCATCAGTTACCTAGTTAAGGGGCCAAAAACAGAGGCTACAAGCAATTTTCTCAAGATCAGACAGTGAGACAATTTTTTCACCTAATAAAAGAACCAAGTAACTACACCTCGGGAAAATAACTCATTCATTCCTGGATAAATGCCCTGTGTTCTATCTAGTTCACCAGACATCTTCTGGAAACAGTGTAAAAGATCCTTTCCCCAGAGCCATCGCCATACATCACTGACTCTAAAAAGACACAGGTTGTCTTAAGTACATCATGTGGCCACTGAAGTATTACAGAATTCCAGTGCTATTTAATCATGAATGCCATCAGAGAACTTGCTCCCTCTTTCCTTGCCTACTATGTCTATTATTTGGACCATTTTATCAAATGAGATGTACAGATCTCTTTTGAATGCAGCATACTTCCACACAAAATACTGGTTGAAATGTGCTGTTCCAGTGAAGCTGACAGAGGGCTTATAAAGTTTTAACTGCTTTCTTAAATTAAGTAAGTTTGGGGCTTGTTTTTTGTGGGTTTTTTTTATTTATTTTTTTCCAAATTCCATTCAAAGTTTATTAATTAAATTTAGCTAAGAAATCGATGCGGAAAAAAATACTGAGGGATAAATGCATAACTTGTTATTGTACTGAACATAAAGGAATATACTATATGCTATTTATATTATTTTTTTAAAACTCTTAAGATTATTAGGGATAATTTGAAAGAGTAAAAAGAGAAAAGTCTCTTGGGTTGTTCTTCCAAAGAAGAGTTACTTTAGTCCTTGTATAATTTTTAAGTGCTCTGTGGAGAATTGAGAAATTTTCAACATGTTGTTGACAAGAGCTTTACTGTCATATACATAAAAACAGCATAGCTAACCTATGTGTGTTTTTTTCCTGTAACAGAGAATTAGCTGGATTATTGCAGATACATGCTTCACTTTTTCTTTCGAGTGTAAAATGATGTAGAAAAGTTGAAATTCAGTGTAATAAAACCATTGCTATAATAATAACCATTAAAATTGCTTGTGTTACTGAACAACATTTGTTCTTAAAAGTTCAGTTTTTTAAAATGGGATAATGCAAACCTTGAGATATACTCACCATACTAATGAAGGCAGGATTGTTTATCAAGCTTGCCATGTCAAAACTCAGTCCAGTTCCAGTCTACAAACAAATTGCAATTGAAGCTAAGTTTCCTACAAAATCCCAGTTAAAACTATTGTAAATAAATAGATACAGAGCAAACTTACAGGACTGGACACATCTCTTAGTTTCTGTTCTGCTATTTTCAAATTTGACTTATAAGAGTCATTCTCTGGATCAAGATCCAGTGCTTTTTGGTAACTGGTAACTGCTTCTTCATATTTATTCACTGAGGTCAGAGCCAACCTAATGTGAAGTAAAAGAAATCCTGGTTAGAACATAAATGATCATCAAAAGCTAATGATCTATTTTCTGTTCTAAGTAAAATGGTATCTCACAACTGATTTTTAGCTGACCACTTAATTAAAACATACTATGCTATTGTGGTACTGCTGCTTAGTGTAAGCACTTGTTTTTGTAGAAAAAGGGATCCCTCAAGAACACATCTTGCATTGTCTATTTTATATATATATGCAAGTTCCTTTAAAAACTCCTTGGTATCATCAAGTGACTTAGTCACTTTAAGAGCACAAGCTAGATCCAGCATCTGTGACTTTTTGCATAAGCTCTAAGTTTTTTCCAGTTCTTTTGACCCAAGAGATTATTTAGAAACTTACATTTCTAAATATGTAAGTAGGGCAAAGATACTCTTAATATGAGTTATGCAGTGTTAAGAAAATGGACCTACAAATACATTCCTTATATATATGTAAATACTTTAATATATACATATATAAAATATATATTAAAATACGTATTTTAATATAGATAATTTTATTAAATATTTGAATATTGAAGATGTTTAATAACCATATTGGTGTCTTTATACATTTATATAAAAATTATTTTTATTAGTAGTATTATCATTATTTTAAAATACTGGATGTACAAGTTTCAGCATAATGGATTTTTGTCTCAGGATCAATATAAAGGTTCTCCTTTCAGATCTTGTACTTGACAAATGGGTTATACAGCATAGTAGTAATATCTGCAAAATGCTGTAAGAAACCCTTGTATTAGGGAAGCCTACTTGATGTTTTGAAAAAAGACTGCTCCTGCAGCTCATGAGAGCACAGGACAGACCTACTACTTCTAAGCAGTACTGGTTTTCAAATCTGATTAGCTAATATATTTAATATCATATTTCTTTGAACTGTTCCAGAAGTCCATCTTGAAGTTTGAATTCTATCTGCTACTATATTTTCAATTTATACTGACTGAAAAATGAAACTGATCTTTTCCATATTTTGTAAAAGATTTGTGTAACCCACATTCAGCTATTTAGTACTTCAGTTCACCTTCTGATGCTGAGCCACACAGCCTGGGTTGATAAGCCTGTGCTTATGCCAACTAACAGACCTTGATCTTTCATCTCATGCAAATAAATTCAGTGTTTTAGATACATCTGTGATTGTCATTGCTCTCAGTAGGAATATAAAGCTCCAGGAATTTCCAACACTGCTCCTGGAGGAACCCATTTGGAATTAATTCACTTAGCCCTAAAAAGAACAGTATAGCTTTTGGGGCCAAAAGGTATACTGACCAGACACAAAATGCAATCCATTATTTCTGTGATGCAACAGTGCTTTTTACAGAAAAAGGATTTTACAGAGAAAGTTTCTTGGAGCACATGCAAGTCAGAACAGCAGATAATTTCTTTCCTCACACCTCCTACACAGAGAAGTGGTCTTCCAGGATAATGCTGGAATTCTGCCTTTAACTGACATTCCCACTTTAAAATGGCTCCCATCTCTGTATATTTGTCTAATTTCTGCAACTTTCTGTGACATATAAAGAATTTCTGTCAAATTCTGAGAAAATCTGGTATGTCTCCATAGAGCAGTCATAGAGCACATCTTTTTCATAGGGACTTTTTGTTGAAATGGTGTTTTCTATATACAGGGGTATAGGGGTGGGATTTTCTCTTATTACTAAACAAGCAGTTTCCTCATTCAGCTTATCCCAAATGTTTACTCATTTGCTGAGTTAAGCAATGGCTTATAGCTCAAAATATGTCCTCTATTAAAACAACCAGACAATAAAATAGAGGGAAGCTTGATTGCTTGAGAATGGTCCCTCTTTCAGTGTGTATCAAAGAAATATTTGTCTTACACCCAAAACTCTAAAATAGCCTCCCATCTCCAATTAAATCCGCCTGTAGCATCCCTTAATATCGGTGAAGTCAAGGGAGCTTGGATTGTGCTATATGAAGAAACAATCTAAGGAGAATTAAATTAAATAAAACCAATTCAATAACCAATTCAACCTAAAATTTCTAAATTAATTAATCTGTTCAAAAGCTCCTTAGTATGGGTTACTATTAGTAAATTGAACTGTATTATGGAAAGCTTTTAAGTTCTAGAATTCCACTACATTTTATCTTAAAATAAATGTCCCCTGCACAGTTTTGTCACAGGCCAACAAGAACTATCACAGTTAGTTTCAGAACACGGTTCAGAACTTAACAGACCAATGCAGTTTAGCAGTAGGTTGTTTCAATGTGGCCACTCTATACTGCAAACTAAAGTTTAGCAACATGGACATGAGCCATTTTTTGCCAACTGATTCAACAAACAATCCCAAGCATTTTTTAATTTACTGGTATAAATATAACCTCAAAAGACATATGCAGCACTAAGTCCACTACCACAATGTTCTTGATTATTCAAAATGCAAAGCTAGACATCTTGGAAGAATGGCCCTTCACTCAAACCAACAGCCTGTTAGAGCATTTCTGACATTGTTTTCAGGTAACACTTAAAACCACCCTCAAGACACTATAGTTAATCTCTCAGACATTGCTGAGAAAACTTGCCAAAGAGACATAGCTTATTCTTCCTAAAATACCTGCTTCCAAAGAGCTATGAAAAAGAAAAATTAAGGCTTTATTCCTGCTAGGGTGAAGCCCCAATGCTGTTCTCCAACAGCATGATTGACAGATTCAGTGTTCCAACAGCAGAATTTTGATTACTTGTAACTGATTAGGAAGTAGAAAAAAAGCCATCATTACTTCCTAAACTAAATCCAGTAAATTGATAAATTGAAAGAAAAAATCTGCAAACTGATGAAATCTGCTTATATCAACCACATATAAAAAGAGCTGACTGTCTGATAGGGTCATCTTCAGAAAACTGTTATACTTACACAACAACAGTGTTCTGTAACTGAATAAAATAACCTGGTTCCACATATTTCAGAAAATCTATGGTGATGTACATATGGGTCTTCAGTGTTTATTCAGATTTCTATCAGCTTACCCCATTCTTCCATATGCTTTGCTGTACTTTGGATCTATTGCTATGGCGCTCTCACAGTCCTTTATTGCTTCCCTGAAGTTGTTGAGCTTACTTTGAGCAGCAGCTCTAAGAGAAAGATGGTAAGAAAATTGAGCTTAGTCAAAAAAAAAACCAAACAAACAAACAAGCAAAAAACACACAAAAAACCAAAGCCAAATCAAAAAAAACCCCATCAAAACAAAACAACCAAAACCTAAGCCTAGATATTCACACATTTGTGACTTATTTAATCTTACTGACTTTTCAGTCATTATTTAGGCTATGCTTAACTTTCTTTAAAGAAGCAGGGCAGGCAAATGTTACAAGTATGTGCCTAAGTGCATTACTGGATTATGGTTTTAGAGAACATGCACTCACCTCCAAGGACACAAAGGATAAATAATTCCAAGGAACTGTCTAAGATCTAGCATATTACTAGGCACAAAATAAATCACAAAAACTATTACAAGAATTGAAACGGTCAAGTAGCAGTTTATATAAAAGCACTGTTTAAGGATAAATATTTTATACAATTGGTGTTTTCCAGCAAGAAGTACTGATTTACAGCCTTTCAAAGGAAGGCTGTGATTTTTCCCTGCTCAGGCTTTTAGAAGTCAACTCAAGCTTGTAGGTAAATCACAGTAACACTTCTCAATAACCTCTGCACTACTAAATTACAGTTGCATCTCTATATTGGAGAAATACTAAATGTTGCAGATATTAATACAGTAAGATTAAAAATCTGACCAAACTAAAAAGGACATCAAAAGAATGTATCAAAACTTCAAAAATATATCAAAAACAATAATCAAAACTTCACCAGGGACCTTGAAAGGTCTCAAGCCTCTCATTTATTCTTCCTTGGTTAAAAAATATGGTAGAAATTACAATATTTTCATTGCATAAAGCATATCTCTTTTTTATTAAGATTCCTTTCTGCTGTGATTAGCTCCAAATTGCATGAGCTTTTCTGATTTTGATTAAAATGTCTTCTGAATGGGACTACTTATCTATTTTGGGCTGTTTAACAGGTGTCCAACTCCACAGATGCCAGTGAAGATTTATAAATAAAAGCTGGGGGCAATGCTTCTTGTCACATGTGTTTGAACAGAAAACATTTTTCCATGTTCACAAGAAGATTTACATGGCCAGTTAAAATTCTGAGGGCGTATCAGCCCACTCTTTTTTGCACTGCTATGAATAAAAAGCAATCCCTCTGAATTCAGCATGTACCCATGGCTCCCAAACAAACTTTATGATAAGAATAAAGTATATTTATTGAAATACAATATCATCCACAAAAATCCAAACAACTCCTATATTCTTTTAAATAATTACATACAGTACTGTACTGACTGAGATCAAGATTAATATTGGTTCTCACAAATACGGTATGTGATGATGCAACACAAAAATTATTTCTGCTCTTGCTAATTACAACTTTGATATTTAAGCCCCTATTGAGGAAACTTCCAGTGATTTTGGGAAGCTTTTGAATCTGGTCTGGTATTTCCATTTTATATGTAAAGTGACTCATGATCAGTTTTCACAAGAATATAGATGATTGACACTTTTGAACAGCCATCCTAAATATTTAAAATGATAGCGAATGGCATTATTTCCTTTCTCTTTGAACTTGCCTTTAAACACTGAATCTTTGATTTGTATTTGACAAACTATTTGTATATGACGAACTAAACTCTGGAGCTATGGACATAGAGCTTCAAAAATAGCATAATCCAGTGGATACAGTGCCACAAAGCCAGACTGACAGCACAGTTAATATATCCTGGAATTAATAATGGGCACTCTAGAGGTGGGCTCATTCCAGTAGGGCCTAAAGTTGAGACTGCCTTTGCTCTTGGGCTGGTCATCCAGGCAGTGTTCCGCAAGAGCAAACAGCTGTGACTAGGTTAACATGCCCTTCCAAGCTTACCTGCTGCCAAATCACTGTCTTCTTCATTCATGATGGTAAAGAACAGATTAGATAAGAAAACTGTAACAGCAGCATTGTTATTTCTCAACAGGTCACACAAGAAAATACTGAGTATTTACAAAATGCTTGAAATCTCCAAAATGGTATTCCCACATTGATGTTTGTTTTTTTTTTGGCCAGAGGTAGCTAGTACTCGAGGAGATAGAGCAGCTGAGTCAATAGAACACCAGAGAAAAAGGCTTTTACTACTCTCAGCAGGCTGGAAATCCTAGCCTACGTTATGATTTAATATAGACAACCTGATGCACACAATACCTGATCTGAAAAGTTGTAAGTAATTTTTAAGCCCATTTTAACTGATACAGATATCCTGAATGAGCCCGCTTTCACTCTAATTTCCAAAATCTAACAATCAAATTCTAAATAGTAGGCTTTCTATCCTCATATTACTTTGATCTACTTCACAATTTATCTTTAAAATAACATTAACAAAGTCCAGGAATTAAAGGTGTGTATCATTTTGGTTTTACCTGTTACAGTAATAGACTGCATTGTTTGGATCCAGTTCTATAGCCCTAGTGTAACAATCCACTGCAGCACCATAATTTTCTTCCTTCATATGATTATTACCTGAAATAAATTATAAAAAGCTCTTAAGGAATTAGATGAGACAGTATATAGTTAGATCAGATAGCTCTGTATGAAAGAAACAGAGCAGCTACCTTATAGCATCTATCTAAGGGAGTTTTGACTGCACTTTTTTGAGATACTTTTTTTTAACAGAAAAGTCATAGGATAATGCAAATAAAAATATCTACTATGTCTGTGAAGTTTATTATGTACATTGCAGTATGTCATAGAAAAGTTCCTCTTTTTATCTTGGTATTTCAGACTTTCCAGATAGTTTCTGCTGTTAAGGAAAGATCACTTCACTGAGAAGTGTCATTGTAATTGCAGTTCCACTCTAGTATACATTCATCAGTCTTAACTATCTTTACAAGCCCAATATACTATGTTAATTTTTTATTCTCATTTTCATATATGTTCCAACAACTTGCTTGTAACTATCTAAATAACACTAAAAAAATCAAACAAAAGTAAAACTAAGCACATAAGCCCCATTTTTGTGATACTACATAATTAACTCATTAAGATAATGAAAAGTATGTATAGCATAAGCAATTTAAAAAGATTCAAAAGTAAAATTTATCACCAAGGAAGCTTAGAACTTCTACTCTGTAACTAAGTTTCACATATTGCACTTATATTTTAAGTCCAGTGGAAAAAAATCCAGAAAATGTAACTTCTCTATGGACAGAAAATTCTGGACTAAGGTCTTTCAAAGCAAAAGACACCTTATACCTTCTTTTGTCCCCAGCACAAGGCAATCCTGGTAGTTTCTCTCTTTCCTGATGACACAGTAGTAAAAACCCTAGTTCAGAGTGCCCAAACTTGTCTGTCGTCCTGCTACTATCAATTTTTGGCTAGCTAGATCCTACAGAAGCCTTGGCTTCTAGAAATGTCAAGCAATTGTCAGGAAAATTATAGACTTCCACTGACTTCTTGTATTTTGGCCAGATATTTAAACCTTCTCCTAAAATAAACAAGTCAAGGGATAGGTCAATAAGTTACTACTGATGTAGGTAACTGCGTAAGCAAAGGCTAGAAAAGTTAGGTCAGTGCAAGAGTTTATCTCTGAGAGGAAGGAAGATTGTGGAGCAAGCCCTCAGTGCTTGCACTAACTAAAACAAGTGTACTTGCATTTTTTTGTGAACATAGAGAGCTTAGTGAACAAAACCAGATTCAAGTAATGAAGTATCATCAAAGTAGTACAAAATCACATCCTCTAATAGTGCTATACTAGACTGTAATTATAGTTAGCAGTCAAAGTTATAGTGAGAAGTCAAACTGTGCTTGCATGTATACCTTCAAAATACACACAGAGTATCTTTCTTGTTTCTAGAGGCCCACTGTTTACGCAGCTTTCCTTTGTTTCTAAGGTAAAGATCTGTACACTAAATTATGTTGTCAGACAAAAAAGCCTTGCAAGTTAGCTGCACTCAGCAAGATTGCAACAGTTAGTGTTCCTTTAAAAAATGCCATCAATGACTATCAATGTTAGAATTTCTGATACTGGTCTGAAAATGACCTAGGGTACAAGGCTAAGTTGGAGATAGTATCAGTGCATACCCTTCTTGTTATCTCTCTCTCCAGCTGCAACCTTGCTAAAGGAAAACAGAAAAATAGCTAGATCTACTAATTTTGCTGAGATAAGGAAAAGCAACTATATTATTCAATTTTAATATCATACAAAATCCTTAAGACAAAAAATTACACAAATGGTTATGCTTTTGAATATGTGTCCTCTATACTGAAAATACTACCTTATTGTTAAAATTATGCTGTGGTAATAAAACATAGAGTTTCTTATGGTCAGGCCACCTTTACACTATAAAAACCTGCACACAATCTGTGTTCTTGCACATCTTATACTAAGCCAAATTGTCAAATGATATACAAGGTTAGGTAAGTAAATTCAAGTATTGAGTATTCTGAAGGGAATATTACTCCTGGTTACCAAGAAAGACAATTCAGCTCCCTGATTTTGTTTTGCCATTCATTAGCCAATTTTTACAAATATTAGGGCTGGTTTGAGACCAGAGGAGGACCAGGCTTGTGCTGGCCACAGAGGTAAGGGAAGGTATGCCATTGGTAAGTGCATACAGACAGAAATGAGGAAATCAAAGTTATAAGGATCAAAATAACAGAGAAAGCAGAACACTAAGTTTGCATTTTATTATGGGAAATTACCAGAGGCATTTCAAGCAGTTCAAAACTGCTTACTAATACTCCTGACAGATGACACTGTAATTGGTCCTTTTCTAAAATTTAGACCCTTAAAATTTTTTCAGTAGAGATGTGGAATTACTTTGGTAAAACCACGCAAAGACTAACACATAGCACATGCTAATTTCATTTCCTCAGTCTATTCCACAGACCCTTGTGGACTGAAAGATAGCACGACTGAAGTCACAGATTTAAAACAGCTATAACACCCATGCCTGCAAAGTGCTGACTGTACCTACAGCTGAGTAACCATACAGAGACCTAGAGATATTCTTCACTTTCCATGAGTTGGCAGTAACAGCAAAACAAAAAGCCAGCATGTACAGCAGGTAGATTACAACTGACTAACACATTTTCACTTGTGACCTAACCCTGTTTGAGCTCTCATCCTCAGAATTAAAGAGCTAATAAGCAACTCCAACAATTAGGAAAACGTACTTTCAGAGCCAGTAGTAGACTGCATTTATGGTTACAGGTGACCAGTTTTAAGGTAAAAGAGACATGGAATTCATTTTGAAAAACAGTAGGACTTCTTCCACATTGTTATGGAAGTTTTGAGAGGATTATATGAATTAGAAGTTTACTTATTTAGCAATCAGAAGTTTTCTTATTTTGCAATTAGAAGTTTACTTATTTTTCCTATAAAACTCAACTGCCTGAAAATCTAACACATCATAAACAATGAGATTCATAAAGCATCAATCCATAACAATTATCAATGCAAAATGCTTTTTTCCATTCCCCTCCCCTTCTTTTTGACAGGAAATAACAAGGATTCCTTCTTAGGCAGCATTAGTGACTTCTATAGAACAGCTGCTTTTCCTCATATAACAGCAGTAACAGCTGCCAAAGGAAAAATAAACAATTGGCTTGTCTGCAATTTTTATAAAGGACACAAATAATTTCACATATGTGAAATACTAACCCTAGTAAGATCACAAGAATTTTTCCATTGGTTTCTGTTGGGTCAGTTTTTTACCAATGTTTGACATCACATACCCATTTCAATAAAAGCAGAAATTATAAGTATTAGCAATTCTACGCACAAACAGCCAAACAATATCTGTTCATTATTTAAAGCTTCTGCTATTTAGGAATGTTTCCAACTTTACATGTTATCCATAGACTTTAAGCAACCTCCAGAGCCTGGAAGACAATAAACATTATTTCCTTTGCTTCTGGATGGAACAAATCACCTAGCCCTCTTATGACATAGCAGCACCTGAGAATCTGTAAGCTGAAGTTTTTTTGTGGGGTGTGTGCTACCCAACTGCTGTACTATCACTACCTACAACAATGCAAAAATACAATAAATGCATAAGGCAATTTATTTCTGTTTTTATTACAAACCTTCATCCTTCAGTTGGTCAGCCTTTACAACACCCTCTGGTAAAGTACGTGAGAGAGGCAGCATCTCATTCTGTATGGGAAAAAATCCAAGGTTTTTTCCTTTAATATATAAGCCCTGATTTTATCAAAAACTTTCAGAAAGAAGTTAGAAGCATCAGCAAACTACGAATTACCTCAGGCACATCAGGCATTTATCTCTGGGAATTGCAAAATGTTTAAATTAAGAGTAAAAAACTTCAAGTGAGAATGAGACATCCACTCTTCAGTAATTTTCTATATGGAATTTTCCTTGTCTAGCTGAAATTAATTCCTCCCACTGCCCCCAAAGATCCACATTATGCTAGCTTTTACAGAAATGTAGTTTTTTCACATTTTCCTTAATTTTTCATGTAATTTTGACCTATATAGCACTTTAATATTTTGTATACAATATGAAACCTTAGCACATATTGATGGAGCAACTCTAGAATCTAAATTAAATTTTTACCTTTTGAATAGAATTTGCAAACATTTCTATCAAATGCTGTGAGGATGCAAGATGAGTATCTTCCAGGGTAATCTTAAACACAGTCTCCAGACACTGAATTGCAACTTACAGGGGAAAAAAAATTAATAACATAAGTCACCAGTTTCTCAATAGAAGCATAACTTCACTAATTTATTTATAAAGCTGTGACTCACTTTCTTATTCAGCTAGTAAAAGCAGCTCTTTGGAACATATCAAAAAATAAAGAGAGGTTACCTGATCGTCACAGAATTCGCTTGCCAAAAAAGATCTAAGATATAGACAATCCACATATAGCTTGGCCATTATATTTAAACCAATTTAAAATTTAATTTCAGTTCTCTCAGTACTTTAATTTTTTTTTTAAATATAAAAATAAAGTGATTTAACAAAAGCACCACAACTCATAATACAACTGTGAATGTCCATGTGTCATACAGCCCACCTCAAAGCACACAACTGGCATATATTTGTGTGCCATTACAGCTGGAAGAAAATGGCTCATCTTTACTGTATAGAATAAAGGCAATATACTTACTACTCTTACCTTTTTTTTGGAATAAAACATTTATTTGAAGACACTTTATTAATCACATGCTCTATTAATCACAAAACTTTATACTATAAAAAATATATCTGCAATATCCTTTCACATGTTCTGTGTCTAAGGATTTAAATGGCCCTTCCAAACCTGCAATAATGCAAATGCACTCACAGTAAACCTAAAAATGCAGAGCCATATCCTTAGCTGAAATTTTAAATACGCTCATATTTTTAGACAAAAGATCAGTGGCAACTACTATATACAATTCTGTCTATATACATACATATATATATATATATATATATATATGTGTACACACACACACAGTTACACTTTTGCAAATGATACAATTATTTTCCCTATTATCTTAAGAACCTAGTACAATGTTTTTATTAATATGTATCTAAATATTTTAGACTGAAAACTGAAGAGGAACAAGGAAAGGGTCTTTGTAAGGCCTATCTTTACAACAGAGAAACAGAACAGAAAAATAGCTGTTTTAACACAGATTATGGACAACCAGGAGTATCTGAATTCAAATTAAGTATCAGTAAAAGCAGATTCTTAGTATTTAAACTTATCCTCAATCCAATGTTAATATAATAAATATAATTTGAATTATTATTTGCATTACAATGAAACTGAACATTAACTGAAAACTACTAAAGTAAAATTACTGCAGGTTAACAACAGTAAGGCCAGTTTTTATCTTCTATGTCACAGCTGGCAGGAAGTGGAGGGGAAAAGATTTGTAAAACCTAGAAGATGTAATTTTTTTAAAAAAATTATATAATAGAACTGTCTTACAAACAGCACGTCACAAAGTTAAAGTTGATAACATGTAAGAATTGAATACACTGCTAAATAGACATACAGGTTGCTCTTACAATCTATAAATCAATTGGTCAGGTCCTAAATCACCCAGTAAGAGCACTGAGGGATTTGGATTAAACTCCTTTGTCTCCTGCTATGTGAAAAACTTAATTCTTGTAAACACAGATTATGCTGAATTTCTAAATGTATATAAACCCTTAGTAGTACTTTTTATTACCAGGCCAATTATAAAATCATTGAAATAACACAAGTAATTTTTCCTTATATGACTTAGGAGGAAGCCACTTGCAATAGTTTACTTACTAATTTTCCCTGCCAGTTTATTTTTTACTGAAAGGCGCTCCTTTTTCTGAATGCATCTCCTCATTTGTAGTTTTGCATAAATTTTAAATACAATGGCATCCCTTATCTTTCTCAAGGCATAAAATCTATGACACCAAATCTCTATGATATAGAAGACTTACACAAAATGCAACAGTGCACATTGTCTGTAAACAGAATTATTCTGACTATAGTATTATTAGTACTCAGCATTTTCATCATATAATTAGTTGGTGCTGTGAATTCCCATATTCCTCCTTTAAGTGGAAAATGGAATATATAATCCTTCTATCTATCACATATGTAATAAAATTAGGACCTCTTATAGGATGAATCAATAGGTTAGAATAACCGCTGGCTAAATGCAAGCCAACAATGGAAACCCACATAGAAATAAACATTGCTAAACAGAAACATTTTCAAATCAGAAAATATAAGAAGTTGTGATCAGGTTGGTAACTACCTGTTTTAACGCTCCACAAAAACATGACTCCAGTTAAGTCAAAGGAGTGGAAACTTGTTTTTTGCCTGTTTTCTCAGGAGGCCAGCCTACCAGCACCTTGCTATCCCATTTATCAAAGTGAGGAAGTGTCAGATGCTGCAAGCTCGATATTATCAGGGCAAGACTTGATGCACTATGTGAGCTACTCACCAAAGATTTTTCCAAAGCTTGATATCAAACCCCAAAGTTATCTGTTCTCACAATTGGCTCTATCATCATCCACCTAGGTGGTGGCTGAAGCTTGAAGTGATCACTTTGCAAACCACTGCAGAACAGCTGGGGCTCACACAAACACTATCTGACCAGCACCTGGGCTATGCTGGAACCCAGCTCTGTATCCCCAGAGCCACAAAGCTCCAGGACTTTTGCTGTCCAAACACAAGCCTGCATCACCAAGCAACACGAAGGCATCACAACCAACATGCAGGCTGAATAATGAGCATTAATTGGGCTGCTGAGGCCCCCTTAGTACTTGCTGTTATCCTGCTTCATCTTACACATAACCTTACCCATGTCAAATACTACATGCATTCACTGCCTTCCTGTTTTGGAAACACTCCCTTACAGAAATTAGTTATGGTATATAAATCATAGAAGTAAGAAGAAAATGACAGCCTTGTATGTGTTGTAGAGAGTTCTTGCTTTAATCCCACAGAAACAGGTGCTATTGAAAAGAAGAACAAGAGAAGGACAGAGAGAAAAATAACCCACCCTGTAAACAAGAAAGAGAAATAACTGCAATTTAAACACAGTTTAAAGTATAACTTGGAAAAATGAAAGTTTCTAGTTCATACAAAAGAGCTGAGCACTAACCACCAGGGATCTGTATCACTGCTCTAGATGCTAGGGGAATATATTTCTCTCTGGTCTACCTTCCAATTACTCTGCTTTCTCAATATAAGGCATTTTATTCATCAAGTACAAAGTTCCAAAAGAAAATTTACTCTCTCATTGACATTTCCACATAATTCAAACATGCAGTATGCAGGTTATCATTGAGTACGAATACATCGTAGACTTTTATTTTATAAAGGCTCAATTTTTTGGGGTGATGTTCTATCTCTTTTTTTGTTGTTTCATGGGAAATGGGAACTGTCTGAATTGCTTCTTGGCACAGTCACATAATGATACAGTGTGTTTTGTCTTTTCACAGATACCAAGTAGGTACATAAGGTATCAACAAAAACTATCAGTCAATTCTTTTCATCCCTTATGTCTCCACCTAACATTAAACACTTCAGTGAGTAAGACTTGGCTATTGCTACTCTACATGCACTGAAGATATTTTGCGCAACTAAAATGAGTCTATTTTTCAGAATGCCCGCCTCTTATCCTCTAACACATAGCATATGGTACCATGCTTGTGGGAGAGCACAAATCTAAAAATAGGATTTCAGATCTGTATTAAAATGGTAAATTTTGCATTGGCTTAAAGCACAACTGAGGTTTCATAATATTTTTTATTTAGAAAACTTAATCTTAAAATTGGTTCTTTCATATACACATTGGCTAAGGCTGCTCTAAGACATGTTATTAGGTAATTTTCAACTGTAACCCAATGTTTACCAGTTTCATTATAAAAACAAAAGTAAATCTCTTCATCTTTCATTATATATTATTTCCAAAAACATGTTTTCTTTCATCAGATGAACATCATCTGATGAATATGACACAGGTTAAATTTGTAGATGACTGCTGCTTTTCAAATGTACAAAATGCTCCAGATTCTAATGTAAAACCAAATCTTTTGGCTTTTATTCTTTTTGGACTATCCTTTGAATATAATGACACAAAGCTTTCTTGTTTACTTTTGTGAACAACTACACTGGATGACCAATAGATAATAGAAGGAAGCACACTCCAGGTTTTTAATTTATGCCTTAGAGAAGTAGGACTTGCTTTGCATCTCAGCAAAGTCTCTCCATGCCTAAGATTTCACAGACTCAGTGATCAACTGCACTGCTGGTCCTAGACTTCTTCCAAACTCCTCCTCTGGCTGACAGACACAACCAGAGACTGCTTGAAATAGTAGAGAGATCTTTTTAAAGGATGCTATGAAAAAATTACTGCAGTGTTAAGACTTAAGTCTTCTCTCAGTTTCACATTCTGATACCACCTGCATGAAGTCTCCAGGAAGTAGGAAAAGGGAATAAGAGCAGTGTGAAGGAGAACATCAAATATTACAAGGTTTACGAAGACCTAATGAGTATCTGTCAATAGAGAACTACTGAGAGAATATGTCTACAGAAAGATAAACTTGGGTGTATAATAGAAGTTATACTATACAGAAAATATTCATTACCACGTACGCTTTGGAACCAGTACTCAAGTGAAAGAAATTTATCTTATTTTCTTAGGATGTCTTTTTCCTCACAGATAACACAGAATCCTTGAAAATAGGAAGCAGTTCTCATAAACCAGAACCTATACAGTAATTGTTGTACTTCCTCTATAATCAGCAGAGCTACTAAAAGATATGAAATGAAGAAAGAAACCAAACATGAAAGAGAGAAAGAAGCACCAGAAATTTATGGTACACATATAGAAGTCATTACCAGTGTCTGCATTACAGCACTGCTTAACTTAGAATCATAGAATTGTTCAGGTTGGGAAAGAGCTCTGCAACTGATATGATTTAAAGTACCTGCTGCTCAAATTAAGGCACTACAGATTTGTAGCTTTATAAAACTTCTTGAATGAGAGATGTCTTAAAATTAATAATCTCAGAAACATTAGGATCATGATCTTATTTGCAGCTAATATTTGCTGGCAGTTTCATTTACGTCACTCCAGTTACTTTCTGTGATATTATACATAAAGGAATTTAACACCTGTAGGTATTATATACATACACTCACACACACACACACATACACACACATATATATATATGTATATATACATATAAATAAAAAGATACTAAAGCACCTTTGTTGCTTACCTTCCAAGCTTTCTTGTTCATCTGGAGTGAAAGTATCCATTTGACTCTGTTCTCTCAAGAAATGGATGACTGCATAAACCAAGCGCTTGACTGATGACATGTTGAATTTGTTTTCTGTTATGTCTTAAAAACACAGAATCTCTTATTTCAGAGAAATGAATCCCTACAGTATTCCAACCTCCAAGTAAACTCAGTAAGTATACACAATTCATAAAACCTAATCCTTCACCAGAAAGCCCAATAACATGATGCCTTGGAAAAGGTGAATTTATATTGGTTAGGGAAAAATGCTACGATCATGTAGTCTAACTATCAGCAGAAAACCACATACTTCCTCCAATTCATTCCTGTAAGAAAAGATCACCAAGGCTAAAATAATTTAGCAAGTTAATTTTCATTTATAGAGTTTTTTCATGGTTTGCACTTTATTTACATATACACTTGCAAGTAGGAGCACATGCTAAAGTCAAAACCAATTAAAAAGCCACTGTGATAAATATAATAACATAAAGAAGCACACTTCAATAGAAGTTGTTTAGTGATATAACATGGTGTTACTCCTTGATAAAAGATGTTCTATGGTCTGATATGGTGTTATCCTTTGACAAAGGATGTTCTATGGTGTGACACTCACAGTGTTACCCTTTGATAAAAGATGTTCTACAGTGTGACATGCACAATGTTATCCTTCAATAGAAGATGTTCAATGGTGTGACAGAGCGTTATACTTTCATAAAAGGTGTTCTCTGGAGGGACACGCTATTATCTTTTAATAAAAGGTGTTCCATGATGTGGCACGCTATTATCCTTTCATAAAAGGTGTTCAATGGTGTGACACGCTATTATCCTTTCATAAAAGGTGTTCTATGGTGTGACACGCTATTATCCTTTCATAAAAGGTGTTCTATGGTGTGACATGGTGTTATCCTTTCATAAAAGGTGTTCTATGGTGTGACATGGTGTTATCCTTTCATAAAAGGTGTTCTATGGTGTGACATGGTGCTCTGAGCAGCTTATTGTCACTTCGGACAAAGAAATGGAACACCGTGACCTCGGTGCATACTTGTGATTAGTGACACTACTGGCTCAGTACTCCATTCAGCATCAGCTGGGAGTTATATAACTTGGAGGACAATTTTAGTCACAACTTTTCAAGTTATTTTTCCTTAATCCATTTTGATTTAAAAGGGCACAATCTTATCCAGTTCTCCAAGGAAAGCGGGTTTGAAATAAAGCATTAAATGAATGGCAAGATCAGGACCAGCTCTCGCTACGTTATTTTCTCTCCACAACCCGCGAGCAAACCGGTGTGCGGGCAAATCCACACTAGGCAAATCCCGTCGCGGAAACGGGGAAAGCCGGGAAGGCCACCGGCTGAGGATGTACAGACGCGAGCACTGGGGTCCTCTCTCGGTCCCCACGAGGGACAGCGCGGGTCCCAGCGGCTGGGGATGTACAGCCGGGGACACTGGGGTCCTCTATCCGCAC
This sequence comes from Pseudopodoces humilis, assembly GCF_049639895.1. NCBI lineage: Eukaryota > Metazoa > Chordata > Aves > Passeriformes > Paridae > Pseudopodoces > Pseudopodoces humilis. The sequence continues at coordinate 56,548,193 of NC_142203.1, read as the reverse complement.
CCATGAGGAACAGCGCGGGTCCCACCTGCCGGGCTGCCCTCCGGCCCCGCGCCCACCTCCCGGTCCTTCTCAGGCCCCAAGGACAACTCTGCACCACCGCGGCGAGAGCCCCTCCCGGCACCGCACGGACCGCGGCCGCACCGCCCGGGGCCCGATCCGCCCCACCGGCCCCGAGCTCCACGCACCGGGGGCTGCATCACGGGGACGGGCATCGCCCTTACCGTGTGAGATACGGCGAATCCGCGCTGCCTCCGGCTGCGAGACACCAGGGACGCGGGGGCGTGCGGAGGCGGCGGAAGCGGATGCGCAGGACCGCGACGGAGCGGGGTTGAGCGCTGCGCCCGCGGGCGGCGAGAGGGCGGTGAGAGGGCGGCGCGGTAGCGAGCGCGGGAGCAGAGCCGGTTCTTCCTCCTCCCTGTCCTGCCTCCTCCTCTTCTCTGCTGCCTGTCCTTCCTCCTCCGGTCTTTTCTCCTCCTTCTTTCCTCCTCCTCCGCCGCCACCGCCCCCCGCACCGCCCCCCATGCTGTCGCTGTGCGCGGGCGCGGCTCGCAGGTAGGCGGGCAGGGCAGGTGGTAGTGCCGCGCAGCCCGGGACGGGAGCGGCCTCTGGTGCGGGGGGTGTGGGGGAGGGCGGGGGGTGTGGGCGAGGGCGGGGGGGGTGGGGGGGCGAGCGCGGTGTTCGGCGGGGGGGGCGGTGGGGGCAGGGGCCACCCGGCCGGACTGGAAGCCGGGAGAGGCCGGAGCCGCCCGCGACTAACGAGAGGTTCTCGTTCCTCACTCGAGGAGCCGGGCCTGGCTCCTGGGCCTAGGGGGAGCTGCCTCGGGCGTACGGGGCGCGTTCCGAGGCGCCGGGCGGACAGTGGGGTAGGAAACCTCACTGCCTGTGGGGTTTATTGCCTCAGCTTCTGGAGCGGCGCCCGCAGCCCGCCCTCCCTGCCGTGAGCTCCGTTATGCACGGCTTCCAGGGGGGCAGGATGGGCGAGGCGAGGCGAGCTCTCCTTTTGGTACTCTTTGCACGGAGTCAGACTCACTGCAAGAGAAATGGGCAGGAACACAATGGGTTGAGCAATACGGCTGTAACAGTGGGCTCAGCAGCAGGCTGTACAGAAGCAAGACCTACACTGCTCATTGTAGCTTTATAAAAAGGTGTGTCACTACTACACGTTGTAGGACAGGTGAGACAGGTACCAGGTGCCGTCAAAAGGTTTTAAAACGGGATTACTTCTTTACTCCACAATGAACAGTAGTTCTAAATGGACCCCAGAAAACCGGTGTGAAAGAAGGTTTGTAGTCAATTCTAGGTGGACTAGACAAATGAACATAAATGCTTTGATTCTGGCCTCTTCATTTTTCTAAAGGACAACATTTAATAGCAAGCGCTGAAATTGTAGGAGTGTACGTTGTGGTAAAGAGAATGGAGCTGAATTTCAGCATGAAATGGAAAAGATGGTTGCCTCGCATGGTCTTTTGAGAAATGATAGTCATGTGCTTGCTGCACAAAGTGCAGTTTTTTGTCCTATATCACAGGACATTTACATGACCTTTGTTCATGTCAAATTAGGATTGAGGGGTATTAGCAGATAGAAAATAAGAATATTTTCATAAGGCTCCTGCTGCTGTTGAAAATTAAGTGATTTATTTTCTGGTGCTAAAGAAAGTGCACATCTGTTTTCTTTTCCAAATTTACATTTACGTTCCTTTTTTTGTACAGTCATTTTCACTGTTCTCATTGACTTTGTCTTGCAGGCTTTTCCATCAAAAAGAAGGAAAGAAGGGTTTTTTTGTTTTTCTTTAAAGAAAAATCTTCTTAAAAGTTTGTAAAACCTTTAAAAGGTTTAACTTTGGTTGCAGTTTGCATTTGGACAATGCCTCCTTAAGTAAAAATCAGTAGAATGGGAAATGGTTGTTGCACTTCGTTAATTGTGATTTTTTTTTCCCCAAGTCATCATTTCAGTGTGCCCAAGTAATTGTTTCATGAAAGACAGTATTCTTGAACGTGTCAAAGTGACCTCTTGGCTTTCAAAAGTTAAGGAGTTGGTCACAGAAATCTTGAATAGGTTCTGTCCCAGCTTCTATTTTTCCTGAGGGCATCTTAACATGAGATAAAAATCACAATTCTTAGCAAGTGTCAAGTATTATGCCTTACATTAAATAAAATGATGTCAAGATTTGATTATTTTGGTTAAAATAAGCAGCTTTGCAGAAGGAGGCTTTTTCCAATTAAATTTTTTTCCCATTCAGATTCAAAAGATTCAAAGATTTAGATTTAATGCAATAAAATAAGTGGAAAAAAAAGCTAGCTAGATTAATTCAGCATAGAAGTCTGTTTACTTTATGAGGATATTCTTATATATGAAAAAAAAAAAAATGAAGAAGCACTGATTTAAATTATTTTCGTGTCCTAAAATAATTTTCTTAGATTCATAAATTCTGGGGTGTTTCTTTGAAAATCTTCAAAATCAGATTTTGAGTATGGAAATCAATGTACATGAGTGTGACAGGTACCAACATACTGTGCTATATACAGGTATCAATATAATGAAAGTGGAAAGAAGCTGTGAACACTTGTCATTTCTCTTGCTGAGGAAGAAAACCAGCAAGAAACTGAGGCTGGGAAAAGGCAGAAGGAGGAAAGTCACTGGAGAGCAAAGAAACGGGAAAAAATTTCATAGTAATTTTCTTATTTCATACTTAAAACAATAGTATATCTGTTTGCTTCCATTGAAGTATCAGGAAATGGCAAAGGCCAAACAAGGCATTTGGGACATTTTTGCCTTTCCCTATGAATCTGTGGACTGCATAAACTCTTCTGTGTATTGCAGCAGCAATTTTTCCTGTGGTCAAAAGCAACAGCTACCGCCTTTCTAACCACAGCAGGCTCCTGAAGAGCAGTTTGTCTATTAGACGGAATTTGCAGAACAAAATTATTTCCTGGACTGGGTGAGTCAAAGCTGTTGAGCTGGCAAGCATATGTGGACTTTATTTGACCCATGGACCACCAGTTAGACCATACTAAACAATGTTGTTAATGTATTTATCTGTTCTATCATTCTCACTATAAAGCAAGAAATGCCTGCCTTGGAAAGATTTCTTTAGAATAGTTTGGGTTAGTTCAGAAGTCTAACCTTTGTTCAGCTGGAGTCAGGATGAGGTACCTTAGAAAATATGTAAGATAATATGTACATTCAGTATTATCTTTTCAGAACAGTCTAGGAATCAGGAACTTCTAACACAAAACTGTTTTTTTTCATATGATCTTGTAGAATAATCTTCCAGTGATACCTTTTTATATTGAAACTCTCCTAAAACTTGCTTGTTGGTTATATTGAAAGTTACAGGTTAAAAATTGATCCTTGTCCATTCTCTCCATCCTCTTCATGATTGTTTAAATCTTTGAACTACTTCCTCCACTGTGCTTTATTCTGTGCTGCTTTGTATTTTTTGGTTTTATTGGGGTTTTATTTGTTTGATATTTTTGCTTTTTGGCCACTCCAAGGAATCCCAGTCTAATTAGTATTTGTACTTTGAGTAGAGTCCATTGCTCAATGCAGCTGATTGTTTCTAAGTCATCATTATTTCTAAGTAATCATAGGTTTTGGCAAGTGGGAGAACAGAAGACAAGTGTGTAACTTTTCAGAGGATCAGAAATGCATGTAGTATGCATGTGCTTCATGCATGTGATATAATGAATTTCTGTGTTCTGTTCTATTCCACCTCTACTAGATCCTATCATTTCTTTCTTTGCAGCTGCTTCTTTGTTGATGTGACCGTTGAACTGTTTTGTCTCCAGAATGATTAGATGTCTCACAGCTCCTCCTGTGTATGCAAAGTCAAAAACATGTGACATTATTAAGACTGAAATTCACTTTGTTAGTGATTTTAAACATTTCTGGCTTGTGACATTCTTTTTCATCTTTTTGTGGCTGCCTTTAGTACACTGCATTATCATGAGTAAATAATCATTAGCAAATGCTGTCACTTCGTTAATCCCAGCTTTTTGTAGGTGAGGTTTAAAGACATGAAAGAATTCAGAACCCTGCATGGAACCCTGCAGGATTCTGTGGGTCATATAGTTCCATTCAGAAAAATGAGCAGCCGTTTTTAGTGGCCTAGTGTTTCAAACCATTTACCTGCAAAAGGATCTACTTTCTCATCTCACAGCAGCGTAGTTTCTTTAGGACCTTTTGGTCAACAGTCTGTGCAAATAAAATAGATTATATTAACTGAACTCTAGATTTGTGAGTCCGAGTTTTTCTCTGTAGAGGAGACTTTTTCAGTAAATGTTATCTGTGTTTAGATTAGGGAAGGCGAGGTGAGGATGGTGGTAATTTTACTGGTTTCTGAGGAAAATATTACTGGGCACATGTGTTTTTCATACCATCTCCAACAGACACTTTTTATTTCTGCAGTGGAATGTTAAATAAGCAAAGTTCTTTGCCATATTAATTGTGGTGGAACAATATTTCATATAACCTATAACCAGCCTGTGAAGCACAGTGCTGCTAAATCACTTTTCACTTAAAAGCCAGAGAAGAAAGCAGGCTTCATTTCCTTTCCTAATTTGTGGTGTTGAGCAGGGTGTTCGGAATTTTGCAAGCACTGAAATAAACATGGCATGTTCATAATGCACTGTCTTCCCAAGAAGATGGGAAGACTGATTTAAGAAGGTAAGCAAGAAAGATAGAGTAGGTCATCATCTGCTATGAAGACACAGCTTTACAACTAGGTAGTGATGGCAAGGGAACTTCTGTCATTGCTTTGACTATATGAGACAAGATTAGCGAGAAATCAAAGCATATTTCCATGGAAGAGACTGAACTGATTAGCACTGGGTATAAATCAGAGAAAGTGTTTACCAACTCTCAATATTTTTCTCCTGTCAATATTTGTCTACTGTCCTGCAGTACCAGCTCTTTTTCAGAGCGAGTCAACAAGCTGTTTCTCATGCAGTAGCTGATTGCATTCAACTACTGAGCTATCCTGGGAGTGTGTTGTTTGCACTAAACAGTTTGCACTTCACCTGCTGTTTATGGCTGTGATGATGGAAATATGATACATGCTTATGCAGCAGCACCTGAGAGAGCTGTAGGACCTTAAAAGCTATTTTTCCCACTGTGTTTCCACAGTTCACCAGATAGCAGAACCAAACAATAAGACAATCTCAAATAATTCCTTGTGCCTCAGACTCAGTGTAGTACAATTACTGTCTGCATGCATGTGTTGATAAGAATATTATTTTGAAGATCCTGCAAGTAAGTTACTTTGATGGAGGTGTGCTGTGACACACAATGGATACAGTTCACAGGATGCTGGGAAACCTAAATTAGTAGTACTAGAAATCTGTGGTTTGGGTTTTGGGAGTATGTTCAGTTTTTGTTTGGTTGGTTCATTGGTTTTGTTTTGTTTTCTCAGCTAGAACCTTGGATGCCATAATTTTAGAGGTCAGACACTGCAAAAACCATACCTTAGCATTTCTGTGTGTTCCACTGCAGACTACTGTGTGGACATCACCTCCTTATATGAAAGTCAATCAGACCAGTTTCCAAATTCCTTTTGTTTGGGCTATTGGAGGGAACTGGGGGCAAGAGGAGAAATAAGTAAATTGTGTCATGTTCGAGTATGTTGGTTTGAGTTCCTATTTAAGGTCTGGGCTTTTTGTTAGCTCCCATGGAGTACCTATTCTGTTAGTTTTCTGATGTTAATTCTATTGGAAAACCAATGAACATTTGTTGTCAGATGGCAAGGTCATGAGCATTGAGGATAATGAATGTATCAATAAAGATTTTTAAATGTTTGCATGACTTGTAGTTTCTTGACTTACTCGCTTAGATTGGAAGAGCTAAAAGTATAGTTAATGTAGACTGTACAGTGAACTAAGTTGCAGAGATGTTTTTTCTGAAAGGTGTAGTGATAAAATTAAGGTTTGGTGTCAAAAGCTGTTAGATTTTCTATTTCTTCAGATGCAGCTAAAAAAAATCAGTTTCTAATGGCAGTTATGGAACTTTAAATTAAGAGGTACTAAACATTCTATCCTTTTGCTACAGTAAGATATGTCTGTGCCAAGCACAGTTATGACACAGAGCCAAATACTTTTCCAAGGAAAATGGCCCAGGAATTCAAGGCATGTATTTATTGCTCCATATCCTGTTAATAGCCAAGCAGATGAGAGGACTGAGAAGTAAAATGGAAAGAGGATTTCATATGTGTTTGGCAAGAAAAAGTGATGAATTGTATTGAAAGGTTATGCTTTAATTTCTTTGGCTTAGCTGAAACTGTGATTAACTTTGACCTATTTAACTCTGCTGTCTTGGAAAATTTTTTTCCATTCTTGCTTTTATCTTGTGCTACCCAGTTCTCTTATTTTGGTTGGTTTTGTCATTGCTTTACTATAAAATACCCAATTAGTTTTTGTCTGAAGTTGTGCAACAAACTGAAAACAATTTGAAAGTATATTTAAAATTCAAGCAAAAACTAAGGCTCTCTAAATAATACAAATATTTTAGCCTGTTAAATTTTTTATAAAGCCCATCCTGTGAAATAGACCAATTGTAATATACATTATATTAGATGCTGCTGAATACTTGTGATTTGGTTTTGAAATACTTTTTAACTTTATTTAATTTAATTTTTTTAATTCCATTTTGTGTGAGGCTTCACTGTTAAAAACTTCAACCATGCCTGTCTGCTGTCATTTGTATATGTTTGGTAGCACTTGACCCTGACTTCCAGGGAAATTCTGATGTATGGCATATTACTCAAGTACCAAATAGGTTGTACTGAGGCAAACTGTCAGTTTTTATATTGCCTTAATAGGGTGTGTGTAGTTTTTTGTTTTGTTTTTAATTTTGGTGAGGCCGCTAGGTGGAGTCAAAACATTGAGCCTCTGTGGATATTGATTTGCAGGTAGCTGGTGGGTACAGACTTTACATACACAGTGCTGCTTTCCAGTATCAGCACTGCTTCTCTGGCAGCCTGGAAGACCAGGAACTGTTGTCTAGCTAAGATACGGTGTTTCAAAAAATAGAAAGACCAAAATGTTTCTCTTGAATTTGAACTCCAGCATTTTTCATGCTCTACATTGATTGAAAAAGTTGGTCATGGCATTAGTTGTGATTTGCAAATCTGTTCTTACTTATATCCATAAGAATGTCCTCTGAAGGTATACATAAGGTCCAGCAAGAAAAACATAATTATTTGCATTAGAGTATTTAAGAACTCAATGACTAAATGATCTGAATTTGCACCCCCCCCCCCCACCACCTCTGTCTTTCTCACTTTTTAAAATCTTGGCTTTCACTTCACTTTCTGACACTGTTGTTTCAGGTCTTTTTTCAGAACAGAATATAATTTTCCATCCTGCATGAATCCAGTATACCTTGATTTTTGTGTGGCTACCTGGTATTGTCAAATCTATTTGCAAATACAATAAATTGGTCTGTATATGTTTTTTCCCAGAAATTTATTAGTTAATTTACTTCATTCCATAAAATTATACTTGCCATTGTAACTAATGCAGTTTAGGTGAAGATTAATTTGAAAACTGAAAGTGCTATTAAAGAGTCTTTGATGGAATTAAAACTGTCAGTTTGTAATCAGGCTTAAATGAGACAGCAGGCTTAAATCTTGACTGTAATATATAGTGATTCTCAGTAGTAGAAACATGTTGTGTTTTGTCTGTATTTTCTAAAGCTGGTGCTATGGCTCCCTGCTGCTTCTTCACAGATTGTGGCTTTCTTGTTTTATTTTAATAGTGTTAATGGAGCATAATTAACTCAAACCAAAGGCACATATCTAAGTCATGGGAAATGTTTCTAAGCAAAGCCAGACTTACATGAATGTTTAGTATGTGTAAGATACTGCACAGGTTAAAAATCAAGTCTGTAAATTCAATTGCATTGTTTGTCTTTGCAGCAGCCATGTTGGCCACTGTATTGCTGTAATAGTGTATTATGAAGGTTCTTCCCCTTTCTAAAATCAAATCAAATTTATATTTTCCAGAAGCAGCAATTAATCAAATTGCAGATTTATTGGTAAAAGAAATTACCTGGCATTCTGCTATTACTGCAGTCTGCAAGTTAGAAGCTTTGCTTTATTCTTTAAAATTCTCATTTAGAAGTAGCTACTAGGTTTTTAAGTGTTATCCAACTCAGTCTGCTTTTGGTAGAAAATTCCATTCTTACTGATTTTGGGATTGGCAAATTAGCTGTTTTCACCATAATTTGTGTAAACAGCTGTGTCTATAATAATCTCTGTTATAAGTGAAAGTCCAGATGAAAATTTGTGTGCTTTTCCTCCTGATGTTCACCTAAATGGATGAAGCATTGCACAAATGTATAAAATATTTGTCTGCCCTGTATGTCATTCCATTTACATTATTAGATGCTAGAGGACTCAACCCAGAAAAAGGCCAGTGCAAGTTGCCAGCAGAGACCAGTTTTATATATCTACTGCAAAAATGCAATACAAATTAACTTTTGGTAATTTTGAAGGACCTCACAGAAACACAGAGACTGGAAGGGCATTTGTGGAGATCAAATCTAGTCCCATGCTACCTTAGGTAACCAAGTAACGTAACCCATTTTATAAGCTGGTCAGTCACCATGTTATAAATAGAGATGTTTTTACTTGCTAGGACTTACTAGACATCTTTTTCAGTGTCTGAAATCTCACTGTGCTGATGCTTGGAAATGTCTGTTGCAAGTCTAGCTTTTGTGTATTCCTGACCAATTTATTCTTAATTGTTCTTATGTCTGTATTACTTCTTAGCATCAATAGCTTTTTTTACTTTAGGAAATTTAAATGGTATGCTTAATGGCAGCAATCATCTCGAGACTCTCTTTGCTAGACTAAATTCATTATTTCATATGTGTTTCTAGCAGTAGTGCAAGTTTAGGTTGCTACTGACTGTTGACTTTACTGATACTTTGTGTAGGCCGACATAGCTGTTTTGAAGTCATTCATCAAATGGGTGATGGGACCGATTACCTGGTAAAAAGCTGTCACCCCTGGATGCTTTTGGTCCACTTAATTTTTCACCTATATACTGTCCTGAATATTTCCTAGGTATAACCCTAGCAACAGTTGTGCTGATGCCATTGATGGAGTGAGGTACAGGGGCAGAAAAGAGCAATGGAGGGAGGAGCACTGAGAGAAACGTGATAAAGCAATACTGTTGCAGGATATGAACCTTATACTTAAACCAGGCTTGTTTAGATAACTCTAGTGTTCTACGCTACACCAGAGAAAACAGAGTGTGATATCGGAAACAGTTTGAACCAAACGGTTCAGGCATTAGCAACAGCCTATGCAGGATGCTACATCCTTCCATCTAATTTAAACTGAATCAACTTCTGATTGCTCCATGCAAGCAGTAATTGTCTGTTCTGTAATGTTTGTACTGTTTACCAAAAGCAAGTCTAAAATAATATTAGTATCTGCGTGGTTCAGTGTTTGAGGAAACTCTTTGCTGTTGCATCTGGTTCCTAGCATTATAAATAGAATTTATATTCCAGTCTGGAAAGTTAAAGGTTCCCCTGGCATTGTTTCTTTGTTTTCTCTTTGAGCAAAGTTATTAAAATATTGCAGTCTGATACAGAGTTTCGGGAATTTATTTATTTATCATTTTATGTAGATAAATAATTCAAAACACTAAACCATGAAAGAAATGACCAAGATTTCACCTGTGCATATATATTTACTTGCACAGTTTTTTACTGAGCTGATGTCAGTTATTTTAGTTCTTACTACAGTCTGAGTGACTGGTAGCAAGGAAGCAACATGTCTGTAAATGATCATTTGAAGAATTATGTGTAGCAACTGATTTTATATAAAATGTTATAGTACAGTTTTTGAAAGCCCATGGTCTCATTTGGTCAGTTAGAAAAACAACCTTATTTGTACTGCCATTTTTGATCTACGCAAATGACTGCATCTTCCTATCAGCAGAAGCAAACAAGGTATTAGTATTTCAAAACTGGGCAGTTCTGGTTTTTCTGTTTCTAATAGGTAGTCAACAACTTGCTGGTATTTATGCCAATAATTTATACAGCTCTCAAGTTTATAGGTATATCTCTTAATTAAACTAGCCAATATACTAAGAAAATCAGATGGCATCTTTTAGTATTTAAAAATTGTGCTCTCTGGTAATCTGAGACCATACATTCCAGTTCATGAACTCAGTCCAACTTTAATTATTAATAAATCTTGTTGGGCAGGCTGGAGGTAATATGGATGGATATAAATGAATGCAGTATGTTGGTGCTGTGACTGTTTTAGTGTTTGTTTCAGATGATATGCAATTTATCATTGGCAGGGCTGTATTGTCTGTATTTCTAGGTGAAGATACTGAATGACCAAAACCAATAGGTTCTTTTTAAAAAGAATATCTGCTTAGTATCCCTCACTTTATCATACTTTTATGTTGCTCAGGTTGTTGTTTTTCTTTGGCTCCATTTGACTTTTATTTTGACTTCAGTTTGAAACATTGTGTAGTCTTTCTGATGTTCTTGGATGTGGGTGGTGTGGGGTAGAGTTCAGAGCCATGAATGTGTTTCTGAGGAGCTTCCCCTTTACTTCCCAAAAGGTTTTACCAGACCTGTGCTAGCAGTATGTGAAAAACTAGACACAGGACAGTCCACTGAGAATCTGTTCATGACTTAATGAAGTACTGTTCTTTAATGGATTTGGAGATTCAGGTAGAGTTCAGTAGATTCTGGGGATGAGAAACTAACCCAAGAATGTTATTACTTAAGCATTTACATTCGTGACAGAAGCTTCATTTATGTTAAACTTCTATTTGAAATTCAAAGTTTCAGTAGCCCAGTGAGAAGTTACTAAAGCCTTAGTGCCAGAACTCGGTATTAGAGAAAAAGAGCAGAGGAGGTGGAACAAATGTTTTTTATGCACGCTTCATTTTCAAAGTGAAATCATCAATATTGTGGACCATGATGTTTCTGTATGGCACTGAAAGGAAAAGTAAACAACTTGCCCACATTGGAATCAATAGATTTGAAGAATCTGTGGTAACAAGGAAAATAAAGTTTCAGCATAAAGCATAGATAGAAATGTCGTCTTTTGTTTTTGTCTTGCATCAAATAATTTTGGTTAGTCTATTTCTAGAGAAATTCTATTATAGAATTGGAAGACTTTTGACAAAAAGTTTTGCCTTCCTTCAAACAGAAGCCATGTGTGCAGCCCTTCAGATTGCTGGCATTTCACTCTTCTGTTTTGTTATTCCTTCAGGCTAAAATTGGCTTTTATGCATGCTCCCTGCATTGTATGCCAAAACCTTTCTGTGCACCTATGCACATACCAGACAGGTTTTACAATAAAATCAATAAAGGTACAATGGCTAGTGTTAAGAGGAAAAACTTACTTAGTGTAAAACAGTGTTAAGTAAACATGCCTTTATTAGCAAGATCTCTGTGTATTTCTTCAGTTATGGCTGAAAATTTTAAGTTGTCATTATTACTATAATGTGATTTTTTTTTTTTTTTAATTTCTTTTAATTACGTGGCAGAAATAGGAAGACAGTAAATATATGACAGCCAGGAATCCTCCTATGATAGTAAACACTGGAGGAATTTTGACTACTTGAATGCAAGCTTAATTTTAAAGAAATTAAATCAACTGAATTTAAGTTGATTAGAACTATAGTTCATGGATTATTAAAACATCATAGTAAAGAAATGTACCTCTTCTGGTAAAAGAGTGAAACTGTCTATTTAAAATCAAACACAATTAAAGGAGAAAATTTGCAAGTGAGTAACAGCTAAGTTTCCTCCCATGCTGATTATGTGGCAGACATCCTGTATAAATACAAAATTATTTGCTATAATGGGTACAATCAAGTGATATTTTTTATGTCTTATTTTGTGCAACTTTGCAGTTCTTGTTCTTTGTCATCTGAAAATAACTATGTGAGTTTTATTCCTTACTTCAAAAATGCTAGTACTGTCTATTTCTCTAGAGTTCCGGTAACTGCAATGCTGTTTTCCTTAGAAGGCTGAGTCATAATTTAATCTGTATGGTTTTGTCAATATGAAAGTTTTTGTCCCTGTTTGCACTTAGTCATACTCTAAATGGAAAAGGTATGAGAGAGATTTATTTAAAAATTAAACTTAATTTATAAAGATAACAGCTCTAAAAAGGACTTTGTTCTTCCTTCTAAAAATATTCTGATGCTGTTTTTTTAATGTTTACTATAAACTGTCTATTGAACTGGAATCTTGCTATGCAAAGATATTTTTTATACTTTCAGGTCCATTGGGCCACGGCTTGTGTTGAGAATGACATTAGGAGCAGAAATTACTAGCCAGCTCAAGGCTTCTTCATACATAGCATCAGGACGAAACCTTTTGAGATGGGACCTGTCACCAGAGGAAATTAGAAAAAGAACAGAAGAACTTATCAGGAAGACAAAGCATGTATATGACAGTGTCGGGATGCTTGAAATCGAAGAAGTAACACATGAAAATACTGTAAGGGCTTTGGCAGATATAGAAGTAGAATATGCAGGTTAGCATGTGTTTTCTGTATTTCTTTGCATAAGGCATTCCATATGCCATCTGCACATAAGGAAACATGGGGAAAAAATAGTTGTTGCTTCCAATTTTGATCTCTGCTGTTCTTGTGTAGAATGTGTAGAGGCCTCTGAAGAGTTCTCTGGTCCTAACAATCTTTTGGAAGCTCCCAGAGAACTGCATTTAGTCACCTGTTTTGGTTTTGCATGTGACGCTCCACACGGTTACATTTCCAACCACGTGCAGCTGCCAGGGGACACTGCAGCAGTGTAGGCTGCAGCGTCTGTGGTATGCATAGTGCATTACACATAGTAAGCAGTGTTTTTTTCAGACACTGCAGAATCTGACACAAGCAAGTTGAATGGAGTAATGGAGATGCTGATAAACTGCTAGTGGAGAAAATACGATGATGAGGAATTTATGAATGTGCTGTTGAAAGATGACTTCTTTACTTGCTTACATTTAAATTGTGGCCTGTGAGGTCTTGAAGAATCCAGGGAGAGGTTGGTCATACAGTCACAGCTAGATTGTTCTGAATGAATTATCAATCCATAGCAATATTAAGATGGGGTTTAATGGTCAAACTCAGGTCATTCAGTTTATTTGTTAATAATTGTCAGAGGAGATGGGTAAAATACAAACTGCATATTGCATGTCTTTGTTGAGAAAAACCTTTCAGATGGTGGCTGCATTACTTATAAAACAGTGAGTGTAATAGATGTCAAATTCTTTTAAATACTCAAAAAAAATCTTTAGTGGCCACAGAGGTGCTAGAAGAAGCTACCTTGGCTGGAGCAAAATCTTTGAATAGCAAAAAAGCTGGCATCTCAAATGTAATACTAGTCTGGATTTCGCATTACTTAAAATTGCACATCCGGTGAATTGGCTGGAATTTTTTCTGACATATTCAGATAGTAATCTTCATTTAAAAAGCCTGCTGCCAGATTCAGCTTTAGTTGTACCAATATACTGATTTGGTACAATTATTCTAAGTCTTCTCACCAAAGAGATTAACAGAAGGAAAATCTGTGTTGGACTCAGAAAACAGTGGCCATCAACTTTTGAGCATGGCTGCGAAGATGTACTTTTTTCACTACATACTGTTGCAGTAGTAGGTCACTTTTAAGGTTTTAATTCTAATCTTCAAAGCTATATATAAAATTATCATGACCTGCTGTGAAACAGCCCACGGCATATGGGAGGGATGTATTACCACAGCAAAACTTCCATAAGAACATTGGAATTTAAGGCCTGTGTGTCCCTTTCACATAAAAGGCCTACCCCAGTAACTGCAACTTACTGTTCAAAAAGACAGAGATGACAATAGAACTTAAATTTCACTTGGAAGCTGCCAAAATTCACTTTATAATTTTGAAACATCTTGGCATAAAGGTAGGAGGTGAAAGGGGAAGTTTTCTAAGTACTTCAAAAAGAATCACATGTCCATGGTTGTGTTTCTGAATCTGTCTCAGAGCTTGATAAAATTACTGCACATCACATAAAATTACAAAGCTTTAAATCAGCCGAATATGTTGTTACTCTAAAAACCACTTTTGGAAAGGTAGATGATAAAGACATATAATTTGATTTTTAATTAAGCAAATTAATTTCTATTTTAGGATATCTACTCAATGTCTTTGAAGATGTCATGTTCCTTAAATATCAAGGATTTACTTAGTCTCAGAAGTATATTCTAGAAATGTAATATTACTCAGCTTCCAATCTCTAGAAGTTCAGAATGCATGGACAGCATTTTCCCTGTTTGCCATGTTGTTTCTCCTTAAACACAGAAGAGTACAGTACATGGGGATTTGACACTGTGCTCATAACAATTCAAAAATAACTTCAGGACAGATGGGCATGTTTGAAAGATTCAGAGCTTCTGACTTTAAATGCTAACACAGAAGCATGTGTGCCAGCTATGAAATGTCAGTCTTCACTTACATGGCTTTTGGAAGATGAAGCATTTCTAATGTATTTATATACCAATCAGCTGATTTTGTAGAAGATGGTGAGATAATTAGGCTTGGGGTTTAGAAATCTTCTGTAAAAAGTTTATTTGTTAAAATGGTGTGTGGTTTTGTCCTTTTAACCTCTTCAGTTTTATATTACTTATAATCACTTTATATGCTGTATGTGTTAGGTTGCTCTGGATAATTTTTTCTTATGTCTTTTATAAATGTCAGAAGAGGGAAAGATCCTTAAAGCATGTCTATTCTTCTGTGTTTGATGCATCTTATTTAAACAGTGGAAAGAAGCATGTTGGATTTTCCCCAGCACGTCTCCACTGACAAAGAGATACGCTTAGCAAGTACAGAAGCTGACAAAAAACTGTCAAATTTTGATGTGGAGATGAGCATGAGAGAAGACGTGTTTCAGAAGATTGTTTATTTACAGGTAAATAACAGTATATCTGCTTTAGTTGTGACATGTATCTAAATTTATCTGAAATTAATTTGTATTCACAATGCTTTTCAAGATGACTTTATGTTTCCTCTGTCTCTGTGCCACTCAGGTCTTTCCAGTGGAACGCTGCAATACAGCAGAAAACATCTGTTTCTGCTGTTCCTATTCTTTCTCATATCTAGATCTGTGTATCCTTCTCTCTCCATTGCACTAGCTTTGACTTTTGTCTAGTCTTCCAAAGAAATGATACAAGGAATCTAAACTAAAAGACAGAAACCTATTAGGAATTTTTTTTTTGTTTTCTTCTGACCGAGCTTGTTCCAGGAGGGAAGAAAGAAGAGGCAATATAGCAGTATACTTACATTGGCTTATACCGCTTTTGAATATGTGTCCAAAATTCTGCATTATTGAAAATACTGAGAATTTTGAATTTAAAAGCAGTTTTAAGTTAGAAGGTTAATGAGAACATATAAATGGGATTGACCTCTGAGATTACCTCTTTTCATCAGCTAATTATAGACAATTACCTTGTATCCTCTTCTTCATCTGTTTCTTCAGCCTGAAAATAAAACTATGTTAAAAGATACATTTACTGTTGAACTAGTTTCTATCCCCTTTGTGTTTCTGTTTAGCTTCTCTTTTAATTGAACACCTGTAGGTATCTCATATTCTTCATTTGTATTGTTTTTTTTGTAGCTCAAACAGAAAGAATATTTGGTTTTGTTCCAATATGTCTGGTAACATTTAGTAGTAATTTTCTTAAAAGTGCAATGTAAGGATAATGCAAGAAAGCTATCTAATGTGATAATGAAAAAATATGTGTTTTTCTGTTTTATATGTGATTTTTTTCCTCTCAACTCCAGTGAATTTTAATCTTCTTGTAATGCTTCTAAGATATTAGAGGCCTATTTCGTGGAGTCACCATTTGTGTTTTTTGTGGGCTTGACCAGGAATCAGAATCATGTTTGCAGAACCATACTAAAGTACCTTCCATTACCATTGTCTTATTTTGCTGTGTTTTGCAGGGAAACTTTCAAGTGTTCTCCTCTAGCTCGGTATTCTTGTTCCATGTTTGTGGAAGTATATAATAAGCTCATTTTGAGTATGTTCTGTTGTATGCTGGCAGATAGTACCTTCTGTTGACTTTTTTTCCCCCCTGTACTTTATGTTGATTTTTTTTCTCCTTCCCTTGCTCTGTTGCTAGTAATTAAATGGCTTGATTTGTATGTATTATCTACTGGGATTTTCCCCACCCTCCACTGTAGAATACACAGATACATTGAGGACTGTGTAACATATCTGTGTATCTATCTATTTTTAATTTACAGGACAATCTGACAGTAGATAGTGAACACTGGTTACCGTTATTCACTATTATTACTTTCTTAAATTTTTTTTTCATTTGGTGTTTTCCTGTTTTATTTTGCCTTGCAGCAATCTTTGACCTTTATAACAGAATTTTTGCTTAAGTCTCCATTTAAGTTTTTTAGAAATTTTTCATAACTGCAGCATGCAAGCATGTTTTAGTATTACTTTGCCTGAGATGCAACTTCTGAGTATATATCCACTTCTAATAACTGTAAAAGTAGTAAGAGTTTTGCTCTCAAACACACAGGAAATTTCCAGTATTGCCAGACTGGTCAAATACTGCTATTTCCAAATCATAAAGTTCTTGCTAATTTTTCCCAAATTTCTAATGCCTCCTCCTAGAGGCATTAGACTCCTAGAAACTAGCAGTTAAAAAGTCAGGTTCCAGGAACACATGAAAAATGAACTTACACAAACAGAATTCAGATTTCAGCTGAAATTATTTCACCAGTTCAAAAAAGCAGCAGATAGTTGGATTAAATCAGGTTTTTCATGGCCTCACTGGGGATTTAATAATTCAGGTAGATTAATTCAGTTTCATGATCCTTCATGGGGCCAAATTAAAATGGGGTGAGGAGAATGAAGGCCCTCACACTTCCATGTTATTTATAACTCAGCATACTAAGAGGTGAGCAAATCTGCTTGGCCTCAGTGACATGTGGAATGCTTTAGCTCCCCTTAATGGGGGCTAAACTTTTCTAAGTTAACAATAGTACTCTTTCTAAATTATGCTTAATTTAAGAGCTGTTGATGAGGAAAAATGAGGTTTTTACATTTAATTTAAGAAAATACTAAAATAATGTAGTCACTTTCTTTTCCCCACACATTAGGGGGAAAAATTTCTGCATAAAATTATGTCATTGAATGTGCTCCATATCTTACTCTTTGAAAAACTTGTATGTTGAGGTTTGAAACTTGGAATAAAGGTGAATCTGGTGACTAGTAGAGGCATGCTTAAGAATGTTGCCAGTCTTCTCCACCCACATGCCCTCAGGAAACAGCCTGACATAAAGAGCTGCTTCAGGTTTTGTTCATGGAATTCTAAGTAGATTTTGTTTCTTACTCTGCCTGTAGGTTTCTTCCTGGAATAAAGTAGCAAGGTTTTCCAAAACAAGTATGAAATGGTATATAAAATCATCAACCTGTTCTAAAAGTTCTGGAAAGTTACAAAATTTTGTGAATGTAGTATATTCAAGAACATGGTCCTTGTGGGCCCCTTCCAACTCAGAATTTTCTGTGATACTGTTTTGTTTTTGTCACTGATATCTTGGTTCTGGAGAAGACAAATATGCTCAAATTGTATGCCATCTGATATTCTTAAGTGACACTTCTAATCTTTTGGGATTATTTTTTTCAATCCCTCTTATTTATAGGGTACAGTGTTACAGCATTGATTTTCTCCTACTATCTTAAAGAAAGCGATCTCTACAGAAGAAGCTTAAGTGCACTATACTGGAAACTGGAAGGGCTTGCCATTACGACAGCATGTAAATGTGCTGAGACACTTGGTAAAATAATATTATTTTACAAACATTCTACATGAATATAAAAATACTGTTGTTTAGGGAAGTTCTTCACATTAAAATCCACAATGTTTCCTTTTTTAATGTGACAGTGTTTTAAAGAAGAACTCTGTTCAAACCCTTCTAATGCTTGGTATGGTTCATACAGTAAATGTTATAAATTGAATTTTTCTATACTGTCATTTCAGCAAACCTGTGATCTTGAAAATGTAAAACCTGAAACAAAGCGATATCTAGAGAAGTCTATTCAAGTGGGGAGAAGAAACGGACTCCATCTTCCTAAAGAAGTGCAGAAAGTAAATATGTACTATTTGTTTATGAAGCAAAGGTTGCAACTGTTGAAGGGATAAATTTAGGGCTGGTTAGCATGTATTTGAACTTCATTTGGACCTGCTGAATTACTGCTCTAATCTTAACTGATCTTACATCCAGATCCATCCTTTAAACTTCAATCACTTGAAGGTTTTTAAACTAATCTGATAGAAGAGACCTCTCAGAAAATATTACTAGTGAGTCTGCATTTCTATTCAAAAGTATGTATAACTGTTGCAAACACACAGATACACTAGTTTCAGTTAATTGATGTCGTAAAATGTGTCCAAGATTTTATCATTTTACCTGAAAAAAAAAATCAAAGTAAGTTAGAGGAGAAAACAAGCTGCTCTGAGAATTTTTCTTCATTAAGGGAGAGCTGATTTAGAAAGCAATTGTCACTTCAGAAAATCAGGAAGTAAAATTGTTAGCATGAGATGCTAGCATCTCACCCTTAATGGGAAGGGAGCACCCTAAATTCATATAGATGATTGTGGTTGAAAGGATCGGCAGAATTAAGGTCTGCAAAAGCTTACAAACTTTTATTAGTAAATTATATACTTGGTGGGGAAATTGGTACATTAGTCCCTGACCTAGCATAAGCACATGGGAGTGGGTTTTGTATAAAAGCAATACAGTGACAGGGAAAAGACAAAGAGATAAATTAATTAAAGAGGGGAAGAGAGAAAGAAGAAAGGGAGAAAGAGACATGACCATTCATGCCTCGAGCATCAATCCAGCTGCCTAGGTGTCCAGAGTCTTGGGGGTACCTCCTGGTCCTGGGTGGGGGTACTGTTTTATAGATAAGTTTTCCTTGCCCTAGAGAAAAGTTTTGCAATTTCTGTGTAAATTAGTCATCATGCACAGTCTGTTCTTTACACAGTGTTCTGGAAATGGGTCAGAAGGCTTTGGCAGCCTTTGGTGGTCTTGTTCCCCCTCTCTACATTCCAGACCTGTTGCTCCTTCTCATTCCTCTATTTGTGCTGTACTGAGCTGTGCTTATCTCCAGGAGGAAAATCAAAGACCTTTGTCCCAGAAAAGTGGTGTCCTACCTCTGCATGGCCCCTTGTCCAGTCACATCTTGTTCTTTCTCACCGTGCCAGCAGTCCTTGGCTGTTGTTACCTACAGTCCTTGGCTGGTGCCGTAGCTATCCTGCTATTGGTGTTTCAGACATACACACTAGCCGTTATCTTGTGGGATTCTACAGATGCCAACATAGTTATCTTCAAATTCTGAGTGATATTTCTAACTATAATTTGACCTTTATTTCTGACTGTTGAATAGACTTAACCCTTTGTAGAAAATAATCAATCTTCATCCACATCCTTCTGCTAGTGAGTACAGTTTGATGTGTATTTTCATATAACTGATGCCTCTCAAGGTATTTTGAAATTCCTGAGAGGAGAATAGTTGAATTATATTTAGCTTTTTATTTAGTGTGCATTCTCTTACTGGTAACTACATTTATTTGAACTTGAAAATAACATGTAGAAACTTGCTATATGAGAAAATGTTTAAAAAAAATGACTGTCAGGGTTTTAAAATAGGTTTTAGAATGGCTTTGTGTTTTGAGAGCAGCCTCTTCTTTCTACCATACTGTCCAATACTGTACTGTACAATTCCAAAACAGTGTTTTTGAGTAAGTCACATGCTTTTTTCTCTTTTCATTCTCATTGATTTCAGTGGATATTTATACACTTAAAATTTTAATTTAGCTGTTCAAATAAAAGAAAACAATTGAAGGTTAGCACATGAAACTGTTTAGTGAATGTGTTCAGTCCTCTATAAGCTGAGTTTAAAATGCTGAAGTGATAGCCCTTGGCAACAATATTGCTCAGGACCAAACAAAACATAAAAGGAAGACTGACAGGGTATGAAGTATGGTGATACCTGCAGTATGTTTGCTCAGTCCTGGTATTTACTGTTGGTTAGTAGAGAGCCTATGAAAAGAAAAGAAGTGTTACTCATTCATGTAGAGGATAAAAATTGCCAACTTTGATTTTTGTTTTTCCACTGAGTTCAGTTTATACCCTATACAGGAAATAAAGGCAATGAAGAAAAAATTGAATGAGCTGTGTATAGACTTTAACAAAAACCTCAATGAGGAAAACACATTTCTTGTATTTTCTAAGGAAGAACTTGGTGAGTAGGATGCTTGCTGTTTCTGTTTTTTCAGCCTTCCAGTTTTTATTGGAGTAGCTGGTTTTTGCCTCATGCATGAGTGAAATTCTATTTCCCAGTCTTTTCTGTTTCTTTTTTAGTTCTTCTCCAGAATCAATTCAGAGTTATCTTTTGCAGGTGTTCATGCTGTCATACATTTTTGCTTCCTGTGGTTTTTGCCTTGCATCAAGTTAGATTGTTGGTCCTACTTCCTTTAGGATAACTTTACTCTGTTCCTTTTCTCAGTTATCATCAAGCAATCCCCCGTGTTATTATTGGAAAAGCTTTTTTTTCTCCTGCAATGAAGTTTAACTGATTCAGTAATTTAAAAGAAGCTAGAGATTTCATGTGACAGAGAATTTAGGGATTCATTATCTGAAGGGCATGACATAAAATGTGCTCTAATAACAGAGATCTTTTTTATGTTACTCAGTTTTTTAGTGGTGGCCTTACACGTATTTCTCTTTTGCTGTCAGGTGTTTCCAAATTTTGTTTTGCTTGGAGGAATTTGAAAAAGCTTTAGTAAATGATTGTAAAAAGGGAGGTATATTTCTATGGAGATTTCTGATTTTCTGTCAAAGTAGATTGCAGCAAAACAAATGCAACTGTCTCACCGAAACAGGGGGGACTAGATAATTTTGGTAAACATAGTTTATTAAATTGTGTTCTATAGATGGCCTTCCTGATGACTTTATTAACAGTTTAGAGAAGACTGAGAAAGACAAATATAAGGTTACCTTAAAGTATCCGCACTATTTTCCTGTTATGAAGAAGTGCTGCATTTCAGAAACCAGAAGAAAAATGGAATTTGCCTTTAACTCGAGATGCAAAGAGGTATGTTGTGTACTGGCTGTTCTACAGTGCAATGATAGAGTTGAAAAATGGAGCTAAACATTCAAATGTTACGTTTGAATTTTGCACAGTGTAAAGTATTTTGAAATCAGAACTTATCAGTGTCATCTTTAACGATGCCTTGCTCCAATTTATTCTGATGTCCTGAGTCCTGAGACCTTAGAAGTTGACAATCTGCCTCTGTGTGCATATTTGTATGCATCTTGAGGTTCAAGTGGTTCTGTTAATAGAAGTGGGATTTTGATCTTCTCTGAAATTTCCCTACAGTGCTCCACAGACCCTTACTGACACTTTCCTCACAGAAAAGGATGTCTTATTGTGGCTTCTGTAGTCCTTTGGGATTCTTTGGAATAGAGAGGAGTTATTTATGAACATGTTTTAATTATAAATACAGATGATTAAATGTGAATATAACAGATTGCATATGTGCACAACTAGACAGGCACAAAAAAAAAAAGCATTTAAGGACAGAGAATATATCATTCAGACAATAGTACCAACCATGCATTAGAAAGCAATAGCAGAGTTGACCTTTTGTGCTTGAAATGCTTGGGAATGTGATGAGTACAAGGTAAGATAAAATGGCACCAGGAACTGAACACTTTGCAAGTCAACACACATAAAGAGAATTAATGATAAAACTGTGTGACAATCTTCAAATCTAGTGTTTAATTTTTTTTTTCCCCTGACAAATCTCACATTCCAAAATAGAGGTTTACACAGTTGTATTTTCAGGTTCTTGAGGATTCTTCAATACATCAAGGTCAAGGTCTGGAGTTTTCTGTTTCAGATCTTTCTCTGACTGCTATATGTTAGAGTGGCAAAACAGGAAAATTTGCAAACCAGTTTTGAATGTTGGCACAATAGATTAGCAATCTTTCTTCATTACTAACAAGCAATCAAGCTTGCTGTCAGCAATTTCCTTTTTTGTCTTTCACATGTAAATGATTGATAAAGGAAATAAACTCTTCACAACTTAAAAGAAAACGGTGTATATTTTGATTAATTAAAAAAAGATAAGTTGTTATAATAAGAAAAGTAATGAATAAGGTCAACTAGAAATCTAGCTACCTACAAGGACTGAGAAAAAATATTCCAAGGATCTAGTTAAACTTGGTTTATTTTATATTTTAATGTGAAAGTGTTTAATTTAAAATATTTTCTATTTCATAAGAT